>NC_080381.1:43411246-44011246 GCF_014773155.1 Arachis stenosperma | reverse complement strand
GAGAGAGTGTTCTTCCCTCTTGTGCCTCCAATTTCAGCGTGTGAGTGTGTTTAGTGAGGAGAGAGAATGCTGAAAACTAGGGTTTTGGTTTAGTTATGTTGGGCCAAGGGCCCACTTTGGTTCCGGTTAGCCCGGTTTGGCCCGTTCGGTCCAATCTTGGTCCGAATTCTATAAAATTGGTACCGAAATTCTCGTCTCAATCTCCTCTATCACATTTAGCCATAAAAATCACATTTTAGGCTTTCTAGAATAAATTCTCATTTATGGATTAATTAGCCGTTAATTAACCAGGTTTTACAAATAGAACCTCTGAAAATCCCTCAGGAAGAGGAGAAACCTCCTAAACCCGAGCTCAAACCATTACCACCATCCCTGAAATACATATTTCTGGGAGAAGGTGACACTTTTCCTGTAATCATAAGCTCTACCTTAGAGCCACAGGAAGAGGAAGCACTAATTCAAGTGCTAAGGACACACAAGACAGCTCTTGGGTGGTCCATCAGTGATCTTAAGGGCATTAACCCAGCCAGATGCATGCACAAGATCCTATTGGAGGGTGACGCTAAGCCAGTGGTTCAACCACAGAGGCGGCTGAATCCAGCCATGAAGGAGGTGGTGCAGAAGGAGGTCAATAAATTACTAGAGGCTGGGATTATTTATCCCATTTCTGATAGCCCCTGGGTAAGCCCTGTCCAAGTTGTCCCTAAGAATGGTGGCATGAAAGTAGTTCATAATGAAAAAAATAAACTGGTTCCTACAAGAACAGTTACAGGGTTACGTATGTGTATTGATTACAGAAGGCTCAATACAGCTACCAGAAAGGATCATTTTCCTTTACTATTCATAGACCAGATGCTAGAAAGACTAGCAGATCATGAATACTACTGCTTCCTGGATGGATATTCAGGTTATAGTCAAATTACAGTAGATCTCTGGTGTACGAAATTGCAATCACACTTTTGCAATTCCGCACAACTAACCAGCAAGTGCATTGGGTCGTCCAAGTAATACCTTACGTGAGTAAGGGTCGATCCCACGGAGATTGTCGGCTTGAAGCAAGCTATGGTTATCTTGTAACTCTTAGTCAGGATATTAATAATTCTCAGGTTTAATTGTGATGAGTAAAAGAACATGAAATAAATACTTGTTTTGCAGTAATGGAGAACAGGCTGAGGTTTTGGAGATGCTCTATCTTCTGAATCTCTGCTTTCCTACTGTCTTCTTCTTCAAGCACGCAAGGCTCCTTCCATGGCAAGCTGTATGTAGGGTTTCACCGTTGTCAATGGCTACCTCCCATCCTCTCAGTGAAAATGTTCAACGCGCTCTGTCACAGCACGGCTATTCATCTGTCGGTTCTCAATCAGGTTGGAATAGAATCTAGTGATTCTTTTGCGTCTGTCACTAACGCCCAGCCTTCAGGAGTTTGAAGCTCGTCACAGTCATTCAATCCTTGAATCCTACTCAGAATACCACAGACAAGGTTTAGACCTTCCGGATTCTCTTGAATGCCGCCATCAATTCTAGCTTATACCACGAAGATTCTAATTAAGGAATCCAAGAGATATCTACTCAATCTAAGGTAGAACGGAGGTGGTTGTCAGGCACATGTTCATAGGTGAGAATGATGATAAGTGTCACTGATCATCACATTCATCAAGTTTAGGAACAAGTGATATCTTAGAATAGAAGCAAGCATGATCGAATGAAAAACAGTAGTAATTGCATTAATCCATCAAGACACAGCAGAGCTCCTCACCCCCAACCATGGGGTTTAGAGACTCATGCCGTAGAAGGTACAGTATGAAACGTGTAAAGTGTCATGAGGTAGCTATACAATATCAAAAGGTCCTATTAAATAGTGAACTAGTAACCTAGGGTATACAGAAATGAGTAAATGACGTAAAAATCCACTTCCAGGGTCCACTTGGTGTGTGCTTGGGCTGAGCATTGAAGCTTTCATGTGTAGAGACCTTTTTCTGGAGTTAAACGCCAGCTTGTATGCTAGTTTGGGCGTATAACTCCAATTTTTGTGCCAGTTTCGACGTTAAACGCTGGAAATTCTGAAGCTGATTTGCAACACCAGTTTGGGCCATCAAATCTCGGGCAAAGTATGAACTATTACACATTGCTGGAAAGCCCAGGATGTCTACTTTCCAACGTAATTGAGAACGCGCCAATTAGGCTTCTGTAGCTCCAGAAAATCCACTTTGACTGTAGGGAGGTCAGAATCCAACAGCATCTGCAGTCCTTTTTAGCCTCTGAATCAGATTTTTGCTCAGGTCCTGATAGCTACGATTTTAAGAAATTGCACGATCGGCAAAATTCCTTCCGGCAAGTGCACCGGTTATCGTCAAGTAAAAACTCACAATAGAGTGAGGTCGAATCCCACAAGGATTGGTTGAGTGAGCAATTCGGATTAGAAGTGTGTTCTAGTTGAGCGGAATCAAGATTTAGATGAGAATTGCGGAATGTAAAATTGCATGAATTAAAGAGCGAGAAGCTAAATTGCTGAAATTAAAAAGGGATCGGGGTGATTGCATGAATTTAATTGCAGAATGTAAAGAGAAAGTGGTAGATCAGAAATGGGGAATTCATTGGGTTTCAGGAGATATTGAGATCTCCGAATCAAAACATTTTTATCCCTTCCTCAACCAATGCATTCATTGAATTTTGCTTGGCAATCTTATATGATTGGATCCCAATCCCTTGGCTCACCAATTCTCTCTAAAAACAAACAAATTCCCAATCCCTTGGTTTAAATGTTCATAAGAAGAGATGATGCTCGATCACTGATTATACCACACAGTTTCATGAACCACAATTTGGTAGGATTACATGTCACAATATCCATCCAAACCCCAATCCAATTCACTGTGAGAAAGCTTCTCTAGCATGAATCCTCCATTCCTTTCCCAAGGTTCCGAAGGATTCCAATTATGGATAGTTTCTTTCCCAAGACAACTAACCAATGGAATTAGATCGAGAAGCTTTCTAACAAAAATTCAAGAGAAAAGATTGAAGAAGAAGATAAAAACTATTATTGATTCATTGAATTACAATAGAGCTCCCTAACCCAATGAAAGGGGGTTTAGTGAGTCATAGCTCTGAATTCAATTACAAAAAGTATGAAAACTAGAAAAATGATCCAAAGTCTCTAAAAGTTTTTTTTACTAACTTAAATTCTATCCTATTTATACACTTTCTAAATTGAGCTTCTGTTGTGTTTCTTGGGCTTTGAGGCCTTTCCCTGATTTCCTTTTGCTTTGGGTTTATGATCCATAATCCTGATGAGGCTGCTGATCCAATTCTGTAACATTCATTGAGCCAACTTAGTGATAATCAAGTAATGACACATGACTCAACAAATTGAAGTTCCAGACTCATCAATTCTTCAGGCCCAATCCCATAAACCATGATATTCAATTGGGTTTCATACCAGAGTACGTTTAAGTTAATGTTTGTGCTCAAATGCTAACTTAAACTGCAATATCTTTGGCCCAGAAACCTTTTCAATTAGTGGCGTTTAAGTTGCAGTTTAAGCTTAAACTGCAACTTAAACGTTGGACACTCCTGGAGGTGATATAATTCAAGCACGTTTAAGCTTCAGTTTAAGGTTAAACTAAAGCTTAAACGTGGAAATGGAAGAAAGCAACCATGGAGAGTAAAGTAGTCGAACACGTTTAAGCTTCAGTTTAAGGTTAAACTGAAGCTTAAACGTGGAAATGGAAGAAGGCAACCCTGGAGTGTGGAATTGTCGAACACGTTTAAGCTTCAGTTTAAGGTTAAAGTGAAGCTTAAACGTGGAAATGAAGAAAGCAACCCTGGAGGAGAATTTTGGTCGAACACGTTTAAGCTTCAGTTTAAGGTTAAACTGAAGCTTAAACGTGGAAATGGCTCCCTGGTGCATTTCTTATTTCTGGCGTTTAACTTCCAGTTTAAGGTTAAACTGGAGGTTAAACGCCACTTTCAGCCTTTCCTCAGCTTTCATGATTTTGGCGTTTAAGCTCCAGTTTAAGCTTAAACTGGAGCTTAAACTCCACATGTGATATTCAAGCTTCCTTTATTGATTTTGTTGCTTCCTTGCCTAGCCTCTTCTTCCCTGAAATCATCCAAACAACTGCATCAAAGTCTTGCAAAATTTCATGAGAAATCTTCCATTCATAGCATTCAAGTAATATAACTAAAAACTCATGGAATTTGCATCAAAATCATACTGTTTGGATGGTTCATTGCTTTGTTATTCATTTAACCATTCTTGGTTACTTTAAGCTCAAGAAAATGCATAAAACAACTAAAACTAACAGAAAAATGCTAGTGAAACTAGCCTAAGATGCCTTGGCATCACAACACCAAACTTAATACTTGCTTGTCCCTAAGCAAGTCCTGAGTTATTTGAGAAGAAAGTATGAAACAGAAAGCAATTACATTGGCTATATTAGTAAGCACTTGAAGTTCATCAGAAGGGTTTTATGCAGAAAGTTGCAGCATCACTTTTTCATTCTGATTAGGTAAGATTATCACTTTTTCATTGCATCCATCAAACACTGCTATGGCCTCTTGTTATTCTTATGTCCTTGGCACTTTTCCCTTCTTTGTTTTTTCTTTTTCTTAGAGCTCCTTTGCTCCTTGTTTGCTCAGTGTCATGTGTTGCACAAGCCTTTGGCATTTTCTTTTTCTTATCAGTGCAATACACATATCCACTACAGGCATTTTAGTTCACATTTCTTCTTGAGACATTGGTGCCCAGCACCTCTTTGTGTGACTAAATGTTTTGTATTTAGGTTGCTCTTGATAATGGACTTTTGGTTGATAATCCCGGGTTAGTTAACCCAAGTTACCAAGTGTTGAAACACTCCTCAGAACCTATTCATCCAAGCATATCTTTAATACATAAACACCACAGGCATTTGTCTCAGAAGTTCAAACCATTGGTGCCTAGCTTATTTTCTCAATTTTTTTTGCTTTTTGGTTGCCCTTTTTCAGTGGCTTTTTCTTCTTCTTTTTCTTTCTTTTTCATGGCCAAAGACATTTATTCATCAAGATCCATAGACAGTATTCAAACTTCTACACAAAAATGATAATTCTACACTCAATTTCCAGTGATCTGACTAAACAATCAAGCATGCATACCACCACTTAATTCTACTTGATTTGTCACTAATTGAGCCAAGTTACTTTTGTTCAAACTTTTCTTTTATTTTTGGAAACAGAACAAGCATGGCAAGCATTTGTTTAAGAAGGTGAAGTTATATCCAAACATCTAGGCATTCACTTTATTCAAAGCAGTAAACCAACACTCATACTAAAAACTTCACATTCTAGAAAGATTCAACAATTACAGTTTAAACCAGAACAAGCATGCTTTTGTTTGCCTTTTAAAGAATGGTCAAGGAACAACACCACCTTGTGAAATTTCTTGTTTTCTCTTTGTTGCCAGGAAACAATTTGATTTCTCCTTCTTCTCCTAGTTGTTGCTTCATGTTCTTTCTAAGATCCTTGTTACCTTTCCTGCAAAGAGTGATGAAGTTGCTTGCTTTTCAAGCACTTGAGTGGTTAGCTCAACTATGTATGGGCAAGTGTCTGAGTCTTAAGTTGGTGTGTGAACACCAAACTTAGTCTCCTACTTACTCCTCTGCTCTTTGAATCCTTGAATTCTCCTTGGAATGAAGTTGCTGCTAAGGATTTTAAGTATTTCTGTGATTGCTTAGAATGGTTGTTCCTTTCATATAATTCAAAGGTTGTTGTGTTCAGTTGATCTGTATGGTGGAACACCAAACTTAGAGTCACACATTCCCCTTTGAATTATTGATCCACGAATTCATTGTTTGGTGTGAAACACCAAACTTAATTCTTTGCAATGCACAGAAACTACTTCACCTTTTTATTGAAACAAATAAAAGAAACAGCAAAGGAGTATTACCTCAGGTTGGGTTGCCTCCCAACAAGCGCTTCTTTAACGTCACTAGCTTGACGGTTGTCCCTTGTTAGGGTGGATTGTAGTGCTTGATGTCCTCTCCTCTCACTATAAAAACGTCCCCATTTGATTTCTTCATGATTTCCAAATGTTCCATAGAAAGAACTTTCCTGATTGTGAACACTTGAAGGAGCTGGGAAGGAATGGTTTTGAGGCCAGGTGGGATTGGCAGATAATGACTTGATATCACTTTATCTCCCGGAGAGAAACCTTCAGTGGGAATTTTCTTGTTTCTCCACCCTCTTGGCAATTTCTTTACAATTCTTCCCTCTCTCTTGAGGATTTCTTCATTGACCCTTATGCCAGGAGGATCCTTCTGATCTGTTTCTATTGATTCTTGTGGCTTTAACTCTTGCAATTCTTGTTTGCCTTCCAAGGACTGTTTCAGAATTTCAGCTATTGGATTGCTTTCCTCCAAACACAGGTGGCTACTATCATCCTTAGGCTTTTCAGGTTCTGGTTCAGGCTCAGATGCAGGTTTGAAAACATGGAAAATGAGCTGTTCATCATGTATTCTCAAAATTAGCTCTCCTTGTTCTACATCTATGAGCGCTCTAGCAGTGGCTAGAAATGGCCTTCCCAGAATGATAGGGTGTAGGTAGCTTTCCTCCATGTCTAAAATGACAAAGTCTGTGGGGAAGAAATAATTTCCCACTTTCACCAGCACATTCTCAACTACCCCTTCAGCTTGTTTCTGAGTTTTGTCAGCCAGTTGTATGATTACATCAGTGGATCTCACCTCATTCAGTTGTAGCCTCTTCATAAGAGTCAGAGGCATCACATTTATGCTAGCTCCTAGATCACAGAATCCTCTATCAATTTTTGTTTCCCCTATGATGCAGGGGATATGAAAACTTCCTGGGTCTATTTTCTTAGAGACTATGTCCTTCTTGACGAGGGCACTGCATTCTTTGTTCATTATTACAGTTTGTCCTCCCTTCAAAACTCTTTTCTTGCTCAGCAATTCCTTCAAATACTTGATATGTGTAGGCATCTGCTGGAGAATCTCAAGAAAGGGAATATTGATATGGAGAGACTTAAATGTCTCTAAAAACCTTGAATATGTTTTCCCTTTTTCACCTCCTCCTAACCTCTGAGGAAATGGTGCTTTTGGTTGGTATGTTTCCAGCATGCCTTTATTTTGCAGTTCCTTGGCTTGCTCAGTTTCACTTTCCTGCTTAGCTTCTTCCATACCTTCCTTCAAGATTTCTGGCTCCTGTTCTGAGGGTCTGATTCCTTCTTCTTCTGAGACTTCCTTCAATATGGTGATGGCCTTGCATTCTTCCCATCTCACTCCCTTTTGTTCCCCTTTAGGATTCTTTTCTGTGTCACTAGGGAACACTACAGTTGACTTGGGGGCCTGTTGAGATAGCTCTCCTACTCGAGACTCCATCCTCTTGAGTTTTTCACCATGGTTCCTTAAGGTAGATCTCACATCATCCCTAAAGCTTTTCAACTCACTTATGTCCTGACCCATGTTTGCAAGCATTCCTTCTATCCTGTTTAATTGATCTTGAAATTGTTGGTTCGGATTAGGTTGGGCAGGTTGGTTATTTTGGCCATGATATGGTGGTTGGGAGTAAGTGTTTTGTGTGGCTTGGTATGATCTTTGGTTGGAGTTTTGGTATGTGGAATTGTTATGTTGGTTGGGGTTGTAAGGTTTGTGGTTTTGTGGTTGGGTTTGCTGGTTTCCCCACCCAAAGTTTGGGTGGTTTTTCCAGCCTGGGTTGTAAGTGTTGGAATGTGGATCATATGGTTGCCTTTGTTGATTTCCCACATAGTTGGC
This sequence comes from Arachis stenosperma, assembly GCF_014773155.1. Lineage (NCBI taxonomy): Eukaryota > Viridiplantae > Streptophyta > Magnoliopsida > Fabales > Fabaceae > Arachis > Arachis stenosperma. The sequence goes on along the minus strand of NC_080381.1, from coordinate 44,003,486 downwards.
CTCTTCCCAATCACCTCCTTCAGTGCTTACTTCCTCTTGATCTTGTGTGTGTATTGCAGCCACTTGATTTGTTTCTAATTTCCTGGTGAGCTCTGCTAGTTGCTTGGCAAACACCTTGTTTTGGGCTAGAATTGTATCAACATGGTTCAGCTCCATGACTCCCTTAGTGTTGTGTCTCTCTGAAGCATAGTAGTACTCATTCTCAGCCACTGTCTCAATCACTTCAATGGCTTCTTCCACAGTCTTTTTCCTGTTCAATGAACCTCCTGATGAATGGTCTACAGCCTTCCTTGATTCATAAGAAAGTTCATCATAGAAAATATGCAATTGCACCCAGTCATGGAACATGTCTGGTGGGCATTTCCTTGTCAAATCCTTGAACCTCTCCCATGCCTCGTAGAGAGTTTCACCATCTTGTTGTCTAAAAGTCTGAACCTCAGATCGAAGCCTCTTGACCTTTTGTGGGGGGTAGAAACGTGCCAGAAACTTGCTTTCCACCTCATCCTAGGTTGTTAGGCTCCCCCTTGGGAATGATTCCAGCCACTTAGCTGCCTTGTCCCTAAGTGAAAATGGGAACAAGAGCAGTTTATAGGCATCTTCCTGGACTCCATTGGACTTCACAGTGTCGCAAATTCTCAGGAATTTTGTGAGATGTTGGTTTGGATCTTCATTAGCACTCCCACCAAATGAACAATGATTCTCCACCAGTGATATTAGCTGTGGTTTAAGTTCAAAATTGTTGGCCTGAATGGGTGGTTTCTGAATGCTGCTACCACAATTCCCAGAGGTTGGGTTTATGTATGAACCAAGAACCCTCCTCTCGGGAATGGCATTGTTTCCATCAGCTCTCTCATGGTTGTGAACTTCTCTATCCATGTTGAGATCTAGAGCTTCCTCAAAATTGTCCTCAGATTCTCCTTTAGATTCTTCTTCTCCCAGTACTCTCTTCCATCTTGCTTCCCTTCTAAGTTTAAGAAGGGTCCTCTCTGGTTCGGTATATGGATGAGTTGATGTCTCTCCTCTCCTACCTGTCATACAAGAACACAGCACAGGCAACAAACAAGTGAAATACTCTTGGTTAATGGAAGAGTATGGTTAGAGCAATTGAGGAATTAATTCAAATAGTTAGTGAGTCAGTGAGTTAGTTGCTTGAATTTAAAGGCATAAAGAAAGAAAGCAAGTAACAGAGTGCAGAAATTAAAATTCAACAAGTAACTTGAACTGAATTAACAAAACAAGAAAAATGCTCAATCTAGTTAACTTCCAATTTGAGAATTGTCAATCGAAAACCAATCCCCGGCAACGGCGCCATAAACTTGATAGCTACGATTTTAGGAAATTGCACGATCGGCAAAAATTCCTTCCGGCAAGTGCACCGGTTATCGTCAAGTAAAAACTCACAATAGAGTGAGGTCGAATCCCACAAGGATTGGTTGAGTGAGCAATTCGGATTAGAAGTGTGTTCTAGTTGAGCGGAATCAAGATTTAGATGAGAATTGCGGAATGTAAAATTGCATGAATTAAAGAGCGAGAAGCTAAATTGCTGAAATTAAAAAGGGATCGGGGTGATTGCATGAATTTAATTGCAGAATGTAAAGAGAAAGTGGTAGATCAGAAATGGGGAATTCATTGGGTTTCAGGAGATATTGAGATCTCCGAATCAAAACATTTTTATCCCTTCCTCAACCAATGCATTCATTGAATTTTGCTTGGCAATCTTATATGATTGGATCCCAATCCCTTGGCTCACCAATTCTCTCTAAAAACAAACAAATTCCCAATCCCTTGGTTTAAATGTTCATAAGAAGAGATGATGCTCGATCACTGATTATACCACACAGTTTCATGAACCACAATTTGGTAGGATTACATGTCACAATATCCATCCAAATCCCAATCCAATTCACTGTGAGAAAGCTTCTCTAGCATGAATCCTCCATTCCTTTCCCAAGGTTCCGAAGGATTCCAATTATGGATAGTTTCTTTCCCAAGACAACTAACCAATGGAATTAGATCGAGAAGCTTTCTAACAAAAATTCAAGAGAAAAGATTGAAGAAGAAGATAAAAACTATTATTGATTCATTGAATTACAATAGAGCTCCCTAACCCAATGAAAGGGGGTTTAGTGAGTCATAGCTCTGAATTCAATTACAAAAAGTATGAAAACTAGAAAAATGATCCAAAGTCTCTAAAAGTTTTTTTTACTAACTTAAATTCTATTCTATTTATACACTTTCTAAATTGAGCTTCTGTTGTGTTTCTTGGGCTTTGAGGCCTTTCCCTGATTTCCTTTAGCTTTGGGTTTATGATCCATAATCCTGATAAGGCTGCTGATCCAATTCTGTAACATTCATTGAGCCAACTTAGTGATAATCAAGTAATGACACATGACTCAACAAATTGAAGTTCCAGACTCATCAATTCTTCAGGCCCAATCCCATAAACCATGATATTCAATTGGGTTTCATACCAGAGTACGTTTAAGTTAATGTTTGTGCTCAAATGCTAACTTAAACTGCAATATCTTTGGCCCAGAAACCTTTTCAATTAGTGGCGTTTAAGTTGCAGTTTAAGCTTAAACTGCAACTTAAACGTTGGACACTCCTGGAGGTGGTATAATTCAAGCACGTTTAAGCTTCAGTTTAAGGTTAAACTGAAGCTTAAACGTGGAAATGGAAGAAAGCAACCATGGAGAGTAAAGTAGTCGATCACGTTTAAGCTTCAGTTTAAGGTTAAACTGAAGCTTAAACGTGGAAATGGAAGAAGGCAACCCTGGAGTGTGGAATTGTCGAACACGTTTAAGCTTCAGTTTAAGGTTAAACTGAAGCTTAAACGTGGAAATGGCTCCCTGGTGCATTTCTTATTTCTGGCGTTTAACTTCCAGTTTAAGGTTAAACTGGAGGTTAAACGCCACTTTCAGCCTTTCCTCAGCTTTCATGATTTTGGCGTTTAAGCTCCAGTTTAAGCTTAAACTGGAGCTTAAACTGGAGCTTAAACTGGAGCTTAAACTGGAGCTTAAACTCCACATGTGATATTCAAGCTTCCTTTATTGATTTTGTTGCTTCCTTGCCTAGCCTCTTCTTCCCTGAAATCATCCAAACAACTGCATCAAAGTCTTGCAAAATTTCATGAGAAATCTTCCATTCATAGCATTCAAGTAATATAACTAAAAACTCATGGAATTTGCATCAAAATCATACTGTTTGGATGGTTCATTGCTTTGTTATTCATTTAACCATTCTTGGTTACTTTAAGCTCAAGAAAATGCATAAAACAACTAAAACTAACAGAAAAATGCTAGTGAAACTAGCCTAAGATGCCTTGGCATCAGGTCCCTCAATTTCAGCCAGAAAATACCTGAAATCACAGAAAAACACACAAACTCATAGTAAAGCCCAGAAAAGTGAATTTTAACTAAAAACTAATAAAAATGTAATAAAAACTAACTAAAATATACTAAAAACATACTAAAAATAATGGCAAAAAGTGTATAAATTATCCGCTCATCACAACACCAAACTTAAATTGTTGCTTGTCCCCAAGCAACTGAAAATCAGAATAGAATAAGAAGAAGAGAATATACTATAGACTCCAAAATATCAAAGAAACTTAGTTCCAATTAGATGAGCGGGACTAGTAGCTTTTTGCTTCTGAACAGTTTTGGCATCTCACTTTATCCTATGAAGCTTAGAATGATTGGCATATATAGGAACTCAGATAGTGTTATTGATTCTCCTAGTTAAGTATGATGATTCTTGAACATAGCTACTTTATGAGTCTTGGCTGTGACCCAAAGCACTCTGTCTTCCAGTATTACCACCGGATACATTCATGCCACGGACACATGACTGGGTGAACCTTTTCAGATTGTGACTCAGCTTTACTAGAGTCCCCAATCTGAGGTGTCCAGGGTTCTTAAGCACACTCTTTATGGGCTCTTTTTTTTTTACTGCTTTTTCTTGCTTCAAGAATCAATTTGATGATTTTTCAGATCCTCAATAACATTTCTCCTTTTCCATCATTCTTTCAAGAGCCAACAAGTTTAACATTCTTTAATCAACAAATTCAAAAGACATATGCACTGTTCAAGCATTCATTCAGAAAACAAAAATTATTGTCACCACATTAAACTAATTCAACTAGTTTCACAGATGAATTCGAAATCATGTACTTCTTGTTCTTTTGTGATTACAGCATTTTTCATTTAAGAAAGGTGATGGATTCATAGGACATTTATAGCTTTAAGACATGAACCTTAAATTTTATTAATCATGAATTAAGAACAAGACTCAAAAATAGATATAAGATAAGACTAATAGTAATAGAAAACAAAATTTTAAATGACTCTAAAATAGATTCCTAATGATAGAGATTATCACAGAGTTAGGACTCAACAACCTTGATCTTGAGAAGTGGATGCTCCCTCAACTTGTGGGGTATTTGACCCTTCAAGGGAGAGCTTCTGGCGCTTCAGCTCCTATAGCTCACGCCCCTGCTTCTCTTGTTCCTTCAGCAATTTGCAGAGCATGCAGTTTTGATTCTGCTGTTCTTCCTTAATTTGTTCCATAGCGTCTTGCAGCTTGGCGACAGATGCTTCTAGACGAGTCCAGTAGTCAATTTCAAGAAGTTCAGGGAGGAACTCCTGCGCCTTCCTTTTGATAGAGTTATCTTGCATTTGTCCTTCCATTGACCTCTTGGTGATTGGGTGCTCAATTGGGATGAATTCATCTACTCCCATCCTCACCCCAGCATCTTTACATAGCAAAGAGATTAAGCTTGGGTAACCCAGTTTGGCTTCAGTGGAGTTCTTGCTTGCAATTGTGTAAATCTCACAAGCAATCAAATGATGAATCTCCACTTCTTTTCCCAGCATAATGCAATGAATCATCACTGCTCTCTTGATAGTAACCTCATAACAGTTACTAGTGGGCAAGATAGAACGCCCTATGAAATCCAACCAGCCTCTTGCAACTGGTTTGAGATCTCCCCTCTTGAGTTGGTTTGGAACACCTTTTGAATTGGTCATCCACTTGGTTCCAAGGAGGCATATGTCCTCTAGAACTTGATCCAACCCTTTATCTACTCTCACCATTCTCCTATTAAAGGATTCAGGATCATCTTGTAGTTGAGGCAATTTGAAGACCTCTCTTATTTTGTCCAAATGGAGTAAATAATTCTCCCTCTGACCATGGTTCTGTAGGTATGAAAAGCGGTTCCAGTCATTCTCTGCTTATCTATTAGCCACAGATTTGAGTAGAATTCCTGAACCATGTTTCTTCCAACATTTGTCTCAGGGTTGGTTAGAACTTTCCATCCTCTGTTTCGAATTTGCTCTTGGATCTCCGGATATTCATCTTCTTTCAGATCAAATTTAACTTCCGGGATCACTGACCTTAGACCCATTATTTTGTGGTAATGGTCTGCATGTTCTTTGGTTAGGAACCTCTCTTGACTCCAAAGGTCCTTTGGAGCATTCTCTTTCTTGCCTCTTGAATTGGTTTGTTTTCCTTTGGGAGCCATGATCTTGATGAGCCTTAGCTTAGTGATCACGGAAAAACACACCAAACTTAGAGGTTTGCTTGTCCTCAAGCAAAAAAAAAAAAAGAAAGGAAAGAGGAGAGAGAGGAGGAGAGCAAATTCGAATGGTGGGAAAAAGGGAATGGCCAGACGTGTATTTATAAGGGAGGGGGAGAGATTTCGAAAATTTTGAAGGAGATTTGAGAAGATATGGAAAGAATTTGAGAGATATTTGAGTTTTTGAAGAAGATTTGGAAAGGATTTGAAAGAGATTTGAAGAATGATTTTAATTTTTGAAAATTTGAAGGTGAATGATGAAAGTTTGAAATGTGTTTATGTAGAAAATTATGGATCAAAACAGGAAAGTTTGAAAAAATTTGAAGTGGAAAGCAAAATCTCTATCCCCCACCTATCTGGCGTTAAACGCCCAGAATGGTATCTATTCTGGCGTTTAATGTTGGCCAATTTGGGCGTTTAACGCCCAGCCAGGTACCCTGGCTGGCGTTAAACGCCAGAAACCCCTTCATCACTGGGCGTTTTGCTAAACGCCCAGGATGTTGCACACCTGGCGTTAAACGCCCAGAATGGTGCCTATTCTGGTGTTTAATGCCCAAAATGGTACCTTTACTGACGTTAACCCATTCTGGGCGTTGAACGCCCAAAATGGTACCTTTACTGGCGTTAAACGCCCAGAATGGTGCCCATTCTGGCGTTTAACGCCCAGAGTACCCCTTACTGGCATTTTTTCGCCAGCAAGCTCCTTTTCTCTGCTTTTTGCACTGAATCCTTCTGTAACTCTGTGAATTCCTTCAGTTTTGATGATCGCCCTTTGAGGATATGTATCAAACTTTTAGTAAACAAAACAGATAACCTGCTAATGACTGGGTTGCCTCCCAGCAAGCGCTTCTTTATTGTCTTTAGCTAGACCTTCACTGAGAATCATTCAAGCCTCAGTTTTGAGCATTCTTGCTCAAAATTGCTTTCAAGATAATGTTTGATCCTCTGTCCATTAACAATGAACTTTTTATCAGAATCAATATCCTGAAGCTCCACATATCCATATGGTGACACTCCTGTAATCACATATGGACCCCTCCACCGGGACTTAAGTTTTCCTGGGAATAGTCTTAGCCTAGAGTTGAAGAGCAGAACTTTTTGTCCTGGCTCAAAGACTCTGGATGACAACTACTTGTCATGCCACTTCTTTGCCTTTTCCTTATAAATTTTTGCATTTTCAAAGGCACTGAGTCTAAATTCATCTAGCTCATTTAGCTGGAGTAATCTTTTTTCACCAGCTAGCTTAGCATCCAGGTTTAGGAATCTGGTTGCCCAGTAGGCTTTATGTTCCAGTTCCACGGGCAGATGACAGGCCTTGCCATATACAAGTTGGTATGGAGAGGTTCCTATAGGAGTTTTGAATGCTGTTCTGTATGCCCACAGAGCATCATCCAAGCTCTTTGCCCAATCCTTTCTACGGGCAATTACAGTCCGTTCTAGGATTCTTTTTAGCTCTCTGTTAGAGACTTCAGCTTGCCCATTTGTCTGTGGATGATATGGAGTTGCTACTTTGTGGCTAATTCCATATCGGACCATAGCAGAGTACAGCTGTTTATAGCAGAAATGAGTGCCCCCATCACTGATTAGTACTCTGGGAACACCAAACCTGCTGAAGATGTGTTTCTGGAGGAATTTCAGCACGGTCTTAGTATCATTAGTGGGTGTAGCAATTGCTTCTACCCATTTAGATACATAGTCCACTGCCACCAGAATGTAAGTGTTTGAGTATGATGGTGGGAACGGACCCATGAAGTCAATACCCCATACATCAAACAATTCAATCTCCAAGATCCCTTGTTGAGGCATGGCGTACCCATGAGGCAAGTTACCAGCTCTTTGGCAACTGTCACAGTTACGCACAAACTCTCGGGCATCTCTATAGAGAGTAGGCCAGTAGAAGCCACATTGGAGGACCTTAGTGGCTGTTCGCTCACTTCCGAAATGTCCCCCATACTGTGATCCATGGCAATGCCACATGATCTTTTGTGCTTCCTCTCTAGGTACACATCTGCGGATCATTCCGTCTGCACATCTCTTAAAGAGATATGGTTCATCCCATAGGTAGTACTTGGCATCTGAAATTAATTTCTTTCTTTGCACCTTGCTGTACTCCTGGGGTATGAACCTCAAAGCTTTATAATTTGCAATATCTGCAAACCATGGAGCTTCCTGAATGGCAAAAAGTTGCTCATCTGGAAATGTCTCAAAGATCTCAGTAGAAGAGAGGGACGCCCCAGCTACTGGTTCTATTCGGGACAAATGATCTGCCACTTGGTTCTCTGTCCCTTTTCTGTCTCTTATTTTTATATCAAACTCTTGCGGAAGCAGCACCCACCTTATGAGCCTGGGTTTTGAATCCTGCTTTGTGAGTAAGTATTTAAGAGCAGCATGGTCAGTATACACAATCACTTTTGACCCTACTAAATAGGATCTAAACTTGTCAATGGCATAGACCACTGCAAGTAACTCCTTTTCTGTGGTTGTGTAATTCTTCTGTGCGTCATTTAGAACACGGCTAGCATAATAAATGACGTGCAGAAGCTTGTTATGCCTCTGTCCCAACACTACACCAATGGCATGGTCACTGGCATCACACATTAGTTCGAATGGCAATGTCCAGTCTGGTGCAGAGATGACTGGTGCTGTAATCAGTTTGGCTTTCAGGGTCTCAAATGCCTGCAGACACTGTGTGTCAAACACAAATGGTGTGTCAGCAGCTAGCAGGTTGCTTAGAGGTTTTGCAATTTTTGAAAAATCTTTTATAAACCTTCTGTAGAATCCTGCATGCCTCAGAAAGCTTCTGATTGCCTTAACATTGGCAGGTGGTGGTAATTTTTTAATTACCTCTACCTTTGCTTTATCCACTTCTATTCCATTGCTTGAAATTTTGTGCCCAAGGACAATTCCTTCAATCACCATAAAGTGACATTTCTCCCAGTTTAACACAAGGTTAGTCTCTTGGCACCTTTTCAGGACAAGTGCTAGATGATTAAGACAGGAGCTGAATGAGTCTCTATATACAGAGAAGTCATCCATGAAGACTTCTAGGAACTTCTCCACCATATCAAAGAAGATGGATAAAGACCAAAAGGCATTCTTCTGTAGGCAAACACACCAAAAGGGTAAGTGAATGCTGTTTTCTCTTGGTCCTGAGGATCTACTACAATTTAGTTGTAACCTGAATAGCCATCCAAAAAGCAGTAATAATCATGACCAGCTAGTCTTTCTAGCATTTGGTCTATGAATGGTAAAGGAAAATGATCCTTTCTGGTGGCTGTATTGAGCCTTCTGTAGTCAATACACATATGCCACCCTGTAACTATTCTTGTAGGAACCAGTTCATTCTTTTCATTATGAACCACTGTCATGCCTCCCTTCTTGGGGACAACTTGGACAGGGCTCACCCAAGGGCTATCAGAAATAGGATAAATAATCCCAGCCTCTAGTAATTTAGTGACCTCTTTCTGCACCACCTCCTTCATGGCTGGATTTAGCCGCCTTTGTGGTTGAACCACTGGATTGGCATTATCCTCCAATAGGATCTTATGCATGCATCTTGCTGGGCTAATGCCCTTAAGATCACTTATGGACCATCCAAGAGCTGTCTTGTGTGTCCTTAGCACTTGAATTAGTGCTTCCTCTTCCTGTGGATTTAAAGCAGAGCTTATGATCACTGGAAAAGTGTCACCTTCTCCCAGAAATGCATACTTCAGGGATGGTGGTAGTGGTTTAAGCTCAGGTTTGGGAGGCTTATCCTCTTCCTGAGGAATTTTCAAAAATTCTTTTGTTTCCTCTGGTTCCTCCTGATCAGGCTGAACATCCTTGAAGATGTTCTCTAGCTCTGATTCTAGACTTTCAGTCATATTGATCTCTTCCACCAAAGAGTCAATAATGTCAGCGCTCATGTAGTCATTTGCTGTGTCTGGATGCTGCATAGCTTTGACAGCATTCAACTTGAACTCATCCTCATTGACTCTCAGGGTTACTTCCCCTTTTTGTACATCAATAAGAGTTCGTCCAGTTGCTAGGAAAGGTCTTCCTAGGATGAGAGTTGCACTCTTGTGCTCCTCCATTTCCCGCACTACAAAGTCAGTTGGAAAGGCGAATGGCCCAACCTTGACAATCATGTCCTCAATTATGCCTGATGGATATTTAATGGAGCCATCAGCAAGTTGGAGACATATCCGGGTTGGTTTGACTTCTTCTGTCAACCCTAGCTTTCTGATAGTGGATGCAGGTATTAGATTGATACTTGCTCCAAGGTCACACAGGGTTGTCTTGGTGCAAGCACCTTCTAATGTGCATGGTATCATAAAGCTTCCTGGATCTTGAAGCTTTTCTGGTAAGCTTTTCAGAATGACTACACTGCATTCTTCAGTGAGAAATACTTTTTCAGTTTCTCTCCAATCCTTCTTATGACTTAAGATCTCTTTCATGAACTTAGCATAAGAAGGTATTTGCTCAAGTGCCTCGGCAAACGGAATCTTTATTTCAAGAGTCCTTAGATAGTCTGCAAAGTGGGCAAATTGCTTATCCTGTTTCGCTTGGCGGAGTTTCTGAGGATAAGGCATCTTGGCTTTATATTCTTCAACCTTAGTTGCTGCAGGTTTATTCCTTACAGAAGTGGTTGGAGAAGCCTTTTTAGAGGGGTTACTATCAGCACTCTCAGGTGTCTGATTCCTCATTGGCGTTTGAACGCCAGGATTGGGTGAGAAATGGGTGTTTAACGCCAACTTTTCCCCCTTTTCTGGCATTTGAACGCCAGAACTGGGCAAGGAATGGGCGTTTAATGCCAGCTTTTCCCCCTTTCTGGCGTTTGAACGCCAGGAGTATTCCTCTCTGGGCTCTTACTGTCCTCAGAGGGATTTTGGGCAGTGGTTTGGTTATCCTCTGTCAATTGTTCCTTTCTTGGCTTTTTGCTACTTTGAGTAGTGTTATTCAATGTCTTCCCACTCCTCAGTTGAACTGCTTGGCAATCTTCTGTTATCTGTTTAGATAACTGCTGTTTTGTCTGATTCAACTGTGATTCTATGTTCTTGTTGGCAATTTTAGTTTCTTGGAGCATCTCTTTAAATTCTGCCAACTGTTTTGTCATTAGGAGTAATTGCTGATTAAGCTCAATAATCTGTTCTTGAGGCTTAGGATCAGTAGCTACTGCCATAGCTTATTCTTTTGTAGAGGGCTCACTGCTAGAGTACAAATGTTGATTTCTAGCAACAGTATCTATGAGTTCTTGAGCCTCTTCAATCGTCTTCCTCATATGTATAGATCCACCAGCTGAGTGGTCTAGAGACATCTGAGCTTTTTCTGTAAGCCCATAGTAGAAGATGTCTAACTGTACCCACTCTGAAAACATTTCAGAGGGGCATTTTCTTAGCATACCTCTATACCTCTCCCAGGCATTATAAAGGGATTCATTATCCTCTTGTTTAAAGCCTTGGATGTCCAGCCTTAGCTGTGTCATCCTTTTTGGAGGGTAAAATTGATTCAGGAATTTGTCTGATAACTGTCTCCATGTTTTTATGCTTGCTGTGGGTTGGTTATTCAACCACCTCTTAGCTTGATCTTTTACAGCAAATGGAAACAGTAATAATCTGTAGACATCCTGATCCACCTCTTTATCATGTACTGTGTCAGCAATTTGTAAGAACTGTGCCAGAAACTCAGTAGGTTCTTCCTGAGAAAGACCAGAATACTGGCAATTTTGCTGCACCATGATAATGAGTTGAGGATTTAGTTCAAAGCTGCTTGCTTTAATGGGAGGTATACAGATGCTACTCCCATATGCAGCTGTAATGGGGTTAGCATATGACCCCAGAGTCCTTCTGGACTGCTCACTTCCACTTAGGTCCATGATGGAGAAAGGGAGATGATATGGATTGCAAGTAGATTATTTTTTTAAAAAAAATGACCGAAAATAATAAAATAAAACAAATGGAAAATAAAATAAAATTTTGAAAACTAAAAGAAAATAAAATCAAAGCAAATTAAAAACTAAATCAATCAATTAATTAAAAAGATTTTGGAATTAGCAATTAAAAAGATATGATTGAAAATTATTTTGAAAAAGATTTGATTTTTGAAATGAGGAAAGAGAAAAACAACAAAATGACACCAAACTTAAAATTTTTAGAAAATCAAACACAAATTTTCGAAAATCTAAAGGAAAACACAAAGAAGACACCAAACTTAGAATTTTTAAAGATCAAGAAAGGACTAAGAACATGCAAATTCGAAAAATTAAAAGAAAACAAAAGCATGTAATTGACACCAAACTTAAAATATGAAACTAGACTCAAATAAAAGACTCTAAACCAACAAAAATAAAACTGTCCTAATCTAAGCAACAAGATAAACCGTCAGTTGTCCAAACTCGAACAATTCCCGGCAACGGCGCCAAAAACTTGGTGCACAAAATTGTAATCACACTTTTGCAATTCCGCACAACTAACCAGCAAGTGCACTGGGTCGTCCAAGTAATACCTTACATGAGTAAGGGTCGATCCCACGGAGATTGTCGGCTTGAAGCAAGCTATGGTTAACTTGTAACTCTTAGTCAGGATATCAATAATTCTCAGGTTTAATTGTGATGAGTAAAAGAACATGAAATAAATACTTGTTTTGCAGTAATGGAGAACAGGCTGAGGTTTTGGAGATGCTCTATCTTTTGAATCTCTGCTTTCCTACTGTCTTCTTCTTCAAGCACGTAAGGCTCCTTCCATGGCAAGCTGTATGTAGGGTTTCACTGTTGTCAATGGCTACCTTCCATCCTCTCAGTGAAAATGCTCAACGCGCTCTGTCACAGCACGGCTATTCATCTGTCGGTTCTCAATTAGGTTGGAATAGAATCCAATGATTCTTTTGCGTCTGTCACTAACGCCCAGCCTTCAGGAGTTTGAAGTTTGTCACAGTCATTCAATCCTTGAATCCTACTCAAAATACCACAGACAAGGTTTAGACCTTCCGGATTCTCTTGAATGCCGCCATCAATTCTAGCTTATACCACGAAGTTTCTAATTAAGGAATCCAAGAGATATCTACTCAATCTAAGGTAGAACGGAGGTGGTTGTCAGGCACATGTTCATAGGTGAGAATGATGATGAGTGTCACTGATCATCACATTCATCAAGTTTAGGAACAAGTGATATCTTAGAATAGAAGCAAGCGTGATCGAATGAAAAACAGTAGTAATTGCATTAATCCATCAAGACACAGCAAAGCTCCTCACCCCCAACCACAGGGTTTAGAGACTCATGCCGTAGAAGGTACAGTATGAAACGTGTAAAGTGTCATGAGGTAGCTATACAATATCAAAAGGTCCTATTAAATAGTGAACTAGTAACCTAGGGTATACAGAAATGAGTAAATGACGTAAAAATTCACTTTCGGGGTCCACTTGGTGTGTGCTTGGGCTGAGCATTGAAGCTTTCATGTGTAGAGACTTTTTCTGGAGTTAAACGCCAACTTTTATGCCAGTTTGGGCGTTTAACTCCAATTTTTGTGCCAGTTCCGGCGTTAAACGCTGGTAATTCTGAAGCTGATTTCCAACGCCGGTTTGGGCCATCAAATCTCGGGCAAAGTGTAGACTATTATACATTGCTGGAAAGCCCAGGATGTCTACTTTCCAACGCAATCAAGAGCGCGCCAATTGGGCTTCTGTAGCTCCAGAAAATCCCCTTCGAGTGCAGGGAGTTCAGAATCCAATAGCATCTGCAGTCCTTTTCAGCCTCTGAATCAGATTTTTGCTCAGGTCCTTTATTTTCAGCCAGAAAATACCTGAATCATAGAAAAACACACAAACTCATAGTAAAGCCCAGAAAAGTGAATTTTAACTTAAAACTAATAAAAATGTAATAAAAGCTAACTAAAATATACTAAAAACATACTAAAAACAATGCCAAAAAGCGTATAAATTATCCGCTCATCAATCTCCAGGATCAAGAGAAAACAGCATTCACATGTCCATCCGAAGTATTTGCATACAGAAGGATGCCATTTGGCCTGTGCAATGCACCTGCAACCTTTCAAAGGTGCATGCTCTCTATTTTCTCTGATATGGTGGAAAATTTTCTAGAAGTCTTCATGGATGACTTTTCAGTATTTGGAGACTCATTCAGCTCCTATCTTGACCATCTAGCACTTGTTCTAAAGAGGTTCCAAGAGACTAACCTGGTTTTAAACTGGGAGAAATGTCACTTTATGGTGACTGAAGGAATTGTCCTTGGGCACAAAATTTCAAATAAGGGAATAGAGGTAGATCAAGCTAAGGTAGAGGTAATTGAAAAATTACCACCACCTGCCAATGTTAAGGCAATCAGAAGCTTTCTGGGGCATGCAGGATTCTATAGGAGGTTTATAAAAGATTTTTCAAAAATCGCCAAACCTCTGGGTAATCTGCTAGCTGCTGACACGCTATTTATCTTTGATAAGGAGTGTCTGCAAGCGTTTGAGACTTTAAAAGCTAAGCTGGTCATAGCACCAGTCATCTCTGCACCAGAATGGATATTACCATTTGAACTGATGTGTGATGCCAGTGACCATGCCATTGGTGCAGTGTTGGGACAAAGGCATGACAAGCTTCTGCACGTCATTTACTATGCCAGTCGTGTTTTAAATGATGCACAGAAGAACTACACAACTACAGAAAAAGAGTTACTTGCAGTGGTTTACGCCATTGACAAGTTTAGATCTTATTTATTAGGATCAAAAGTGATTGTGTACACTGACCATGCTGCTCTTAAATATCTACTCACAAAGCAGGATTCAAAACCCAGACTCATCAGATGGGTGTTGCTTCTACAAGAGTTCGATATAGAAATAAGAGACAGAAAAGGGATAGAGAACCAAGTAACAGATCACCTGTCCCGAATAGAACCAGTAGAAGGGGCGTCCCTCCCTCTTACTGAGATCTCTGAAAACTTTTCGGATGAGCAACTCTTTGGCATCCAGGAAGTGCCATGGTTTGCAGACATTGCAAACTACAAGGCAGTAAGATTCATACCCAAAGAGTACTGTAGGCAGCAAACAAAGAAATTGATCACGGATTCAAAGTACTATCTTTGGGATGAACCATATCTCTTCAAGTGATGTGCAGACGGAGTAATCCATAGATGTGTGCCTAAAGAAGAAGCACAGAAGATCCTCTAGCACTGCCATAGATCACAGTATGGAGGACATTTTGGAAGTGAGCGAACAGCTACAAGAGTACTCCAATGTGACTTCTACTGGTCTACTCTCTATAAAGACTCCCGAGTGTTTGTACTTAATTGTGACAGTTGCCAAAGATCTGGCAATCTACCTCACAGTTATGCCATGCCTCAACAAGGAATCTTGGAGATTAAGTTGTTTGATGTATGGGGTATTAATTTCATGGGACCTTTCCCACCATCATACTCAAATACTTATATTCTGGTGGCAGTGGATTATGTATCTAAATGGGTGAAAGCTATTGCAACACCTACTAATGACACTAAGATAGTGCTGAAATTTTTTCAGAAATACATCTTCAGCAGATTTGGTATCCCTAGAGTACTAATCAGTGATGGGGGCACTCATTTCTGCAATAAACAGTTTTACTCTGCTTTGGTTCGATATGGAGTTAGCCACAGGGTAGCTACGCCATATCATCCACAGACAAATGGGCAAGCTGAAGTCTTTAACAGAGAACTTAAAAGAATCCTGGAACGGATTGTGATTAACCGTAGAAGGGATTGGGCAAGAAGCTTGGATGATGCTCTGTGGGCATACATAACAGCATTCAAGACACCTATAGGAACTTTTTCATACCAGCTAGTGTATGGAAAAGCCTGTCACTTGCCAGTGAAACTGGAACATAAGGCCTATTAGGCAACCAGATTCCTAAACCTTGATGTCAATGCTTTCAAAAATGCAAAAACTTACAAAAAGAAAGCAAAAAGATGGCATGCTATCATCCAGAGTCTTTAAGCCAGGGCAAAAAGTTCTACTATTTAATTCTAGGCTCATATTATTCCGCGGGAAATTGAAATCCTGGTGGAGAGGTCCATATGTGATTACAAGTGTGTCACCATATGGATACGTGGAGCTTCAGGATAATCATTCTAACAAAAAGTTCATTGTTAATGGACAGAGAGTTAAACATTATCTTGAAAGCAATTTTGAGCAAGAATGCTCAAAACTGAGACTTGATTAAAGCTCAGTATTAGTCCAGCTAAAGACAATAAAGAAGCGCTTGCTGGGAGGCAACCTAGCCATTTACAAAGCTTATTTGTCAATTAATTGATTTTTACAGGTTTATGTCAATTATCTTCAAGGTAAAGTAGCAATTGCTTGAGTTCACAGAGTTCCAGAAGGATTCAGAGGATAAAACAGCAAAAAGAAGCTCACTGGTGCGAAAAAAAGCCAGTAAGAGTTGTTTTGGGCGCTGAACGCCCAAAAGAAGCACTTACTGGGCGTTCAACGCCAGTAAGGATAGCCATCTGGGCGTTAAACGCTAGAAAGAAGCATCTTTTGGGCATTGAACGCCAGAAAGAAGCACCTTCTGAGCATTCAACGCCAGATTTATAGCGTCCTGGGCGTTCAGAAAAATGCCCAGTGACAAAGGAGTTCCTGGCGTTCAACGCCAGCTAGAAGCAACAGCTGGGCGTTCAACGTCCAGGAGAAGCTGCAAATGGGCGTTAAATGCCCACAACATGCAGCGTTTGGGCGTTTAACGCCAGGATTGTGGGGAGGAGGTAATTTCGTTTTTAATTTATATTTTTCAAACTTTTTATATTTCAATTCATGATTTCTTGCATAAACATGTTACAAACTCTCATCCTTCAATTTCAAAAATTTTAATCCTAATTTCTAAAATCCCTTTTTCAAAAAAATCAAATGCACCTTAATTCATAAACACAAATCCTTTTCAAATCCCATCCAACTCCTTTTCAAATTTTTTTTTTAAAAACTCAATTATCTTTTAAAATCTTTTTCAAAATAAAAATTCAGATTTATCTTTTTTAAATATCATTCACAACTTTTTAATTTTAAATTATATCTTTTTCTTATCATATTTATCTTTTATAAATCATATCTTCTATCTTATCTTTCTTCAAAATTTTCGAAAACCCACCCCCTCCCTTTAAATCCACATTCGGCATCCCTCCTCTCATCCACCATTCGATACTAGCTCTCCTTCTATCCCTCTTCTTTCCTTTCTTTTGCTTGAGGACAAGCAAACCTCTAAGTTTGGTGTGTTTATCCGTGATCACTAAACCATATTCACTAAGATCATGGCTCCTAAAGGAAAACAATCCACTCCAAGAGGCAAGAAAGAGAGTATTCCAAAACCACTTTGGAATCAAGGGAAGTTCTTAACCAAAGAACATTCAGACCATTACTACAAAATAATGGGTCTAAGGTCAGTGATCCCAGAAGTTAGATTCGATCTGAAAGAAGACGAATATCTGGAGATTCAAGAGCAAATTCGAAATAGGAACTAGGAAGTCCTAGCTAATCCTGAAACAAAAGTGGGAAGAAACATGGTTCAGGAATTCTACACTAATCTGTGGCAAACAGAAAGGCAGAGAATATCTGGAACTGCCTTTTATGACTATCGGACCTTGGTCAGAGGAAAGATTTTTCACATTCACCCTGACAAAATCAGGGAGATCTTTAAGCTACCTCAGCTGAAAGATGACCCAGACTCCTTTAATAGGAGAATGATGAGAACAAATAAGGGCCTGGACAAGATTCTAGAGGATATATGCATCCCTGGAGCCAGGTGGACCACCAGCACCAAGGGCGTCCCAAATCAACTCAAGAGAGAAGATCTCAAACCAGTCGCCAGAGGCTGGCTGGACTTCATTGGGTGTTCTATATTGCCCACTAGCAACCGTTCTGAAGTCACAGATAAAAGAGCAGTGATGATCCATTGCATTATGTTGGGAAGAGAACTGGAAGTTCATCAACTGATTTCATATGAACTTTACATAATCGCAAACAAGAACTCCAAAGATGCCAAATTGGCTTATCCAAGCTTAATTTCTATGCACTGCAAAGATGCTGGAGTGAAGATGGGAATAACTGAGTATATCTCAGTTGAGTGACCAATCACCAAAATATCAATGGAAAAACAACAAGTGCAGGATGACCCCATCAAGAGGAGAGCACAGGAATTCCTCCCGGAAATCCCTCAAATTGAATACTGGGAGCATCTTGAAGCATCTGTTACCAAGTTGCAAGAAGCTATGGACCAAATAAAGGAAGAACAGAATAATCAAAATACCATGCTTTGTAAATTGCTTGGGGAACAAGAAGAGCAAAGGCGTGACTTAAAGGAACTGAAGCGTCAAAAACTATCTCTTGAAGGACAAAGCACCCCACAGACTAGAGGAACATCTAATTCTCAAAATAAAGGTTGTTGAGTCCTAATCTTAGCTTTAATTCTGTGATAGTTGTTCTTATAGGAATTTACCTTAGAAGTTATATAGGAATAGTAGTAATTAGTATATCTATTTTGATTTTATTTCCAATTAAGCTATAATTTATTTTTCTCATCATCATTAAACATGAATAAAATAGTAGATTTTTAGAATAAAGAGGCAATATTTTTTTCGAGTTCTTAATAAGAAAAATTCTAATTACTTAGATGTGGTGGCAATACTTTTTGTCTTCTGAATGAATGCTTGAACAGTGCATATTTTTTATATTGAATTTCATGAATGTTAAAATTGTTGGCTCTTGAAAGAATGATGAACAAGAGAAATATTATTGATGATCTGAAAAATCATGAAATTGATTCTTGAAGCAAGAAAAAGCAGTGAAAAAAAAATAAGGAATCATTGGATAAAGAAAAAGAAAAAGCCAATACCCTTAAAACCAAAAGGCAAGGGTGAAAAGGATTCAAGGCTTTGAGCATCAATGGATAGGAGGGCCCAAGGGAATAAATCCAGGCCTAAGCGGCTAAATCAAGCTGTCCCTAACCATGTGCTTGTGGCATGCAGGTCCAAGTGAAAAACTTGAGACTGAGTGGTTAAAGTCATGATCCAAGGCAAAAGAGTGTGCTTAAGAACTCTAGACACCTCTAATTGGGGACTTTAGCAAAGCTAAGTCACAATCTGTGGCATTTATGTATCCGGTGGTAATACTGGAAAACAAAGTGCTTAGGGCCACGGCCAAGACTCATAAAGTAACTGTGTTCAAAAATCAACATACTAAACTAGGAGAATCAATAATACTATCTGAATTCTGAGTTCTCATGGATGCCAATCATTCTGAATTTCAAAGGATAAAGTGAGATGCCAAAACTATTCAGAGGCAAAAAGCTACTAGTCCCACTCATCTGATTAGAATCTGAGCTTCACTTAAAACTCTGAGATATTATTGCTTCTTAGTTTCTTTTTATCCTATTTTATTTATCTAGTTGCTTGAGGACAAGCAACAGTTTAAGTTTGGTGTTGTGATGAGCGGATATTTTATACGCTTTTTGGTGTAATTTCATGTAGATTTTAGTATGTTTTAGTCAGTTTTTAGTATAATTTTATTAGTTTTTAGGAAAAATTCATATTTCTGGACTTTACTATGAGTTTGTGTGCTTTTCTGTAATTTCAAGTATTTAGGCTGAAAAAGGACTGCTGATGCTGTTGGATTCTGACCTCCCTGCACTCGGAATGAATTTTCTGGAGCAATAGGAGTCCAATTAGCGCGCTCTCAATTGGGTTGGAAAGTAGACATCTAGGGCTTTCCAGAAATATATAATAGTCCATACTTTGTGCGAAGATAGATAACGTAAACTGGCGTTCAACGCCAGTTCCATGTTATAGTTTGGCGTTCAGTGCCAGAAACAGGTTGTAAATTGGAGTTCAAGGCCAGAAACAGGTTACAACCTGTTGTTCAACTCCAAAAACAGCCCAGACACGTGAGAAGCTTAAGTCTCAGCCCCAGCACACACCAAGTGGGCCCCAGAAGTGGATTTCTGCACTATCCATCCTAGTTTACTCATTTTCTGTAAATCTAGGTTAATAGTTTAGTATTTAAACAACTTTTAGAGATTTATTTTGCATCTCATGACATTTTTAGATCTGAATTTTATACTATTTGACGGCATGAGTCTCTAAACTCCATTGTTGGGGGTGAGGAGCTCTGTAGCGTCTCGATGAATTAATGCAATTATTTATGTTTTCTATTCAAGCACGCTTGTTCCTATCTAAGATGTTCATCGGTGCTTCACTATGAAGAAGGTGATGATCCGTGACACTCATATCCTTCCTCAATCCATGAACGTGTGCCTGACAACCACCTCCGTTCTACATTAGATTGAATGAGTATCTCTTAGATTTCTTAATCAGAATCTTCGTGGTATAAGTTAGAATCCATTGGCAGCATCCTTGAGAATCCAGAAAGTCTAAACCTTGTCTGTGGTATTCTGAGTAGGATTCTGGGATTGGATGACTGTGACAAGCTTAAAACTCGCGAGTGTTGGGCGTAGTGATAGACGCAAAAGGATCAATGGATCTTATTCCGACATGATCGAGAACCGACAAATGATTAGCTGTGCTGTGACAGAGCATTTGGACCGTTTTCATTGAGAGGATGGGAAGTAGCCATTGACAACGGTGACACCCTACATACAGCTTGCCATGGAAGGAGTGATGAGCGAATAATTTATACGCTTTTTGGCATTGTTTTTAGGTAGTTTTTAGTATGATCTAGTTACTTTTAGGGATGTTTTCATTAGTTTTTATGCTAAATTCACATTTCTGGACTTTATTATGAGTTTGTGTGTTTTTCAGTGATTTCAGGTATTTTCTGGCTGAAATTGAGGGACCTGAGCAAAACTCTTATAGGAGGCTGACAAAGGACTGCTGATGTTGTTGGAATCTGACCTCTCTGCACTCGAAATGGATTTTTTGGAGCTATAAAACTCCAAATGGAGCTCTCTCAACGGCGTTGGAAATTAGACATCCAGAGCTTTTCAGCAATATATAATAGTTTATACTTTATTTGTGATTTGATGACGTAAACTAGCGCTCAACGCCAGTTCCATGTTGCTGTCTGGAGTCAAACGCCAGAAACACGTCACGAACCGGAGTTGAACGCCCAAAACACGTTACAACTTGGCGTTCAACTCCAAAAGAAGCCTCAGCTCGTGGATAGATCAAGCTCAGCCCAAACATATACCAAGTAGGCCCTGAAAGTGAATTTATGCATCAATTACTTACTCTTGTAAACCCTAGTAGCTAGTCTAGTATAAATAGAATAGTTTACTATTGTATTAAACATCTTGGGACGTTTAGTTCTCAGATCATGGGGGCTGGCCATTCGGCCATACCTGGACCATTCACTTATGTATTTTCAACGGTGGAGTTTCTACACACCATAGATTAAGGGTGTGGAGCTCTGTTGTACCTCAAGTTTCAATGCAATTACTATTATTTTCTATCCAATTCGATTTATTCCTGTTCTAAGATATTCGTTGCACTTCAACTTGATGAATGTGATGATCCATGACACTCATCATCATTCTCACCTATGGACGCGCGTGATTGACAACCACTTCCGTTCTACCTTAGACCGGGCGCATATCTCTTGGATTCCTTAATCAGAATCTTTGTGGTATAAGCTAGAAATGATGGCGGCATTCATGGGAATCCGGAAAGTCTAACCTTGTCTGTGGTATTTTGAGTAGGATTCCGGGATTGAATGACTGTGACGAGCTTCAAACTCCTGAAGGCCGGGCGTTAGTGACAGACGCAAAAGAATCACGAGATTCTATTCCAACTTGATTGAGAACCGACAGATGATTAGTCGTGCTGTGACAGAGCATTTGGACCATTTTCACTGAGAGGATGGGATGTAGCCATTGACAACGGTGATGCCCTACATACAGCTTGCCATGGAAAGGAGTAAGAAGGATTGGATGAAAGCAGTAGGAAAGCAGAAATTCAACAGGGACAAGCATCTCCATATGCTTATCTAAAATTCCCACCATTAATTTACATAAGTATTTCTATCCTTTATTATTTAAGCAAGTATCTCTTTATATTTCCCATAACCAATTATTATCCGCCTGACTGAGATTTACAAGATGACCATAGTTGCTTCATACCAACAATCTCCGTGGGATCGACCCTTACTCACGTAAGGTATTACTTGGACGACCCAGTGCACTTGCTGGTTAGTTGTGTGGAGTTGTGACTAAGTGTAATTCATGTGTGAGAGCTACCAAACTATTGGAGCCATTGTTGATGATCACAAATCCGTGCACCATGTTTTTGGTGCCGTTGCCGGGGATTGTTCGAGTTTGGACAACTGACGGTTCATCTTGTTGCTCAGATTAGGTAATTTTCTTTTCAAAAAATTTTCAATTTTTTTTTGTTTTCGTTTTTCCAAAAAAAAAAATTTTTTAAATTATTCTATGGCTTCAAAACTTTCAAGAACGAATTCTAGAGTTTCATGGTAACATGTTGAATCCTAGCTGGCTACAAAGCCATATTCAAACTCCTTTGGAATTGGTCTTCAACTAATCACTACAATGCATGTAATTCCATCCTAAAGCTGACTGGCTATTAAGCCATGTCAATCCCTTTGATTGGAGCTTTGGGCTAACATTGAAAGATTCCTGGAATTCTTCTTAAAGATTTTGAATTTCTTATTTTCTTTTTCCATATGTTTTTCAAAAAAAATAAAAGAAAATACAAAAAATTAGAAAATCATAAAAATCAAAAATATTTTGTGTTTCCTGTTTGAGTCTTGAGTCAATTTTTAAGTTTGGTGTCAATTGCATATTTTAAAAATTTATGCATTATTTTTTCGAAAAGTCCATGCATTCATAGTGTTCTTCATGATCTTCAAGTTGTTCTTGGTAAGTCTTCTTGTTTGATCTTGATATTTTCTTGTTTTGTACCTTTTGTTGTTTTTCATATGTATTTTTCGTTTGTTAGAATCCATGCATTAAAGATTTCTAAGTTTGGTGTCTTGCATGTTTTCTTTGGATAAAAATTTTTTCAAAAATATGTTCTTGATGTTCATCATGATCTTCAAAGTCTTCTTGGTGTTCATCTTGACATTCATAGTGTTCTTGCATGCATCTTGTGTTTTGATCCAAAATTTTCATGTTTTGGGTCATTTTTATGTTTGTCTCTCTCATAATTAAAAATTCAAAAATAAAAAAATATCTTTTCCTTAATTTTCTCATAATTTTCGAAAATTTGAGTTGACTTAGTCAAAAATTTTTAAAAAATTAGTTGTTTCTTACAAGTCAAGTCAAATTTTCAATTTTAAAAATCCTATCTTTTCAAAACTTTTTCAAAAATCAAATCTTTTTCATTTTTTATGTATTTTCGAAAATTTGAAAAATATTTTTCAAAAAAATCTTTTTCTTAACTTTATCTTTATTTTCGAAAATTATGCTAACAATTAATATGATTGATTCAAAAATTTGAAGTTTGTTACTTCCTTGTTAAGAAAGGTTCAATCTTTAAATTCTAGAATCATATCTTTTAGTTTCTTGTTAGTCAAGTAATTAATTTTAAATTTAAAAATTAAATCTATCTTATCTCATCTTTTATATCATATCTTTTTCAAAATTTTATCTTTTTCAAAAATTTGATTTTAAAATATCTTATCTAACTTCTTATCTTCTTATCTTTTCAAATTATCTTTTTCAACTAACTATTTGACTTTTTGTTTGTTTCTTATCTTTTTCAAAACCACCTAACTACTTTTCCCTCTTTAATTTTTGAAAATACCTCAATTAGTTGCTTTGATGCAACAGAACTGCAAGTTTCATGGACTTCCATCTGAAGATCCGTATCAGTTTTTAACTGAGTTCTTGCAGATTTGTGAGACTGTTAAGACAAATGGAGTAGATTCTGAAGTCTACAGGCTCATGCTTTTCCCTTTTGCTGTAAGAGACAGAGCTAGAACATGGTTGGACTTACAACCTAAAGATAGCCTGGACTCCTGGGATAAGCTGGTCACGGCCTTCTTGGATAAATTCTTTCCTTCTCAAAAGCTGAGCAAGCTTAGAGTGGATGTTTAGACCTTCAAACAAAAAATGGTGAATCCCTCTATGAAGCTTGGGAAAGATACAGGCAAATGACCAAAAAGTGTCCTTCTGACATGTTTTCAGAATGGACCATATTAGATATATTCTATTATGGTCTATCTGAGTTTTCCAAAATGTCATTGGACCATTCTGCAGGTGGATCCATTCACCTAAAGAAAAAGCCTGCAGAAGCTCAAGAACTTATTGGACCATTCTGCAGGTGGATCCATTCACCTAAAGAAAATGCCTGTAGAAGCTCAAGAACTTATTGACATGGTTGCAAATAACCAATTCATGTACACTTCTGAGAGGAATTCCATGAATAGTGGGACGCCTCAGAGGAAGGGTGTTCTTGAAATTGATGCTCTGAATGCCATATTGGCTCAGAACAAAGTGTTGACTCAGCAAGTCAACATGATCTCTCAAAGTCTGAAAGGATAGCAAAATGCATCCAACAGTACTAAAGATGCAGCTTCTGAAAAAGCTTATGATCTTGAGAACCCTGCAACAGCAGAGGTAAATTACATGGGTGAACCTTATGGGAACACCTATAATTCATCATGGAGAAATCATCAAAATTTTTCATGGAAGGATCAACAAAAACCTCAACAAGGCTTTAATAATGGTGGATGAAACAGGCTAGGCAATAACAAGCCTTTTTCATCATCTTCTCAGCAATAGACAGAGAATTTTGAGCAAAGCCCCTCTAATTTAGCAAATTTAGTCTCTGATCTGTCTAAGGCCACTTTTAGTTTCATGAGTAAAACAAGGTCCTCCATAAGAAATTTGGAGGCACAAGTGGGCCAGCTGAGTAAGAAAGTCACTGAAACTCCTCCCAGTACTCTCCCAAGCAATACAGAGGAGAATCCAAGAGGAGAGTGCAAGGCCATTGATGTAATTAATATGGCCGAATGCACAAGGGAGGAGAAGGACGAAAATCCTAGTAAGGAAGATCTCCTGGGACGTCTCTCAAACAAGAAGGAGTTCCCTATTGAGGACCTAAAGGAATCTGAGGCTCATATAGAGACCATAGAGATTCCATTAAATCTCCTTCTACCATTCATAAGCTCCGAAGATTATTCTTCCTCTGAAGAGGATGAAGATGTAACTGGAGAGCAAGTTGCTCAATATCTAGGAGCCATTATGAAGCTGAATGCCAAGTTATTTGGTAATGAGACTTGGGAAGGTGAACCTCCCTTGCTCATTAGTGAACTTGATACATAGGTTCAGCAAACTCTACCTCAAAAGAAACAAGATCCTGGGAAATTCTTAATACCCTGCACCATAGGCACCATGACCTTTAACAAGGCTCTGTGTGACCTGGGGTCAGGCATAAATCTTATGCCACTATCTGTAATGGAGAAACTGGGGATCATTGAGGTACAGCATGCCTTATTCTCATTACAATTGGCAGACAAGTCAGTAAGACAAGCTTATGGATTAGTAGAGGACGTGTTGGTAAAGGTTGAAGGCCTTTACATCCCTGCTGATTTCATAATCTTAGACACTAGGAAGGAGGAGGATGAATGCATTATCCTTGGAAGACCTTTCCTAGCCACAACAGAAGCTGTGATAGATGTTAATAGAGGAGAATTAGTCCTTCAATTGAATGGGGACTACCTTGTGTTTAAGGCGCACGACTATCCTTCTGTAACAAGGGAGAGTAAGCATGCAGAGCTTCTCTCAATACAGAGTCAAACAGAGCCCCCACAATCAAACTCTAAGTTTGGTGTTGGGAGGCCACAACCAAACTCTAAGTTTGGTGTTGAACCCCCATATCCAAACTCTAAGTTTGGTGTTGGGAGTCCACAACATTGACCTGATCACCTTTGTGGCTCTATGAGAGCCCACTGTCAAGCTATTGACATTAAAGAAGCGCTTGTTGGGAGGCAACCCAATTTTTATTTATCTAATTTTATTCTTATTTAATTGTTATTTTGTGTTTTAGTAGGTTCATGATCATGTGGAGTCACGAAAAAAATATTAAAATTAAAAACAGAATCAAAAACAGCAGAAGAAAAATCACACCCTGGAGGAAGGACTTACTGGCGTTTAAACGCCAGTAAGGTGCATCTGACTGGCGTTTAACGCCAGAACAGAGCATGGAGCTGGCGCTGAACGCCAGAAACAAGCAACATCCTGGCGTTTGAACGCCAGGAATATGTTCTGAGGAAAGCTGGCGTTGAACGCCAGTAACAAGCATGGAACTAGCGTTCAACGCCAGAAACATGCTGCACATGGGCGTTAAACGCCCAGAACGTGCACCACTTCGGCGTTTAAACGCCAGAATGGTATGCTAAGGCATTTTACATGCCTAATTGGTGCAGGGATGTAAATTCTTGACACCTCAGGATCTGTGGATCCCACAGGATCATCTCAGGATCTGTGGATCCCACAAGATCCCCACCTAACATATTCCCGCCTTACCTCCTAATTAATCCTATAAAACACTTTCCCAAAAACCCTTCACCAATCACCTCAATCTCTCGTCCCAATTACCCCCTTCACCACTCACATCCATCCACTCTTCCCCATAAACCCCACCTACCTTCAAAATTCAAAAATCTTTCCCATCTAAACCCACCCTAAATGGCCGAACCTACCCTCTCCCCCCTCCCTATATATACTCCTCTATTCTACTTCATTTTTACACAACACAACCCCCTCTTCTATACCTTGGCCGAATCCTACACCTCCCCTTCTCCTCCATGTTTTTTTCTTCTTCTCTTCTTTCTTCTCTTGCTCGAGGGCGAGCAATATTTTAAGTTTGGTATGGTAAAAGCATAAGCTTTTTTGTTTTTCCATAACCATTGATAGCACCCAAGGCCGGAGAATCCTCTAGAAAAAGAAAAGGGAAGACAAAAGCTTCCACCTCCGAGTCATGGGAGATGGAAAGATTCATCTCCAAAGCCCATCAAGACCACTTCTATGATGTTGTGGCCAAGAAGAAGGTGATCCCTGAGGTCCCTTTCAAGCTCAAGAAAAATGAGTATCCGGAGATCCGACATGAGATCCAAAGAAGAGGTTGGAAAGTTCTAACCAATCCCATTCAACAAGTCAGAATCTTAATGGTTCAAGAGTTCTATGCCAATGCATGGATCACTAGGAACCATGATCAAAGTATGAACCCGAGTCCAAAGAATTATCTTACTATGGTTCGGGGGAAATACTTAGATTTTAGTCCGAAAAATGTGAGGTTGGCATTTAACTTACCCATGATGCAAGAAGATGCACGCCCCTACACTAGAAGGATCAACTTTAATCAAAGGTTGGACCAAGTCCTTATGGACATATGTGTGGAAGGAGCTCAATGGAAAAGAGACTCCAAAGGCAAGCCGGTTCAACTAAGAAGACTGGACCTCAAGCCTGTGGCTAGAGGATGGTTGGAGTTCATTCAATGCTCCATCATCCCCACTAGCAACCGATCTGAAGTTACTGTGGATGGGGCCATCATGATTCATAGCATCATGATTGGAGAGGAAGTAGAAGTTCATGAAGTCATCTCCCATGAATTCTACAAAATAGTCGATAAGTCCTCTACTTTGGCAAGGCTAGCTTTTCCTCATCTTATTTGTCATCTATTTTACTCAGCTGGAGTTATCATAGAAGGAGACATCCTCATTGAAGAGGACAAGCCTATCACTAAGAAAAGGATGGAGCAAACAAAAAGCCCACTCATGGAACCCAAGGGACGCATGAGGAAGCTCATCACCAAGAAATCCTGGAGATGCCTCAAGGGATGCACTTTTCTCCCAACAACTATTGGGAACAACTCAACACTTCCTTAAAAGATTTGAGTTACAATGTGGAACAATTAAGGGTGGAACATCAAGAGCACTCCATCATTCTCCATGAAATAAGAGAAGATCAAAGAGCAATGAGGGAGGAGCAACAAAAGCAAGGAAGGGACATAGAAGAGCTTAAGGACATCATTGATCCTTCAAGAAGAAGACGCCACTAAGGTGGACTCATTCCTTGTTCTTATTTCTCTGTTTTTCGATTTTTATGCTTCATGTCTATTTATGCTTTGTGTCTCTACTTCATGATCATTAGTATGTAGTAACTATGTCTTAAGGCTATAAATAATTCCATGAATCCTTCACCTCTCTTAAATAAAAAAAATGTTTCTAATTCAAAAGAACAAGAAGTACATGAATTTCGAAAATTGTCCTTGAATTTAATTTAATTATATTGATGTGGTGACAATACTTTTTGTTTTCTGAATGAATGCTTAAACAGTGCATATTTTTTATCTTGTTGTTTATGAATGTTAAAATTGTTGGCTCTTGAAAGAATGATGAACAAAGAGAAATGTTATTGATAATCTGAAAAATCATGAAATTGATTCTTGAAGCAAGAAAAAGCAGTGAAAAAGCAAAGGCTTGCGAAAAAAAAAGCCAATAGCCCTTAAAACCAAAAGGCAAGGGTAAAAAGGATCCAAGACTTTGAGCATCAATGGATAGGAGGGCCCAAGGAAATAAAAATCCAGGCCTAAGCGGCTAAATCAAGCTGTCCCTAACCATGTGCTTATGGCATGTAGGTCCAAGTGAAAAGCTTGAGACTGAGTGGTTAAAGTCGTGATCCAAAGCAAAAAGAGTGTGCTTAAGAGCTCTGGACACCTCTAACTGGGGACTCTAGCAAAGCTGAGTCACAATCTGAAAAGGTTCACCCAGTCTTGTGTCTGTGGTATTTATGTATCCGGTGGTAATACTGGAAAACAAAATGCTTAGGGCCACGGCCAAGACTCATAAAAGTAACTGTATTAAAGAATCAACATACTTAACCAGGAGAATCAATAACACTATCCAAAATTCTAAGTTCCTAGAGAAGCCAATCATTCTGAACTTCAAAGGAAAAAGTGAGATGCCAAAACTGTTCAGAAGCAAAAAGCTACAAGTCTCGCTCATCTAATTAGAATTAATATTCATTGATATTTTGGGATTTATAGTTTATTCTCTTCTTTTTATCCTAATTTATTTTCAGTTTTTGGGGACAAGCAACAATTTAAGTTTGGTGTTGTGATGAGCGGATAATTCTCTTCTTTTCTGAACTTCTTTTTGGCATTGTTGTTAGGTAGTTTTTAGTATGATCTAGTTACTTTTAGGGATGTTTTCATTGGTTTTTATGCTAAATTCATATTTCTGGACTTTACTATGAGTTTGTGTGTTTTTCTATGATTTCGGGTATTTTCTGGCTGAAATTGAGGGACCTGAGCAAAACTCTGATAGGAGGCTGACAAAGGACTGCTGTTGCTGTTGGAATCTGACCTCCCTGAAAGCGAAATGGATTTTTTGGAGCTACAGAACTCCAAATGGCGCGCTCTTAACGGCGTTGAAAAGTAGGCATCCAGAGCTTTCCAGCAATATATAATAGTCCATACTTTATTCGTGATTAGATGATGTAAACTGGCGCTCAACGCCAGTTCCATGTTGCTGTCTAGAGTCAAACGCCAGAAACACGTCACGAACCGGAGTTGAACGCCCAAAACACGTTACAACTTGGCGTTCAACTCCAAAAGAAGCCTCAACTCGTGGATAGATCAAGCTCAGCCCAAACATACACCAAGTGGGCCCTGGAAGTGGATTTATGCATCAATTACTTACTCTTGTAAACCCTAGTAGCTAGTCTAGTATAAATAGGATAGTTTACTATTGTATTAGACATCTTGGGATGTTTAGTTCTCAGATCATGGGGGCTGGCCATTCGGCCATACCTGGACCTTTCACTTATGTATTTTTAATGGTGGAGTTTCTACACATCATAGATTAAGGGTGTGGAGCTCTGCTGTGCCTCAAGTTTCAATGCAATTACTATTATTTTCTATCCAATTCGATTTATTCCTGTTCTAAGATATTCGTTGCACTTCAACTTGATGAATGTGATGATCCGTGACACTCATCATCAGTCTCACCTATGGACGCGCGTGATTGACAACCACTTTCGTTCTACCTTAGGCCGGGCGCATATCTCTTGGATTCCTTAATCAGAATCTTCGTGGTATAAGCTAGAATTGATGGCGGCATTCATGGGAATTCGGAAAGTCTAACCTTGTCTGTCGTATTCCGAGTAGGATTCCGGGATTGAATGATTGTGACGAGCTTCAAACTCCTGTAGGCTGGGCGTTAGTGACAGATGCAAAAGAATCACAGGATTCTATTCCAACCTGATTGAGAACCGACAGATGATTACCCGTGCTGTGACAGAGTATTTGGACCATTTTCACTGAGAGGATGGGATGTAGCCATTGACAACAGTGATGCCCTACATACAGCTTGCCATGGAAAGGAGTAAGAAGGATTGGATGAAAGCAGTAGGAAAGCAGAGATTCAACAGGGACAAGCATCTCCATACGCTTATCTGAAATTCCCACCATTAATTTACATAAGTATTTCTATCCTTTATTATTTAAGCAAGTATCTCTTTATATTTCCCATAACCAATTATTATCTGCCTGACTGAGATTTACAAGATGACCATAGCTTGCTTCATACGAACAATCTCCGTGGGATCGACCCTTACTCATGTAAGGTATTACTTGGACGACCCAATGCACTTGCTAGTTAGTTGTGCGGAGTTGTGACTAAGTGTAATTCACGTGTGAGAGCTACCAAACTATTGGAGCCATTGTTGATGATCACAAATCCGTGCACCAAGGAGCCTTGCGTGTGTGAAGAGGAGGACAAGAGAAAAGCTGAAATTCAGAGGACAAAGCATCTCCAAAACTCCAACATATTCTCTATTATTGAGTAACAATTACGTATTCCAAACACTTTCACTTTTTACAATTAAATTCAAAGAACCTTATTGGCATCCTGACTAAGATTAATAAGATAACCATAGCTTGTTTCATACCAACAATCTCTGTGGGATCGACCCTTACTCACATAAGGTATTACTTGGACGACCCAGTACACTTGCTGGTTAGTTGTGCGGATTGCAAAAGTGTGATTGCAATTTCGTGCACCACTGTGCCCTGTCACCATTAGAGGGTATCTATGCCCTATCACCATTACAGGGTATCTGTGTCCTGTCACTATTAAAGGGTATCGATGCCCTGTCACCCTTACAACCATAGAGAAAAATACAAGCATACTCACATTCAACATTTTCCAGCATGATTCATTTACCACATTCATTCATTAATCATATATGTATCTCCGGCATACTCGCCACATTTTCACGCTTCCTCAGTTAATCATAATCATTTAATCATCAACCATATTTCAATAATAATTCTTCTTTCATTTTCACTTACATTCATTCATTCATTCATTTTTCAAACTTTTTTCATTTCCAAGTTACCACTCCTCCCTACCTTCTTCTCACCACTCAACATATAACTAAGGTTTAGGGGCCAAAAGAGTAAAAATAGAGGTTTAAAGGTTCAAAACTAGGTTTTAAAATATAAAATTCACTTTGCTGAAAACAGGGTCACGCGTATGCGTGGGTGCGTTTTTCTTTGCTCGTGTATGCATGCACCTTGCTCGCGTACGCGAGTTACCAAACCCGAAAGGGTTGGTCGCGTTGCGTGCAGGTGGTTGCGTACCCAAGTTCTGCAGAGTGGGTAAAAATACTAAATGCTGCAGAATTTTAGTTTTGCCACCGAACATCCAACGCCCATAACTTTCTCGTTTTAAAATATTTTTCATCCATTCTTCAAACGGTGTAAACTTCACAGTCATAAATTAAAATAGTTAATTTCAAAATAAAGTCCCCTTCCTCAATGTCAGAACTCATGAAAATCATCAAACCCGGCAGCTCTGCTAGCAATTTCCAGCACCTGTTCTGCTCTCTTGGCAGCAACCACGATGATTCTGGGAAGCTCCAGTGATGGTGGAAGGCCTCAACATTAGCCAAATAACGACGATAACGGTTTAGAATGGAGTTAGAGCAATAGTTCCAGTAGCGACAATGACGTTCTTGTCAGATTCCAAAAACTAGAAGTAGAGGCGAAACTGGCGAGCCCCTTCCTTCGGTCCTCCAGCGATGACGTCCATCGATGAAGCAGCTCGGTGATGGCGACGACTCCCATTGACGGCAGTGGCGGCAAAGAGAAACACCCTCGAACGCGTCCTTCGACTCCGTCTCTTTCTTGGCCAGTCGCGTCTCTTCCCTTCGCTCTCCCATCTACATGCAACGACAATGGCTAGAATGATGGTGATGAGCCCTAGTAGCGACAGCGATGAAGCTCGATGGTGACTTGGCAGCAGTTGTGGCGGGGCTTTGATGACGGCAAGGCAGTGAGCTAGATGGCAGCTGAGTAGCGACGCCATGGCGGTTGGGCAGCGAGTTCGCTTTATCCAAATTATTTTCATTCGAGTAGATTTTCTTCCCTTTTGGCTTTGGTTAATTAATTGGTAACGCTTGAGTTATCAAACTCAGCAGTGGTTGAAATTGGCAATTGCTGATTAATTTGGATTCCACTAACTGTAGCCTTTCCACGGGAAAGACTAGGACTTGAGGATTCATATTGATTTATCCACTTGACTTACCTTCATAGTTAGAGGTTGACTAAGTGGGAGCAATAAACAATTCTCATCACACCTGATAAGGATAACTAGGATAGGATTTCCAGTTCTCATACCTTGCCAAGAGCTTTTCTAGTTATTAGTTTATTCCTTTTGCCATTTACTATTCTTGCTTTTTATCTTATACATTAAAAAACTCCAAAAACATACCTTTTTTCATAACCAATAATAAATCATACTTCCTTGCAATTCCTTGAGAAGACGACCCGAGGTTTGAATACTTCGGTTTATAAATTTTATTGGGTTTGTTACTTGTGACAACCAAACGTTTGTACGAAAGGATTTTCTGTTAGTTTAGAAGCTATACTTACAACACAATTATATTTGTGAATTTCTTTACCGATAGGAAATCTGATCGTCAAAATGGCGCCGTTGCCGGAGAATTGCAAACGTGTGCCTTATTATTGGTTATTGTAAATATTTTTAAAATTTTTATCTTATCTCATCTTTTTTCAAAAAAATCATATCTTTTTCAAAATCTTATCTTATCTTTTTTCAAAAATCATATCTTTTTCAAAATATTTTCTTTTTGTTAGTTTTTGTTTTTATTTTCTTTTACTACTATGAACTCTTACCCCTTTGACTATGAGTCTGGTTACAATTATATTGCAAGAAGAGGAGATTATAATGAAAACTTGCATCAAGGATGGGACAATCAAAGATGGGAGGAGCCACAAGAACTTGATCAACCCTCATGGCAACAACCACCTCCAATGGACTATCAACAACCATTCTGTGATGCATATCAAGGCAATGGCTATGGTGAGCACTCTTTTGATTATCAACAACCACCACCATATGCCTATGAACCCCCTCTTCAACATAACCTTGGACCACCATACTCACAAGTCCCTTTCCACCATTCACCTCCATCTGACCCCAACCCATATCCATCATACCAACCACCCTATGAATCGTATGAACCATATATAGAGCCACCCCAATTCCACCCCAATTACTCCCAAGAACCACCACCTCAATATACACCATCTCCATATCCATCAATCCAAGAGCACTATGATCCTACTTATGATAGCCGAGTGCAACAAGAATCAAGGGATCGTCTCAAGGAAACAGTGAAAAAATTTTATGCAACCCTTCGCCAACTGGATCAAGCAATAAATCGATTACCTTCCCGACGTTCGGATATTCAAGGAACCCCCATGGCTTCATGTGGAGAATCTACTGAAGAACGTGGCATGAAGGAGAAGTTAGAAACTCTGGTGGACAGTGAGCAGCACAATTTGGTATTGGAACAATTGGAAGAAGCTACGCCTGCCATTGAAGAGGAAGAAGTGGTTGAAGACTTAGGAGATGCGGAACCTCCATGGGAAACTCAAGTCATAGAACCCCCTTCTAAGGAGTTTGAATTTGATGTTGAGGAGGGTGTACAACCTCCAAGGCATATCATGGTTGAAGACTTTGAAGGGGATGATCAAGAGATGGATTCAATCATTAATGAATTCTTATCTACATTTAAATCTTCTCCCATTGAACTTGACATGGAGATTAAAGAAGAAGAAGCACAACCTCCCATGCTCTTGGTGAACAATGAAGAAGAAATCAAATTGGAAGAAAGCTACCAAGAGGAAGAGGTTGATATTGAAGAAGCTTGCAAAGAGGTGGAAGATGTTAAAGAAGAGCACAAGGGAGTGGAGCTTGCAAGATCATTAGAAACACCTCTCCCAAAGCCATTACCGTCCAATACAACATTCAAGTGGGTAAAATTCTTGTCCTTAACCTTTACTTTCCCACTTGAATATGGGCTTCTAGAGACGGATGGTCAACTTAGAGCTCTTTGTGGCATTAAGAGTAAGAGGAAGATGGTTAGTGGTTGGAGTTGTCAAGCAAGGTTCAACATGGTTGTGTCCTCAAAGTTTAAATGCAAAGGTTGGTGTAGAGCTCAATTGAATGGGTCCAAGATGCTGTTTGGCCACTTCAGTGAGAATTCAGACTGCTTGCCACCTGGATGGAACAATATTGCTCAACCAGAAGACGGGTGCAAAAGCAAGATTTGGGACCCCGGAATTCAGTCTAGCAATCAATACTCTTGGGGCCGTGTCACTTGCTTTAACTTACTTGAAGGCTTTCTGTGCCTAGTTTGGGATCCCGGAGGCTACTGGAATTCCAAACATTGGTGGAGATTTTTGGATGAACTCAAGCACAAACCACCATAACAGGGAGCTCACCAAATGTCCAACTTAAGGACTTTAACTAAAAGTGCTAGTTGGGAGACAACCCACCATGGTATGATCGTTCCTTTTTCAATCATAATTTTAACTAGTTTTGTTTGTTTTTGAGTTTTATTTTATTTCATTGAACCTAGAATTATTCATAACATCTGTATCAGCATCTGCATACTGCATTCTGCATTTTGCATAAAAAAAATTTTCGCACGCGACGCGACAGCGTCGCCGACGCGTCAGTGTCATATGTGCGTTAGGAAGAAAACAATATTGAACAGAGAGTCACGCGAGAGCGTGGATGGAGGTGTGCCTTTGGCATAAATTGATCCATGCGACCGTGTCGCTGACGCGTCCGCGTCATTTTGAAAAAATGCCTCCCACGCGTCCGCATCACCCACGCGAATGCGTGCCCTAAAAATCGACGACAAAAGGGTGTATGGCAGCAAGTTGTGATGGAGTGGAGCTGGACTTGTGCTAGAAGCCCAAGCCCTTCCACGCGAACGCGTGTCCCACGCGTCCGCGTCGCTTTTTGAAATATGGCCATTCACGCGATCGCATCACCCACACGAACGCGTCACCCAAAAATTTGGCAATGTGCTTATAAAACAAAGAGCTGTGTGTGCGCGAGGCTGCACTCGTGCCAATAGCACAAATCAGGTCACGCGATCGCGTAACCCACGCGTCCGCATCACCTAATAATTATCACACACCACGCGATCGTGTGACCCACGCAGCCGCGTCGCCTGCGCCGCACAGCTTATGCAGATCAGCGCCAATTATCTTAGCTTTTCTTTTCTAATCCTAATTTCTTCTATCTTTTCTTCTTTCTTCTTTCTTTCTTACTTTATCTCTTTAACTTCTCATCCCTCTTCACTTCCATTCTATTTTACTTAATTTGTTTGCATATTTCATTCATTGCATTTTAATTTGGTGCATATTTTTCTTTTCTTTTCTAAATTTATTATTTTTCCATTGGTGTTATTACTTGTTAATATTCAACTGTTGCGTCTTTTCTGGTATTATTTTGGTACTCAGTGACTTGTTTTACACTATTGGGTAATATTATTTAAGTCAATGCTAATCTTTTATGATACTTGTATTAATTTTGCATTGACATGAATTTATATTGTCTTTCCTTACCCACACTCTCTTCCCCATTGTTGCAACTTTTGCACTATTGATATGCCATTTGCTTCCATTATTTTCTTACTTGCGTGTTGTAGCTACCATGTAATTGAGACCTTTATTATTTGGCATTAACACCCATATTTTATTTATTTTCTTATCTTTATTTCTGGGTTACTTTCCTTCTTTTCCTCTTCTTTCATGATGGCTACCGAGGAAGGGAAAGGGAAAGCTTTTAAATGAAGAGACAAACAAGTCCATCTGCACAATCCTTGAAGAGAAAGGCATCAGTTGGAGCAGCCCATCCACTTGTACATCTTAGCATGCACCGAAGACGGTGCAATCTTTAAGTGTGGGGAGGTCAATACCGACTTCCAGGGGTTAGTTACCTTCTTTTCAACACCAATACTCTATTTTCTTTGTTTGTTTATTGTTGCATTTGCATATTTGATTGCATGTTTGTTTGATTTTATGCATTTAGTCACTACTTGGTTGAAGTAATATTTTCTTTTTCAAGAAATTTTTATAGTATTTCACTAATTTAAATCAAAACTTTTGTGTTAAACTTGTTTGGAAGATGTATTTGGAACATGGTTTTTGAGCCAAAGAACACACAACCTGTGAGATTTTGAGCTTATTTATATGGTTACATTATTTAACCATAAATTTTTATTCTTGTGTGTTTTCTTCTCTATAATTGCAATCTTTGCTTTGTTCCATTCTATATGTCCATTATTTAGTGTATTTACATGCTTGCATATGATTGAGGCCATTACTTGTTTTTGCTCACTTATCCCAAATAAGCCTACCCTTTTATGTCACCCTCGTTAACCGCTTTGAGCTTTTTAATCCCCTTCTGTTTTATAACCACATTACTAGCCTTAAGCAGAAAAATAAAATAAAAATCCCAAGTTGAATCCTTGGTTAGCTTAAGATAGATATTGTGTATAATTTAAGTATGGAGAATTTTATGGGAACATGGGATGATAAAAAAGTAGGGAATGAAATTGAATAAGTTATTTGAAAATTTGGGAAGCATGCTCATGTGAAATCAAAATAATTAAATTATCATGTGCATTGATAAAAAAAATTAAGTAATTAAATAAGGGGATACAAAAAAAATATTACCCCAAATACAAAATAAAAAGAATCAATGCACATGGGACAAAATTCAAAAATAAGTTTGATACATGAGCATGTAATACAAAAGTGGGAAAAATTTGGGTAAGTAGGTAAAAGAACTTTGAATTTATATAAAGTATGTATGTTAAGTGAGATCTTAGACTAATCAAGGATTCACTTTGTTAGCTCACTTAGCCTTATATATACATCCTTACCTTTACCTCAGCCCCATTACAACCTTGAAAAGACCTCATGATGTTTGCATTGGTATACTAAATATTTGTTGATTGGTTAGATGAAGAACAAAGTTTAGAAAGCATGACTAGAGGAGAGTAGAGTGAATTACCCTATACACTAGAGAGATTAGAGTGCACATACACTACCAGTGAGGGTTCAATGCTTGATTCTATGTTCCCTGCTTTCATGAGCTATCTTCTTACAAGTTCACTTATTTTCACTATATGATTTGAATTAGTAGAATTTGAATTATTTTTGTCTTGGAGAACTTATTTACTTTTAACCAAGTAGGAAGAAACATTTTGCATATAGTTGCATCCGCATAGATAGGTTGCATTGCATATCTCTATCATTCCTCTTCATTCCTTTATAGCTTCTCTTGAGCTTACCATGAGGACATGCTAATGTTTAAGTGTAAGGAGGTTGATAAACCACTATTCTATGGTTTATCTTATGCTCAATTAAGTGGTTTTTATCAATTCTTTACACACTTATTCATATAATTTGCATGAGTTTACATTTTTCCTTCCTGATTTTGTGCTATGATTGAAATCATGCTTCTTTGGCCTTATATTTGCTAATATTAATCCTCTCTTATTACCATTAGATGCCGTGATATGTGTGTTAAGTGTTTTCAGAGATTACAGTGCATGAATGGCTTAGAGGATGGAAAGGAAGCATGCAAAAGTGGAAGGAATACAAGAAACTGAAGGAATTGCCAAAGCTGTCAGCCTGACCTCTTCACACTCAAACGGTCATAACTTGAGCTACAGAGGTCCAAATGAGGAGGTTCTAGTTCCATTGGAAAGCGAACATCCGAGACTTCGATTTGATATATAATTTGCCATAGTGGCCGTACAGCTAGGCGACGCGAACCCGTGCTCCACACGGACGCGTCGTAGTGACGAAAATCAGCGTGGCATATTTTGCCCTCAGCGATTTTTGGGCTATTTCCGGCTCAGTTTCAAGCCTAGAAAACACAGATTAAAGGTTGCAAAGTGGAGGAATGAAGGAAGACGACTCAGAGTTCACTTTTTATAATTTAGATGTAGTTTCTAGAGAGAGAGCTTCTCTCCTCTCTCATAGGTTTTAGGAATTAGGATTTTTCTTAGTTTTAGGATTTAGGATTATTTCTTCTTCATCACAGGTTCAATGTTCCTTTAATTTATTTTCTACTTTTATTTATTCCATTACTTTAATTGTTATTTATCTTTTCAAATTGCTTATGAACCTTCCATGTTAGGATTGATTTTCTTAATTAATACACATTGAGGTATTTCAGACTTATGACTGCTTTCTTTAATTTATGTTATTGATGCTTTCACTTTATCCAAATTATTTTCATTCGAGTATATTTTCTTCCCTTTTGGCTTTGGTTAATTAATTGGTAACACTTGAGTTATCAAACTCAGCAGTGGTTGAAATTGGCAATTGCTGATTAATTTGGATTCCACTAACTCTAGCCTTTCCAAGGAAAAGACTAGGACTTGAGGATTCATATTGATTTATCCACTTGACTTACCTTCATAGTTAGAGGTTGACTAAGTGGGAGCAATAAACAATTCTCATCACACCTGATAAGGATAACTAGGATAGGATTTCCAGTTCTCATACCTTGCCAAGAGCTTTTCTAGTTATTAGTTTATTCCTTTTGCCATTTACTATTCTTGCTTTTTATCTTATACATTAAAAAACCCCAAAAACATACCTTTTTTCATAACCAATAATAAATCATACTTCCCTGCAATTCCTTGAGAAGACGACCCGATGTTTGAATACTTCGGTTTATAAATTTTATTGGGTTTGTTACTTGTGACAACCAAACATTTGTACGAAAGGATTTTTTGTTGGTTTAGAAGTTATACTTACAACGCGATTTTATTTGTGAATTTCTTTACCGATAGAAAATCCGATCGTCAGTGTTGCTTTGTTCAAAGGAAAATGACATGATATTTTGCTAAAAATGTGCTAGAGAGCATGATGTATGTGGTGGCTAAGTTATAGATGTTCAATTATAAAGTTTATTTTTGTGTGATGTATGTGGTGGTTAAGTTATGTCTTCTTGTATCATTGATGCACCGTCTTAGTTACTTGATTTACCCATTTTGTAAGAAAATCTCGCGCTCTCTCTCTCTCTCTCTCTCTCTCTTAATTTCTTTATTGGCTTATTATGTTTGATTTCCCGTCGGAAGTTTATTTTACTGGGAAATAATCCTGATATATGCAGTAGAGAATGTAACACCCTACCATACAGAGTCTTATGCTTAAGTCATAATTCAAAGATGGCAAGGT
This sequence comes from Arachis stenosperma, assembly GCF_014773155.1. Classification (NCBI taxonomy): domain Eukaryota; kingdom Viridiplantae; phylum Streptophyta; class Magnoliopsida; order Fabales; family Fabaceae; genus Arachis; species Arachis stenosperma. The sequence goes on along the minus strand of NC_080381.1, from coordinate 43,964,411 downwards.
ATTACGACCTTTAAAAATAAAATTTAGTACGAATAGTATTGTGAAAAATGATTATAACTAGGAGCCTTTTTAAGAAAAAGGGGTAAAACAAAATTCGTAACTCGAAGGCGCAACACTTCGATCGGTAACGTAACGAACAAGGATAAACCAATACGAGATTATATATATACAAAAGAGTGTCAAAAATGGGAATATCAAAACTCAAATCCGGATGCGAAGATAACCGGTCCAAGCATAGCAATATATACATATAATAAAATAGGGAAAATCCCAAGGAAACCCAAAGGGACACTAAAACAGAAAACCTATTCTCCAAAAATCCCCTCTAAGAGGAGTCATCACAGTTTGTATTATTTAATGGAGATAAAAGTATCTAAGAGAAATCATAAAATCAAAACAGAGTCCCGAGAACAAAGGATCTTTGCTGATCCAGAAGTCTCCAGCATGCTTCAGCGAGAAGCCTCACGTCCTGCATCTGAAAACCACAAAATCCGCATGGGTGAGAACCAGAGGTTCCCAGCATGATAACAACTTCCACATATATAACACATAATAATAGAGGAAAGCCGAAGGCAATCCTAGAACTTCCTCCAAATAAAATCAAAGCTTATAAACAAGCTAAACCATAAGTGGCAACTGACTAAAGATCCTTCAATCTAACTATTACTTCCCTTTCCAATTCCTTCAGACATCCCAACCACCAGCAGGAGTATAATATGGCAAATACAGTTATTTCAGACAAGAGATGTACAAGTAGGAACAAATAAGGCATTTAGACAGATAGCAAGTAATATGCAGTCAAATAGACAATCTCAAACAATTCACATAGTATGCATATGATGAATGCCTGTCCCTAATGGCTAATGATATCATCTGTCGGTTATAGAGCCAACCCGACAAGTCCTGGTAGCTAACCATTGGACTATCCCTCTGTCGTGTCTCCCCAACTCGAGTTATACTCAATATAAACTTGATCATAATCATGATCCATATCCATGACTCTCACTGGTGAATATTTATGGGGGTGAGCTCATCCGGAGCTTTCACAGTGCCCGGCCACCCTGACAACATAGGGTCAAAAGAACTTCGAGTCTCAACCTGGAGCACGTGGTGGCTAGCCACTGCTTTCTCCCAGGGAAACTCTTATCTCTGATAGTGGAAGTGCAAACATTCACAATTCATTCAACAGCATACATGCATTTATACTTAGCCATAATCATGGCTCCGCCGTAACACAGCAATAATCTAGGCATCCGGCTCATGGTTAAATCCAGAACCAGCGAAATCATTAACAATTACGGCCCTTCGGCCCATAGTATAACAAGCACTTTCACTGCCATCCTCCGCATCTCACATAATCATCTTTGATCCTCATTGATCATTCTTTTTTTCCCTTACTTCACTCGCAAGTTACCACATTCACTAGCTCCCTTTCTCATTTCTAGGCATATCATAATGATTTAAGACATAAATGGTGAGATCCGAGGCTTAGAAGTATGAAATTTGGGTTTTAAAACTCAAAATCAACTTTGGGATGAAAACAGGGCCACGTGCATGCGTACTCCACGCGCACGCGTGGATGGCCTTACAGTTCATCGATGTGTATGCGTCATTCACGTAGACGGGTGGATTAAAAAATAGCCAAATGATGCGTACGCGTCAGCCGCGCATACACGCGGGTACATTTGTGCCCCAAGCACAAAATTGGCACAACTCTGGCACAACTATCGGGAAAATGGCTGGGTATTTGGTGCAGCACATCGACGCGCACGCATGGATGGTGCCTTCTCGAAGAATGACGCGTACGTGCCAGTGCGCCTACGCGCGGAGGGTCATTCTGCTAAAAATTTTCTAAGTTAAAAGCTGCAGAATTTACATATTCAACGCCCAATCTTCCGACGGACATAACTTTCTCATTTTAAATCATTTTCCACCCGTTCTTCCAACGACATGGACATCCCGAATCAAATTTCATTTCTAAACAAGTTTGGTACAAAACGGGGATCTGTAGTCCAAGTTATGTCCTGTCAAAGTATGCCCAAAAATTATATTTTCATACAAAACCACAAAGTGCCATTTTCAAAACAAGCCAATTTCATCCCCTTTCAAAATTAACCAAAACATGCCAATGTCAACCATTTTTGAAATCAATCAAAATGTACCAAAATTAATATCAAGCCTCCTTAACTCACACATTAACACTTTACCATAATTCACGAAACATCATCCCACCATTTTAACACTTCTCAATCAAATGGCTAACAGACAAACACATAAACATGTCATACATACTTTCTCATCCCAATTTCTAATAATACCATTTCCAATTAACCATCATCATACATACTCAATACCAAACTCACCATCAACATGGTGTCACCCACAATCCAACCTCAATTACTCATCAAGCATATATCACAACATGCATATTTCTCATACATCATACCATCAAGGCATCAATAATCATCATCACATATATGACCACATCATATATCTCAACCATTCAACAACATCAACAATTCAATTCCTATCTTAGGGCCTCTAGCCTAAGTATTTCCCACCACATTACATATTAGATACGAGAAACCGAGACCATACCTTAGCCGATTTCCAAAGCTCAACCGGAGCACTTCCAAACCACTTTTCCTCAAGCTCTCAAGGTCTCAACACCTCCAAGAATATATTTTTGCACACAAAACCCTCTTCAAGCTTTTCAAAGTCTCAATCAAGCTCGAATATTCATATATACACAACCTAAGCCACAATCATCATACCCATACGCAACATCTCAATACCCAAACATTATAGAACAACAAATTACACTAGGTTTGAGAATCTTACCACACACCAAGGTCCAAAGAGACAAGATTAATCTTCTCCTTCAAGAGAGTTGGGTCCTACAACATCAAAGAGCCCAAAATCTCAACATTTGGTCCATAAAACTCGAAAACAAGGGCTGAAATTTCGAAGAGCAAAACGTGACTTATCTCAAGATTGATTGTATGAGTTTTGTAAAGCTCTCCGCGGTGAACGCGTGGCCGCAAACGGTGCGGCAATCGGAACTCTAGATCAAAAGTTATGGTGATTTGAAGATCAAGTGAGAGGAAGAACTTGAGAGAGTGTTCTTCCCTCCATGGCCTCCATTTTCAGCGTGTGAGTGTCTCAAATGAGGAGAGAGAGTGCTGAAAACTAGGGTTTTGATTTAGTTTAGTTGGGCCAAGGGCCCACTTTGGGTCCGGTTGGCCCGGTTTGGCCCGTTCGGTCCAATCTTGGTCCGATTTCTATAAAATTGGTACCAAAATTCTCATCTCAATCTCTTCTATCATATTAAGCCATAAAAAAATCACATTTTTGGCTTTTTAGAATAAATTTTTATTTATATATTAATTAGCTATTAATTAACTGGGTCTTACAAAGAAAAAAAATCAGCCTAATTATTTTGATCATAAAAGATTTTATTTTAAATAACCCCAAGAAGTGAAGGGTTGGAAAGGGATGAAGATCAGCCAAAGTAAAACATTCACCAGCCAAGTACTTTGATTCAGAGAGCCTCTTCTCATAGATTCCAAGAACACGACTAAGCTTTGATTCATTCTCTTCAACAACTTTTGGGTCTGTTGGGATGCCAAAGAGTGGCTTAACATAAGCTCCCATATAAGCTTTGGAGCTACTTCATCATATTGATGAGCTTCAACTTCAAGCAATACAGTGATTATAGCCATCTTCTTTGAATCATTGGTTACTATTAGGTAAGTCCCCTTATCAGCATATTCATGTGCAATGTATTTTGTTATTGCCCTTGATTTTGCATATATATCTCAATTTGGTTATTTTAATTTCAATGAATAATTATATATAACAAGGATTTAATTAGGTTTATATGGATATATAATTAAGGAACAAATTTTGGAGCTAGTAAAATTTACCATTTAAGGGCATTTTTGGTATTTCAAACATAGATTAATTTTCAAATTACATTGTCTTAGTTAGTAAACTCAAAATGTAATAGGCACAATGCTTTTTGTAACATTTCTTGCCAGAAAATCACAATAGGAATCTACTAACAGCTTACATGATTGCTCTGCTTCTTGTAAGCCAAAGGAGATTTCCTCCACTCACAAAAAACTTTCTGTGCAGCATATAAAAAGTCTAGAGGGTCCTCATCTGGTGTTAAATTATGAGCACAAAACATCTAAAGCTGCCGCATTTGGTAAACATTTAAAAGGACCCACATCTTCCATCAGCAAGTTTTCAAATTGACATCCCCAATTTTGTACATGGCAATTCATTTGCATCTGAATTTGATATTCTTAACGAGGTCCTCCAAAAGAAACTTATGTGGTTGATGATGCTGGAGTGCTTAGCAGAGTAACAAGGTTTGATTTGAAGCGCTTGTTATCTGATTTGGAATCAAGGAAGAATTTCCACATCAACTTTGTCATTGTTAGGAAACTCACGGTTGTTATAATTTACTACAATTATATGTTTTTAATTTTATTTATTTATGTTAATTCACTTGATATCATGTTATTTTACTTGAAGTTGACAGAATGTGAAAGATTAAATGAATTATTATCATGATGTGCTGTGAAAGATTAAGCAAGTTTAATGCATGCTCTAGGAACATTCACAACCACACACTTTTTTATTTTGTATAATTGTTAGAATCCTTTTCTTTAATTGTTAAGAATGACAAGTTGAAGGTAGAAGATAGTTAACAAATGACCACATCTAACAAGTTGAATCTTCACTTTAACTATTGTGATGTATCATTTGGCACTTTTTAGTGAGTTAAACAAATCTCCTAAAGATATTGTTTTTAATGTATTATGAATACTTAATTTGATTCACAAGAAAAATAGCAAAGGGAGAAAAAAAGAAGAAAAAATTGTATAGATAGGACATTTCGGACTGCAAATGTGAATAGATTCTGGTAAAAAATATTAATGATCATGTTCATTTCAGAAACAGCTTTTGCGGAGATTAATTTCTGGAATTTCACTCCTGAATAAACCATTCTTGCCTGTGATGATATTGATATATCTCCATTGTAGAGCTACTATTATTTCAAATAAATTGTTTGTGCTATTTGCACTAAAGTTGTATACTTGTATGCTATTTTAATGTTGGCTAATGTGCACAATTTGATTCAAGCGGCTTTTTAACCAATGCATTACTTTTTTCCGAAACTTAATCCTAAAATATCACTTTTTGGAATCTAATTACCTATGTGCCACTTTTTTTACATTATTATAATCAATTATAATTAAAAAAAATAACAAATCAGTTATCATTTTAGTAAAATATTGGTATATAGATAATTAGTTTTAAAAGTGTATTTTGATAATAAATTTTAAAAAAGATGGCACGTTAGCAAAAAAGCTAATTCAAATTAACGCGTAAAATATATACATGTATGTGAATGCAATCCACCAATGCATGATATTTTATTTAGCTTTTAATTATTCTCTTTCATTTCTTTATTTTTATTTTACAAATTAAACTTATTCATAGATTTAATTTCTGGTTTTATTAGGCATTTGCTTGGGTTTCTTCTATTTCTGGGATTAAAGTGAATACTGATTTTTCTCTCACCAGTTTCTTGCTATTGCTTTTGAACAAGCGCTTATTGAGGTAAGATCATAATTATATCCTGTTTTGTTTTAAATATGTTAGAAGTCTATTATTGCTTTGTAGTTTATTATGTTAGAAGTCCCATATATATTTTTTAGTAGTACACATGTCTAGTAACTTTTTTTCCTACTTGAAATTTAACTAGCAATAATGGATAAATCTTAGATTGCTAAGCCACGAAACTCATATGAATATATAGTTGGTCTAGAAAACTTCTTGGATTTCGCATTTCAACATGGAGCAATTGAGAATAGTAAGATAATATGTTTGTCTCCCAAGTTGTGGGTTTCGCAAATGGCATGCTCAAAAAGATGTTAGAGATCATTTACTTTACAAACCATTTCCTAAGAATTATGTTGTATGGAACTTTCATGGCGAGAAAGAAGTAACCGAATTCTCAACAAGTGCACATGTCATGCACGAGATATTGACAACTGAACATCTCATAGATAACATGGTAAATGATGCTTTCGGGATACATATGGATCAAGAGAGCGGTAAGGATTCAGGCACGGAAGATTTTGTAAACGATGAGCCAAGAGAAAATTATAGAGACTTTGATGAGTTTCTCAAGGAAGGCAATCAAAAGTTACAGGAAGGAAGCGACTTCACAAAGCTAGAATTCATAGTCAAATTGTATCATATTAAAGTCTTGTGTGGACTAAGTGATAAGGCCATTACTATGATACTTGAGTTGGTGAGGGATGCTTTTAGTTGTGTGAATTTGCCTACGACTTTTGATCAGGCAAAGAAACTAATTCAAAAACTAAGTCTTGACTATGTTAAGATAGATGCTTGCCCCAATGATTGTATGTTGTTCGAGGATGAAGACCCAAACAACATCCAACAAACATGCAGTCATTGTGGTGCATCTAGGTGGAATTCTAAGAAGAAGAAGAAGAAGAAAAAGCAAGCTGCCAAAGTTTTGAGATACTTTCCTTTGAAACCAAGGTTGCAAAGATTATTCATGTGTCGTAAAACTGCAGAGCATATGTTATGGCCTGCAACAATGAAAGGAGAAAATGACAAAATGGTGCATCTAAGGGATGGTGAGGCATGGAAGTCTTTTGATTTGGCACACAGAGAGTTTGGATTGCAACCTAGAAATGTTCGTTTAGGACTTGCTAGTGATGGTTTCAATCCTTATAGATCAATGAGTTCTACTCATAGCATTTGGCCTGTGTTTCTGATTCCATATAATCTTTCTCCTTGGGTGTGTATGAAACATACTTCTTTTATCCTGTCAATGGTTATACCTGGCAAGCATAGTCCCAGAAATAATATAGACATATATCTTAAACCACTTGTTAGAGAGTTAAAAGAATTATGGGATGAGGGTATGGAAATTTATGATGCATCAAAACATAAAACGTTCAAGATTCATGCAGCTCTTATATGGACAGTTAGTGATTTTTCTGGCCTAAGCATGCTCTTCGGATGGAACACATATACTGGTTTGGCTTGCCCAACTTGTAATTTTGATGCAAAACCTTGTTATCTTAATCATAGCAAAAAATGGTGTTATATAGGTCATCGGCATTTTCTTGGTAGACAACATTGATTCAGATTAAGTAGAGTTCGTTTTGATGGACACACAGAAGAATATGATCCCCTGGCTAAATTATCAGGATCAGAAATTCTAGCACAAGTAGAAAATCTTGATGCTACATTTGGGAAGAAAGAAAAGTTGAACAAGAAAAGGAAAAAGAAGTAGGCAAGCAAATATGTAGTGGAGAAAGAGAAGCATTTTTTTTGAACTTCCATATTGGAAAACCAACTTGTTGCATCATAACCTTGACTTTATGCACATTGAGAAAAATGTATGTAATAATATTTTGTATACTTTGCTCAATGAGAAATCTAAAGCAAAAGATAATCTTAATGATCGAAAAGATCTACAAGACATGGGATAAGGCGTGATCTTTGGCCAGATGATAATGAAAAATATCACCTTGCTTTGTATTCACTAACATGAGATGCTAAAAAGGTCTTTCTTGCAACTTTGAAGAATCTTAGAGTGCCCGATGGTTACTCAAGTAATATATCTCAATGTATTGATAAGGCACAATGGTGCACAAAATTGTGATCACTACAACTTCGCACAACTAACCAGCAAGTGCACTGGGTCGTCCAAGTAATACCTTACGTGAGTAAGGGTCGATCCCACGGAGATTGTTGCTATGAAGCAAGCTATGGTCACCTTGTAAATCTCAGTCAGGCAAACTCAAATGTATATGGTGATGAACGAAAATAACATAAAAGATAAAGATAGAGATACTTATGTAATCCATTGGTAGGAACTTCAGATAAGCGCATGAAGATGCCTTCCCTTCCGTCTCTCTGCTTTCCTACTGTCTTCATCCAATCCTTCTTACTCCTTTCCATGGCAAGCTTTTGCAAGGGTTTCACCGTTGTCAGTGGCTACCTCCCATCCTCTCATTGGAAATGTTCAACGCACCCTGTCACGGTACGGCTATCCATCTGTCGGTTCTCAATCAGGCCGGAATAGAATCCAGTGATTCTTTTGCGTCTGTCACTAACGCCCCGCCCTCAGGAGTTTGAAGCACGTCACAGTCATTCAATCATTGAATCCTACTCAGAATACCACAGACAAGGTTAGACCTTCCGGATTCTCTTGAATGCCGCCATCAGTTCTCGCCTATACCACGAAGACTCTGATCTCACGGAATGGCTGGCTCGTTTGTCAGGCGAGCACTCGGTTGTCAGGCGATCAACCATGCATCGTGTTATCAAGAATCCAAGAGATATTCACTAGAGCTTTGATTGCTTGTAGAACAAGAATGGTTGTCAGTCACCTTGTTCATGAGTGAGAATGATGATGAGTGTCACGGATCATCACATTCATCAAGTTGAAGAACAAGTGATATCTTGGACAAAGAACAAGCGGAATTGAATAGAAGAACAATAGTAATTGCATTAATACTCGAGGTACAGCAGAGCTCCACACCTTAATCTATGGTGTGTAGAAACTCCACCGTTGAAAATACATAAGCATAAGGTCTAGGCATGGCCGAATGGCCAGCCTCCCAATGATCTAAGATAGCATAAAATGAAGATAGCTACCAAGATATATCAATACAATAGTAAAAGGTCCTACTTATAGAAAACTAGTAGCCTAGGGTGTACAGAGATGAGTAAATGACATAAAAATCCACTTCCGGGCCCACTTGGTGTGTGCTTGGGCTGAGCAATGAAGCATTTTCGTGTAGAGACTCTTCTTGGAGTTAAACGCCAGCTTTTATGCCAGTTTGGGCGTTTAACTCCCATTTGGGTGCCAGTTCCAGCGTTTAACGCTGGGATTTCTTGAGGTGACTTTGAACGCCGGTTTGGGCCATCAAATCTTGGGCAAAGTATGAACTATCATATATTGCTGGAAAGCCCAGGATGTCTACTTTCCAACGCCGTTGAGAGCGCGCCAATTGGGCTTCTGTAACTCCAGAAAATCCATTTCGAGTGCAGGGAGGTCAGAATCCAACAGCATCTGCAGTCCTTTTTGAGTCTCTGGATCAGATTTTTGCTCAGATCCCTCAATTTCAGCCAGAAAATACCTGAAATCACAGAAAAACACACAAACTCATAGTAAAGTCCAGAAAAGTGAATTTTAACTAAAAACTAATAAAAATATACTAAAAACTAACTAGATCATACTAAAAACATACTAAAAACAATGCCAAAAAGCGTACAAATTATCCGCTCATCACAACACCAAACTTAAATTGTTGCTTGTCCCCAAGCAACTGAAGATCAAATAAGATAAAATGAAGAGAATATGCAATGAACTCCAAAAACATCTATGAAGATCAGTATTAATTAGATGAGCGGGGCTTTTAGCTTTTTGCCTCTGAACAGTTTTGGCATCTCACTCTATCCTTTGAAATTCAGAATGATTGGCTTCTTTAGGAACTCAGAATCCAGATAGTGTTATTGATTCTCCTAGTTAAGTATGATGATTCTTGAACACAGCTACTTATTGAGTCTTGGCCGTGGCCCAAAGCACTCTGTCTTCCAGTATTACCACCGGATACATACATGCCACAGACACATAATTGGGTGAACCTTTTCAGATTGTGACTCAGCTTTGCTAAAGTCCCCAATTAGAGGTGTCCAGGGTTCTTAAGCACACTCTTATTGCCTTGGATCACAACTTTATTCTTTCTTTCTTTTTTTTCGGTTTTTCTCTTTTTTTTTTCGCTTGCTTCCTCTTTTTTTTTTTGTATTCACTGCTTTTTCTTACTTCAAGAATCATTTTTATGATTTTTCAGATCATCAGTAACATGTCTCCTTTTTCATCATTCTTTCAAGAGCCAACATCCATGAACCACAAATTCAAAAGACATATGCACTGTTCATGCATACATTCAGAGAGCAAAAGTAATGCCACCACATCAAAATAATTAAACTGCTATAAAATTCAAAATTCATACAATTCTTTTTCTTTTTCAATTAAGAACGTTTTTATTCAAGAAAGGTGATGGATTCATAGGAAATTCATAACTTTAAGGCATAGATACTAAGACACTAATGATCATAAGACACAAACATAGATAAACATAAAGCATAAATTTTCGAAAAACAAGAAAATAAAGAACAAGGAGATTAAAGAACGGGTCCACCTTAGTGATGGCGGCTCTTTCTTCCTCTTGAAGATCCTATGGAGTGCTTGAGCTCCTCAATGTCTCTTCCTTGTCTTTGTTGCTCCTCTCTCATGATTCTTTGATCTTCTCTAATTTCATGGAGGAGAATGGAGTGTTCTTGATGCCCCACCCTTAGTTGTCCCATGTTGGAACTCAATTCTCCTAGGGAGGTGTTTACTTGCTCCCAATAGTCTTGTGGAGGAAAGTACATCCCTTGAGGCATCTCAGGGATCTCTTGATGAGAGGGGTCTCTTGTGTGCTCCATCCTTTTCTTGGTGATGGGCTTGTCCTCATCAATGGGGGTATCTCCTTCTATGTCAACTCCAACTGAATAACAGAGGTGACAAATGAGATGAGGAAAGGCTAGCCTTGCCAAGGTGGAAGACTTGTCCGCCACTTTATAGAGTTCTTGGGCTATAACCTCATGAACTTCCACTTCTTCTCCAATCATGATGCTATGAATCATGATGGCCCGGTCTAGAGTAACTTCGGACCGGTTGCTAGTGGGAATGATTGAGCGTTGAATGAACTCCAACCATCCTCTAGCCATGGGCTTGAGGTCATGCCTTCTCAATTGAACCGGCTTGCCTCTTGAATCTCTCTTCCATTGTGCGCCCTCTTCACATATGACTGTGAGGACTTGGTCCAACCTTTGATCAAAGTTGACCCTTCTAGTGTAAGGATGTTCATCTCCTTGCATCATAGGCAAATTGAATGCCAACCTTACACTTTCCGGACTAAAATCCAAGTATTTCCCCCGAACCATAGTAAGATAATTCTTTTGGATCCGGGTTCATACTTTGATCATGGTTCTTGGTGATCCATGCATTGGCATAGAACTCTTGAACCATCAAGATTCCGACTTGTTGAATGGGGTTGGTAAGTACTTCCCAACCTCTTCTTCGGATCTCATGGCGGATCTCCGGATATTCACCCTTTTTGAGTGAAAAGGGGACTTCGGGGATCACTTTCTTCAAGGCCACAACTTCATAGAAGTGGTCTTGATGCACCCTTGAGATGAACCTATCCATCTCCCATGACTCGGAGGTGGATGCTTTTGCCTTCCCTTTCCTCTTTCTAGAGGTTTCTCCGGCCTTGGATGCCATAAATGGTTATGGAAAACGAAAAAGCAACGCTTTTACCACACCAAACTTAAAAGGTTTGCTCGTCCTCGAGCAAAAGAAGAAAGAAGAGAGTAGAAGAAGAAGAAATGAGGGAGAAGGGAGATGGTGGTTAATTCGGCCAAAGAGGGGGAGAAGTGGTGTTTAGGTTGTGTGAAAATGAAGGAGTGAAGAAGGGTATTTATAGGAGAGAGGGGAGATGGTGTTCGGCCATTATGGGTGGGTTTGGGAGGGAAAGTGGTTTGAATTTGAAGGGTGAGATTGGTGGGGTTTTATGAAGGATGGATGTGAGTGGTGAAGAGAAAGATGGGATTTGATAGGTGAAGGGTTTTTGGGGAAGAGGTATTGAGGTGATTGGTGAATGGGGGAAGAAGAGAGAGGGTGGTGGTGGGGTTGGTGAGGGTCCTGTGGGGTCCACAGATCCTGTGGTGTCAAGGAAAAGTCATCCCTGCACCAAATGTTGCTCAAAATCACGTTTTGAGCTATTTCTGGCGTTAAACGCCGGGCTGGTGCCCATTCCTGGCGTTTAACGCCAGGTTCTTGCCCTTTCCTGGCGTTTAACGCCAGTCTGGTGCCCCTTTCTGGCGTTAAACGCCCAGAATGGTGCCAGACTGGGCGTTAAACGCCCAACTGCTAGGCTTACTAGCGTTTGAACGCCAGCAACATCTTCCTCCAGGGTGTGCTGATTTTCTTCCTATTTTTCATTTTGTTTTTGCTTTTTTCATTGATTTTGTGACTTCTTATGATCATCAACCTACAAAAAAGATAAAATAACAAAAGGAAATGGTTAATTATAAAACATTGGGTTGCCTCCCAACAAGCGCTTCTTTAATGTCATTAGCTTGACAGATGGCTCTCATGGAGCCTCACAGATACTCAGAGCAATGTTGAAACCTCCCAACACCAAACTTAGAGTTTGAATGTGGGGGTTCAACACCAAACTTAGAGTTTGGTTGTGGCCTCCCAACACCAAACTTAGAGTTTGACTGTGGGGGCTCTATTTGTCTCTGATTTGAGGGAAGCTCTTCAAGCTTCTTCTCCATGATGACAGAGGGATATCCTTGAGCCTTAAACACAAAGGATTCTTCATTCACTTGAATGATCAGTTCACCTCTATCAACATCAATCACAGCCTTTGCTGTGGCTAGGAAGGGTCTGCCAAGGATGATGGATTCATCCATGCACCTCCCAGTCTCTAGGACTATGAAATCAGCAGGGATGTAATGGTCTTTAACTTTTACCAAAACATTCTCTACAAGTCCATGAGCTTGTTTTCTTGAGTTGTCTGCCATCTCTAGTGAGATACTTGCAGCTTGTACCTCAAAGATCCCTAGCTTCTCTATTACAGAGAGGGGCATGAGGTTTACACTTGACCCTAAGTCACACAAGGCCTTCTTGAAGGTTATGGTGCCTATGGTACAAGGTATGGAAAACTTTCCAGGATCCTGCCTCTTTTGAGGCAGTTTCTGCCTAGACAAGTCATCCAGTTTTTTGGTGAGCAAAGGGGGTTCATCCTCCCAAGTCTCATTTCCAAATAACTTGTCATTTAGCTTCATGATTGCTCCAAGGTATTTAGCAACTTGCTCTTCAGTGACATACTCATCCTCTTCAGAGGAAGAATACTCATCAGAGCTCATGAAAGGCAGAAGTAAGTCCAATGGAATCTCTATGGTCTCATTTTGAGCCTCAGATTCCCATGGTTCCTCATTGAGGAACTCAGAGGAGATTGGTGCACGCCCATTGAGGTCTTCCTCAGTGGCGTTCTCCTCCTCTCTTTCCTCTCCATATTCGGCCATGTTTATGGCTTTGCACTCTCCTTTTGGATTTTCTTCTGTATTACTTGGGAGAGTGTTAGGAGGGAGTTCAGTAATTTTCTTGCTCAGCTGACCCACTTGTCCTTCCAAATTCCTAATGGAGGACCTTGTTTCAGTCATGAAACTTTGAGTGGTCTTTATTAGATCAAAGACCATTGTTGCTAAGTCAGAAGTATTCTGCTTAGAACTCTCTGTCTGTTGCTGAGAAGATGATGGAAAAGGCTTGCCATTGCTAAACCTGTTTCTTCCACCATTATTGTTATTGAAACCTTGTTGAGGTCTCTCTTGATTCTTCCATGAGAAATTTGGGTGATTTCTCCATGAAGAATTGTAGGTGTTTCCATAGGGTTCTCCTAGGTAATTCACCTCTTCCATTGAAGGGTTCTCAGGATCATAAGCTTCTTCCTCAGATGAAGCTTCCTTAGCACTGCCAGGTGTATTTTGCATTCCAGACAGACTTTGAGAAATCAAATTGACTTGTTGAGTCAATATTTTGTTCTGAGCCAATATGGAATTCAGAGTATCAATCTCAAGAACTCCTTTCTTCTGACTTGTCCCATTGTTCACAGGATTCCTTTCAGAAGTGTACATGAATTGGTTATTTGCAACCATCTCAATTAGTTCTTGAGCCTCTGTAGGCGTCTTCTTCAGATGAAGAGATCCTCCAGCAGAGCTATCCAAAGACATCTTGGATAGTTCAGAGAGACCATCATAGAAAATACCTATGATGCTCCATTCAGAAAGCATGTCAGATGGACATTTTCTGATCAATTGTTTGTATCTTTCCCAAGCTTCATAGAGGGATTCTCCATCCTTCTGTCTGAAGGTCTGGACTTCCACTCTAAGCTTACTCCATTTTTGAGGTGGAAAGAACTTTCCCAAGAAGGCATTGACTAGCTTTTCCCAAGAGTCCAGGCTATCTTTAGGTTGTGAGTCCAACCATATTCTAGCTCTGTCTCTTATAGCAAAAGGGAATAGCATCAGTCTGTAGACCTCAGGGTCAACCCCATTAGTCTTGACTGTGTCACAGATTTGCAAGAACTCAGCTAAAAACTGATGAGGATCTTCCATTGGAAGTCCATGGAATTTGCAATTTTGTTGCATTAGAGAAACTAATTGAGGCTTAAGCTCAAAGTTGTTTGCTCCAATGGCAGGGATAGAGATGCTTCTCCCATAGAAGTCGGGAGTAGGTGCAGTAAAGTCACCCAGCACCTTCCTTGCATTGTTTGCATTGTTGTTGTTTTCGGCTGCCATGTGTTCTTCTTCTTTGAAGAATTCGATCAGGTCCCCTAAAGAGAGTTGTGCCTTAGCTTCTCTTAGCTTTCTCTTCAAGGTCCTTTCAGGTTCAGGGTCAGCTTCAACGAGAATGCCTTTGTCTCTGCTCCTGCTCATATGAAAGAGAAGAGAAAAAGAAAATGTGGAATCCTCTATGTCACAGTATAGAGATTCCTTGAGGTGTCAGAGGAAAAGAAAAATAGAAGAAAAGAAGGTAGAAGAATTCGAACTTGATTAGATAGAGTTCGAATTGTGCATTAAGAAGGAGTAGTACTCCATAAATAGAAGGATGTGGGAAGGAGGGAAGAGAATTTTCGAAAATTCAATTAAAAAGATTTTAAAAACATTTTGAAAAATTGATTGATAATTTTCGAAAATTGAAAGTGGAAAAGAAATCAAGTGATTTTTGAAAAAAGATTTTGAAATTAGAAATTAAAAAGATTTGATTAAAAACTATTTTGAAAAAGATGTGGTTGAGAAGATATGATTGGTTTTAAAAAATGTGATTGAGAAGATATGATTTGAAAACAATTTTAAAAAGATATGTTTTGAAAACAATTTTAAAAGATTTGATTTTGAAAATTAGTAACTTGCCTAACAAGAAAAGATATGATTCAAACATTAAACCTTTCTCAACAGAAAAGGCAACAAATTTGAGATGTTCAATCAAATCATTAATTGTTAGTAAGTATTTTTGAAAAAGGAAAGAAATTGATTTTGAAAACATTTGATTGAAAAGATATGATTTGAAAAAGATTTGATTTTGAAAAACTTTGAAAACTTGAAAAAAAAATTGATTTGAAAACAAAATCTTCCCCTTAGCACCATCCTGGCGTTAAACGCCCAGAATGGTATACATTCTGGCGTTTAACGCCCAAAATGCTACCTCTTTGGGCGTTAAACGCCCAACCAGGTACCCTGGCTGGCGTTTAAACGCCAGTCTGTCTTCTTCACTGGGCATTTTTGAATGCTCAGCTTTTTCTGTATAATTCCTCTGCAGCATGTTCTGAATCTTCAATTCTTTGTATTATTGACTTGAAAAGACACAAATTAAAAATATTTTTGGATTTTTTTTAATAATCAAAATGCAACAAGAATCAAATAACAATGCATGCAAGACACCAAACTTAGCAGTTTGTATACTACTAACACTATATGAGACACATAAACACTCAAGCCAAAAGAATTCAAAGATCAGAGTAAGAAATCATCAAGAATTACTTGAAGATCCTTAAGACACATGAATGAATGCATGCAATTGACACCAAACTTAAGATGAGACACTAGACTTAAGCAAGAAACATCAAATATTTTTGGTTTTATGATTTTGTAAATTTTTTTTTTGTGTTTTTCGAAAATTAAGTGGAAAAAGATATCAAAATTCTTAATGAGAATTCCAGGAATCAGTGCAATGCTAGTCTAAGACTCCGGTCCAGGAATTAGACATGGCTTCACAGCCAGCCAAGCTTTCGAAGAAAGCTTCGGTCCAAAACACTAGACATGGCCAAAGGCCAGCCAAGCCTTAGCAGATCACTGCTCCAAAAGCAAGATTGATAAAGATCAACAAGCTCTTGTGATGATAAGTTGAAGCCTCGGTCCAATGAAATTAGACATGGCTTCTCAGCCAGCCAGATTTCAACAAATCATCATGAAACTCTAGAATTCATCTTCAAGAATTTCGAAAAAAATACCTAATCTAAGCAACAAGATGAACCTTCAGTTGTCCATACACAAACAATCCCCGGCAACGGCGCCAAAAACTTGGTGCACGAAATTGTGATCACTACAACTTCGCACAACTAACCAGCAAGTGCACTGGGTCGTCCAAGTAATACCTTACGTGAGTAAGGGTCGATCCCACGGAGATTGTTGCTATGAAGCAAGCTATGGTCACCTTGTAAATCTCAGTCAGGCAAACTCAAATGTATATGGTGATGAACGAAAATAACATAAAAGATAAAGATAGAGATACTTATGTAATCCATTGGTAGGAACTTCAGATAAGCGCATGAAGATGCCTTCCCTTCCGTCTCTCTGCTTTCCTACTGTCTTCATCCAATCCTTCTTACTCCTTTCCATGGCAAGCTTTTGCAAGGGTTTCACCGTTGTCAGTGGCTACCTCCCATCCTCTCATTGGAAATGTTCAACGCACCCTGTCACGGTACGGCTATCCATCTGTCGGTTCTCAATCAGGCCGGAATAGAATCCAGTGATTCTTTTGCATCTGTCACTAACGCCCCGCCCTCAGGAGTTTGAAGCACGTCACAATCATTCAATCATTGAATCCTACTCAGAATACCACAGACAAGGTTAGACCTTCCGGATTCTCTTGAATGCCGCCATCAGTTCTCGTCTATACCACGAAGACTCTGATCTCACGGAATGGCTGGCTCGTTTGTCAGGCGAGCACTCGGTTGTCAGGCGATCAACCATGCATCGTGTTATCAGGAATCCAAGAGATATTCACTAGAGCTTTGATTGCTTGTAGAACAAGAATGGTTGTCAGTCACCTTGTTCATGAGTGAGAATGATGATGAGTGTCACGGATCATCACATTCATCAAGTTGAAGAACAAGTGATATCTTGGACAAAGAACAAGCGGAATTGAATAGAAGAACAATAGTAATTGCATTAATACTCGAGGTACAGCAGAGCTCCATACCTTAATCTATGGTGTGTAGAAACTCCACCGTTGAAAATACATAAGCATAAGGTCTAGGCATGGCCGAATGGCCAGCCTCCCAATGATCTAAGATAGCATAAAATGAAGATAGCTACCAAGATATATCAATACAATAGTAAAAGGTCCTACTTATAGAAAACTAGTAGCCTAGGGTGTACAGAGATGAGTAAATGACATAAAAATCCACTTCCGGGCCCACTTGGTGTGTGCTTGGGCTGAGCAATGAAGCATTTTCGTGTAGAGACTCTTCTTGGAGTTAAACGCCAGCTTTTATGCCAGTTTGGGCGTTTAACTCCCATTTGGGTGCCAGTTCCAGCGTTTAACGCTGGGATTTCTTGAGGTGACTTTGAACGCCGGTTTGGGCCATCAAATCTTGGGCAAAGTATGGACTATCATATATTGCTGGAAAGCCCAGGATGTCTACTTTCCAACGCCATTGAGAGCGCGCCAATTGGGCTTCTGTAACTCCAGAAAATCCACTTCGAGTGCAGGAAGGTCAGAATCCAACAGCATCTGCAGTCCTTTTTGAGTCTCTGGATCAGATTTTTGCTCAGATCCCTCAATTTCAGCCAGAAAATACCTGAAATCACAGAAAAACACACAAACTCATAGTAAAGTCCATAAAAGTGAATTTTAACTAAAAACTAATAAAAATATACTAAAAACTAACTAGATCATACTAAAAACATACTAAAAACAATGCCAAAAAGCGTACAAATTATCCGCTCATCACACAACAAAAAATCGGTGGACTTAAAAGTCATGACTGTCATATTTTGATTGAGCAGTTGCTTTCACTAGCAATGCGTAATGTGCTACCAAACCAAGTTACCTCAGTTTTGATAGAGTTCTGCTCATTTTTTAGAATTCTCTCTCGTAAGAGTCTAAGTCGTACAGAACTTGATAAGCTCCAAATCACATTGTGATTACTCTTTGCCATTTAGAAATGTTATTTCCTCCATCATTCTTCACCGTTATAGTGCATCTAACAGTCCATCTTGTTAAGGAAGCAAAACTTGGGGGGCCAGTCCATTATCGATACATGTATCCCGTTGAAACAAATAATTATAATAAAACTTGTACACAAATATTAATTAACTTAAACTTAAAGTATTTATAAAATCAATTTAATCATTCTTAACAAATTATTTTCTAAAAATAAGAAACTTGAATTATATCATAAATTATTCATAATAAAAATTATTTAAATTAAATTATACAATTTTTTCTTATTTTTCAATTAGTGAAATTATGTGAAATATTCAATTATAACAAAGATTATAATTAAATTCTAAGTAATTTAAACTTCAATTATCATGAAACTCTATTTGATTATCCTTAGTAAAATAATTTTTTTAAAATAAAATTTTCAACAATTATAATAAATCGTAAATTACTCATCACTTAATTTTCCGAAAACTTGGGTTCTTACATTCTACCCACCTTATAAAAATTTTCGTCCTAGAAAATTGTTATAATAAAATAAGTTCAAATTAAAATCAAAGAAAATAGAATCTATGAAGCAAAGGGAGCTGAATTTTATTGAAATAGAATGTGGCTTGGTTTCAAAAGAAACGATTTGATTATTGAAAATTATTTGATATTTGAAAATGGTTTGATTATTGAAAAGGATTTGATATTCAGAATGGTTGAGAGATTGTTTGGTTGGGACCCTGGAAGGGTGGCAAAGTCTAAGTTTTAGAGGAAATGCTACCGAAATTTTTATAAAACTCTAAGACTTTGTTTAAAGTGTTATTTAAAAGCAAATCTGATTTAAGAATATTATTTGATTTCGATTTATTATGGAAAGAGTCTTGTTTTCAATTCAATTTATTAAGAAAAGTATAATATTTTAAATTCAACCTTTTGAGGAAAGATTTTGTTTTAAGTTATGATGTGAGTTCGATTTGTTAAGAAGAAGAAAGAAGGAGAAAAGAGAACACAACATGTGTGATTTATGAAATGATTAAAAGGTCACGAGAGGTTGACGGAAAGTAAATAGTTATGGTGCCGATGTGAAAATGTTAAGCCATGGGCTTTATATGTGAATAATTGTGTGGGGACGCCCGTAACCCGAAAGGGTTAGTCGCGTCGCGTGTAGGTGGTCGCGTACGCAAGTTCTGTAAAGTGTGTAAAAATACTAAGTGCTGCAGAATTTCAGTTTTGCACACTAAACTTCCGACGCCCATAACTTTCTCATTTAAAATATTTTTCATCCGTTCTTCAAATGGTGTAAACTTCGTAGACCCAATTTTCATGTGAGACAAGTTTGAAATTTAGGGGTTTGGTAGCCGAGTTATGGCTCGCCAAAGTTCGGCAAAAAATAAGATTTTTAAGAAAATCATCAAACCTCTATTTTACCAAAAATCATAACTCATTTTTAACATTCCAAGTTTACAAACTACATCAAGACATACCAAATTATACCTCATCATCCCACATTCATATTATGACATCCTTATCTAAAAATTCATCAAATTTAACTTCAACAAGCTTAACACCCACAATCATACAACATAACTCATCATCAAAACATAAGCATTCTCAACCCACTACAACTAATCATTATTCATATCAAATATTATCATCATAAATTCATATCATCGTCGAATATCTCATAGTCTCATCAACTTCATCACTCGACACAATTATCATCAATCATACATAATCAT
Organism: Arachis stenosperma; assembly: GCF_014773155.1. NCBI lineage: Eukaryota > Viridiplantae > Streptophyta > Magnoliopsida > Fabales > Fabaceae > Arachis > Arachis stenosperma. The sequence goes on along the minus strand of NC_080381.1, from coordinate 43,944,557 downwards.
CAACTTCTATACACATATTTATGTATGTAATCAAACACCATAAACTTGCATTACCTACCACCATCAATTTCAATCATCAACATCACAATTAATTCAACCTTATCCTAGAGTAAACTAGTCTAAGTTTTCACGACACATTATATTTTAGTTACAAAAAACCAAAACCATACCTTGGCCGATTTTCTGATAAACCCAGAACACCTCAAGCGTTCCCCGTACCACAAGCTATCAATTACAGCCCCTCACCAACAAATCTTAGCTTTCAAAATTGATCTCAAGCTTCCATTCTCTTCAAAAGAGTTCTAATTTCACAAGTTTGATCTCTAATTTGATTTTGCACCAACAATATTCAATCTACTCCACATATATCACTATAATTAATCCCTAAACTCAAAATTTGAAAATCCTCAAGAGGGTTAGGGTTCTTACCATGCCCATAGATCAAGTGAGCTGAACCCAACAAAATCTGCGAGCTAATTCGAACCTAACCACCGAAATTAAATAATTTTCAATATCGTTGTTCATCAAATTTTGAAATTTAGGGAGGAGAAAACTGAAACTAAAAAGAGAATTCCATACTAGAGCTCGACACTCCGGTTCTATGGCCACAAACGATGCAGCAATCAAAGTTCCGGATCAAAAGTTATTCAGATTTGAAGATCATGTGAGGGTTTGTGTTTTTGAGAGAGCTCTTCCCCCCTTCTTGCTGAGTTTTCAGCGTGCTTCTTTGGCTAGGTGAGGAAGAAAAGCTGAAGCTCTTTGTTATTGGGTTGGGCCTTGGGCCCAATACGAGGCCAGTTTGCCTGGCTCGACTCGTTCGGCCCAATCTCGGCCCAAATTCTTTAAAATTAGTGTCAAATTTTTATTTTAATTAGCTCTATCTCATTAAACTATAAAATTTTATTTTCTAATTTTTCTTATTAATAATTAATTTATTAGTTAATTATTTACTAATTTTGTGAGTTTTACAGAGTCCAATAATAAAACTTAATATTTTGGACACTCATTTCTTATATTAAAACAAAACAAAGTGTAGGAAATATATAATTTAAGAATTATAAAATTTAATAAGTATTCATACATTACAATCTATAACAAATAAATAAACATACCAAAATTTTTTTTGAAAACTTCTGTAAATACTATATTTTGAGTCAAGTCGTCTTCAGGTCTATTTTCATTACATATGAGTATCTTCAATCACCTTTTTTACTTAACACGTAATATAGCAACATACAATTGACCATGAGAAAACACAGGATGATGTAATAATAACCCAACGGTTGATAAAGTTTGTCCTTAACTTTTGTTAATTGTCATAGCAAAGCAAAGCAATAACGGAAACTGTCGACGTTGAAACTTAAAAGGTAACCCAGTATCACTTGGAATCAAATTCATTCAAGAAATGAAAACTCTATCACCGACGTTACTTCCAGAAACAATATCTGCAATAATTACATTTCTTCCTAGACTATGCAAAATAAGTCGAGTTCCATTACATAAACCACCTGCTGGATCAATATTTCTCAATAAAATAACAAGAGCACCTACTTTCAACTTTAGAGAATGATTTGGCAATCTTGAACATTTTATTTGATTTAGAAACTCAACATTAATCCAATTAAGATCAATATCAACATTAGCATCGGTACCACATATACAATTTGAGCTCAAATACTCTTTCATCTCACCTGGTAGTAAATTTACGATATGATCATTGATCTCCTCAATAATTTCAATAGTTGCAGCAAGAATAGCACTATCTTGAAAATATGTTGAATTATTCAAATTTTCAGAAAGATTAGGATATATGACTATAATAATATCAATAATTGGATCATTAGTGATAGGAATTAACAACTCTGAAGCAATTTTAACAAAGACTCTATCCTCAATCCTTGTACCACATTTACCTTCTCCAACTTGAAGAATCCAGTATGAGAATAATCTTAATTCATTCATGCCTGAATTTTGAATTGTGCTTTTTAAACACATATTCATAGTCAAATTAAAAACTTCACAATGCTTCCATAAATATGAAGAATTAATTGAAGCCATAACAGGCATGAGAAGCTTTTGGTATAACGAGTAAAACTTGTCTGAAATCAGCTCCTAAAATAATAACTTTACCTCCAAAAGGCAAGTTTTGATTAGAAATAGAAGTAACTTTCAGCATATCTCAAAATGTTCTATCAACAGCCTCAAAAGCTAACTTCTTTGTCATTGGAGCTTCATCCTAAATTATTAGATCTGCTTGGCAAATTAAATCTTCCTTTTGCAAATTAACTCTAATTCTACAAACAGATTCTTCATTCAATTCAATAGGGACATTAAACATTGAATGTGCAATTTTTCCACCCGGTAGCAACAAAGAAGCAATACCACTTGAAAAAACATTGATAACAATTTTTCCTCAGATCACAACTTAGTTGATAATGTTTCATAGAGAAAAGTTTTACCTGTTCCACCAAAACCATATGCAAAGAAGAAACCATGTTCTTTGTTGCGAACACGACAAATAATGGCATGGTATATAATCTCTTGTTCAGCTGTAAGTTGAGCAAAATAATCATCATGCTGAGCCAACATCTCTGATATATCATATTGCATTTCACGCACAACCATAGTATTAGAGAAAGCAGAAATCAAATGCACATTAGGTAGCGGCATCCCAGCATAATCTTTCAAAGATTTGCCATTATTTTGCAAGAGTTTCTCGATCTCAATCAAACAAAATGTTTGTAACTCCTCAGGTGTCATTGTTAACACTATTAGAAAAAATAAAAAAAAAAACTAAAAGTTACAAAAATAAAGAAATAATTCCAATGAGAAATTATGTTGTTTAACATGTATGAAAATCATTGAAACAAATAAAGTAAATTTGTTTCTTTTAAAAAATACATGGACATTGTAGCTGAATTCTTTTATGATAAAGAATGTCATCAGATAAATACACTCAAGTTTGATTTCAAATGGACAAAGGTCTACTGATTGAAGCTGATAATAATAATGTTACAAATAATTGTTTCAGTTGCAAGCCTGTTCCTAATAGAGCAGCTTCTTTAATAGCTTCAACAAACTCATTATCATCAGTCAAAAATCCTAATGCAAAACATGCTTCTTGAAATGTATCATAAGTAGTCCCATTAACTATTCTAATGCTCTTAAAGCTAGTACACCCTCTTTGTACATTTAATAACAAACGCATATAAAACAATTCACCAGCAGTTGGGGGAACAAAACTCAATCTACTGATTGAAAATCCTCTTTGTCTTGGTTTCCATTCCCTATTGTGAACAACATAAACAAAATGTCGTGGGAACTCAACATATGTCAAACATTTCCCTTCAGGATAAACCATATTTGCTAACATCCAAGCTATAAACATGGTAACCAAATTCTTTTTCCTCACAAGAATAGAACTTATAATGTCACGATCATCAAATATAATATGTTGTTGGTTTGGCAAATGAAAAGTTAACCTTTGAATAGATGGCCATCTATGATAAATATCATAAGAAAAAATTCTCCACACAAACTCACACGGAGATAGATATCGACAATCAAAATACTCTTTAATGTCATCAAGAGCACGAGTATTTTGGTTCCCAACATGAACATTGCTAACTATGGCTGTAACATGATCAAGACCTTTGTTGACATATTTGAATAAATATTTAATTACATTTGACTTATTGCAAAAGTCTAAATTGATGTGAGCACGATACTTCATTAAAAGGAAAGGATTATAAGGGACAACAAATCTATTATCAATCTGAACACCATAAGCTTCATATGTAACACCAAGATCACGACTTCTGTAAATAGGATAATCTTCTTCATCAAAAGAAGTTTGCTCAGTAAACCTCTGTTGATAAAATTTAGAACACCTACCATCACGCATACACGGAGAATTAAACCTAAATTGACCACAAGGACCATGAATCATAAATTTTGTTACCACAACATAAAGCTTTTGATATCTTGTAGAATTAGGAAGCTCAACACATATAAGTTCATCTATTATCTCAGTTGATTGTAATTTTGGCCTTCGATCAAGCCAAAGTACAATATATGCATGTGGTAGTCCCCTCTTTTGGAATTTAATCGTATACATACCTAAATTAAAATGATAAAGCAAAATTTGTAAACGAAATTCACAACTAAACTTTTTAAAAATAATGTAAGTAACATTTATGCATCTGCATTAAGTGGCCCAAAGAAAACACCATCTTTTAAATCAGTGAGTAAACACTTCAGTTTTGCATGGAAAACTCAACACAAAATATCCGATTAGCAATAGGAATACAATAAATACTTGTATATCTTTGAAATTCATGCCAATTTGGATTGCAAGTCATTATCGTAAATAAATCCGGATAACCAAAATGCTTACAAATAGCCATTGTATCTTGACAATTGCTAAACATATATCTTTTGCCACCAGTGAAAGAAGAAGGTAGAATAACTCTTGTACCTATTGATGAAGCTTTAATATCACCACGTTGTATAGCTTCTTTAATTCCGTTTAAAAATTCTCCGCGAATAGTATTTTGTTTTTGCCGTATCTCATAAAGCCTTTGTGACTCAACCATAGAAAAACTATCAACAATAAATTGTTGGAACAACCTTCTAGATTTGTGAATAATACTTTCTTCTATCCCTCTCATTTTAAAACAAAAACATATGAACTCACACAATGAAACATTTATCCTTCTCCCACGAATATTAATATTCTGAACACCTTTATAAGTTATGTTCTATTCAAAACCATTTTCACCATAAGGAAAAAGTAAAGGATATTGCAACGGCCAATATAAAGGATGAGTTTCATAAATTCGTCTCAATTGACCATTTATAGATCGAAGGATTATATCCCTTCCTTGATCAGAACTATCAAATCACCAACAATTAAAGCAGCTATTTCATCACATGATGGAAAATTATAGACTCTCCGATCAATCTCTTTTGACAAAATAATCTAAGAGAGTAAACTTCTGAAGGATGATACTCATGGAATTCTCGAACTCTTCAAAATGACTTTGCAATAAAATTATGTTCATCAATCATATGCAGCAGTCGAACAATTAATTTTGTATCTATATCAAATGTATGACTAGCATAAAAAATATAAGAATCATAACAACACACATACATCTTAATTTTTTTTAAAAATACAAAGTTTAAATAAAAATTAACACATACCTAAAAATACTTTGTCGATTGTCATAAACATACACTTGTGCAAACTTAGGCTTTTCGCCAGCATTAGGCAGCAAACTACCAATTCTATGATAATTTTGTCCAGTCACAATAAACTACGGCAGACCATTCCCATCATTAATAGAATTAAGAATTTTACCCCCAAATGACGTGAAAGCGAACCTACTATTGTATGAACAAATATTCTTTTGAAAATGTTGACTTTTGGCTCAGTACCATTAATTAGTTCAACTAATAAATCAGGTGCTCGCTCCAAAAATGGTAATTGAACTTTACCTTTAGCACAGCAAACTGGAAAAATAGGTTGCCCTCGTCTTGAATCTTTCTTAGTCATTCTAAATACCAAAAAGAAGCTCCACACGTAGAACATGTGCAATCACAATCACCAATATCAAGACAATCTAAAGAAACAATTTCTAATGTAAGATTGGTTTATTTAAAAAAAATTAAAAAAGAGTAAGAATGTCATGCTAAAACACTTGCTGCTTGTTATGATTACTCTTTATTCTTATAAAAAGCTACTTTAAAATAAATTACATTTAATAATTTTTAAAAATATAATTAAAAGTTAGAAGTTGTTACTATAACTTTATTTGCAAGAAGACCTATATATTTCTTTGTTAAAAAAGCTGTTTTAGAAAAGAAATTATCTAAAAAACTTTTTATATTTTTCTAAAATATACATTAGAGAAGAATTTGTTTTAAACAACTTATGGTATAAGACTCGTTTATTTAAAAAAAAAAATTTAAAATTCTGAAACACTTGCTGCTTGTTATGGTTACCTAAAAAAATTACTTTTGAAAAAAAATTACCTTTAATGATTTTAAAAAATACATAACTTTCTAAAAAACTTCATATATTTTCCTATAAGATATATTAAAGAAGAATTCTTTTTTAAAAAATTTAGATGTAAGACTTTTTTTAAAAAAAAATTAAAAAGGGTAAAAATGTAGATTTTAGATCCTCTAAATTTTGGATTTCACTTTAGAGGGTAAAGTGTAAATTCTCACCATTTATTTCATAAGTGGGACTAAGAGAAAACATAAGAGAGAAAATAAAACTTAATTAAATAGTTAAAAGTTGTTACTATAACTTTGTTTGCAAGAAAAATCTTTTCTTTCTTAAAAAGGTTGTTTTAGAAAAGAAATTCTCTAAAAAACTTTTTAAGAAAAGATATATTAAAAAAATATTTTTTTTAACAACATATGATGTAAGACTAATTTATTTAAGAAAAAAGAAAGACGTAAAAAAGGGTAAAAATGTGAGACTAAAATATTTGCTGCTTGTTATGATTACCTTTTATGGTAAAAAAATTTGCTTTCAAAAAATAATTAATTTAATAATTTTTACAAAGATAATAAATAGTTAGAAGTTGTTAATGTAACTTTGTTTTTAAGAAAACTTTTTATTTCTTAAAAAGGTTATTTTCGAAAAGAAATTCTATAAAAAAAAACTCCTTATGTTTTCCTGAAAGATATATTGAAAAATAATTTTTTAAAACGATTTATGATTGAAGAATGGTTTAATTTAAAAAAGAAGAAAAACTTAAAAATGAATTAAAATAATAGATTAAAACATTTGTTGCTTGTTATGATTACACTTTATGCTTTAAAAATTGCTTTTAAAAAAATTTACATTTAATATATTGAAAATATAATTAAATTGTTAGAAGTTGTTACTATAACTCTGTTTTTAAGAAAAACTTTTTTATCCTTAAAAAGGTAGTTTTAGAAAAAAAAAATCCTCTTAAAAACTTCTTATAGTTTCCTAAAAGATATATTAAAAAAGATTTTTTTTAAACAACTTATGATGTAAAACTGGTATATTTGAGAAAAAATTCAAACTTTAAAAAGGTTAAAATTGTAAAACTAAAACACTTGTTGCTTGTTACGATTCCCCTTTATGCTAAGAAAAGCTACTTTTAAAAAATAGTTTACATTTAGTAATTTTTTGAAATATAATTGAATAGTTAGAAGTTGTTACTATAAGTTTGGTTGCAAGAAAAACTATTTCTTTCTTAAAATAGTTGGTTTAGTAAAAGAATTCTAAAAAAAAACATATTTTTCTAAAAATATATTAAAGAAGATTTTTTCTTAAACAACTTATATTTTTTCTAAAACACTTGCTGCTTGCTATGATTACCAAATAAAAAACTACTTTAAAAAATCACATTTTTAAAATTTTTAAAAACATATAACTTTCTAAAAATTTTCTTATATTTTTCTACAAAATATATTAAAGGAGACTTTTTTTAACAAGAAACATATAAAAAGACTTCTTTTTAGATACTCTTAAAAAAGATGTTAAAGTAAAGAAATAGAAGGAAAGTTAGGAAGACTTATGTTAACATATGAAATAAAAATTAATTTAAAAAAGGTAGAACCTAAGCATAACTTAAAAGATTAAAAAATTGAATAAGCTAACCTTGTATTTCATTTTGTGCAAATAATGGATGATCAACATCAACATCATCAACAGGTGAAATATTGATAGAAAGATCTAAGATATCTAGAAATTCTTCTACAATTTCGAACAAAAAAAAATGAAATCAAACCACACAAATCAACACCAAAGAATTATTTATCATTTACTTTAAAGAAAATTAATATCCTTATATTGTATTTAAAATTTGAATAAATTGGGACAAAATTTTCTTATAATAATACCACAAATAATATTGAATATACTTATTACAACTAAATAATTGATCAATATTGGATTAACTATAAAGTGAACCAATAAACAGGAGTATTACAAACAACATATATTCCATTAAAAGTAACACATTTTATGTAATGAACGTATAAATATTTACCAGTGCTTACCATAACTAATTCCAATCACTTCATCCCCAAGTTTCCTTTTAGCAACTAAGAACGAACTAGCAATAGATAGAAGAAATAAGAAGTAGGAAATCAAAAGTAAAACCAATCAATTTATATTAATAACTGTCTCTAACCCAGTAAGAAGAAGGTCAACATACACACCTCTTATATTCCCAAACTTCAATGCTTTTTTTCTTTTTAAAATGTTAATTCTTTTCAATCTCGAACCTGTAGGATTGAAAGACATGATTTAAAAGAAAATAAAAGATAGCAGTCTACAAAAAGACAAAATAACGCATTACTTTATACGTATTCGAGAAGACTATTGAATCACACACACATGTTTGGATTTTTCAATAATCACAAATAGGATTAATGACTAACCATCAAATGGATATTGCTCTATATAATTATATACATAACATATCATTATTTCTTTATTTCGCAGAGCAAAAGGTGAGGTATAAATCAATAAGAACAAAAAAAACATATAAGCACAAACACAAAAATATATCAGCAAACTTGCAATAAAAATAAAATATTCGATCAATTACAATACAACCAAATGAGACTATTACACTGGAATTTATTGTAACCATATGATATGTTGAATTAAAACACAAGTTCAAAGGCAATTATAGAACATAACAACTAATCATGAACAACACGAATGAATAAAAGACAGCATATGAAGAAAACAAAAGAATTAAGATTGATGAAGCTAGTTCCTTCTATTAATATTATAAAATTCACTACACTTGCTTGCTTACATTCACAAAAGTGACATTTTAATTCCACAATTTGACTATAACCTATGTCCTTCTAAATACATGACAATATGTCCAATTTTTAGCAAAGTACATTTGAAATGAACACAAACCCTCCCTAATTCAAAAAAGCATAACAATACTTACAACAGACCAACCAACTATGACATCAACTGCATCTATAGGTAAAATATAAATAAACGTAATCCAAAACATGAAGGGATAAGTTGTGGCTTTCCTAACGATTGGACATATCTCAAAAAAACAAAGGGACACACTTCAAATATAAGTAAGCATGAGACACATGAAATCTAATTCGGAATTCAAGTCATATAACCCTAATAGAGCTGCTAACTTTGGCTAACTAACTATTCATCCTAATTATCTTCAACCTTGATCATCTTTGATGAAGGACCAACAGTTGCCTCCAAGGCTTCCTAAAAATATGGTTCAAGGTTCTCTTTACTTTGGAATGCACACCATCATTGCAAATGGAAGTAATATCAATGTTGTCCGAATTATCCAAAATTTGAGACAGAAAGTCCTAGACAGATACAAAAATAGAAAACAACACAAAACCAATGAATAAAAAGAGAAAATGGAGTGCAATAATAAATTGAATAAAAGATCTGATTCAATAAAAAATTTAGACTATGACCTGAGTTTCTTCAACACCAGAGTTGAGCAATGTGCCAACTTTATCACTAAAGACCTGATTCTCATCATCATTGCCAGAAACTTGAAGAATAACAGATTTTCTATTAGCATCCATATCTATCGAAATGTCATCAAGACTAGGAACACTTTTATTCTTATCCAAGACTAAAAGCTTAGCATCTGTTGTGGTAGGTTATGTGTAAGAGGGTTCATCTATGTCCAAACCAATCCCAGGAACACATGCATCCTTTAATAAAAGCGAAAGAAAAAACACCCAAGAAAGAGCAATGCAGTAAAAAAATAAAAAGAAAAAGCAAAGAATAATAAAAAAGAACAACCTTGATAAGTGTCACTTCATTCTTAACAAGCTCAAACATAGAAATAATAGCTGACTTATCACAAATCCTTTTTACATGAAAAGTTTCAAAGTATTTGTCTATACCAAAGGACTTGGTATTTATTTTTAGTAAAACTTTTTTACGATCTAAAGTTTTAAATACAATAGGATAGCTATCTCCACACAGAACCTATAAATAAGGATAAAATCAAAGAGGTCACCATCTACATCATGATAAATAATATTATAAAAAAATGATAAGTATTTATAGCTCAAAATTTATATGGACATTAAAACTATATGCATAGTTGGCTCCTTTTGGACTTCATTAAATAGGTCAACACATGCTTTTTTAAGCAAATAAGTTGTTTCACGATCAAACAAAATGAATATCCATTGCCCAGTATGATCAGAAACTACTACCTTAAGTTTGAACATATTATAACATCACGATAAAATAAAAAATAATAAAAGACCATGTTAAAATTTAAGTAAATAAAAAGAGCAATAAGTCACTATTTGAAAAGCTACAAATCATGAAGATAGAAACCTTGGAATCACATTTGTCACATGATGCATGCAAACATCATAAAAATAGACCTTAGACTTGGGATAAACTGCCTTTCCACACACACAAGTGGGATACCACCAACAACCCTCTTCCACAATATCAGTGATAGTACCCATAATTACAAAACTCACATCCTGCATACCATGCATAACAAAACACCACATGAAGGAAAAAATAATCTAATCAAGGTTTAAAAAATATTAGTCAAAACCACTTTCAGGTATATTCAAACATACAAATTATGTATAAATATAACAGGGTAGAATGAAAAAAAAATACAAATTTATAAACCTCTTTGTTATCATGTAATTAATCTATTGTGGATCATCTAGTTAAACGCATGAAGTCATCCTCCAATGAAATGGCTTTTCCTTCATTAGCGATGAATAAAGGTTGAGTGACATTAATCCCTTGTTCCACCATGCTAAGATATAATAAACACCATTCAGTTTCACATCAACAGAGTAAAATAAACAAAAAAAGGACTGCAACATAGAGATATTAGGAAAGGATAACACAAACCTTTTTCGAAAATCAATAACTTCTTACAAATTAGGATTAAAGTAAATTTTTGTTGCTTTCATAATATTCTGTAAACCAGGTTGACCTATGGGTTAAAAAAGGACGTCAATAGATTTAAAAATCAGGAAAACATAACCCTACACATAATAAGATAATACTAAGTTACAATACCTCAAAAAAGTTTAATCTTAGCAAGTTGAACAATGACAACTGGTTGCTTAATATAACCAGAAGCAAGAAAATCATTTAACTGGTCCTTGTACTCTCCAAAAATGCGCATCGCAGCATCATTCAACACATGGAAAAAGAAGGACAACATAGTAAAAGCTACTTTAAGAATGGAATCCAATACAAATGAATATAGAAACAGAAATAAAGGATGAGAGCAACAAGCTTTTGTGAAGAAAGCTCAACAACAACTTTCTTAACAATTTTACCATCCTTGTCATAGTTTTTATCTTTCCCAACCAATATCAAAAGACCAATTACATCTACATTGATATGTTAATAGGAGTAAGAAAGATGGAGGAAAGAATTTTCAGAAGAAAAGAAATTGAAAAATTAACAGAAAGACACGAGGCCAAGACTCACCAACTAAATAGTCATGATCCTGACTCATTTGCAATATGTCTTCAAAGGGATATATAGAAAAATAAAACTTGGGTATTATATCATTAGGAATTGTTGTCACTGTTGTATGAAACAGAAAAATGAGTTTGACTCATGATTTGTAGCTCTATAAGAGCCCTGGTTTGAAATAACAGCAAAATAAGTCATCTTGTAACAACTGCCTTCAAGAAGATGATCTTTAAACTTGTGCATTAGTTGCTTTCTTATAGTGACCTGGATTTTGGTAGACTATGAACAGGCAAAAGAAGAAAAACATACGACTTATCAAGAATGAAAACAAAAGCACAACAAAAAACATTGGAAAAATTAATAAGAAGCCGAGTATATGAACACAACAAATAAAAAGGAAAGATCAACCGCTCACATTTTCATCAACCAGAATAATTTTCATTGAATTTGGAATATCTGCATTACCAAAGCTAGGTATAGTCCAAGCCCTTAGTACCCTGAATTTGATCCTCTATGCCTCACATGGAGGAATGATCTTACTGATAGGGTCAAAAGGAGGATTCATTGCCAATAATCAAATCTCACAATGTTACACCACGAAAGGCAAAAGAAACTCAACAAAGAAAAAATTGCAGAAAAGAGAGTAGAAAAACAGGGAAGAGATGGGGGTAGAGATGATGTGCACGATATTGAAGAGAGGCAACCATCCTTTATAGGCAAAAACTAAAGAACAACTCAACATTTGAATTCAAAAACTTTGTGTTAGTGGAGGGAAATTAGCATTGCTTACCAATTGAAATCTTCCTCAAAACTAGAGATGATAACATCAACCACTCCACCCCTTCTGTCAAACATTAAATTAACCATCACCTTGATTCCAATTCTCCTAGTATTAGTTTAACTGTATAGGAAGAAAGAAAAGCACAAAGATGGAAATAACCAATGAAGGGAATGTCGTGATTTATTTAAAAGAAGAATATATTGTAATATTATATGACATCAGTTCCACATTCAGAAACATCACTATTCATAAAAATCCAATTCAATAAATGGGAATAAACCCTAAAATAGGACAAGTTCAGTATAATTATATATAAATAATCTAATTTTAGATTTTAGCAACATATGTATTATCAATGGCTCACACAAACCTGGATACAGACAATTTAATGGTAAGAAGAAGATATAAATAAAGAAATAATTGAATTCCAGACATAACAAAACATGTATTATGGTTCATCACAAAAATATGGATACAAATAATTAAATAGTAAGAAAAACATAATCTTACTTTGAATCGGTTACCACAATGAAAGTAAGAAGATGACGGCGGTCACTCTGTTGCCATCAGTCTCCATATCCAACAGCCACGCCATTTGTCCTAAGTAACATGTTTTGTGTATATATAATCAATTTCAGCTAGATGTTATCTTGAACCTTCTATCGGGCCTATAACAATTGTTGGATACCCACAAAAAATTTTAAAAAGTGGCCCAAAAACAAACACATTGAATAAGGGTTCTCATTGACTAAGAATATACATTGAATTCTATAACTTACTGAACCGCCTACATATTAGGTGAAGCATTAGTTTGAAGGAAATAGATAGGGTTGTAGCTCTCAAATTAGGGATGGCAAAACTCCTTGAGACATGGGGATCCCTGCGGGGACTGCCCTGAATGGGGATCTAACTCTGGAGAATTTTTTTTGCGGGGATGGGGATAGGGAACAAAATTTCCCCCAGGCAGGCGTAGGGATCCCCGCCCCATCTCCGCTAATCCTCGAAATTAATGAATTTACTGAATTGTCCTTAATAGTTTATTTCTCATATATATATATATATATACATATATATATTAGTCATTTCACACACACACACACACATATAGATATATATAGAAACCCAAAACTCCTAATCCTCATTTGCATAACCCTTCTTCAATTCAAAGATCCCTAACGTTGTCCATACTCTATCCAACCTCTCTGCAGCCATTCCGTCGCCACTCTCCCTTCTTACTGCATCGTCATACTTCACGGTGCCATCACCTTCATCGCATCGTACTCTCTATTTGCGGCGTCCCTTTTCGTAACTCTGTCATCGTGTCTATTTTTCTCTTTGTTGCCGCGTCTCCCACTTTGTCCACTGCTCTGTCCTCTGGCTCATTGTTGCGTCCCCCCACTACATCATTTCGAAAGCAATCACCATCTTGTCGTTTAGACTTTTGTATAAAATCTTGCTGTTTTTGTATAAGATGGATTATTGCAGCTCTATTCATATGAAAATTAATAATTAGTTAGAACTATCAGATAGATGGGGAATCGGGTCCCCACGAAGAATGGGGCCTGTAGGGAATGGGGATGGGGAGCAATATTTCCCATGGCGGGGAACGGGGATGGGGATGGGGAGCAAATCTTGGGGCGGAACGGGGAATAAGGAGGCATCCCCTGTCCACACCCTGCCCCGTTAACATCCCTATCTCAAATCAAATAGTGGAATAAAAGCATCTAATTCTTCATTCGTTCTTGTTTTTTATTTTTAGCCTTAGTTTTGCCCAAAAAAGGGAAAGAAAGGGAAAGGTGGATTGGAATTTGAAAGTGGCAATAATGATACATACCTACCCCCTTTTGTCCAACAAAGAATTAGGATTTAAAAGTATTTTATTTTTTAGAAAAATATAAATTTTGAGAAAATGCCATGTGCATTAGCTCTTCTATGTTTACTAGTATAGAAAGATTATTATGATTAGGGGCACTCTACTCTACAATTTGAAGTTGTATAGAGCGAGAGTACTGACATGCAGAAAATTGTCAATTAAGGATTTATAGTGAACTAACGTTACGAGTATAGCCCTTAACCAATGAAAATTCCATGTATCAATTTAAAAAGGTTTGTCACAATTTTAGAATAAAATACTGGGAGTAAGAATCCCAGGTCGTCTCCCAACGAGTTGATAAGAGAGTGTTATTTATTGATTAGGGGGTTTCTGAGAATTTTAGAGTCGGAGAATGAAATTAGAGCGATGAAAATGTACGAGAGAATTTATTTAATTAAAATAAAAAGTCTTGACTCAGAGTAGATTAATCGGAAGTTCTATCCTTGTTGGGTTTTCCAAGATCAATTAGTAATAGGTTGTTGTTTTTACTTAGTTAACCCTTACCGAATAAAGGAAAGTCAAGTAATTGAGCTAACTTCTATTCACAAGTCCTAATCCTTTCCCTTGGGAAGGATTAGCGTCAGTGACTAGAGAGCCAGCCAACAACTTCCAATTACAATTGGACTCTTAAGTCTTCCAACTCAAGGGTATCCTATTAATCAACTCCAAAGTCAAGTTGGAAGTCTACTCCATTGACATGGATGCCATTTTCGCACATATGTAAAGGGAGTAGAAGGAAGACATAATAATTAAATTGATTGAAAATAGGCAAACAAATAATGAAATTAAATGGAAAATTGTTCTTTGCATTAATAAATCCCAAAATCAGAAATATTCATATGTAATTCGTGAATGAGACAAATGTAAATTAAAAGAGTAAGGAAGTAGGAAACAAACTATAATGATAAAGACTCTACGGAGGTAGTAACTCTCTTCAATTATCCAATCCAAAATATAGAACTAAAAAGAAGGGTATGACTATGAAGAACCCTGGAGGAAAATAGTGTTCTCTTCCAAGATTCAAAAACTAAAAACTAAAACTGAGAATGTGTGAATGTGTGTTGAGTCTCTACTATTCTCTAGCTCTAGTCTGTGTTTCTGGGCCAAAATCTGGGTCCAAACTCAGCCCAAAATCGCCCCCAGCAATTTTTGCAGTTGCAGAATATTACGCACGTCACGCGTACGCGCCAGGTGCGCATTCGCGTCGATGGCCTTCTGCGCGTGTCATGCGTACGTGCCACGTGCGTGTTCGTGTCGCTATGGAGTGCGCCATGTTGCGTGCACGCGTAAGGCGTGCGTGCGCGTCGGTCCTCACTGGTCAGCTCCTTGGTTTCTTGTGTTCCTTCCATTTTTTGTAAGCTTCCTTTTCATCCTCCAAGCCATTCCTGCCCTGTAAAGCCTGAAAACACTTAACGCACAGATCACGACATCGAATGGTAAAGAGGGGAATTAAAGATTGATGAATTAAAAGCTTAGGAAGTGAGTTTTCAATCATAAAGTGAGTTTTCAATGAATTAAAGGTAAATGTAAAACATGCAAATTACATGCATAAGTGTATGGAGGATTGATGGAAACGACTCAATTTAGCACAAGAATAATCATAAAATAGAAGTTTATCAAGTACGTGTAAATTCCTTTTATAGTTACTTTTTATTATTTTATTGATGTTCAAAATATGAGTCTTAGATTTTTCAATTTCTCTTTTATCCCGTAAAAAGAAAGATCTGTAAACTTACATCTTTACCATATAATTCACCTTATTATTATTAGTAACGTTGTTGTTGTTGTTGTTGTTGTTGTTGTTGTTGTTGTTATTATTATTAGTAGTAGTAGTAGTAGTAGTAGTAGTAGTAGTAGTACTCGTATTATTATTAGTGTTTTCGGTTGATGGGAGTAGTTAATGTTATGATTATTTAGTATATTGTTAAATGTTTATAATAATGTCTATGATAACAATAATAGTTTTTTTTATCATACTGATTGTTATGAACTATTATTATTTTTATTATATTATTATTATTTTGTTGTTATTATTATTTTTTTGAATATATTGGTAACTGATATTATTAAGAAATTATTATTATTAGTATTATTGTGATAATTATTGTTGTTAATAGTTATGAAGTAATATTAATAATTATCTTTTTTTTGCAGGTTATCAGAAATTTGTTACCCAGAAAACTAGATCTGCCAGACACTTTTAATGAGATAGTTGCGGCGTCACTAGCATTTACTAGGTTTCAACACGTTTTGCGAGTAGGTGAAATGAGAGGCCATTCTACACTCCTGAGTGCCTTGGTGGAACGATAGAGGCCAGAAATCCACACGTTTCACCTTCCAGTCGGCGAAGTAACAGTGATGCTAGAAGACGTGACACATATTCTTGGGCTCCCGGTTAATAGGGAGCCCGTCAAGGGTAGAATGGACAGCAGTCACTAGTTTTTGGTAAAGAACTGCATTGCTTATTTTGGTCGGGAGCCTGGTCCGCACGATCATGTCTTGGGTATGGTAAATCTTGCACGGGTCCGGTGGTACAGAAAACCAAACTGTGTGACATGCAGGAGTCTATTGAGCGGTACGTCCGGGCTCACATTTTTTGCGTGCTCGAAACGGTTGTGTTTGTGGATAAGTCTACCACTTCATTGAACTCGAAGTTTCTGCCTCTATTTCGAGATTTTCCGGGGATTCCATTATACAGTTAGGGAGCAGTCAATTTGGCACATCTATACAGATCGTTGTGTCGTGCATCACGATACAATTGTAAAGAGATGGATGGGCCACTCATACTACTTTTTGTTTGGGCGTGGGAGCATACGTCGTTCCTGGCGCCTATTCCCCGTGATCAGATCGTCAATATTGGTGTTCCACTTGCACGACGGTATTGTTTATCATTGTTATTATTATTATTTTGTTGTTGTTGTTGTTGTTATTATTATACTCATCTTGATTATTATTATTATTATTGTTGTTGTTGTTGTTGTTGTTGTTGTTGTTGTTGTTTTTGTTGTTGTTGTTGTTTAGGTGGAGTCATTGGCGCCAGCTAAATAGATATATACGAAGGTCTACGGCGTAGTTTAGGCGACAGATCGATGACATGGGAGTCAACGATGTAAATTTTAACAATTTATGTTAAGCTATTGATGACCGAAATTCACTCCCCAAATAAAATAAATCCGTTCTTTGGCAAGCGCACCAAATATCATCAAGTAATAACTCACTAGGAGTCGGGTCAAATCCCATAAAGATTGGTAGATTTGAGCAATTTTAATCAATGGGTGAATTAGTCAATGAACTGGAGCAATGAACTGGCGTGCCACGCCTTCGAGTTCAAGTGGCACGCCCATTGTGCATGAGGGGGTTGGCGTGCCTCTCCCCCTTTGTGGTATTCAAAAGTGCTCTCTAGAAAGTATAACTGACGTGCCACACCTGGCCCTGGCGTGCCACGCCCATAATAAAGCTCATTGTCCCTTCTCTGGAGTTTATAACTGGCGTGCCACGCCTATTGTGCTTCATCTCCCTGGCGTGCCACGCCTAGAACTCAAGTGGCATGCCCAAGACATGAATAGAGTTGGTGTGTCACGCCTTCGACATCAAGTGGCACGCTCAGTGTTGAGCCTTCAAGTCCCCTTTCTAGAGCAATGAACTGGCGTGCCACGCCTTCGAGTTCAAGTGGCACGCCCATTGTGCCTGAGGGGGTTGGAATGCCACGCCCAGCTTGGCGTGCCACGCCCCCTTTGTGGTCTTCAAAAGTGCTCTCTAGAAAGTATAACTGGCGTGCCACACCCATAGTAAAGCTCATTGTCCCTTCTTTGGAGTTTATAATTGGCGTGCCACGCCTTGCCTTGGCGTGCCACGCCCATTGTGCTTCATCTCCCTGGCGTGCCACACCTAGCCTTGGTGTGGCACGCCCATAGTGAGCTCTATGGACTTCTTCTCTGGACTGGATAACTGGCGTGCCACGCCTTCGATGTCAAGTGGCATGCCCATTGTAATTCTTGCATTGTGCCTTATGGATTTGTAAATTGGCGTGCCATGCCCATTCTATTTGTGGGCGTTTGCACCAAGTGGCACGCCCAGGACACTTTTCTTGTTTCCTTCTTCCATTGTTGCTCTTTTCACTTAAAATTCAGCAAAAACTTATTTCAAAGAAATGCACCATAATATTCACCATTTACTTAATAAAATTGCAATGATTGAATGAGATTATACTCTTTTTATGGTCCTTTTTGGAAAAGAGAAAGAGGTAGATGATGCAAGTTATCACAACACCAAACTTAAGCTTTGCTTGTCCCCAAGCAAATCAATGTGAGTTATTCTTTAATGGATTGAGACTTGACCTTAAAGAGATGCATTCACAATTAAGGGTAGAGGCTAAGTATTACTCATGCATGAACCTTATTGTCTTCATATCTTAATGAACTTCCTAGACCTTTGAGGATTCTTTTTAAGTGCTTGGCTTAGGAGCCCTTTCTATTGATTGTCACCTTGAAGTAGTAAGAATCGTTCTTATTTTTCTTTTTCTTTTTCACTTCTCTTTTGTTGCTATTTGATTGACCACGACTCTAAGTGTTTTGTCTCACGACGACCCTTTAGATTAGGCTTTTAATCAGCACTCCCAAACCAGTTGGTTTTAGGGTGCTAGGTGTTGAAACACCCCTAAGAATTTACTTACCCAGGTCTCTATTCTTGACACATCTTCACCACAAGCATCTACTAGGGTTTTAGCTCTTTGAGCTATTTGCTGCTTTCTTTTATCCTAGTAGTTGATGCTTAGAGCCTTGGGTCTTTTGCTCACTACTTCTTGGTTCTATGGGTATTCAAGGGTCATCCTTAGCATCTACTTGTCATATCCTCTAAGTTCTAGTTATTCATTATGGTTTATTTACTTCCAATTATTCATTCATGGTTTCATACTTTGTTTCCCATCTCTTAATCTTGAATTATTTCACTTAGGTCTTAGTCTCTTTATTTTTGTTTTTGCAACAACTTATCATTAACTCTTATGAAAACAAACTACTTTTATTGATTGTAATGAAACTTGAACAACAAAGCATTTTCCTTCTTAAACTTAAAACACAATTTCAAAGCACTCAGAAAAAGTCTTAAAACATAAAGAAACTAAACAACAACTAGATAATCAATCAAACTATTAAGCAAAAAATTTTAAAAGATAAGATGCAACCATTGGACTCAACAACCTTTGATTCTTGGAGCAGCTTCACTTCATTGGTCCTTTTCCTTTGTCCTTTTTCTTGGAGGAGGACTCATCACCATCCTTCTTCTTGGATCCTCCTTCTTGTGTAGGGGTGTATTTTGGCTTCCAAAAGCCCAGCCTCCTCATGTAAGTCCTCTCATCTTCCTTGTGTTTGGCCAATATTTCTTCTTGCCTAGCACCCAATTCTCCATACAGTGCATGAATTTTGGATAGCCTGGGTTCAAGGTGGCCATAGCGTTGCACAAGTGATTCAGCTTTGCTTGTGTATTTATATTATACTGCCTCCTTGAGGTGGTTCTAGCCGCATAGAGATGCCTAAATTCAGCGAGGTTCCTCTACTGCACTCGATTTTGCTCCATGATCTGGTTGAGGCTGCCTTGCATCTCTCCCCAGTGAAATTGGCCTTGTTGTTCTTTCATGTACTCCATGCTCCCTTGGAGTTGCTGAATGCTTTCTTGTATTTGGTCCTATTGCTTTTGTTGCTCCCTAAGTTGGCTTACATCCTCTCTCAGATGGTGGATGTCTCCTTGCTTTTGGTTGATATTTCCTTGCATCTCCTCCCAGTTGAAACATTCAGGGAATTGTAGAATTGGTGCTGGAAGTGGCATGTATGGTGGTTGAACAAAAGCTTCTTCATGTTGTGGTGGCCCTTGTGGTTCTTGAGCATAAGCTCTATACTCCCTTGCTCTTTGTAGTGGGTTGATGGCCACCACTTTAGCCATTGGCTTGTCTTGATCCACCAAAACTTCATCAATTACTTTCTCCACCCCAGCCTCATCATAGAGCCGTTGAATGATGCTAGAAAATGCAAGTCTGGTGCTATCCTTGGTGCTTTTCAGCACCCTATGAATGTTGTTGGCAATCATCTCTCCCACATTAACATTCTCCCCTCTCATGATGCTGTATATGAGCACAGCCCTCTCCAAGGTAACCTTCGAAGTGTTGGAGGTAGGGTTGAGGGATCTCTTCACAAAATCTAGCCACCTTCTAGCTTGAGGGCTCAAATCTCTTCTCCTTAATTGGTTTGGCCTTTCATCCTTGTCATTGATCCATTGCACATTAATAACACATATCTCATTCAGAATTTCTTCAAATCCAGGATCTTGTTGCTTTACCCTTTCTTCACAGCTCTAAGTGGAATTTGTGTGCTTCACCATCAGCATTCTCTCTATGTTGGCAAGGCTATAACCAATAGTCTTCCCCCTCACAGAGCTTTGGTAATCATAGGGTTGCCCAAGCTGTGGCATAGCATTGGCATAGAATTTCCTAACCAAGCTTTCCACCACCTTCTTTAGTGGGTTGCACAAGAGTGCGCATCCTCTGTTATTGATATCAATGTTGATCTTTATGTGCCCATTCCTCCCTAATTGGAAACCAACTTCGGGAATAATTTGCCTCTCACTCACCCACCCATAGAATTGGTTTTGGTGGAAGGATGAGAGAAACTTGTACTCATTAAAGCTTGATGATCCAGAGCTAGTTTCCTTGGTCTTTCTTTCCTTTGATGAGAAGGATCTTGGTGGTGCCATTGAGGTTAGAAGAGAGGATTTGAAAGGTTGATAAAGGGTTAAAGAAAGAAGCAAAGAAAGAGAGCAAAGCAAGGGTTTGCTTCAACACCAAACTTAGGACTTGATTGTCCCAATCAAGAGAATAATAATGAAAAGGGAAAGAAAGGAAGAAAACATGAAGTGCAGAGGGGTGTTTCGGTTGTAAGGGATGAGGTTTGTAGTATGGGAAAAGATGGAAAGGTGAGTGGGTTTTATAGGGGTGGGAAGAAGGGTCTGAAGGGTGGAAAGTGAAAAGAATTGAATGCTTTACCACTTGGGAGTGGCACCTAGCATGGGGAGAGGCGCCAACCCCTATCTCTTAAGCTTTCTTCAGGTGTTTGAGTTCAAAGTGTAAGTACACTTTGACTCCTTGACTTAATGAGCTATCAATGTTATGTGGGCCCCACCTCTTTCTTGAAAATACAATTCGAAACCCTAATCAGTAATCACAAAAAATTGCTTTATATTCCTCCAATTAAAAGGCAATTAATGGGTGTCTTTTGGGACACTAAACTTAAATTCTTTGCCTATGGTAAATTGGGTTTCATGATTGGTCTTTAATGAGTACATTATGGGTGGAATGAATTTAATTCTTTTACACTCTTTCACTTTCAATCCATATGTACACAATAAAGTGGTCATTTATGCACCTACCAATTTACTGATTGCTTTCAAACCTGAATCAATCGGGTTGTAGCGTGTGAATTTCTTATGGTGGTAGCCTGGTGCACGAAATTGTGATCACTACTTTTCACAACTCAAATAATCCCTGGTAATGAATCCAAAAACTTGGTGCTCAATACCATGGCATAAACACAACTTCGCACAACTAACCAGCAAGTGCACTGGGTCGTTCAAGTAATAAACCTTACGCGAGTAAGGGTCGATCCTACGGAGATTGTTGGTATGAAGCAAGCTATGGTCACCTTGTAAATCTTAGTCAGGAAGACTCAAATGGTTATGGATGATGTATGAATAAAACATAAAGATAAGGATAGAGATACTTATGCAATTCATTGGTGAGAACTTCAGATAAGCGTATGAAGATGCTTTGTCCCTTCCGTCTCTCTGCTTTCCTACTGTCTTAATCCAACTCTTCTTACTCCTTTCCATGGCAAGCTGTATGTTGGGCATCACCGTTGTCAATGGCTACAGTCCCGTCCCCTCAGTGAAAATGTTCAACGCACCCTGTCATGGCACGGCTATTCAGCTGTCGGTTCTCGATCATGTCGGAATAGAATCCAGTGATTCTTTTGCGTCTGTCACTAACGCCCCACAATCGCGAGTTTGAAGCTCGTCACAGTCATTCAATCATTGAATCCTACTCAGAATACCACAGACAAGGTTTAGACCTTCCGAATTCTCTTGAATGCCGCCATCAATTCTAGCTTATACCACGAAGATTCCGATTAAAGAATCCAAGAGATAAACATTAGAGCCTTGTTTGCTTGTAGAACGGAAGTGGTTGTCAATCACGCGTTCATAAGTGAGAATGATGATGAGCGTCACATAATCATCACATTCATCATGTTCTTGAGTGCGAATGAATATCTTGGAATAAGAACAAGCTGAATTGAATAGAAGAACAATAGTAATTGCATTAATACTCGAGGTACAGTAGAGCTCCACACCTTAATCTATGGTGTGTAGAAACTCCACCGTTGAAAATACATAAGAACAAGGTCTAGGCATGGCCGTGAGGCCAGCCTCCCAATGATCTAAGAACTAGATGTCCAAAGATGATCCTAAGATCGAAAATGATCAAAAGATGAAAAATACAATAGCAAAAGGTCTTATTTATAAAGAACTAGTAGCCTAAGGTTTACAGAAATGAGTAAATGACAGAAAAATCCACTTCCGGGCCCACTTGGTGTGTGCTTGGGCTGAGCATTGAAGCATTTTCGTGTAGAGACTCTTCTTGGAGTTAAACGCCAGCTTTTGTGCCAGTTTGGGCGTTTAAATCCACTTCGAGTGCAGGGAGGTCAGAATCCAACAGCATCTGCAGTCCGTTTAGTCTCTGAATCAGATTTTTGCTCAGATCCCTCAATTTCAGCCAGAAAATACCTGAAATCACAGAAAAACACACAAACTCATAGTAAAGTCCAGAAAAGTGAATTTTAACTAAAAACTAATAAAAAATATACTAAAAACTAACTAAATCTACTAAAAACATACTAAAAACAATTCCAAAAAGCGTACAAATTATCCACTCATCACAACACCAAACTTAAATTGTTGCTTGTCCCTAAGCAACTGAAAATCAAATAAGATAAAAAGAAGAGAATATGCAATGAATTCCAAAAGCATCTATGAAGATCAGTATTAATTAGATGAGCGGGGCTTTTAGCTTTTTGCCTCTAAACAGTTTTGGCATCTCACTCTATCCTTTGAAATTCAGAATGATTGGCTTCTATAGGAACTCAGAATCCAGATAGTGTTATTGATTCTCCTAGTTAAGTATGATGATTCTTGAACACAGCTACTTTATGAGTCTTGGCCGTGGCCCAAAGCACTCTGTCTTCCAGTATTACCACCGGATACATACATGCCACAGACACATAATTTGGTAAACCTTTTCAGATTGTGACTCAGTTTTGCTAGAGTCCCCAATTAGAGGTGTCCAGGGTTCTTAAGCACACTCTTTTTGCCTTGGATCACAACTTTATTTCTTTCTTTTTCTCTTTCTCCCTTTTTTTTGTCTCTTTTTTTTTCACTGCTTTTTCTTGCTTCAAGAATCATTTTTATGATTTTTCAGATCCTCAGTAACATGTCTCCTTTTTCATCATTCTTTCAAGGGCCAACCTTTCATGAACAACAAATTCAAAAGACATATGCACTGTTTAAGCATACATTCAGAAAACAAAAGTATTGCCACCACATCAAAATAATTAATCTGTTATAAAATTTAAAATTCATGCAATTCTTTCTCTTTTTCAATTAAGAACATTTTTTCATTTAAGAGAGGTGATGGATTCATAGGACATTCATAACTTTAAGGCATAGACACTAAGACACTAATGATCACAAGACACAAACATGGATAAACATAAGCATAAAATTTGAAAAACAAAAAAATGAAGGACAAGGAGATTAAAGAACGGGTCCACCTTAGTGATGGCGGCTTGTTCTTCCTCTTGAAGGTCTTATGGAGTGCTTGAGCTCCTCAATATCTCTTCCTTGACTTTGTTGCTCCTCTCTCATGATTCTTTGATCTTCTCTAATTTCATGGTGGAGGATGGAATGTTCTTGGTGCTCCACCCTTAGTTGTCCCATGTTGGAACTCAATTCTCCTAGGGAGGTGTTGATTTGCTCCCAATAGTTTTGTGGAGGAAAGTGCATCCCTTGAGGCAACTCAGGGATTTCATGATGAGTGGGATCTCTTGTTTGCTCCATCTTTTTCTTAGTGATGGGCTTGTCCTCATCAATGGGGATGTCTCCCTCTATCTCAACTCCAACTGAATAACAGAGGTGACAAATGAGATGAGGAAAGGCTAACCTTGCCAAGGTAGAGGACTTGTCTGCCACCTTATAAAGTTCTTGGGCTATAACCTCATGAACTTCTACTTCTTCTCCAATCATGATGCTATGAATCATGATGGCCCGGTCTAGAGTAACTTCGGACCGGTTGCTAGTGGGAATGATTGAGCGTTGGATAAACTCCAACCATCCCCTAGCCACGGGCTTGAGGTCATGCCTTCTCAGTTGAACCGGCTTCCCTCTTGAATCTCTCTTCCATTGGGCGCCCTCTTCACAAATGTCTGTGAGGACTTGGTCCAACCTTTGATCAAAGTTGACCCTTCTAGTGTAAGGATGTTCATCTCCTTGCATCATGGGTAAGTTGAATGCCAACCTTACATTTTCCAGACTAAAATCTAAGTATTTCCCCCGAACCATTGTAAGCCAATTCTTTGGGTCCGGGTTCACACTTTTTAAGTTTGAAAGGGACTTCGGGGATCACTTTCTTCAGGGCCACAACTTCATAGAAGTGGTCTTGATGCACCCTTGAGATGAATCTCTCCATCTCCCATGACTCGGAGGTGGAAGCTTTTGCCTTCCCTTTCCTCTTTCTAGAGGTTTCTCCAGCCTTAGGTGCTATAAATGGTTATGGAAAAACAAAAAGCAATGCTTTTACCACACCAAACTTAAAAGGTTTGCTCGTCCTCGAGCAAAAGAAGAAAGAAGAGAGTAGAAGAAGAAGAAATAGAGGAGATGGAGATGGCTTTGTGGTTCGGCCAAAGGGGAGAAGTAGTGTTTAGGTTGTGTGAAAATGAAAGAGTGAAGATGGCTTTATATAGGGGTGGAGAGAGGGGTAGGGTTCAGCAATGGGAGGGTGGGTTTGGGAGGGAAAGTGGTTTGAATTTGAATGGTGAGGTAGGTGGGGTTTTATGAAGGATGGATGTGAGTGGTGAAGGGTTTTTGGGGAAGAGTGGTTGAGGTGATTGGTGAAGAAGAAGAGAGAGGGTGGTGGGGTAGGTGGGGATCCTGTGGGGTCCACAGATCCTGAGGTGTCAAGGAAAAGTCATCCCTGCACCAAGTGGCGAGCAAATATGCTTTTTATGCCAATTCTGGCGTTAAATGCCGGGCTGGTGCCCCTTTCTGGCGTTTAACGCCAGCTTCTTGCCCTTTCCTGGCGTTTAACACCAGTCTGGTGCCCCTTTCTGGTGTTAGATGCCCAGAATGGTGCCAGACTGGGCGTTAAACGCCCATTTGCTACCCTTACTGGCGTTTAAATGCCAGCAAGGCCTTCCTTCAGGGTGTGCTATTTTTCTTTCTGTTTTTCATTCTGTTTCTTGCTTTTTCAATTGATTTTGTGACTTCCCATGATCATCAACCTATAAAAATCATAAAATAACAAAAGAAATAGATAGATATAATAAAATTGGGTTGCCTCCCAACAAGCGCTTCTTTAATGTCAGTAGCTTGACAGTGGGCTCACATAGAGCCTCACTAATGCTCAGAGCAATGTTGGAACCTCCCAACACCAAACTTAGAGTTTGAATGTGGGGGTTCAACACCAAACTTAGAATTTAGTTGGGGCCTCCCAATACCAAACTTAGAGTTTGACTGTGGGGGCTCTGTTTGACTCTGTTTTGAGAGAAGCTCTTCATGCTCTCTCTCCATGGTGACAGAGGGATATCCTTGAGCCTTAAACACAAAGGATTCTTCATTCACTTGAATGATCAATTCTCCTCTGTCCACATCAATCACAGCCTTTGCTGTGGCTAGGAAGGGTCTGCCAAGGATGATGGATTCATCCATGAACTTCCCAGTCTCTAGGACTATGAAATCAGCAGGGATGTAATGGTCTTCAATCTTTACCAGAACATCCTCTACAAGTCCATAAGTTTGTTTTCTTGAATTGTCTGCCATCTCTAGTGAGATTCTTGTAGCTTGCACCTCAAAGATCCCTAGCTTCTCCATTACAGAGAGAGGCATGAGGTTTACACTTGACCCGAGGTCACACAGAGCCTTCTTAAAGGGCATGGTGCCTATGGTACAAGGTATTGAGAACTTCCCAGGGTCCTGTCTCTTTTGAGGAAATTTCTGCCTAGACAAGTCATCCAGTTCTTTGGTGAGCAAAGGAGGTTCATTCTCCCAAGTCTCATTACCAAATAACTTGTCATTTAGCTTCATGATTGCTCCAAGGTATTTAGCAACTTGCTCTTCAGTGACATATTCATCCTCTTCAGAGGAAGAATACTCATCAGAGCTCATGAATGGCAGAAGTAAATCCATTGGAATCTCTATGGTCTTAGTGTGAGCCTCAGATTCCCATGGTTCCTTATTGGGGAACTCATTGGAGGCCAGTGGACGTTCATTGAGGTCTTCTTCATTGGCGTTCACTGCCTCTCCCTCCTCTCCAAATTTGACCATGTTGATGGCCTTGCACTCTCCTTTTGGATTTTCTTTTGTATTGCTTGGAAGAGTACTAGGAGGGAGTTCAGTAATTTTCTTGCTCAGCTGACCCACTTGTGCCTCCAAGTTTCTAATGGAGGACCTTGTTTCAGTCATGAAACTTTGAGTGGTTTTGATTAGATCAGAGACCATGGTTGCTAAGTCAGAGTGGCTCTGCTTAGAATTCTCTGTCTGTAACTGAGAAGATGATGGAAAAGGCTTGCCATTGCTAAACCTATTTCTTCCACCATTATTGTTGGTGAAACCTTGTTGAGGTCTCTGTTGATCCTTCCATGAGAAATTTGGATGATTTCTCCATGAAGAATTATAGGTGTTTCCATAGGGTTTTCCCATGTAATGCACCTCTTCCATTGAAGGGTACTCAGGATCATAAGCTTCTTCTTCAGATGAAGCATCCTTAGTACTGCCTGGTGCATTTTGCATTCCAGACAGACTTTGAGAAATCAAATTGACTTGCTGAGTCAATATCTTGTTTTGAGCCAATATGGCATTCAGAGTATCAATCTCAAGAACTCCTTTCTTCTGATTTGTCCCATTGTTCACAGGATTCCTTTCAGAAGTGTACATGAATTGGTTATTTGCAACCATTTCAATTAGTTCTTGAGCTTCTGCAGGCGTCTTCTTCAGATGAAGAGATCCTCCAGCAGAGCTATCCAAAGACATCTTGGACAGTTCAGACAGACCATCATAGAAAATACCTATGATGCTCCATTCAGAAAGCATATCAGAGGGACACTTTCTAATCAATTGTTTGTATCTTTCCCAAGCTTCATAGAGGGATTCACCTTCCTTCTGTCTGAAGGTTTGGACTTTCACTCTAAGCTTACTCAATTTTTGAGGTGGAAAGAACTTTGCCAAGAAGGCATTGACTAGCTTTTCCCAAGAGTTCAGGCTTTCTTTAGGTTGTGAGTCCAACCATATCCTAGCTCTGTCTCTTACAGCAAAAGGGAATAGCATAAGTCTGTAGACCTCAGGGTCAACCCCATTAGTCTTGACAGTGTCACAGATTTGCAAGAATTCAGCTAAAAACTGATGAGGATCTTCCAATGGAAGTCCATGGAACTTGCAATTCTGTTGCATTAGAGAAACTAATTGAGGCTTAAGCTCAAAGTTGTTTGCTCCAATGGCAGGGATAGAGATGCTTCTCCCATAGAAGTCGAGAGTAGGTGCAGTAAAGTCACCCAGCACCTTCCTTGCATTGTTGGCATTGTTGTTGTTTTCGGCTGCCATGGGTTCTTCTTCTTTGAAGATTTCTGTTAGGTCCTCTACAGAGAGTTGTGCCTTAGCTTCTCTCAGCTTTCGCTTCAAGGTCCTTTCAGGTTCAGGGTCAGCCTCAACAAGAATGCTTTTGTCTTTGCTCCTGCTCATATGAAAGAGAAAAGAACAAGAAAATATAGAATTCTCTATGTCACAGTATAGAGATTCCTTGAGGTGTTAGAAGAAAAGAAAAAATAGAAGGAAGAAGTAGAAGAATTCGAACTTATCAAGAGAGATGGAGTTCGAATTGTTCCTTGAGGAATAATGTTAGTCCATAAATAGAAGGATGTGAGAAGAGGGGAAGAAATTTTTGAAAATAAATTAAAAAGATTTTAAAAATATTTTGAAAAACACTAATTGATTTTCGAAAACCAAGAGTGGAAAAGAAATCAAGTGATTTTTGAAAAAGATTTTGAAATTAGAAATAAAAAAGATATGATTGAAAACTATTTTGAAAAAGATGTGATTAAGAAGATATGATTGAAAAGTTATGGTTTTAAAAAAAGATGTGATTGAGAAGATATGATTTGAAAAACAATTTGAAAAGATTTGATTTTAAAAATTAATGACTTGGCTAACAAGGAAAGATATGATTCAAACATTAAACCTTTCTCAACAAAAAAGGCAATATACTTGAAATGTTGAATCAAATCATTAATTGATAGCAAGTATTTTTGAAAATGGAAAGAAATTGATTTTGAAAAAGATTTGATTGAAAAGATATGATTTGAAAAAGATTTGATTTTGAAAAAATTTTGAAAATTTGAAAAAAATTTGAATTGAAAACAGAATCTTCGCTCTTGTGCCATCCTGGCGTTAAACGCCCAGCCAGGCACCCTGGCTGGCGTTTAAACGCCAGTTTGCCTTCTTCACTGGGCGTTTTGAACATCCAGCTTTTTCTGTGTAATTCCTCTGCTGTATGTTCTGAATCTTCAATTCTCTGTATTATTGACTTGAAATGACACAAATTAAAAAATTTTTTGGATTTTTAATAATGAGGAATAATCAAAATGCAACTAAAATCAAATAACAATGCATGCAAGACACCAGACTTAGCAGTTTGTATACTACTGACACTAACAAAATGAGAATGCACATGAGAAACACAAAACACTCAAGTCAAGAGAATTTAAAGATCAGAGCAAGGAAATCATCAAGAACAACTTGAAGATTAATGAAGACACATGCAAAAATTCGAAAAATGCAAGAAGAACAGAAACATGCAATTGACACCAAACATAAAATGAGACACTAGACTCAACAAGAAACATGCAATATTTTTGGTTTTTATGATCTTGTAATTTTTTTTTGGATTTTTCGAAAATTAAGTGGAAAAGAAAATAAAGATATCAAAATTCTTAATGAGAATTCCAGGAATCATGCAATGTTAGTCTAAAACTTTAGTCTAAAGGAATTAGACATGGCTAGCCAAGCTTCAGCAGGACATTACATTCAAGAGCTAAATTGATGAGAATCAATCAGCTTTGGTGATGATAAGAACATCACCTTGAAACACTAGAATTCATTCTTAAGAACTCTGAAGATAAATACCTAATCTAAGCAACAAGATGAACCGTCAGTTGTCCAAACTCAACAATCCCCGGCAACGGCGCCAAAAACTTGGTACACGAAATTGTGATCACTACTTTTCACAACTCAAATAATCCCTGGTAATGAATCCAAAAACTTGGTGCTCAATACCATGGCATAAACACAACTTCGCACAACTAACCAGCAAGTGCACTGGGTCGTCCAAGTAATAAACCTTACGCGAGTAAGGGTCGATCCCACGGAGATTGTTAGTATGAAGCAAGCTATGGTCACCTTGTAAATCTTAGTCAGGCAGACTCAAATGGTTATGGATGATGTATGAATAAAACATAAAGATAAGGATAGAGATACTTATGCAATTCATTGGTGAGAACTTCAGATAAGCGTATGAAGATGCTTTGTCCCTTCCGTCTCTCTGCTTTCCTACTGTCTTCATCCAACTCTTCTTACTCCTTTCCATGGCAAGCTGTATGTTGGGCATCACCGTTGTCAATGGCTACAGTCCCGTCCTCTCAGTGAAAATGTTCAACGCACCCTGTCACGGCACGGCTATTCAGCTGTCGGTTCTCGATCATGTCGGAATAGAATCCAGTGATTCTTTTGCGCCTGTCACTAACGCCCCACAATCGCGAGTTTGAAGCTCGTCACAGTCATTCAATCATTGAATCCTACTCAGAATACCACAGACAAGGTTTAGACCTTCCGGATTCTCTTGAATGCCGCCATCAATTCTAGCTTATACCACGAAGATTCCGATTAAAGAATCCAAGAGATAAACATTAGAGCCTTGTTTGCTTGTAGAACGGAAGTGGTTGTTAATCACGCATTCATAAGTGAGAATGATGATGAGCGTCACATAATCATCACATTCATCATGTTCTTGAGTGGGAATGAATATCTTGGAATAAGAACAAGCTGAATTGAATAGAAGAACAATAGTAATTGCATTAATACTCGAGGTACAACAGAGCTCCACACCTTAATCTATGGTGTGTAGAAACTCCACCGTTGAAAATACATAAGAACAAGGTCTAGGCATGGCCGTGAGGCCAGCCTCCCAATGATCTAAGAACTAGATTTCCAAAGATGATCCTAAGATCGAAAATGATCAAAAGATGAAAAATACAATAGCAAAAGGTCTTATTTATAAAGAACTAATAGCCTAAGGTTTACAGAAATGAGTAAATGACAGAAAAATCCACTTCCGGGCCCACTTGGTGTGTGCTTGGGCTGAGCATTGAAGCATTTTTGTGTAGAGACTCTTCTTGGAGTTAAACGCCAGCTTTTGTGCCAGTTTGGGAGTTTAACTCCCATTCTTGTGCCAGTTCCGGCGTTTAACGCCGGGTATTCTTGAGCTGATTTGGAATGCCGGTTTGGGCCATCAAATCTCGGGCAAAGTATAGACTATTATACATTGCTGGAAAGCCCAGGATGTCTAATTTCCAACGCTGTTGAGAGTGCGCCAATTGGGCTTCTGTAGCTCCAGAAAATCCACTTCGAGTGCAGGGAGGTCAGAATCCAACAGCATCTGCAGTCCTTTTAGTCTCTGAATCAGATTTTTGCTCAGATCCCTCAATTTCAGCCAGAAAATACCTGAAATCACAGAAAAATACACAAACTCATAGTAAAGTCCAGAAAAGTGAATTTTAACTAAAAACTAATAAAAATATACTAAAAACTAACTAAATCTACTAAAAACATACTAAAAACAATGCCAAAAAGCGTACAAATTATCCGCTCATCATAGCCACACCAAACTTAAATTTTGGGCTTACTTCCAAGATTAATTCAATTGTTTTGATGTAAGCTCAAATCAAGTGGGTTAGTGACCACACATAACTTAGCTTTTTAGCTAGTTTCTCATCCCAATTAATCAACCTCAATTAGTGTAACATGCAACATTGCTCTTCCAGCAAACTAGAAACTCTTGAACAAAACAAATCAAAGGACTATCAACTTATTACTAGCAACTGAAACTGAAAATTAAACAATCTAAGTGACTAATATAAACTACACTAGAAAGCATGAAAATGAAAGGATATGAGTGTTAGGGTGCCTCCCAACTAGCGCTTCTTTAACGTTACTAGCTTGACGATTCTTCCTCCTTAGCTAAGGTTGTAGCTCACTCTTTGCTCATCCAATGAGTCCCCCAAATATTGCTTGAGTCTGTGGCCATTGACAATGAAAGTTCTTTGTGTCTTGTCCTCCATAAGCTCTACATGACCGTAGGGAGAAACCTTAAGAATTGTGAAGGGTCCAGACCATCTTGAGTTGAGCTTCCCTAGGAAGAACTTGAGCCTTGAGTTGTATAGCAACACTTTTTGGCCTTCTACAAACTCCCTTTTAGCTATTTTTTTATCATGCCACTTCTTTACTTTTTCCTTGTAAATTTTGGCATTTTTGAAATCTTGGGATCTGAATTCATCTAACTCATTGAGTTGCAACAATCTTCTTTGTCCAGTAGCTTGATTATCAAAGTTCAGCATCTTTAGAGCCTAAAATGCTCTATGTTCAAGCTCCACTGGTAGATGACAAGCCTTTCCAAACACTAATTGGTATGGATACATGCCAATAGGTGTCTTCAAGGCTGTTCTATAAGCCCATAGTGCATCATCTAGCTTCTTGGACCAATCCTTTCTTGAGTTCCCAACAGTCTTCTCAAGAATTCTCTTGAGCTCTCTATTTGAAATTTCATCTTGACCATTGGTTTGTGGGTGATATGGGGTTGCTACCTTGTGCTTGACACCATATTTTAGGAGGAGTGCCTCAAGTTGTTTGTTGCAAAAATGAGTTCCCCCATCACTTATAAGAGCTCTTGGAACCCAAAACTGGCTGAATATATTCTTCCTCAAGAAGTTGATCACCACTTTGTTATCATTTGTTGGAGTAGCTATAGCCTCTACCCATTTTGACACATAATCCACAGCCATCAATATGTAGTTGTTTTAGTATGAGGGTGAGAATGGTGCCATGAAATCAATTCCCTAAACATCAAACAACTCCAACTCCATGATGAACCTCTGTGGCATCTCATTTTTCTTGGGTAGGTTGCCAGCTCTTTGACATTCATTGCACTTTGTCACAAACTCTTTTGCATCTTTGAATATTATTGGCCAAAAGAATCCATATTGCAATACTTTGGCTGCAGTCCTTTCCCCATTAAAATGTCTTCCATATGTAGATCCATGGCAATGCCAAAGGACCTATTGTCCTTCCTCATGAAGAATGCATCTTCTCAAAATCCCATCAGCACACTTCTTGAAAAGATAAGGCTCATTCCAAATATAGTGCTTAGCATCATTGATGAGCTTTCTTCTCATATGCTTATTGATGTTGGATGGTAGCTTTCCAATAGCCTTGAAATTGGCTATATCCGCAAACCAGGGAGCTTCATGGATCATCATCAACTGTTCATCTGGAAAACTCTCATTCAATGCAATGTTGTGTGCTCCATCTTCCTCAATTGGGATTCTAGATAGGTGGTCAACCACTTTGTTCTCTGCTCCGCTTCTATCCTTAATCTCAATGTTAAACTCTTGAAGTAGCAAGATCCATCTTATCAGTCTAGGCTTAGATTTTTGCTTGGTCAGCAAATATTTAAGAGTTGCATGGTCAATAAACACATTGACTTTAGAACCAATGAAATATGATCTATACTTATCAAATGCAAAAACTATGGCAAGAAGTTCTTTCTCTGTGGTGGTGAAGTTCTTTTGATTCTCATTAAGAACCTTCCTAGCATAATAGATGACATGTACTCGCTTGTCTCTCCTTTGTCCTAAAATAGCACCAATAGCAAAATCTGATGCATCAAACATTAGTTCAAAAGGTAAATTCTAGCTAGGTGGTGCTATAATAGGTGCAGAGGAGAGTCTGTTTTTAAGCTCATCAAAGGATTGCATGCATTCTGATGAGTGGATAATTTATACACTTTTTGGCATTATTTTTACATAGTTTTTAATATGTTTTAGTTACCTTTTAGTATATTTTTATTAGTTTTTATGCAAAAATCACATTTCTGGACTTTACTATGAGTTTGTGTATTTTTCTGTGATTTCAGATATTTTCTGGCTGAAATTGAGGGACCTGAGCAAAAATCTGATTCAGAGGCTAAGAAAGGACTGAAGATGTTATTGGATTCTGACCTCCCTACACTCGAAGTAGATTTTCTAGAGCTACAAAAGCCCAATTAGCGCACTCTCAATTGCGTTGGAAAGTAGACATCTTGGGCTTTCCATAAATGTATAATATTCCATACTTTATCTGAGATTTGATGGCCCAAACTGGCGTCCAAACGCCCACCAGATACCCTTTTCTGGCGTAAAACGCTAAAACCGGCACCAAAGCTGGAGTTAAAACGCCCAAACTGGCACCAAAACTGGCGTTTAAACTCCAAGAAGAGCCTATGCACGTGAAAGCTCCAATGCTCATCCCAAACACACACCAAGTGGGTCCCGGAAGTGGATTTCTGCACTATCTACACTTAGTTACTCATTTTCTGTAAACCTAGTTTACTAGTTTAGTATAAATAGCACTTGTTACTATTGTATTCATATCTTTAGATTATTTTTGAGACTATCTTTGGATCACTTTTGATCTCTTGATCACGTTTTGGGGGCTGGCCATTCGGCCATGCCTGGAACTTCATCACTTATGTATTTTCAACGATGGAGTTTCTACACCTCATAGATTAAGATGTGGAGATCTGCTGTTCCTCAAGAATTAATGCAAAGTACTATTGTTTTTCTATTCAATTCATGCTTATTCTTGTTCTAAGATATTCACTCGTACTTCAACCTGATGGATGTGATGATCCGTGACACTCATCATCATCCTCCCTAATGAACGCGTGCCTGACAACCACCTCCGTTCTATATGCAAGAGCTTGAGTGTGTATCTCTTGGCCTTCTTGTTCATGATGTATGGTTGCCTCTCCTGACAACAGAGCCTTCTATTCCGTGAGATCAGAGTCTTCGTGGTATAAGCTAGAATTAATTGGCAGCATTCTTGAGATCCGGAAAGTCTAAACCTTGTCTGTGGTATTCCGAGTAGGATCTGGGATGGGATGACTGTGACGAGCTTCAAACTTGTGACTGTTGGGTGCAGTGACAGTGTGCAAAAGGATCAATGGATCTTATTCCGACACGATCGAGAACCGACAGCTAATTAGCCATGCGAGAAACCGTAGCGGATATGTTTTCACTGAGAGGACAGATGGTAGCCATTAATGGCACCTAAGGCCAGAGAAACCTCTAGAAAGAGGAAGGGGAAGACAATTGCTTCCACCTCTGAGTCATGGGAGATAAAAAGGTTCATCTCAAAGGTCCATCAAGATCACTTCTATGAAGTTGTGGCCAAAAAGAAGGTGATCCCCGAGGTCCCCTTCAAACTCAAAAGGAGCGAATATCCAAAGATCCGACATGAGATTAGCAGAAGAGGATGGGAAGCTTTCACCAATCCCATTCAACAAGTCAGAATCTTAATGGTTCAAGAGTTCTATGCTAATGCATGGATCACCAAGAACCATGATCAAAGTATGAACCCGAACCCAAAGAATTGACTCACAATGGTTTGGGTGAAATACTTAGATTTCAGTCCGGAAAATGTGAGGTTGGCGTTTGATAAACTACTATTTTATGATTCATATTGTGTTTAATTGTGTGGTTTTATCAAGTCTTCACCAGCTTATTCATATGATTTGCATGTATTTACAATTCCTTCCTAAAAATATTCTATGATTGCTAACTTGCTTCCTAAAGACCTTTTAGTTGTATATTTTTATCTTCCTTCGTACCATTCGATGCTGTGATCTGTGTGTTAAGTGTTTCAGGCTTCACAGGGCAAGGATGGCGTAAGGAGTGAAGAGGAAGTGTGCAAAAATGGAAGGAACACAAGGAATTGAAGAGATGACCAGCAAGAAGTCACCGGTCGCATGGCTCACGCGACTATGCAAAATGGAAGAAATCAGAGTGACGCGCTCGCGTGCCTGACGCGACCGTACAAATTGGAAGTTGCACGAACGACGCGAATGTGTGGACGACGCACACGAGTGGTACGAGAAACTCTGAGTGACGCGAACGCGTGGATGACGCAGCCGCGTGATGTGCGTGATCTGCAGAATTACAGAAGTCGCTGGCACAGATTCTGGGCCGCATTTCAACCCAGTTTTTGGCCCAGAAATACAGATTAGAGCCAGGGAACATGCAGAGACAAAAACAACAATTCATTCCGTATAATTTCAAGTTTTTAGATTTGAATTTACTCATCCCCTAGGTTTCTCACTTGAACATTCATAAATTAGGATTTTGAAGAATTTTGACTTTAGCTTTTGAGAAGAGTCTACCTCCGGTACTAGTCATTATAGCTTGTTATTTTACTTTTCATTTACTCTTCCATATTCCTAATTTATCCAGAGTTGACATTGGATTATTTTTCATAGTTTATTAATACAAGACTATTTTTACTTTTAATTAATCTTTTTTATTATTATTTATTATGTCTTCTCCTATTTCTTCTATTGATTTTGTGAAGTCTACAATTATGATGATGGAGTAATTTTCCAACTTGATTGGGAGATGATTAAAAGGAGAACCTTGAGTTAGAATACTCAAGAGTTCAATTGTAATTGGTTTATTGTTGGTTGGCTTTTTAGTCACTAACTCTAATCCTTCCCAAGGGAGAGGATTAGGACTTGTGAATAGAAGTTGACTTTTAATTTGACTTTCCTTCATTCGTTGAGGGTTAACTAAATGTAAACAATGACTAATTATTAATTTCTCTTGATAAAATTCTAACAAGGATAGAACTTCCAATTAATCTTCTCCCAGTCAAGATTTTATTTAAATCATATAAATTCTCTAATTTAATTTTCTGTAACATCAAATTCAAAACCCCTTTTAAAAACCTCTGATTGATAAAATAGCACATCTTCCTGCAACTCGTTGGGAGACGACCTGGGACTCATACTCCTAGTATTTTATTTCTAAAATTTGTGACAACCATTTTCTAAATTGACGAGTGGATTTTTGCCGGTTAAGAACTGTACTTACAACTCCATTTCTCTAATTAACTTTTAATCTGCCAATTTCCGCTCACGTCAGCGTTCAACTTGCCAATGATGTAAGGAGATCTTCATCCTTTCACAAGAAGGGTCAACTTTGATCAAAGGTTGGACCAAGTCCTTGTGGACATCTGTATGGAAGGAGCCCAATGGAAGAGAGACTCCAAAGGCAAGCCGATTCAACTAAGAAGGCATGGCCTTAAGCCTGTGGCTAGAGGATGGTTGGAGTTCATCCAACGCTCTATCATTCCTACTAGCAACCGATCCAAAGTAACTGTGGATCAGGCTATCATGATCCATAGCATCATGATTGGAGAAGAAGTAGAAGTTCATGAGATCATACCTCTAGAACTGTACAAAGTGGCTGACAAGCCCTCCATTTTGGCAAGGTTAGCCTTTCCTCATCTCATTTGTCACCTATGCAGTTTAGCTGGAATTGTCATAGAGGAAGACATCCTCATTGAAGAGGACAACCCCATCAATAAAAAGAGGATGGAGCAAACAAGAGAGCCCACTCATGGACATCAACAAACGCATGAGGAAGTCTCTCATCAAGAAATCCTTGAGATACCTCAAGGGATGCATTTTGCTCCACACAACTATTGGGAACAACTCAATACTTCTCTAGGAGATTTGAGTTCCAATATGGAGCAACTAAGGATGGAGCACCAAGAGCATTCCATCATCCTCTATGAAATTAGAGAAGACCAAAGAGCCATAAGGGAAGAACAACAAAGGCAAGGAAGAGACATTGAGGAGCTCAACCACTCCATAGGAACTTCAAGAAGGATAACTAGCCGCCATCACTAAGGTGGACCCATTCTTTAATTTCCTTGTTATTTATTTTTCTGTTTTTCAATTTTTTATGCTTTATGTTTGTCTATGTTTGTGTCTTTATTACATGATCATTAGTGTCTAATGTCTATACCTTGAAGCTATGAATGTCCCATAAATCTTTCACCTTTCTTAAATGAAAAATGTTCCTAATTACAA
This sequence comes from Arachis stenosperma, assembly GCF_014773155.1. Classification (NCBI taxonomy): domain Eukaryota; kingdom Viridiplantae; phylum Streptophyta; class Magnoliopsida; order Fabales; family Fabaceae; genus Arachis; species Arachis stenosperma. Next base: position 43,906,882 of record NC_080381.1, on the reverse strand, counting down.
AAGAATAAGAAGTACATGGATTTCAACTTTTATCTTGAAATTAGTCTAATTATTTTGATGTGGTGGCAATACTTTTTGTTTTCTGAATGAATGCTTGAACAATGCATATTTTTGATAGTGAAGTTTATGAATGTTAAAATTGTTGGCTCTTGAAAGAATGATGAACAAAGAGAAATGTTATTGATAATCTAAAAAATAATAAAATTGATTCTTGAAGCAAGAAAAAGCAGTGAAAAACACAAGCTTGCGAAAAAAAACAAAAATAGGCGAAAAAAATAAAGAAAAAGAAAAAGCAAGCAGAAAAAGCCAAAAGCCCTTTAAACCAAAAGGCAAGGGTAAAGAGGATCCAAGGCTTTGAGCATCAGTGGATAGGAGGGCCCAAAGGAATAAAATCATGGCCTAAGCAGCTAAATCAAGCTGTCCCTAATCATGTGCTTGTGTCATGAAGGTCCAAGTAAAAAGCTTGAGACTGAGTGGTTAAAGTTGTGATCCAAAGCAAAAGAGTGTGCTTAAGAACTCTGGACACCTCTAACTGGGACTCTAGCAAAGCTAAGTTACAATCTAAAAAGGTTCACCCAGTTATGTGTCTGTGGCATTTATGTATCCGGTGGTAATGCTGAAAAACAATATGCTTAGGGTCACGACCAAGACTCATAAAGTAGCTGTGTTCAAGAATCAACATACTGAACTAGGAGAATCAATAACACTATCTAAATTCTGAGTTCCTCATGCATGCCAATCATTCTGAACTTCAAAGGATAAAGTGAGATGCCAAAATTGTTCAGAGATAAAAAGCTACTAGCCCCGCTCATCTAATTGGGACTAAGTTTCATTGATATTTTGAAATTTATTGCATATTCTCTTCTTTTTATCTTATTTTGTTTTGAGTTGCTTGGGGACAAGTAACAATTTAAATTTGGTGTTGTGATGAGCTGATAATTTATACGCTTTTTGGCATTGTTTTTACATAGTTTTTAATATGTTTTAGTTACCTTTTAGTATATTTTTATTAGTTTTTATGTAAAAATCACATTTATGGACTTTACTATGAGTTTGTATGTTTTTCTAAGATTTCAGGTATTTTCTGGCTTAAATTGAGGGACCTGAGCAAAAATCTGATTCAGATGCTGAGAAAGGACTGAACATGCTGTTGGATTCTGACCTCCCTGTACTCAAAGTGAATTTTCTAGAGCTACAAAAGTCCAATTGGCACGCTCTCAATTGCGTTGGAAAGTAGACATCTTGGGCTTTCCAGCAATGTATAATTATTTATACTTTGCCTGAGATTTGATGGCCCAAACTGGCGTCCAAATTCCTACCAGAGACCTTTTTCTGGCGTAAAACGCCAGAACTGGCACCAAAGCTAGAGTTAAAACACCCAAAACTGGCACCAAAACTGGCGTTTAAACTCCAAGAAGAGCCTATGCACATGAGAGCTCCAATGGTCAGCCCAAACACACACCAAGTGTACCCCGGAAGTTGATTTCTGCACTATCTACACTTAGTTACTCATTTTCTGTAAACCTAGTTTTCTAGTTTAGTACAAATAGCACTTTTTACTATTGTATTCGTATCTTTAGATCATTTTTGAGACTATCTTTGGATCACTTTTGATCTCTTGATCACGTTTTGGGGTCTGGCCATTCGGCCATGCCTGGACCTTCATCACTTATGTATTTTCAACGGTGGAGTTTCTACACCTCATAGATTAAGGTGTGGAGCTCTACTGTTCCTCATGAATTAATGCAAAGTACTATTGTTTTTCTATTCAAATCACACTTATTCTTATTCTAAGATATTCACTCGTACTTCAACCTGATGGATGTGATGATCCGTGACACTCATCATCATCCTCCTTTATGAACGCGTGCCTGACAACCACCTCCGTTCTATATGCAAGAGCTTGAGTGTGTATCTTTTGGCCTCCTGGTTCACGATGCATGGTTGCCTCTCCTGACAACAGAGCCTTCCATTCCGTGAGATCAGAGTCTTCGTGGTATAAGCTAGAATCAATTGGCAGCATTTTTGAGATCCGAAAAGTTTAAACCTTGTCTGTGGTATTCCGAGTAGGATCTGGGATGGGATGACTGTGATGAGCTTCAAACTCATGACTGTTGGGTGCAGTGACCGTGTGCAAAAGGATCAATGGTTCTTATTCTGACACGATCGAGAACCGACAGCTGATTAGCCATACGGGAAACCGTAGCAGATATGTTTTCACTGAGAGGACGGATGGTAGCCATTGACAACGGTGATCCACCAACATACAGCTTGCCATGGAAGGGAGTACGCAAGATTGGATGAGGACAATAGGAAAGCAAAGGCTCAGAGGGAACAAAGCATCTCCATACGCTTATCTGAAATTCCCACCAATGAATTGCATAAGTATCTCTATCCTATTTTACGTTTTATTTCTTTTTTTTATCATCAAAACCTCATAACCATTTGAATCTGCCTGACTGAGATTTACAAGATGACCATAGCTTGCTTCAAGCCGACATTCTCCGTGGGATCGACCTTTACTCACGTAAGGTATTACTTGGACGACCCAGTGCGCTTGCTGGTCAGCTGCGCAGAATTGTGAGAAAAGTGTGAACTCACGATTTCGTGTACCATATTCTCTATCAAAGATAAAAGGTACATTAGAGACAAGCAAGTTACTTAAAGGTTTGGCAATCTTAGAAAAGTCTCTAATGAACCTTCTATAAAACCCAGCATGCGCAAAGAAACTTCTAATTTCTTTGACATTGCAAGGAGGGGGTACTTTTTTTAATTACTTCCACCTTAGCTTTGTCTATCTCTATGCCTCTTTTAGAGATTTTGTGGCCAAGAACCATCCCTTCAGTGACCATAAAATAACACTTTTTCCAATTCAAAACTAGGTTGGTTTCTTGGCATCTCCTTAGCACCAAGGCAAGATGGTGTAAGCACTTAGAAAATGAATCACCAAATACAGAGAAATCATCCATGAAAACCTCAATAAACCTTTCAATCATGTCAGAGAATATAGAGAGCATGCACCTTTGGAATGTGGCAGGTGCATTGCACAATCCAAAGGGCATTCTTCTATATGCAAAGACACCATAAGGACAAGTAAAGGAAGTCTTCTCTTGGTCTTTGGGGTCTACTACAATTTGATTGTAGCCTGAGTATCCATCTAAGAAATAGTAGTATTAATGTCCAGCTAGCCTTTCCAACATTTGATCCATGAAGGGTAGAGGAAAATGGTTCTTTCTTGTGGCTTCATTGAGCTTCCTATAATCTATGCACATGCACCATCCAATCACTATTTTTGTTGGTATTAATTTATTTCTTTCATTTGGCACAACAGTGACTCCTCCCTTCTTAGGAACTACTTGAACTGGGCTCACCCAAGGGGTGTCTGAGATTGGGTAGATCACCCCTACTTGCCATAACTTCAGCATTTCTTTTTGGACCACTTCATTCATTATTGGATTTAACCTTTTTCGTGGCTATCTTGAAGGCTTGGCACCCTCCTCAAGAAGGATTTTATGCATGCACATTGAAGGACTAATCCCCTTCAGATTTGAAAGTGTCCATCCTATAGCATCCTTGTGTTGTTTTAGCACATTGATAAGCTCCTCTTCTTGCACTTTACTCAAGCTTGAGTTGATGATAACTGGATATGTGTTGTCGTCACCCAAGTAGGCATACTTCAAGCTTGGGGGCAGGGTCTTCAATTTTAACTTTGGTGCTTCTACTTCCTTCTTGCTTGCCTTGTCTAGCATGGTTAGGCTTTCTATGTTTTCTTGTGGTAGTTCACCACATGATGCTTGTTGATCTTGCTCCATTGATTCTTCACATTGTTCCTCTTCTAGGACTCCTTGAACTAGCTTCTCCATTGTGTCCACCATCATGCATTCACCAATGGACTCCTTTGGGTAACTCATTACTTTGAACACATTGAATACCATCTTCTCTTCATGTAATCTCAGGACTAGCTCTCCCTTTTGTACATCAATTATGGCCCCAGTTGTAGCTAAGAATGGTCTTCCCAATATGATTGATGCATTGGATTCTTCCTCTATATCAAGCACAACAAAGTCTGCTGGGAATATGAATTCTCTCACTTTCACCAACAAGTCTTCCACCACCCCATGAGGAAATTTGAATGTTCTATCAGCTAATTGAAGTGCCATTCTTGTTGGTTTAGCCTCTTCAATTCTCATTCTTTTCATCCTGGCCAAGGACATGAGGTTGATGCTAGCTCCTAGATCGCGCAATGCCTTCTCAATGTTGATATCCCCTATGATGCAGGGGATTTGGAAGCTCACAGGATCTTTCATCTTTTGGGGGAGCTTCTTTTGTATGATGGCACTACATTCCTCTGTGAGCACTACAATTTCTTTTTTTCCCTAGTTTTTTTTTCCTTGTCATGAGCTCCTTTAGAAACTTGGCATAGAGTGGCATTTGCTCTAATGCTTCAGCAAAAGGTATGTTGATTTGAAACTTTTTAAAAATCTCCAAGAATCTAAAAAACTGGCTGTCCTTCCCATCTTTCCTCAGCCTTTGTGGATAGGGTGCTTTTGGTACATATGGCTTCAGAACTTACTTTGGTAAGACTGGCTCAAGTGTCTTTTCTTCTTTCTTGGTTTCTGACTCACTTGCAGCTTCTTCTCCTTGTACTTTGTGGCTAGAGGTTGCCTCCTCCACTACCTTTCCACTTCTTAATGTGATGACCTTACATTTTCCTCTTGGGTTGGCCATGGTGTCACTTGGAAATGTATGTGTAGACATTGGTATCTGTTTAGACAAGCTCCCTAGTTGTGCTTCCAGCTTTGAGATTGCTGCCCCTTGGTTCCTTATGTTGGATCAGGTTTCCTCTTGGATTGAGTCTATCTTTTTGTCAGCTTGTAATTGTCTCTCTGCAACAGTGCCAATACTCTCTGTCAATTGTGACATAGCAGCCTCCAATCTTGCAAAGTTATTGCTGCTATCATATGGTTATGGAGCTGAGGATGATATATTTTGAGAGTGATTGTTGTATGGTGGTTGGGTGGAGTGGTAGGGTGCATTTTGTGAGTTATGGTAGGGTCTATGATTGTTAGTTTGATGGTTGGGGTTGTTGTATTGGTTGTTGTGGTATAGTTTGTGATCTTGGTTGTGGCTTTGTTGGTTTCCCCACCTAAAATTTGGGTGGTTCTTCCAACCTGGGTTGTGTGTTTTGGCATTAGGGTCATATGGTGGTCTAAAAGAATTATTCACATAGTTGGCTTGCTCCCATTCACATTCAACTTCTGGGGTGTCTTCTTCTTGCATAGGTGCTTCGGCTTGGATAGCTGAGACTTAATTCTTCTCCATTTGCTTTGTTAGAGCTGCAAGTTGAGCTATGATCACCTTGTTTTGGGCCAGCAGAGCATCCATAGAATTGAACTCCATCACTCCCCTTCTTGGATTTCTATCAGAGGCATAGAAATACTCATTGTTGGCCACAGTTTCTATGATGTCTATGGCCTCCTCAATTATCTTCTTCTTATTGAGTGAGCCTCCTGAAGAGTGATCTAAAGCCTTCTTTGATTCTTGTGACAATCCTTTATAGAAGATATGCAATTGTACCCACTCATTGAACATGTCCAGAGGGCATTTTCTTGTCAACTCCTTGTATCTCTCCCATGCTTCATAGAGAGTCTCCCCATCTTGTTGTCTAAAAGTTTGCACCTCAGCTCTCAATCTATTAACTCATTGGGAAGGGTAGAATCTTCCCAAGAACTTGTTCACTACTTCTTCCTAAGTTGTCAAACTCTCCTTAGGAAATGATTCCAGCAACTTTGATGCCTTATCCCTGAGAGAAAAGGGAAACAATAACACTTATAGGTATCCGAAAAGACACCATTAGCCTTTACTGTATCACAGATCCTCAAGAATGTGGTTAAATATTGGTTGCGATCTTCCTGTGCACTTCCTCCAAATGAGCAATTGTTTTGAACAAGGGTGATAAGTTGAGGTTTTAACTCAAAATTGTTAGCATGAATGGTTGGTTTTAGAATGCTGCTTCCATAATTTCCTAGGTTTAGGTTGATGTAAGAGCCTAGAACTCTTCTCTCTTGCCCAACATGGTTACTAGCACCTTCCCCAGCATGATTATTGTTCCGAGAGTTACCTGAATCTGTAGGTCGATCTCGGACGAGATCTGTGGTGGTAACTGGAGCTGTCGCGTCTGACTTGTTGAACTTGTTGATGTTACTAATCCTTCGTCACCGGAGGGTGGTGGTACCTACAGGAGACTCCGATGCTTAAATTAGCACGTGCTTTAGGCAGGTTTTTAGTAGAATCATAGTATGAATTATACCTGGGTGCTTCAGTGTATTTATAATAGTGTGGAGTGACCTTTTTAGAGATAAGATAGTTATCTGATCTTATCTTTGAATGAAGTCATCTTATCCTTTTAGGGGAACTGCCTTATCTTTCTGGGCTTTTGGCTGCCTTTAGATTGGGCTGTGTTCTTTCGTTTGGGCTTGTTTTGGGCTCTTTTGGCGATTTGGCCGATCACTCTATGAAGAGGTCGGTGGGGACCAACCTAAAGAGATCAGTTGCTTTTGTCTTTGGTCAACCCGGGTTGCGTAGCTCGACCCATGGTATGAACAGTGCCCCTGCTTGAGCTCGTTCTTTCCTCTGAGGTCGTGTCTTTTTAGACTTCGACCCCTTTTGAGGAAGCTGAGCTCGAGCATTTTGTTGATCTCTACGTAGAACTTTGTTAGGTTAGCCTATTTTAAAAAGCGAAGCATTTCCTTTATATTCCGTGCATTTTTCCTTTTCCTTGGGAACGTGCGAGGGTTTTTAAAGCTCATAAATGACCCTTCGCCGTTTCCTTTTTCCCTCTTTGTTGCTTCTTTTTTGAAATTTTTTCAAAGTGTCATTTTACAGCTTCTTTCTCTAACGGCTCTTTGTCTTCTTTGCCCCTTGTGTGCAAGGCATTTCGTTTGTTCTGGTTTTTCCATCCCCCTTGCTCGAGGACGTATCCGGTCGCTTACTCTTTTACCTTTTCTTCCTTCGCGCCCGCTTCTTCCTCCTTTTGCAGGTTGGTATTTCCTTTCTCTCCCAACTTTTTGTTAGTCGCTTTCTTGTACATGGCTTTTACTGATTTTGCTGTTTGAGGATCCTGACCCTTTTTTAGTAAAAAGATTGTATATTTCCTATGAGTTTATTTTTATTGTCACGACTTTCTGAAAAAGCTTGCGTCCTTTGTGGTGATCCTTGCAATTGCGCATTGCTTCCTTGGTGTTTTGTTATCACTGTTTCTATTTCTTTTGCCCTTGCATGTCCTTGTCTCTGGGTTCACTTACTTGAGTTTGATTATCTTGTTAAAGAAAGGTTGTAACTTTCGCTGATTTTCGTTGGTGACGATGATAACTTTCTTGTTGTTTTACGTGTCGTGGTGCTACTAGGGAAGGATTGTGTTTATTGAGAGATGTTTAGGGCATAGATCGTTGTTTTCCTTCTTTTTTTTGCTCCTGCCTTGTTGCTGCCTCCAAAAGGGTGCCCTGGATTTTAGTGTGAATTCTGGGGTTTCCTTTTATTGCCGTATCTGGCTGTTGACGTTACATGTTTGTTGTCCAAGTTGTTTTCACGTTTTCCCGAGCTGTGTGGTGGTAACCCACTTTTTCCTCTTTTTGTTTTTGTAGGAATAGTTGACTTATGTCTTCTCGCCAAAACGTTATTGCAATGTCTATTAAAGTTCCAGAGGGCATGTCTGATTGGCTGGATTCTATTGTTTTGATGTGTGTCTCTGTAGTTGAATCTGAATATTGTGTGTGACTTAGGAGGCATAATAGGATTTGTAGTGATAGGGATCAAGAGAAAAATTACGAGCTGGTGTTTCCTGACCCCGAGGAGAGGGTTAGTTTTCCTCCTTTGACAAAGGGAGAATGACCCTTCTTCTATGCTTATGACTATTTCTTTAGCCAACTGAATATTACTATCCCCTTTACCCCCTTTGAGACCGGTTTGTTGTGGGCTTGCAATGTAGCTCCTTCTCAACTCCATCCAAACTCATGGGGTTTCATAAAGATATTCCAATTGTTATGTCAGGAACTAGATATCCGACCTTCTCAAGTCCTCTTCCTTTATCTTTTTGTTCTGACCAAACTTAGTGTGGCTAAGAAGAAAGCTTCCTGGATTTCTTTCCGAGCTTTCCAAGGAAAGAAAGTGTTCTCTATGTATGATGAATCGTTTAGGGATTTTAAGAATTACTACTTTAAGGTCCGAGCTATTGAGGGAGCTCAGCCCTTCTTTTTGGATGAAAACGATGAACCTACCTTCCCTCTATGCTGGCAAAAAGATGTGGTGGTGACCAGGTATTCCTGGGAAAGTCTGGATGAGGTCGAGCAGGCCTTTGTGCATATACTAGAGGAAAATTGGGGGAACCCTCCCCATCTTGACATGAAGAAGTTCTTGGGTGATCCTTCCCTTCTTCGAGCTGAATTGGGGAGCTGTTGGCTTCTTTTTAGTTGCTCTTTGTTTATTTGTTTGTTTTGCCGATCTATATCTTTCTTTCTACTAACTTGGTTCTACTGTTTTCTTTGTTTCAGAGATGGTGAAGTCTTCGGATTCAATGAAACATTTTCGTAAGGCAAAAAAAGCAACTGCCGCTCAAAATATCTCGGCTAAGGCTGCTGGGGAAGGATCTTCTCAAGCTTCTCTAAAGAAGCCAATTTTTGATACTACTAGGGTGAGGAAAGTTATGCCGACTCCCCAAGTTTAAGTGGTTCCTTCTGATCCTCCTCATTCAACCGCTGGTGCTGCTTTCTCCCTTATTGTTAGTCCTCCTCCCAAAAAATAGAAAATTGTGGAGCCTTAAGACTTGGATGCTCCTGACTTTAATGCAGTAGGGTTTGTGGATAATCAAATTGCTCCTTACGGTCGACTTTCAATAGACGATGTATCTATCCTTCATCACTTGAATTTTATCACTAATAACAGCATTCGGATGGCCTATATGGGAGCAGCTTTATTCCATACCGTTTAGGGTTCCCCAGTCTATGCTACGAAAGCTTTTCTTGAGGATGCCAAGTCGGATTTTAAGAGGGTTAAGGGCGTGAAGGATGAGCTTGATGCTAGGGTGATCAAGCTAGAACTGGACCTAGAGAAGGAGAAGTTTCGAGCTACCAATACTGAGGCGGCTGCAAACTTGGCTGAAGGGATGGCGAAGAAGCACAAGGAAAGTAAAACCCGCACCTACGCCAAGGTGTTGGAGCTGAGAGAGAGGCTTGAATCTGCTCTTGGGAATTATGCCGATCTTCAGGGTCATCTAGTAGATTCTGCGATGGCTGCTTATAAGAATTTAAAGGTACAGGTCCAAGTTCTAGCACCTGAACTCGACCTGACTCTCTTTAGCCTGGATAATATGGTAGAAGATTGTAAAATAGTTCCTGCTTCGGATGACGAGGATGACGAGCCTCCTCCCTCTGCACCGTCAGCCAAAGCTTCTGCAGTTACCGCTTCTTTAGCTTCTCCAACCGAGGTCGACCATCCCATTTCTGATCCTGATTGTCGCATTCTAAATCAGGAGGATGGGACCGTGGATGCCACCCCTATGACAATCATTCCTCCGCCTTCAGCTACAGATGCTGTTACTAGGAAAACTTTGGATCCTTTATGATTTTATTTGGTTTTATCTGTATAGCCTGATTTATGGGCTTAGACTTTTGTTTTTTTGTGATGGTATAACTTTTCTTGAATTTTTTAGTTGCTTTTATGCAACTAAACAAAAACACTTTAAAACTCTTGAGGCTTGCCCTTTAGGTGGCCTTTTGAGTCTTTTAAATGTTCTTATTGTGATGTGTATATTTCTATACTGTTTGTGTCTTTTTGCAACTTTGTAGATCTTTATAGAGTGTTGGTACTCTGGTGCCCATCCTCTTTTTGATAAGATCCTTATTTAATTTGCCTCTTGTGCTGTGCGAGATGGTTTTTGAGGCTAACTTCGTCTGACAACCTTTTGGTGTTTTGATAGAACGTGTTTTAGTTAGTCTAAACAACTTTGATAGCCTTGTTGTGGGGGCCGTGGCTATTTCGGGCTAAACCATGTCCCTTTCTAGCGCACGCTTTTTGTCGATTTTGAGTTGTAGCTTTCGTTGGTCCGACTTCTCTTGTTTGTCCAATCTGTAGCTTTTGTCGGTCCGACTTCTCTTGTCGGTCTAATTTGTAGCTTTCATTGGTCTGACTTCTCTTGTCGGTCCAATCTATAGCTTTCGTTGGTCTGACTTCTCTCGTCGTTTCTTCTTAAGTTATTCTTAGTAATCCATTTTTAATCAGACCTCGTCAGGCCTCTTTCTATGGATTACTTTTTATAACTTTTGTCGCTTTGGTCTGGGCCAACTTCTTCTTGTCGGTCCTTCTGAAGTTATTTTTTGTATTCCATTTTTATTCAGACCTCGTCAGGCCTCTTTCTATGGATTATTTTTATAACTTTTGTCGTTTTGATCTGGGCCGACTTCTTCTTGTCGGTCCTTCCGAAGTTATTTTTAGTATTCTATTTTTACTCAGACCTCGTTAGGCCTCTTTCTATGGATTATTTTTTATAACTTTTGTCGTTGATCGGGCGATGAATTTGGTTTTCATCTTTGCCGACCTTGTCGTGATCGGGCGATGCGTTTGGTTCTCATCTTGCCGAGCTGTAACTTTGTGACCGCGCGATGAGTATTTGCGTAGAGAGACTTTGTAGAGGATCTGAAGATTTTATTCAAATAGAAAATAGGAATATAGAAAAGAAAATATATACATCTGGGTGCTTACCCTTCTAAGTCGGGAAATTTTACAAATCTTGGCTTGGTGCCTCGTTAAAAAACCTTTTCATAAAAAAGAGTGCACCTTGACCTAAGATCTTTTATTACCTCCTAACTATAATACCTTCTTAGGTTGCAGGCGTACCATGACCTTGGTAGCTCTCGCCCCTTAAGGTCAGACACCTTGTAGTAACATTTTCCCAATACCTCTATAACTTGGTAGCGTCATTTCCAGTTAGCTGCTAGCCTTCCTTCTCCTGGTTGACCTGTGCCGATGTCATTTTGGATTAGGTGGAGATCGTTGTTGGTGAAACTTCGCTGAAGTACTTTTCGATTGTATCTTGAGGCCATTCGTCGTTTTAACGCTTCCTCCCTAATCCGAGCTCTTTCTCGGATTTCTGGAAGTAGGTCGAGCTCTTCCTTTTGAAGTTGGGAGTTGACCTCTTCGTTGTAGAAGATCACCCTGGGGGACCTGTTCATACCTTAGGTCGAGCTGTCTGACCCGGGTTGATTGACGACAAGTCGACCGACCTCTTCAGGTTAGGACTATCCGACCTCTTCTCAAAAGACACTACAAGAAAATGGAATATTTGTAACAAAAAATTTGTATCAAATTTAAAATTATTACAAAAAAAAGTATTTTGTAATAATAATTTGTGATTGTTACAAAAGAATAATGTTTTGTAACAACATTACAAGTTGATACAATACATGATAATATTTTGTAACAACCTATTTTATTTTGTTATAAATTATGTTAGTTTTTGTAACGAGATGGTGTTTTGTTACAAAATATTGTAATATTTTGTAACAAAAAAAATGTCGTTGCAAAAATTTAAAATATTTTGTTTCAAAACCTTCGATTGTTTTGTAACAAAAAATTAATTTGTCACAAAATTCAACATTGTTTGTAATAAGTTACTTAGTTTGTCACAAAAATGTAAGCATATTTTATAATAAAAAAATTATTTCAAAATGTTAAACACTTTGAGAGTAAAAAGAATTGTTTATATAATTCTTTTTAGAATAATTTTATTTTGTTTCAAAAATTAAAATATTTTACATATTGTTTATATTTATTAATTTTTAAAAACTGTGAATATTAACTTTATATTCTTTTAAAAAATTAATATATAATTTTTATTAATAATAAAATTTTTAATGTTGACTAAAAATTAATTTGTGAAATTTTAAACAATTTAATTAAACTATAAATATAAAATCCATAATTAAATATAAAAGAAAAAAAACTAAGATACACAAATGTAATTTAAGTAATTAAGATTCTTGTGTAATTTTTTATAATTGGTTATTTCATATGATTTGAAATTAAAATTTAGTAATGGAAACATTATATAATTTAATCTAAATAATTTTTATTATGAATAAATTATAGTTTATTTTATTAAATTGAGCTCTAAGAGATTAATTTATTTGGAATGATTAAATTGATTTTTATAAATTCTTTAATTTTAAGTTAATTCATGTTTATGTATAATTTTTATTATAATTAGTTGTTTTATATAAATTGAAATTAAAATTTTAATAATAAAAAATAATAAAAATTATATCAATAATCTGAATAATTGATATTTTTGGATTTAAAATTATATTTTATAAAATGTGATTGATACATTTATTTTATAACTTAAATTTAAAATAATTATTTAAACTCATTAATATATTGATGAATAAAATTTTATGTATTTTAAAAATAATCTTTATAGTATTAAATTAAAATTTTAAATTATTATTTTATTTTAAATATTTTATAAAAATTATTATATTACTCAGATATATTCTATCCTAAATTTAAAATTCCTAAATTAAAACCTAAATTCTAACCTAATTTTATAAACCATAAAGGCATATCAGAAAAGAAAGAAGGGGGGAATCGAATCAGAAAATGAGGGGAGCCACGAGGGAAGAAGGAGGGGGAAGAGGGAGACGGCGCGGTGGGCGTCACTGCCACCAGAGCCGCTGTCGAATCACCATGGGGGAGAAGGAGAGAGAAGCAGAACCGCGAAGAGAGAGATCAACGGAGACGTTTACGTTGTTCATCTTCGTCGCTGCCATGCGTTCCCGCCGCCGCCGCTAGTTTCGCTATCGTTGAGCTCAAAGGAGAAAGGGAGAGCGACGCTGACAGAGAGATTGACAAAAGCCAGTGAAGCGCGTGAGACAAGGAAAGCCGATTCTGTCACCACCACCGCACCCAGTTGCCGTCGGTCGAGCTCGCCGTTGCTGGATGTGAACCGGTGTCGCATCCTTGCGTCCAGAGCCACCAGTGCCACTACTACCACAATAGAGATGGAAAAGCTAATTTGCTGAACTTATTGTTCACTGGTGGTTAATCACGAGGTATGATTTGAAAACTGTTACGATTGTCCTATATCTATAGCTTTATAATTATGGAAAGTGATATCAAGTGATTATCCAACAAGAAATTAAAAAAAAAAGAAAAAGAACAAAAAATCCAAATGGTATTGTTCTACTCAATGAATAAATATTCATGTGAGTGAAAATCATTTCCAGAAAAGGATTCCATTTTTATATTTTGATTTTGGTTTGATATAAAATTTGGTACTTTTAATGTTGCTTGTGATTTTCAATTTTTCATTGATTCTTAATATGAGAGCTCATGCTTTATATCTTGTTATGTGGTGGATTGTTTTGTTAAAAGCTTTAAATTTTGTTTGCTTTAGAATTCATTTTTATTTTCCTAGCACACAATCTGCTCAATGAAATGCTTCAACTAAATATAAAACAACTTGACAATATCAATCATTAAATTAACAAACAGGTTGGCTATGAAAAACTTGAATGAGCTATTTTTAAACTAATGCTAACTTAGTTCAAGTGGTTCTGCATTGGTTAATTAGTATAATTTGGTCAATGTCTAGTTCTAGTATGCCTATAAGTTGAAACTATTTAATTTGGTTAATGTTTAGTTCTAGTATACCTAATTAATTGTTATTATTTAATTAGGAGTTTTGATGGACATTATCTTTACTGCATATTTAATTAAGGCATTCAAATCCAATCCCATGGATAAAGCTTTGTTCATTACGTGGTGCTATGGCTCATGTATTTTGTATATCTGAGAGCTCATGCTTGTGATATTCAATTTTTCATTGATTTTTCATCTGAGAGCTCATGCTTTATATCTTATTATGTAGTGGATTATTTTTTGGAAGTTTTAAATTGTGTCTGCTTTAAAATTTATTTCGATTTTATTTGCACACAACGTGCTCGATGAAATGTTTCAACTAAAATTATGGTTAATTTGATGCATTTCTAATTAGAAGGATAAGATTTGTTGTCTTTTGCCTGCTGGCACACTGGCTTATCAACTTGTAACCGTTTTTTACCCTTCCATCTCTTTTCATTTTCTACTTTTAATTTTTAATCAGATCCGCCTGGTGTTTGAAGGGCATGGGACTATTGTTGAGGTTATTCTTTTGAAAGATAAGAGAACTGGTGGACGACAAGGTATAAGATATTTTTCATCATCAGTTTGTGTAATTTGGTTTTCCAATGGTTGCAAGGATTAATGACTTTCATTTGACATTGCCAATAATCACATACCATATCTGAAAGAAATCACACTAGTTCAAATTTTGATCAACTTTGTAGGAAGTTGTTTTGTGAAATATGCAACATTAGATGAAGCTGAGAGAGCCATTAAGGCTTTAAACAATAAGTATACATTTCCTGGGGTAAGAACAACATTACCTATGATGGACTTGAACTTTTTCTTTCTGCTGTACAGCTTATTATTTCAAAGTTAAACATATATTTATTATTGGGCTCATTTACATGTTCTAGGAATCATCTCGTGTTATTGTCAGATATACTGATCGGGAATGTGAATGGCTTGGTAACTGGTGCACGAAATCACAATCACACTTTTGTAATTCCACACAACTAACCAACAAGTGCACTGGGTCGTCCAAGTAATACCTTACGTGAGTAAGGGTCGATCCCACGGAGATTGTCGGCTTGAAGCAAGCTATGGTTATCTTGTAACTCTTAGTCAGGATATCAATAATTCTCAGATTTAATTGTAAAAAGTAAAAGAACATGAAATAAATACTTGTTTTGCAGTAATGGAGAACAGGTTGAGGTTTTGGAGATGCTCTATCTTCTGAATCCCTACTTTCCTACTGTCTTCTTCTTCATGCACGCAAGGCTCCTTTCATGGCAAGCTGTATGTAGGGTTTCACCGTTGTCAATGGCTACCTCCCATCCTCTCAGTGAAAATGTTCAACGCGCTCTGTCATAGCACGGCTATTCATCTGTCGGTTCTCGATCATGTCGGAATAGAATCCAGTGATTCTTTTGCATCTGTCACTAACGCCCCACAATCGCGAGTTTGAAGCTCGTCACAGTCATTCAATCCCTGAATCCTACTCAGAATACCACAGACAAGGTTTAGACATTCTGGATTCTCAAGAATGGCCGCCAATATATTCTAGCTTATACCACGAAGATTCTGGCTAAAGAATCCAAGAGATATCCACTCAATCTAAAGTAGAACGGAGGTGGTTGTCAGGCACACGTTCATAGGTGAGAATGATGATGAGTGTCACGGATCATCACATTTATCAAGTTGAGGAGCAAGTGATATCTTAGAATGGAAGCAAGCGTGTTTGAATGAAAAACAATAGTAATTGCATTAATCCATCAAGACACAGCAGAGCTCCTCACCCCCAACCATGGGGTTTAAAGACTCATGCCGTAGAAGGTACAATATGAAACGTGTAAAGTATCATGAGGTAAAGATACGATGTCAAAAGATCCTATTTATAGTGAACTAATAACCTAGGATATACAGAAATGAGTAAATGACGTAAAAATCTACTTCCGGGGTCCACTTGGTGTGTGCTTGGACTGAGCATTGAAGCTTTCATGTGTAGAGACTTTTCCTGGAGTTAAACGCCAGCTTTTGTGCCAGTTTGGGCGTTTAACTCCAACTTTTGTGCCAGTTCCGGCATTAAACGCCGGGAATTCTGAAGCTGATTTGCAACGCTAGTTTGGGCCATCAAATCTCGGGCAAAGTATGGACTATTATACATTGCTGGAAAGCCCAGGATGTCTACTTTCCAGACACGTAACTGGGTGAATCTTTTCAGATTGTGACTCAGCTTTGCTAGAGTCCCCAATTAGAGGTGTCCAGGGTTCTTAAGCACACTCTTTTTTTTGCCTTGGATCACGACTTTATTATTTTTTTCTTTTTCTTTTTCTCTTTTTTTCGTTTTTTTTTTGTATTCACTGCTTTTTCTTGCTTCAAGAATCATTTTTATGATTTTTCAGATCCTCAGTAACATGTCTCCTTTTTCATCATTCTTTCAGATCCTCAGAAGTCAAAAGTATTGCCACCACATCAAAATAATTAATCTGTTATAAAATTCAAAATTCATGTAATTCTTCTCTTTTTCAATTAAGAACATTTTTCATTTAAGAAAAGTGATGGATTCATAGGACATTCATAACTTTAAGGCATAGACACTAAGACACTGATGATCATGTAATAAGACACAAACATGGATAAACATAAGGATGATTTTTCGAAAAAAAAAACAGAAAAATAAAGAACAAGGAAATTAAAGAACGAGTCCACCTTAGTGATGGCGGCTTGTTCTTCCTCTTGAAGATCTTATGGAGTGCTTGAGCTCCTCAATGTCTCTTCCTTGCCTTTGTTGCTCCTCTCTCATGATTCTTTGGTCTTCTCTAATTTCATGGAGGAGGATGGAATGTTCTTGGTACTCCACCCTTAGTTGTCCCATGTTGGAACTCAATTCTCCTAGGGAGGTGTTGATTTGATCCCAGTAGTTTTGTGGAGGAAAGTGCATCCCTTGAGGCATCTCAGGGATTTCATGATGAGTGGGATCTCTTGTTTGCTCCATCCTTTTCTTAGTGATGGGCTTGTCCTCATCAATGAGGATGTCTCCCTCTATGTCAATTCCAACTGAATAACAGAGGTGACAAATAAGATGAGGAAAGGCTAACCTTGCCAAGGTAGAGGACTTGTCCGCCACCTTATAAAGTTCTTGGGATATAACCTCATGAACTTCTACTTCCTCTCCAATCACGATGCTATGAATCATGATGGCCCGGTCTATAGTAACTTCAGACCGGTTGCTAGTGGGAATGATTGAGCGTTGGATAAACTCCAACCATCCCCTAGCAACGGGCTTGAGGTCATGCCTTCTCAGTTGAACCGGCTTCCCTCTTGAATCTCTCTTCCATTGAGCGCCCTCTTCACAAAAGTCTATGAGGACTTGGTCCAACCTTTGATCAAAGTTGACCCTTCTAGTGTAAGGGTGTTTATCTCCTTGCATCATGGGCAAGTTGAATGCTAACCTTACATTTTCCAGACTAAAATCTAAGCATTTCTCCCGAATCATTGTAAGCCAATTCTTTGGGTTCGGGTTCACACTTTGATCATGGTTCTTGGTGATCCATGCATTGGCATAGAACTCTTGAACCATTAAGATTCCGACTTGTTGAATGGGGTTGGTAAGAACTTCCCAACCTCTTCTTCGGATCTCATGTCGGATCTCCGGATATTCACTCTTTTTGAGTTTGAAAGGGACCTCGGGGATCACCTTCTTCATGGCCACAACTTCATAGAAGTGGTCTTGATGCACCCTTGAGATGAATCTCTCCATTTCCCATGACTCGGAGGTGGAAGCTTTTGCCTTCCTTTTCCTCTTTCTAGAGGTTTCTCCGGCCTTAGATGCCATAAATGGTTATGGAAAAACAAAAAGCAATGCTTTTACCACACCAAACTTAGAAGGTTTGCTCGTCCTCGAGCAAAAGAAGGAAGAAGAGAGTAGAAGAAGAAGAAATAGAGGAGATGGAGGGGGCTTTTATTTTCGGCCAAGGCAGAGAAGTAGTGTGTAGGTTGTGTGAAAATGAAGGTGTAAAACCCGGTTAATTGACGACTAATTAACCCATAAATGAGAATTTATTCTAGAAAGCCTAAAATATGATTTTTATGGCTAAATGTGATAGAGGAGACTGAGACGAGAATTTTGGTACCAATTTTATAGAATTCGGACCAAGATTGGACCGAACGGGCCAAACTGGGCCAACCAGACCCAAAGTGGGTCCTTGGCCCAATATAACTAAACCAAAACCCTACAATCAATCTTGAGGTAAGCCACGTTTTGCTCTTCGAAATTCCAACCTTGTTTTCGAGTTTTATAAGCAAAAATGTTGAGATTTTGGGCTCTTTGATGTTATAGGACTCAACTCTCTTGAAGGAGAAGGTTAATCTTGTCTCTTTGGACCTTGGGTGTGGTAAGATTCTCAATCCTAGTGTAATTTTGTTGTTCTATGATGTTTGGGTTTTGAGATGTTGTGTATGGGTATGATGATTGTGGCTTAGGTTGTGTATGTGTGAATATTGGAGCTTGATTGGTGATTTTGGAAAGCTTAAGAAGAGATTTGGTGGTGAAAAATCTGTTCTTGGAGGTTTTGAGGCCTTGAGAGCTTGTGGATAAGTGATTTGGAAGTGCTCCGGTTGAGCTTGGGAAATCGGCTAAGGTATGGTTTTGGTTTCCCATATCTAATATGTAATGTGGTAGGAAATACTTAGGCTAGAGGCCCTAAGATAGGCATTGAATGGTTGATGTTGTTGAATGATTGAGATATATGATGTGGTCATATATGTGATCATGATTATTGATGCCATGGTGATATGATGTATGAGAAATATGCATGTTGTGATATATGCTTGATGATTGGTTATGGTTGAATTGTGGGTTGAACCATGTTGATGGTGAGTATGATATTGATTGTGTACAATGATGATTTATTGGAATTGGTGTTGTTGAGAATTGGCATGAGGAATAGTATATGATATGTCAATATGTTTGAGTTTGAGCCACTTGGGTGAAGTGGGTTAAAATGATGAGATAGTGATTTTGTAAATTGTGGTAATGTGTCAATGTGTGAGTTGAGGAGGCTTGATGTTGACTTTGATATATTTTGATTGATTTCAAAAAAAAGGGATGAAATTGGCATGTTTTGATTGATTTTGAAAAGAGTTGAGAATGGCTTGTTTTGAAAATGGCATATTGTGGTTTTGTATGAAAATATGGTTTTTGGGCATACTTTGGTGGGACATAACTTGGACTACGGTTCTCCATTTTGTGCCAAATCTGTTTAGAAGTGAAATTGGATTCGGGATGTCCATGCCGTTCAAAGAACAGGTGAAAAACGATTTAAAATGAGGAAGTTATGTCCGTTGGAAGATTGGGGTTTAAATCTGTGAATTCTGCAGCTTTTAACTTAGAAAATTTTTAGCAGAATAACCCCTTGCGCGTAGGCGCACTTGGCGCGTATGCGCCGATCTTCCAGAAAATGCCACCCACGCGTGCGCGTGATGTGCGCGGGCGCGCCGATTGTGCTGCACCCAATGCCCAGCCATTTTCCAGAGAGTTGTGCCAGAACCGTGCCAGCTTTGTGCCTGGGGCACGAGAGCACCCACGCGTACGCGTGGTTGATGCATGCGCGTCGATTGGCAAATTTTTAATCCACGCGTTAGCGTGCATGACGCTTGCGCGTCGATGAGTTTTTGAGGCCATCCACGCGTGCGCGTGGAGTGCGCGTACGCGTGGCCCTATTTTCATCCCAAAGTTGATTTTTGAGTTTTCAAAGCCAAATCTCATACTTCTAAGCCTCCAATCTCACCATTTATGTCTTAAATCATTATGATATGCCTAGCTATTAGAAAAGGAGCTAGTAAATGTGGTAACTTGCAAGTGAAGCAAGTGAGAAATGAATGATCAATGAGGATCAAAGATGATTATGTGAGATGCAGAGGATGGTGGTGGAAGTGCTTGTTATGCCATGGGCCAAAAGGCTGTAATTGTTAATGAAACGGCTGGTTATGGATTTAACCGTGAGCCGGATGGCTGGAATATTGCCGTGTTAAGGCGGAGCCATGATTATGACTGTATAAATGCATATATGCTGTTGAATGAATTGTGAATGTTGCACTTCCACTGTTGGAGATGAGTGTTTCCCTGGGAGGAAGCAGTGGCTAGCCACCACGTGCTCCAGGTTGAGACTCGAAGCTCTTTTGACCCTATGTCATAAGTGTGGCCAGGCACTGTGAAAGACTCGGATGAGCTCGCCCCCGTGAATATTCACCAGTAGAGGTGATGGATATAGATCATGATTATGATCAAGTTTATGATGAGTATAACTCGAGTTGGGGATGCGTGACAGAGGGACAGTCCAATGGTTAACTGCCAGGACTTGTCGGGTTGGCTCTATAACCGACAGATGATATCATCGGCCACTAGGGACAGGCATTCATCATATGCATACTGTATGAATTGTTTGAGATTGCCTATTTGACTGCATATTATTTGCTAATTTTCTAAATGCCTTAATTGTTCCTATTTGTATATTTCTTGTTTGATATAACTGTGTTTGCTACATTACATCCTGCTGGTGGTTGGGAGGTTTGAAGGAATTGGAAAGGGAAGTATTAGTTAGACTGAAGAATCTTTAGTCAGATGCCCTTATATGGTTTAGCTTGTTTATAAGCTTTGATATTATCTGAAGGAAGTACTAGGATTGCCTTTGGCTTTCCTCTATTATTATGTATTATATATGTGGAAGCTGTTACCATGCTGGGGACCTCTGGTTCTCACCCATGCGGATTTTGTGGTTTTCAGATGCAGGACGTGAGGTTTCCCGTTGAGGCATGCTGGAGACTTCTAGATTTGCGAAGATCCTTTGTTCTCGGGACTATGTTTTGGTTTATAGGTTTTGCTTAGATACTTTTATCTCCATTAAATAATACAAACTGTGATGACTCCTCTTATGGGAGATTTTGGAGAATAGGTTTCTGTATTGTGTCCCTTTGGGTTTCCTTTGGGGTTTTCCTTATTTTTATCATATGTATATATTGCTATGCTCAGACCGGTTATCTTCGCAGCCGGATCTTGAGTCTTGATATTCCTGGTTTTTTGACACTCCTTTGTATATATATAATCTCGCGTTGGTTTATTCTTGTTCGTTACGTTATCGATCGGAGTGTTGCGCTTTTGAGTTGCGATTTTTGTTTACCCCTTTTTCTACAAAGGCTCCTAGTTATAATCAATCATTCATACTACTATACGTACTAAATTTTTATTTTAGAGGTCGTAATACCTTGCCATCTCTGAATTATGACTTAAGCATAAGACTCTGTATGGTAGGGTGTTACATTATGGTATCAGAGCAGTTCATTCCTGTAGAGCCTGAGGGATGGACTGACTATGCTTCTGTGCATTCTCTGTATGTGTGTTATGTGCTATTAGTATATCTGCTTGATATAATTTGCATAAACGTTCATGAGCATGCATTTGGGACTTAGAAGCACTAGACTTCCGATATTGAGACTGATCAACTTAATATCGATTGTTTGGTGTGTATAGGAACCAGATGGCGCCTCGTGGACGCGGTAGAGGTAGTGTGAGAGGTCGTACGAATGCTCGTGCGTCAGAGAATAACCCTAATGACCCGGTGAACTTTATGGCTGCGTTGGAGAACATGGCTGCTGCTATGCAAGCCACTGCTGAGGCTCTTGGTCAACAGATGAACAACCATGGTAATGATGGAGGTGGAGTTCAGGGCCCGATGACACTAGCAAACTTTTTGAAGGTTAATCCGCCTAAGTTCAAGGGAACTACTAGCCCGACTGAGGCTGATACATGGTTTCAGGCTATGGAGCGAGCACTGCAAGCACAAGTGGTACCTGAAGGGCAGCGTGTCGAGTTTGCTACCTATATGCTCACAGGTGAAGCGTCGCATTGGTGGCAAGGTATCCGACGTCTTCTGCAGCAGGGTGATGACTATATCACTTGGAATGTCTTCCAAGAGGAGTTCTATAAGAAGTACTTTCCGACTTCTGCTAGGACGGCTAAGGAACTTGAATTGTTACAGCTGAAGCAGGGTACTATGTCCATATCAGCGTATACTGACAAGTTTGAGGAGCTGTTCAGGTTCTCTCGTATGTGCCAAGGGACTCCGGTGGAATATGAGGAATGGAAGTGTGTTAAGTATGAAGGAGGACTCCGGAGCGATATTTTTAATTCAGTGGGACCAATGGAGATTAGGACTTTCTCCGAATTAGTGAACAAGTGTAGGGTTGCTGAAGAGTGTGTGAAAAGGGCAACCGCTGAGAAAGGGATTCACAAAGGATCATTCCCACAGAACCGAGGGAAGAGCTTTGCACCTAGAGGTCCGTCTTTCAAGAGGGGAAGCTCTTTCAGGAGGCCCAACAACAACAACTCCCAAGGGAAGAAGTTTGGGAAGCAGCCTCAGAATGATCAAGCTTGTACTAGGTGTGGAAGTCACCATCCGGGAGCACCATGCAAGGCCGGATGGGGTTTGTGCTACAATTGTGGAAAGGCGGGGCATAAAACTGCAAGTTGTCCGGAGAGGCAAAAACAAGGTGCTGGGAAAGCACAACAGACTGGTCGGGTGTTCACCACTTCAGCTATAGGTGCTGAGGGATCTGAGACACTCATTCGAGGTAACTGTGAAATAGCTGGTCAAACTTTAAATGCTTTATTTGATTCGGGAGCATCGCATTCATTTATTGCATTTGAGAAAGCCCATGAGTTAGGCTTGAAGATTGTAACCTTAGATTATGATCTAAAAGTGTATAATGCTACCCATGAGGCTATGGTAACTAGGCTAGGATGCCCGGAAGTATCCTTTAGGTTCAAGCAGCGTGATTTTATTCATAATTTAGTCTGCTTGCCGATGATCGGTCTTGATCTTATCTTAGGACTGGACTGGTTATCTAAGAACCATGTCCTGCTTGATTGTTCTACAAAGTCGGTGTACTTTATGCCGGAAGATACAGAAGAGACGGTCATGGTAAATAATTATTATTTGAATTCGATGATGGTGAACTGTTCTGGAATCGAATGTCAGGGTATCCTGTTGTTAACCGCGGGTGTTTTAGGTGATGATCAAAGGTTGGAGTAGATTCCGGTTGTGTGTGAGTTTCCGGAAGTGTTTCCCGATGATATTGATGAGTTTCCACCTAACCGAGAGGTTGAGTTTGCTATTGAGTTGGTGCCCGGGGCGGGACCAATCTCAAGCGCCCCTTATAGGATGTCACCGTTAGAGATGAACGAGCTAAAGTCTCAGTTAGAGGATTTGTTGGGTAAAAATTTTATCCGACCAAGTGTCTCTCCATGGGGTGCTCCAGTGCTACTAGTAAAGAAGAAAGATGGGAGTATGCGGCTCTGTGTGGATTACAGGCAGTTGAACAAGGTTACAATAAAGAATAAGTACCCACTGCCGAGAATTGATGATCTCATGGATCAGTTGCAAGGAGTTGGAGTTTTCTCCAAGATCAATTTGCGATCCGGTTATCACCAGATAAGGGTGAGGGGTGAGGATATCCCTAAGACCGCTTTCAGGACTCGATATGGTCATTACGAGTACACTGTAATGTCCTTTGGGTTGACGAACGCTCCTGCGGTATTCATGGATTACATGAACAGAGTTTTCTGTCCGTTTCTGGATAAATTTGTTGTTGTCTTCATTGATGACATACTAATTTATTCCAAGACTGAAGAAGAGCATGCGGAACACTTGAGGACCGTGTTGCAGATTCTAAAGGAAAATAAACTCTATGCAAAACTGTCTAAGTGTGAGTTTTGGAAGAGTGAGGTGAAGTTTTTGGGTCACGTGGTGAGTAAGAAGGGAATAGCCGTAGATCCAACTAAGGTGGTGGCTGTGATGGATTGGAAACAACCAACCACCGTAACGGAGATAAGGAGTTTTCTGGGCTTAGCTGGCTATTACCGAAGGTTTATCAAGGGCTTTTCACAGATAGCTTTGCCAATGACAAAGTTAACCCGCAAAGACACTCCGTTTATTTGGATTCCTGAGTGCGAGGAGAGCTTTCAGACATTGAAGAAAAAGTTGACCACTGCACCTGTGTTAGTGTTACCTGAGCCGAATGAGCCATTTGAGGTGTACTGTGATGCCTCATTAAAGGGTTTAGGGTGTGTGCTGATGCAGCATCATAATGTGGTGGCGTATGCCTCACGGCAGTTGAGGCCACATGAAGTTAATTACCCTACGCACGATTTGGAACTCGCTGCGGTTATGTTTGCCTTGAAGGTGTGGAGGCATTATCTCTATGGGGTTAAGTTCCAAGTCTTCTCTGATCATAAGAGCTTGAAGTACCTCTTTGATCAGAAAGACCTTAATATGAGGCAGAGAAGGTGGATGGAATTGTTGAAGGACTACGACTTTGAGTTGCATTACCACCCGGGAAAGGCGAATGTAGTGGCAGATGCGTTAAGTCGGAAGTCATTATATGCGAATTGGATGATGCTTCAAGAGGAGAAGTTGCTCAAGGGATTCGAGAGTCTGAAAATTGGTACACGAGAAGTATCCGGAACCTTGTGTTTGAGCCGATTAGAAATCTCAAGTGACTTTAAGTCCGAACTCCTAAAGGCTCATCAAAATGACGATGCGTTATGGAAGGTGTTACCGGCTATTGAGCAAGGAAAACAGTGGAGAGTGTCGGAAGAAAAAGATGGGTTATGGCGATTCAAGGATAGGATTATTGTGCCGGATGTTGGCACCTTGAGGCATGATATCTTAAAGGAGGCACACAAAAGTGGATTCTCCATTCACCCGGGAAGTACTAAGATGTACCATGATTTAAAGGCGATGTTTTGGTGGCCGGGTATGAAGAATGATATGGCAGAATATGTTTCAAAGTGCTTAACTTGTCAAAAGGTAAAGATTGAACATCAAAGACCTTCCGGGATGTTGCAACCTTTAGAGATTCCACAATGGAAGTGGGAAAGTATTGCAATGGACTTTGTGTCAGGATTGCCAAGGACTAAGGCTAGTTTTGATGCTATTTGGGTGATTGTGGACCGACTGACGAAGTCAGCTCACTTTTTGCCCATTCGTATGACTTACACCCTTGAGGAGCTAGCAAGGTTATACATAAAGGAGATTATGAGGCTTCATGGTGTACCTGCTACTATAATCTCTGATAGAGATCCTCGTTTCACTCAAGGTTTTGGGGTGCATTTCAGAAAGCTTTTGGAACCCGATTAAGCTTGAGCACGGCTTACCATCCTCAAATAGATGGTCAATCTGAGAGAACGATCCAAACACTAGAGGATATGTTAAGAGCTTGTGTTTTGGACCAACCGGCGAGTTGGGATCGGTATATGCCATTGGTGGAGTTTGCATACAATAATAGTTATCATGCGAGCATCGGAATGGCTCCGTATGAGGCCTTGTATGGGAGGAAATGTCAATCTCCGCTATGTTGGAATGAAGCTGGAGAGAAAAGCTTGTTGGGACTGGAAATGATAGCTGAGACTACTGAATAAGTCAAGAAAATCCGAGATAGGATGCTTACGGCGCAGAGTCGTCAAAAGAGTTACGCCGATCAGAGGCGAAAGCCCTTAGAATTTGAGGAAGGAGACCATGTCTTCCTTAAGGTTACTCCGACCACGGGAGTAGGTAGGGCGATTAAAGCAAAGAAGTTGAATCCTCGATACATTGGTCCATTTCAAATCCTAGAGAGGGTTGGACCGGTGGTGTATAGGATGGCTCTACCACCTCATCTTTCGAACCTGCACGACGTGTTTCACGTGTCGCAGCTTCGGAAGTACACTCCTGATGCTAGCCATGTGTTAGAACCTGAGTCGGTTCAGTTAAGGGAAGATTTGACGCTTCCAGTGGCCCCAGTCAGAATTGATGATACCAGTATCAAACGGTTGCGTGGAAAAGAGGTTTCATTAGTCAAAGTGGCATGGAGTCGAGGCTGTAACAACCCTGATTTTCGAGTATGCGAGATATTTTCTGAAGGCACGGATTTTGCCAGAAGATCAGTAAAGGGAACACTTCTTCTATATCAACAAGTATCTCAATCCTCATTGTCATTATGTCATCCCTAAGCTAGAACCATTTCCAAGGCAAGCTCGATAAAGCGGTTACGGAGAACCTAGTTTTTGAACCGTATCGGTTAGGAGTTTTGATTCTAGTTTTCGTAAATAGGCTCAGTTTGACGAACCGGACTCGATTCATGAGAGAAGAAAGATAATAATATAATATTATCATTATATTAGTATTAGAAGTTGCTTGAAAGATATTATAAGGTTACCTGGTCTGTTTTAGTTAAAAACAGGAAATCGGTTTAACCAGGTTTACGGTTTACTGGTGCAGCTTAGCACCAGCACTCTCTGATGACTTTAGCAATGCTAAGGGCTCATCATACATGTTTTATTCTCATAATAAATATGTTACTAGTGTCATTTATGCTAGTAGCTCAGAAAATAATTTTTAGAGATATTTTTACAAGTGTTCCCATACACCTAGTTTTAGTTGTTATACACCTGAGATATTTTAATATTATTTTAAATCCACCTCCAAGCCAACCAATCACAGCTCACCCTACACCCCCAAAACCCCCAAGGCTGCCTCATTTGCTCATTGTGGCCGAAAATCACCAAGAGAAAAAGGAGAGAAAGTTCTTGGTTCATAAATCTTCAAAGCTTGATTTCTTCTGAACTAAAACTCAAATCAAAACTCCGATTTCACCAAAATGATCCTCTCTTCTTCCTCTACATAACCATGTGAATTATCAAGGCTGGAAATAAGGTGAGATGGCTGTCTCCCTCCCTCTTCAATTCGGTTTCAAGGAAACATGGGTAAATATGTGTTTTCTTGATGTGTTTTAGGAGGAAAAAGTGCTTAAGGACCACCTGAAAGTTTGATTGAATTAGGAGCAGCAAAACCAGGTAGGGTGTCACGAAATTAATCTTGATTATTTGTGTTTGATTTGTGTGAAAGTTGTATAAATTGGCTGTGCTAAAAATTGGTTGCATATATGATTGATTCTTGGTGAAAATTTGGTGAAATTTTGATGAAATTTGATGAAATTCAAGCTTTATGTTCATGTTCTTGGAGCAGCTGGAAAAACGAAACCCTAGGCTTAAATTGAGGTTCAATTTGTGATGAAATCATGTAGAAAAGATGGGGTTTTAGTGGCTGATAATTTATTATGAATTTTGGTAAAAATCGGTTGCTGAAAAGATTGAAAAACGGGTGAAAACAGAGAAAGAATCTGAAGAATTTATGAAGAACACGAAGAACACTTTGAGTGTGGTGAAGAACAATGAAGAACACCTTTTAGATCTTAGAAAGGGCAAGGAAGTAATTATTTTGG
This sequence comes from Arachis stenosperma, assembly GCF_014773155.1. NCBI lineage: Eukaryota > Viridiplantae > Streptophyta > Magnoliopsida > Fabales > Fabaceae > Arachis > Arachis stenosperma. The sequence continues at coordinate 43,879,909 of NC_080381.1, read as the reverse complement.
TGTTTAAGGGGTTATTTGGTAATTTCTGAAAGTTAGGGTGGTTAAAGTAGAAATATTAAAAGTTACTAGGGTAAAAAATTAATTTTAAAGGTTAAAAGGTAAAGGCAAGGTAATTTTCGAAAATTTAATAATAAAATAATAAATAATAATAAAATATTAAATAATAATATTTAATTAAAAATAATATTTTAATAAAAATAATAAAATAATGCAGAAAAGGCAGTTTTCTGTAAAAGCTTTAGAAAGACAACTTTAAGAGCAGAATCTCATAATTACCTTCATAAAACACTTAGGGAGTGGTAATAACATGTTAGTGAGGAAAAGATAAATAAAAGATAAAAAGTTAAAGAAAAGATAAAAACCAAAGAAAAAGTCTGTAAAATTCTAACGACAGAAAAACAGACAGAGACTAGTGAACGAACTAGGGAAACTTAGTTAGTACTTGAGTTACGACTAGTGTTAGGTATAATATGAAAAGTTAAACTGTTTCAGTATAGACTTAATGAACCTATACTTGGGACAGGCTAACTATTCATACCGAAATTTACATAAGCTTTAAATACATATGTTAAACAGAGTAACCAGAGCAGAGTAAAGAAACACAAAGAACAGAGTAACCAGAGCAGAATAGAGGGATACAGAGAAAAGAGTAATCTGAGCAAAGTAAAAAGACATAGAGAAGAGAGTAATGTGACAAAGAGAAATGGTTTGAGTTAAGATGTTGTAAAAGTAAAAGCTGTAGAGTTTGTATAGCATGATTGAACAGAGAAAGAAAGAGGTACAGAATAAGAATGTGAAAGTGATGATGAATAATGAGAATGTTAATGAATGATGATAATGAGAATGATTATGTGATGATCTGCTGCGTGAAGGCAGTCAGATAGATGGTGGTACGACCACTGAGAGTGCTTTCCTGGGATACTTAGCTATAATGCTATTCTGTAAGTCAGAGGACTCTTACAGAGGTATCGAGAACACATGACTAGCATATACTCCTGTAAGTCAAAGGACTCTTACAGTGAGAGCGTGTGTGTATGCTCCTGTAAGTCAAAGGACTCTTACAGAGAGTGTGTTGGGCAGATATAAGTTAACTAGCTCCGCCATGCAAGTCAAAGGACTCTTGCAGTGGGTTGCTAGTGCCACCCTGCAAGTCAAAGGACTCTTGCAGTGGTTTGCCTCACAAGTCAAAGGACTCTTGCGAGGGACATTGCCAACAGGAAAGCCTTACCTGGTCAGAAGACTCCGGGTAACGTCGGGAGCGGGTATGTAACCGACAAATGAGCTCATTACCTGCGCTAGGACTAGACATGCATCATACTTGGTTGTGCATTTTCTCTATTATGATTGTTGCATGAATGTATGCTTTCTTTGTTTGTATTCTATTCTCCCTGTTTGTGTCTGTGTTTTACTTTCTTGTATTCTTCTATTTGTGATCTTTTTCTGTTTTCTCTATTTTCTCTATTTATCTATCTTCTATTTACTACTTCTCTATATTCTGCTATTAGTCTGCTAAACAACACAAAATTAATGAACGTAACTAATAACCCCGACCCTACTAAGAACTCCCCAGTTCTTACCCCTTCTCTCTCCCTTCCCCCTTCAGATGGAAGCAAGAGTTTCTTTCCGTAGTTCGCTGACGACCGTTTGCAAAAAAGGATTCTGCTCTAGGTAGTCTTCTGAGTCTAGGGTGAATCCCGTTCTCTGTTTATATGTATATACTGTGAGGCCAGCCAACGTCTGCACCCTGCTTATCTACAAACTTTAACCTAAGTCCTCCGTACGATGTTGCTATTATGTGGCCACTCGATGAAGTACTTGAGAGACGCTCTTTGATGACATATGATCGTGCAGAGGACTAGTAGACGACCTTCCACCTTTTGATGACAATCCACCTGACTTGAGTTTTGAAGACCTAGAATGTACTTTCCCTCGCTTTAGTAGTTTAGAGGGACTAGGTGAGTATAGAGTCTAGACTAGCCTAGGCGCCAGCTTAGGGACTTCTTGAACAGGTCAGGGCCTAGGATGTTGTACGTATATATATGTATATAGATATTATTTAGCTATATCTAGGGGTGTTCTAACTAAAGGTCTATACTCTAATAAAGGCTGGATCACTGAATCTTGTTAGCTGCTTGTGATGTATTTATGTGTGGTTGTTTATAACTGTTTTATCTGTTATTATGTGTGAATTGATTATAAATGATTATGTTTATTAATCCAAACTTTTTCAGAAAAAAAATACACCTCGCAAATTAACTACGCTTTTAACAACGAATCAGGCTCATATGATAAATAATAGATAATAACTAGGAAGACAAATTAGTAGCGCTCAGTTTCTGGTGTGTCCTAGGCGTACTGAAAATTGGGTCGTTACAGAGGCGGTGTTGAGGAACACACTTGGGAACTTGAGTCGGAGATGCGAACGGATTATCCGCATTTATTCTCAGGTAATTACATTTGAATTTTGTGGGCAAAATTCCCAATTAGGTGGGTAGAATGTAAAACCCGGTTAATTAACGGCTAATCAACCCATAAATGAGAATTTATTCTAGAAAGCCTAAAATGTGATTTTTATGGCTAAATGTCATAGAGGAGACTGAGACGAGAATTTCGGTACCAATTTTATAGAATTCGGTCCAAGATTGGACCGAACGGGCCAAACCGGGCCAACCGGACCCAAAGTGGTCCCTTGGCCCAACATAACTAAACCAAAACTCTAGTTTTCAGCACTCTCTCTCCTCACAACACTCAAAACACGCTGAAAAGAGAGGAAATGGGGGAAGAACACTCTCTCAAACTTCTATCTCTCACTTGATCTTCAAACCACCATAACTTTTGATCTAGAGCTCCGATTGCCGCACCGTTTGCAGCCACATGTTCACCGCAGAGAGCTCTACAAAACCCATATAATCAATCTTGAGGTAAGCCACGTTTTGCTCTTCGAAATTCTAGCCTTGTTTTTGAGTTTTATGAGCAAAAATATTGAGATTTTGGACTCTTTGATGTTATAGGACCCAACTCTCTTGAAGGAGAAGGTTAATCTTGTCTCCTTGGACCTTGGGTGTGGTAAGATTCTCAACCCTAGTGTAATTTTGTTGTTCTATGATGTTTGGGTTTTGAGATGTTGTGTATGGGTATGATGATTGTGGCTTAGGTTGTGTATGTGTGAATATTGGAGCTTGATTGGTGATTTTGGAAAGCTTAAGAAGGGATTTGGTGGTGAAAAATCTGTTCTTGGAGGTTTTGAGGCCTTGAGAGCTTGTGGATAAGTGATTTGGAAGTGCTCCGGTTGAGCTTGGAAAATCGGCTAAGGTATGGTTTCGGTTTCCCGTATCTAATATGTAATGTGGTAGGAAATACTTAGGCTAGAGGCCCTAAGATAGGTATTGAATGGTTGATGTTGTTAAATGATTGAGATATATGATGTGGTCATATATGTGATGATGATTATTGATGCCATGGTGATATGATGTATGAGAAATATGCATGTTGTGATATATGCTTGATGATTGGTTATGGTTGAATTGTGGGTTGAACCATGTTGATGGTGAGTATGATATTGATTGTGTACAATGATGATTTATTGGAATTGGTGTTGTTGAGAATTGGCATGAGGAATAGTATATGATATGTCAATATGTTTGAGTTTGAGCCACTTGGGTGAAGTGGGTTAAAATGATGAGATAGTGATTTTGTAAATTGTGGTAATGTGTCAATGTGTGAGTTGAGGAGGCTTGATGTTGACTTTGATATATTTTGATTGATTTCAAAGAAAAGGGATGAAATTGGCATGTTTTGATTGATTTTGAAAAGAGTTGAGAATGGCTTGTTTTGAAAATGGAATATTGTGGTTTTGTATAAAAATATGGTTTTTGGGCATACTTTGGTGGGACATAACTTGGACTACGGATCTCCATTTTGTGCCAAATCTGTTTAGAAGTGAAATTGGATCCGGGATGTCCATGCCGTTCGAAGAACGGGTGAAAAATGATTTAAAATGAGGAAGTTATGTCCATTGGAAGATTGGGGTTTAAATCTGTGAATTCTGCAGCTTTTAACTTAGAAAATTTTTAGCAGAATAACCCCTTGCGCGTAGGTGCACTTGGCGCGTATGCGCCAATCTTCCAGAAAATGCCACCCACGCGTGCGCGTGATGTGCGCGGGCACGCCGATTGTGCTGCACCCAATGCCCAGCCATTTTCCAGAGAGTTGTGCCAGAACTGTGCCAGCTTTGTGCCTGCGGCACGAGAGAACCCACGCGTACGCGTGGTTGACGCATGCGCGTCGATTGGCAAATTTTTAATCCACGCGTTAGCGTGCATAACGCTTGCGCGTTGATGAGTTTTTGAGGCCATCCTCGCGTGCACGTGGAGTGCGCGTACGCGTGGCCCTGTTTTCATCCCAAAGTTGATTTTTGAGTTTTCAAAGCCAAATCTCATACTTCTAAGCCTCCAATCTCACTATTTATGTCTTAAATCATTATGATATGCCTAGCTATTAGAAAAGGAGCTAGTAAATGTGGTAACTTGCGAGTGAAGCAAGTGAGAAATGAATGATCAATGAGGATCAAAAATGATTATGTGAGATGCGGAGGATGGTGGTGGAAGTGCTTGTTATGCCATGGGCCGAAAGGCTGTAATTGTTAATGAAACGGCTGGTTATGGATTTAACCATGAGCCGGATGGCTGGATTATTGCCGTGTTACGGCGGAGCCATGATTATGACTATGTATAAATGCATATATGCTGTTGAATGAATTGTGAATGCTGCACTTCCACTGTTAGAGATGAGAGTTTCCCTGGGAGGAAGCAGTGGCTAGCCACCATGTGCTCCAGGTTGAGACTCGAAGCTCTTTTGACCCTATGTCATAAGTGTGGCCGGGCACTGTGAAAGACCCGGATGAGCTCGCCCCCGTAAATATTCACCAGTGGAGGTGATGGATATAGATCATGATTATGATCAAGTTTATGATGAGTATAACTCGAGTTGGGGATGCGTGACAGAGGGACAGTCCAATGGTTAACTGCCAGGACTTGTCGGGTTGGCTCTATAACCGACAGATGATATCATCGGCCACTAGGGACAGGCATTCATCATATGCATACTGTATGAATTGTTTGAGATTGCCTATTTGACTGCATATTATTTGCTAATTTTCTAAATGCCTTAATTGTTCCTATTTGTATATTTCTTGTTTGATATAACTGTGTTTGCTACATTACATCCTGCTGGTGGTTGGGAGGTTTGAAGGAATTGGAAAGGGAAGTATTAGTTAGACTGAAGAATCTTTAGTCAGATGCCCTTATATGGTTTAGCTTGTTTATAAGCTTTGATATTATCTGAAGGAAGTACTAGGATTGCCTTTGGCTTTCCTCTATTATTATGTATTATATATGTGGAAGCTGTTACCATGCTGGGGACCTCTGGTTCTCACCCATGCGGATTTTGTGGTTTTCAGATGCAGGACGTGAGGTTTCCCGTTGAGGCATGCTGGAGACTTCTAGATTTGCGAAGATCCTTTGTTCTCGGGACTATGTTTTGGTTTATAGGTTTTGCTTAGATACTTTTATCTCCATTAAATAATACAAACTGTGATGACTCCTCTTATGGGAGATTTTGGAGAATAGGTTTCTGTATTGTGTCCCTTTGGGTTTCCTTTGGGGTTTTCCTTATTTTTATCATATGTATATATTGCTATGCTCAGACCGGTTATCTTCGCAGCCGGATCTTGAGTCTTGATATTCCTGGTTTTTTGACACTCCTTTGTATATATATAATCTCGCGTTGGTTTATTCTTGTTCGTTACGTTATCGATCGGAGTGTTGCGCTTTTGAGTTGCGATTTTTGTTTACCCCTTTTTCTACAAAGGCTCCTAGTTATAATCAATCATTCATACTACTATACGTACTAAATTTTTATTTTAGAGGTCGTAATACCATGCCATCTCTGAATTATGACTTAAGCATAAGACTCTGTATGGTAGGGTGTTACAGAAGGAGTGAAGATGGGTTTATATTGGAATGGAGAGGGGGTGTATGGTTTGGCCATTATGGGTGGGTTTGGGAGGGAAAGTGCTTTGAATTTGAATGGTGAGGTAGGTGGGGTTTTATGAAGGATGGATGTGAGTGGTGAAGAGAATAGTGGGATTTGATAGGTGAAGGGTTTTTGGGGAAGAGGTGTTGAGGTGATTGGTGAATGGGTGAAGAAGAGAGAGAGTGGTGGGGTAGGTGGGGATCCTGTGGGGTCCACAGATCCTGAAGTGTCAAGGAAAATTCATCCCTGCACCAAGTGGCAAGCAAAATTGCTTTCTATGCTAATTCTGGTGTTAAACATCGGGCTGGTGCCCATTTCTGGTGTTTAACGCCAGCTTCTTGCCCTTTCCTGGCGTTTAACGCCAGTCTGGTGCCCCTTTCTGGCGTTAAACGCTTAGAATGGTGCCAGACTGGGCGTTAAACGCCCATTTGCTGCCCTTACTGGCGTTTAAACGCTAGCAAGGTTTTCCTCCAGGGTGTGCTGTTTTTCTTCCTATTTTTCATTCTGTTTTTGCTTTTTCAATTGATTTTGTGACTTTTCATGATCATCAACCTACAGAAAACATAAAATAACAAAGGAAAATAGATATGTATAACATTGGGTTGCCTCCCAACAAGCGCTTCTTTAATGTCAGTAGCTTGACAGAGGGCTCTCATGGAGCCTCACAGATACTCAGAGTAAGTTGGAACCTCCCAACACCAAACTTAGAGTTTGAATGTGGGGGTTCAACACCAAACTTAGAAGTTGGTTGTGGCCTCCCAACACCAAACTTAGAGTTTGACTGTGGGGGCTTTGCTTGACTCTGTTTTGAGAGAAGCTCTTCATGCTTCCTCTCCATGGTAACAGAGGGATATCCTTGAGCCTTAAACACAAGGGATTCTTCATTCACTTGAATGATCAATTCTCCTCTGTCAACATCAATCACAGCCTTTGCTGTGGCTAGGAAAGGTCTGCCAAGGATGATGGATTCATCCATGCACTTCCCAGTCTCTAGGACTATGAAATCAGTAGGGATATAATGGTTTTCAATTTTTACCAAAACATCCTCTACAAGTCCATAAGCTTGGTTTCTTGAATTATCTGCCATCTCTAGTGAGATTCTTGCAGCTTGTACCTCAAAGATCCCTAGCTTCTCCATTACAGAGAGAGGCATAAAGTTTATGCTTGACCCTAGGTCACACAGAGCCTTCTTAAAGGTCATGGTGCCTATGGTACAAGGTATTGAGAACTTCCCAGGGTCCTGTCTCTTTTGAGGTAATTTCTGCCTAGACAAGTCATCCAGTTCTTTGGTGAGCAAAGGGGGTTCATCCTCCCAAGTCTCATTACCAAATAACTTGTTATTTAGCTTCATGATTGCTCCAAGGTATTTAGCAACTTGCTCTTCAGTGACATCTTCATCCTCTTCAGAGGAAGAATACTCATCAGAGCTCATGAATAGAAGAAGTAAATCCAATGGAATCTCTATGGTCTCATTATGAGCCTCAGATTCCCATGGTTCCTCATTAGGGAACTCATTGGAGGCCAGTGGACGTCCATTGAGGTTTTTCTCAGTGGCGCTCATTGCCTCTTCCTCCTCTCCAAATTCGGCCATATGGGTCATGTTAATGGCCTTGCACTTTCCTTTTGGATTTTCTTCTGTATTGCTTGGAAGAGTACTAGGAGGGAGTTCAGCAACTTTCTTACTCAGCTGACCCCCTTGTGCCTCCAAGTTTCTAATGGAGGACCTTGTTTCAGTCATGAAACTTTGAGTGGTTTTGATTAGATCAGAGACCATGGTTGCTAAGTCAGAATGGCTCTGCTTAGAATTCTCTGTCTGTTGCTGAGAAGATGATGGAAAAGGCTTGCCATTGCTAAACCTGTTTCTTCCACCATTATTGTTATTGAAACCTTGTTGAGGTCTCTGTTGATCCTTCCATGAGAGATTTGGATGATTTCTCCATGAAAGATTATAGGTGTTTCCATAGGGTTCTCCCATGTAATTCACCTCTTCCATTGAAGGGTTCTCAGGATCATATGCTTCTTCTTCAGATGAAGCATCCTTAGTACTGACTGGTGCAGCTTGCATTCCAGACAGACTTTGAGAAATCATATTGACTTGCTGAGTCAATATTTTGTTCTGAGCTAATATGGCATTCAGAGTATCAATCTCAATAACTCCTTTCTTCTGATTCGTCCCATTGTTCACAGGATTCCTTTCAGAAGTGTACATGAATTGGTTATTTGCAACCATTTCAATGAGTTCTTGAGCTTCTGCAGGCGTCTTCTTCAGATGAAGAGATTCTCCAGCAGAGCTATCCAATGACATCTTGGACAGTTCAGACAGACCATCATAGAAGATACCTATGATGCTCCATTGGTGGACGAAATTGTGATCATGCTTGTATTATTTGTGATTAATATTCTAATTATTTTGAGATGAAGGCTTCTAAGGGGCAGCAGCTGAATTCACAACTCCGTTCAACTAACCAGCAAGTGTACTGGGTCGTCCAAGTAATAAACCTTACGTGAGTAAGGGTCGAATCCACAGAGATTGTTGGTATGAAGCAAGCTATGGTCACCTTGTAAATCTCAGTTAGGGAGATTAAAGGGTAATTGTGATTATTGGCATAAATAATAAATAAAAAAGGAATAATAAAAGGGATAGAACACTTATGCAGATTCATTGGTGGAAATTTCAGATAAGCGGAATGGAGGTGCTGTAGAGCTCACGGACGCCTGCTCTCCTACTGCTTCTACTCAATCCTTCTTACTCCTTTCCATGGCAAGCTTTGTATAGGGGTTCACCATCAGCTGTGGCTACTTTCATCCTCTCGGGAAAATATCCTATGCGGCTGTCACTCGCACAGCTAATCAGTCTGGAGGCATCACCCATGGTTGATGGCTACATCCCATCCTCGCAGTGAAAACTAATGCTCACGCACTCTGTCACAGTACGGCTAATCACTGGTTGGTTCCCGCTCCTACTGGAATAGAATCCCTTGATTCTTTTGCGTCTGTCACTAACGCCCAGCAGGTTGCAAGTTTGAAGCACGTCACAGTCATTCATTACCGGAATCCTACTCGGAATACCACAGACAAGGTTAGACTTTCCGGATTCCCAGGATCCTACTCGGAACACCACAGACAAGGTTGGACTTTCCGGATCCTCATAAATGCCGCCATCTATCTAGCTTATACCACGAAGATTCTGTTGGGGAATCTAAGAGATACACATTCAAGCTCTGTTGCATGTAGAACGGAAGTGGTTGTCAATCACGCGCGTTCATAAGTGAGAATGATAATGAGGGTTATCTAACTCATCACATTCATCATGTTCTTGGGTACGAATGAATATCTTGGAATAAGAATAAGAGAGATTTGAATGAAAGAAAATAGAACTTCATTAATACTTGAGGTACAGCAGAGCTCCACACCCTTAATCTATGGTGTGCAGAAACTCCACCGTTGAAAATACATAAGTAAAAGGTTCAGGCATGGCCGAATGGCCAGCCCCCAAAACGTGATCAATGATCTCCTAAGATGAAGAATAAAACAAAACTGAGACCAAAGATGTCTAATACAATAGATAAATGTCCTATATATACTAGACTAGCTATTTAGGGTTTACATGAGTAAGTAATTGATGCATAAATCCACTTCCGGGGCCCACTTGGTGTGTGCTTGGGCTGAGCTTGATCAATCCACGAGCTGAGGCATTTCTTGGCGTTGAACTTTGAGTTATGACGTGTTTTGGGCGTTCAACTCCGGATCATGACGTTTTTCTGGCGTTTAACTCCAGACAGCAGCATGAACTTGGCGTTTAACGCCAAGTTACGTCGTCAATCTTCGAATAAAGCATGGACTATTATATATTGCTGGAAAGCCCTGGATGTCTACTTTCCAACGCCGTTGAGAGCGCGCCATTTGAAGTTCTGTAGCTCCAGAAAATCCATTTCGAGTGCAGGGAGGTCAGAATCCAACAGCATCAGCAGTCGTTTGGTCAGCCTTTTTCAGAGTTTTGCTCAAATCCCTCAATTTCAGTCAGAATTTACCTGAAATCACAGAAAAACACACAAACTCATAGTAAAGTCCAGAAATGTGAATTTAACATAAAAACTAAGGAAAACATCCCTAAAAGTAGCTTGAACTTACTAAAAACTATATAAAAACAATGCCAAAAAGCGTATAAATTATCCGCTCATCACAACACCAAACTTAAATTGTTGCTTGTCCCCAAGCAACTGAAAATCAAATAGGATAAAAAGAAGAGAATATACTATAAATTCCAGAATATCAATGAATATTAATTATAATTAGATGAGCGGGGCTTGTAGCTTTTTGCTTCTGAACAGTTTTGGCATCTCACTTTTTCCTTTGAAGTTTAGAATGATTGGCTTCTCTAGGAACTTAGAATTTCGGATAGTGTTATTGACTTTCCTAGTTAAGCATGTTGATTCTTGAACACAGCTACTTATGAGTCTTGGCCGTGGCCCTAAGCACTTTGTTTTCCAGTATTACCACCGGATACATAAATGCCACAGACATATAACTGGGTGAACCTTTTCAGATTGTGACTCAGCTTTGCTAGAGTCCCCAGTTAGTGGTGTCCAGAGCTCTTAAGCACACTCTTTTTGCTTTGGATCACGACTTTAACCACTCAGTCTCAAGCTTTTCACTTGGACCTTTGGTGCACGAAATTGCAATAACACTTTTGCAATCCCGCACAACTAACCAGCAAGTGCACTGGGTCGTCCAAGTAATACCTTGCGTGAGCAAGGGTCGATCCCACGGAGATTGTCGGCTTGAAGCAAGCTATGGTTATTTTGTAAATCTTAGTCAGGATATCAGAAATTATCAGGATTGATTGTAAAAAGCAAAAGAACATGTAATGGTTACTTGTACTGCAGTAATGGAGAATGGGTTGAGGTTTGGAGATGCTCCATCTTCCGAATCTCTGCTTTCCTACTGTCCTCTTCATCAAACACGCATGTCTCCTTCCATGGCAAGCTCGTGTAGGGTCTCACTGTTGTCAGCAGCTACCTCCCATCCGCGCAGTGAAAGCTAATGCAAAGCACTCTGTCACAGTGCCGCCAATCACCGGTTTGGTTCCCTCCCCTACCGGAATAACTCTTTTGCGTCTGTCACTAACGCCCAGTAGGTTACAGGTTTGAAGCACGTCACAGTCATTCAATCATTGAATCCTACTCAGAATACCACAGACAAGGTTTAGACCTTCCGGATTCTCTTGAATGCTGCCATCAGGTCCTGCCTATACCACGAAGATTCAGAAGAATCCAAGAGATAACTACTCAATCTAAGATAGAACAGAGGTGGTTGTCAGGCACATGTTCATGGTTGAGAATGATGATGATTGTCACGGATCATCACATTCATCCGGATTAAGAACAAGTGTTATCTTAGAATGGAAGCAAGCATGATTGAATAAGAAACAGTAGTAATTGCATTAATCCATCAAGACACAGCAGAGCTCCTCACCCCCAACCATGGGGTTTAGAGGCTCATACTGTGGAAAGAACGTGTATGAAATGTTATGGGGTCATAAGGTTCTGATTACAATGTCAAGAGGTCCTATAAGTAGTAAACTAGTATCCTAAGGTTTACAGAAATGAGTAAATGACAGAAAATCCACTTCCGGGCCCACTTGGTGTGTGCTTGGGCTGAGCATTGAAGCTTTTATGTGTAGAGACGTTTTCTGGAGTTAAACGCCAGTTCTCATGCCAGTTTGGGCGTTTAACTCCAACTTTTAATCCAGTTCCGGCGTTTAACGCTGGAATTTCTGAGGCCGGATTGCTACGCGGGTTTGGGCCATCAAATCTTGGACAAAGTATGGACTATTATATATTGCTGAAAAGCCCAGGATGTCTACTTTCCAATGCCGTTGAGAGCGCGCCAATTGGGCTTCTGTAGCTCCAGAAAATCCACTTCGAGTGCAGGGAGGTCAGAATCCAACAGCATCTGCAGTCCTTTTCAGTCTCTGGATCAGATTTTTGCTCAGGACCCTCAATTTCAGTCAGAAAATACCTGAAATCACAGAAAAACACACAAACTCATAGTAAAGTCCAGAAAAGTGAATTTTAATTAAAAACTAATAAAATATACTAAAAACTAACTAAAAGATACTAAAAACATACTAAAAACAATGCCAAAAAGCATACAAATTATCCGCTCATCACAACACCAAACTTAAATTGTTGCTTGTCCCCAAGCAACTGAGAATCAAAATAGGATAAAAAGAAGAGAATATACTATAGACTCCAAAATATCAAAGAAACATAGCTCCAATTAGATGAGCGGACTAGTTGCTTTTTGCCTCCGAACAGTTTTGGCATCTCACTCTATCCTTTGAAGTTCAGAATGATTGGCATCTATAAGAACTCAGAACTCAGATAGTGTTATTGATTCTCCTAGTTAAGTATATTGATTCTTGAACATAGCTAATGTATGAGTCTTGGCTGTGGCCCAAAGCACTCTGTCTTCCAGTATTACCACCGGATACATACATGCCACAGACACATAATTGGGTGAACCTTCTTAGATTGTGACTCAGCTTTGCTAAAGTCCCCAATTAGAGGTGTCCAGGGTTCTTAAGCACACTCTTGTTGCCTTGGATCACAACTTTATTTCCTTCTTTTTTTTTTTTCTTTTCTTTTTCTTTTTTTTTTTTTCTTCTTTCTCTTTTTTTTTTTTCGAAATATATTTTATTTTTTTTTTTCACTGCTTTTCTTGCTTCAAGAATCAATTTGATGATTTTTCAGATCCTCAATAACAGTTCTCTTTCTCCTCATTCTTTCAAGAGCCAACAATTTTAACATTCTTAAAACAACAAATTCAAAAGACATATGCACTGTTCAAGCATTCATCAGAAAACAAAAAGTATTGCCACCACATCAAACTAATTCAACTAGTTTCAGAGATAAATTTCGGAATCCTGTACTTCTTGTTCTTTTGTGATTAAAGCATTTTTCTTTTAAGAGAGGTGATGGATTCATAGGACATTCATAGCTTTAAGGCATAAACTTTATTAATTTTATTAATTAAGAACAAGACTCAATTATAGATATAAGATGAGACTAAAAATAAAGGAAAGAGATAAAAAAAAACGAAAAACAGAGGCCTCTAATGATAGAGGTTCACAGAGTTAGGACTCAACAACCTTGATTTTGAGAAGTGGATGCTCCCCCAGCTTGAGAGGAGAGCTTTTGGCGCTTCAGTTCCTTGATATCACGCCCCTGCTTCTCTTGTTCCTTCAGCAATTTGCAGATCATGCAGTTCTGATTCTGCTGTTCTTCCTTCAGTTGCTCCATAGTCTCTTGCAGCTTGTTGATGGATGCTTCTAGGCTGGCCCAGTAGCCAATTTCAGGGAATTCAGGGAGGAACTCACGCGTCCTCCTCTTGATAGAGTTGTCTTGCACTTGTCCTTCCATTGACTTCTTGGTGATTGGATGTTCAATGGGTATGAACTCATCTACTCCCATTTTTACCCCAGCCTCTTTGCAGAGCAAGGAGATTAAGCTTGGGTAAGCCAGCTTGGCTTCAGTGGAATTCTTGTTTGCAATTGTGTAGATCTCACAAGCAATCACATGATGCACCTCCACTGCTTTTCCAAGCATAATACAGTGAATCATCACTGCTCTCTTGATGGTGACCTCAGAACGGTTGCTAGTGGGCAATATGGAACGCCCGATAAAGTCTAGCCAACCTCTTGCAATTGGCTTGAGGTCTCCCCTCTTGAGTTGGTTTGGGACACCCTTAGAATTGGTTATCCACTTAGTTCCAGGGAGGCATATGTCCTCTAGAACTTGATCCAACCCCTTATCTACTCTCACCATCCTCCTATTGAAGGAATCAGGATCATCTTGTAGTTGAGGTAACTTGAAGATTTCTCTTATTTTGTCCAGATGGAAGTACATAACTTTCCCTCTGACCATGGTTCTGTGGGTAGGAAAAGCGGTTCCAGTCATTCTTTGCTTATCTGTGAGCCACAGATTTGAGTAGAATTCCTGAACCATGTTCCTTCCAACCTTTGTCTCAGGATTGGTCAGAACTTCCCAACCTCTGTTTCGAATTTGCTCTTGGATCTCCGGATATTCATCTTCTTTCAGATCAAATTTAACTTCCGGGATCACTGACCTCAGTCCCATTATTTTGTGATAATGGTCCTCATGTTCTTTGGTTAAGAACTTCTCTTCATTCCAAAGATTCTTTGGATTGGTCTCTTTCCTTCCTCTTGAGTTGGTTTGTTTTCCCTTGGGAGCCATGATATTGATGAATCTTGGCTTAGTGATCACGGAAAAGCACACCAAACTTAGAGGTTTTGCTTGTCCTCAAGCAAAAAGAAAAGAAATAAGAGAAGAGAGAGAGAGAGGGAGAGAAAATTCGAATGGTGTGAGGAAGGAGGGGTGAGGAACGTTCATTTATAGAGTGGGGGGAGGAGAATTTCGAAAACAAAAGAGAGATTTGAAAGGAAATTTGAAAAAATCTGAGTTGAAAACAAAAATGTGGTCCCCCCACCAAGCTGGCGTTAAACGCCCAGAATGGCACCCATTCTGGCGTTTAACGCCCATTTGTTGCCCTTTTGGGCGTTTAACGCCCAGCCAGGTACCCTGGCTGGCGTTAAACGCCAGAAAACCTTCCTCACTGGGCGTTTTTCTGAACGCCCAGTGATGCTGCTCACCTGGCGTTAAACGCCCAGAATGGTGCCCATTCTGGCGTTTAACGCCCAGAATGGTACCATTACTGGCGTTAAACGCCCAGAATGGTGCCCATTCTGGCGTTTAACGCCCAAAATGCCCCTTACTGGCGTTTTTTCGCCAGTAAGCTCATTTTCTCTGCTTTTTGAGCTGAATCCTTCTGTAACTCTGTGAATTCCTTCATTTTTGATACTTGCCTCTGTAAGAACTAATCATACAACTTCCTAATGACTGGGTTGCCTCCCAGCAAGCGCTTCTTTACTGTCTTTAGCTGGACTTTCACTGAGAATCACTCAAGTCTCAGTTTTGAGCATTCCTGCTCAAAATTTCCTTCAAGATAGTGTTTGATCCTCTGTCCATTAACAATGAACTTACTGTCAGAATCAATATCCTGAAGCTCAACATACCCATATGGTGACACTTTTGTAATCACATATGGACCCCTCCACCGGGATTTGAGTTTTCTTGGAAACAGTTTGAGCCTAGAGTTGAAGAGGAGAACTTTTTGTCCTGGCTCAAAGACTCTGGTTGACAATCTCTTGTCATGCCACTTCTTTGCCTTTTCCTTATAGATCTTAGCATTTTCAAAGGCATTGAGTCTGAACTCTTCTAGCTCATTTAGCTGGAGCAGTCTTTTCTCACCAGCTAACTGTGCATCCATGTTTAGGAATCTGGTTGCCCAGTAGGCTTTATGTTCCAGTTCCACAGGCAAATGGCAGGCCTTTCCATACACCAATTGGTATGGAGAGGTGCCTATAGGAGTCTTGAATGCTGTTTTGTATGCCCACAGAGCATCATCCAAGCTCTTTGCCCAATCCTTTCTTCGGGACATCACAGTCCGTTCCAGGATTCTTTTTAGCTCTCTGTTAGAGACTTCAGCTTGCCCATTTGTCTGTGGATGATACGGAGTTGCCACTTTATGGCTGATTCCATATCTAACCATAGCAGAGTATAGCTGTTTATTGCAGAAATGAGTACCCCCATCACTGATTAGTACTCTAGGGACGCCAAACCTGCTGAAAATGTTTTTTTGGAGGAATTTCAGCACGGTTTTGGTATCATTAGTGGGTGTAGCAATTGCTTCTACCCACTTAGATACATAGTCCACTGCCACCAGAATGTAAGTGTTTGAGTATGATGGGGGAATGGCCCCATGAAGTCAATTCCCCATACATCAAACAGCTCTATCTCTAATATCCCTTGTTGAGGCATGGCATATCCATGAGGCAGGTTACCAGCTCTTTGGCAACTGTCACAGTTACGCACAAACTCTCGGGAATCTTTATAGAGAGTAGGCCAGTAGAAGCCGCACTGGAGAACTTTAGTGGCTGTTCGCTCACTTCCAAAGTGTCCTCCATACTGTGATCCATGGCAGTGCCATAGGATCCTTCGTGCTTCCTCTCTGGGTATACACCTGCGGATCACTCCGTCAGCACATCTCTTAAAGAGATATGGTTCATCCCAAAGGTAGTACTTGGCATCTGAAATTAGTTTCTTTCTTTGCACATAACTGTACTCCTTGGGTATGAACCTCACAGCTTTATAATTTGCAATGTCTGCAAACCATGGAGCTTCCTGAATGGCAAAGAGTTGCTCATCTGGGAAGGTCTCAGAGATCTCAGTAGAAGGGAGGGACGCCCCAGCTACTGGCTCTATTCTGGACAGATGATCTGCCACTTGGTTCTCTGTCCCTTTTCTGTCTCTTATTTCTATATCAAACTCTTGCAGAAGCAACACCCATCTGATAAGCCTGGGTTTTGAATCCTGCTTTGTGAGTAAGTATTTAAGAGCAGCATGGTCAGTGTACACAATCACCTTTGATCCCACTAAGTAGGATCTAAACTTGTCAATGGCATAGACCACTGCAAGTAATTCTTTTTCTGTGGTTGTGTAATTCTTCTGTGCATCATTTAGAACACGGCTGGCATAATAAATGACATGCAGAAGTTTGTTATGCCTCTGTCCCAACACTGCACCAATGGCATGATCACTGGCATCACACATTAATTCAAATGGTAATGCCCAATCTGGTGCAGAGATGACTGGTGCTGTGACCAGCTTAGCTTTCAGGGTCTCAAATGCCTGCAGACACTGTGTGTCAAACACAAATGGTGTGTCAGCAGCTAACAGGTTACTCAGAGGTTTAGCAATTTTCGAAAAATCCTTGATAAACCTTCTGTAGAATCCTGCATGCCCCAGAAAGCTTCTGATTGCCTTAACATTGGCAGGTGGTGGTAATTTTTCAATTACTTCCACCTTTGCCTTATCCACCTCTATTCCCCTGCTTGAAATTTTGTGCCCAAGGACAATTCCTTCAGTCACCATAAAGTGACATTTCTCCCAGTTTAAAACCAGGTTGGTCTCTTGGCATCTTTTCAGGACAAGTGATAGGTGGTTAAGACAGGAGCTAAATGAGTCTCCATATACTGAAAAGTCATCCATGAAGACTTCCAGAAATTTCTCTACCATATCTGAGAAGATAGAGAGCATGCACCTCTGAAAGGTTGCAGGTGCATTGCACAGACCAAAAGGCATTCTCCTATAGGCAAACACGCCTGAAGGGCAGGTGAATGCTGTCTTCTCTTGGTCCTGAGGGTCTACTGCAATTTGGTTGTAGCCTGAATAGCCATCCAAAAAGCAGTAATAATCATGGCCAGCTAGTCTTTCTAGCATTTGGTCTATGAATGGTAAAGGAAAATGATCCTTTCTGGTGGCTGTATTGAGCCTTCTGTAGTCAATACACATGCGCCACCCTGTGACTGTCCTTGTAGGAACCAGTTCATTTTTTTCATTATGAACCACTGTCATGCCTCCCTTTTTGGGAACAACTTGGACAGGGCTCACCCAGGGGCTATCAGAAATAGGATAAATAATCCCAGCCTCCAGTAATTTAGTGACCTCTTTCTGCACCACCTCCTTCATGGCAGGATTTAGCCTCCTCTGTGGTTGAACCACTGGTTTGGCATTATCCTCCAACAGGATCTTGTGCATGCATCTGGCTGGGCTAATGCCCTTGAGATCACTTATGGACCACCCAAGAGCTGTCTTGTGTGTCCTTAGCACTTTAATCAGTGCTTCCTCTTCCTGTGAATTTAAAGCAGAGCTTATAATCACTGGAAAAGTATCACCCTCTCCCAGAAATGCATATTTCAGGATGGTGGTAATGGCTTGAGTTCAGGCTTAGGAGGCTTATCTTCCTCCTGAGGAATTTTCGAGAATTCCTTTGCCTCTTCTGGCTCTTCCTGATCAGTTGGAGCATCTTTGAAGACGTCCTCAAGCTCTGATTCTAGGCTTTCAGCCATATTGATCTCTTCTACCAGAGAGTCAATAATGTCAGCGCCCATGCAGTCCTCTGGTGTGTCTGGATGCTGCATAGCTTTTACAGCATTCAACTTGAACTCATCCTCATTGACTCTCAAGGTTACTTCCCCCTTTTGTACATCAATGAGAGTTCGTCCAGTTGCTAGGAAAGGTCTTCCTAGAATGAGAGTTGCACTTTTGTGCTCCTCCATTTCCAGCACCACAAAGTCAGTTGGAAAGGCAAATGGCCCAACCTTGACAATCATGTCCTCTATTATGCCTGATGGGTGTTTAATGGAGCCATCAGCAAGTTGGAGGCATATCCTGGTTGGTTTGACTTCTCCAATCAACCCAAGCTTTCTGATAGTGGATGCAGGTATTAAGTTAATACTTGCTCCAAGATCACATAAGGCTACCTTGGTGTAAGTGCCTTCCAATGTGCATGGTATCAGAAAGCTTCCAGGATCTTGAAGCTTTTCTGGTAAGCTTTTTAGAATGACTGCACTGCATTCTTCAGTGAGAAATACTTTTTCAGTTTCTCTCCAATCCTTCTTATGACTTAAGATCTCTTTCATGAACTTAGCATAAGAGGGTATTTGCTCAAGTGCCTCTGCAAAAGGAATCTTTATTTCAAGAGTCCTTAAATAGTCTGCAAAGCGGGCAAATTGCTTATCCTGTTCCGCTTTGCGGAGTTTCTGAGGATAAGGCATCTTGGCTTGATATTCTTCAACCTTAGATGCTGCAGGTTTATTCCTTACAGAAGTGGTTGAAGAAGCCTTGTTAGAGGGATTACTGTCAGCACTCTCAGGTGTCTGATTCTCCTGGGGCGTTTGAACGCCAGGAGTGGATGAAGTTTGGGCGTTAAACGCCAACTTCTCCCCCTTTTCTGGCGTTTGAACGCCAGAACTGGGCAGGGAATGGGCGTTTAACGCCAGCTTTCCTCCCTGTTCTGGCGTTTGAACGCCAATAATATTCCTCTCTGGGCTCTTACTGTCCTCAGAGGGATTTTGAACAGTGGCTTGGTCATCCTCTGTCAACTGTTCCTTAATTGACTTCTTGCTCTTTTGAGCAGTGGCATTCAGTGTTTTCCCACTCCTCAGTTGAACTGCTTGACATTCTTCTGTTATTTGTTTAGATATTTGCTGTTTTGCTTGATTCAACTGCAGTTCTATGCTCTTGTTAGCAACCTTAGTATCATGGAGCATTTCTTTAAATTCTGCTAACTGTTCAGTCATCAGGAGTAGTTGTTGATTAAGCTCATTCATCTGTTCTTGAGGATCAGGATCAGTGACTACTGCCATGACCTCTTCTTGTGGAACGAATTCCTTGCTAGAATATAAGTATTGGTTTCTAGCAACAATGTCTATAAGCTCTTGAGCTTCTTCAATTGTCTTCCTCATGTGTATAGATCCACCAGCTGAGTGGTCTAAAGACATCTGAGCTTTTTCTGTGAGCCCATAGTAGAAAATGTCTAACTGTACCCACTCTGAAAACATTTCAGAGGGACATTTTCTTAGCATACCTCTATACCTCTCCCAGGCATCATAAAGGGATTCATTATCCTCTTGTTTAAAGCCTTGGATGTCCAGCCTTAGCTGTGTCATCCTTTTTGGAGGGTAAAAATGATTCAGGAATTTTTCTGATAACTGTTTCCATGTCTTTATGCTTGCTGTAGGTTGGTTATTTAACCACCTTTTGCTTGATCTTTTACAGCAAATGGAAACAGTAACAGTCTGTAGACATCCTGATCTACCTCTTTATCATGTATTGTGTCAGCAATTTGTAAGAACTGTGCCAGAAACTCAGTAGGTTCTTCCTCTGGAAGACCGGAATACTGGCAATTTTGCTGCACTATGATAATGAGTTGAGGGTTTAGCTCAAAGCTGCTTGCTTTGATGGGAGGTACACAGATGCTACTCCCATATGCAGCTGTACTGGGGTTGGCATAGGACCCCAGAGTCCTTCTGGACTGATTAATTCCACTTAAGTCCATAATAGACAAAAGGGAAATGAGAATAATTGCAAAGAGATGAATTTTGTTTATTTTTTTTTTATTATTATTATTTTTTTTTTTTTTTGAAATAACCGAAAAATTAAAATAAAATAAAATAAAACAAAAGGAAAATAAAATAAAATTCGAAAATTAAGAATAGAATAAGATCAAAGCAAATTGGGAACTGAATCAATTAGTAAAGAAAAAGATTTTGAAAACAGCAATTAAGAAGATATGATTGAAAAATTTTTTTGAAAAAGATTTGATTCTTAAAAAGAGGAAAGAGAAAAACACAAAAAGACACCAAACTTAAAATTTTAGAAAATCAAACACTAATTTTTTTCGAAAATTTTAAAGGAAAAACACAAAGAGGACACCAAACTTAGAACTTTTATGAATCAAAAGGGCTAAGAACATGCAAGAACGAAAATTTTAAAAGAAAAACAAACGCATGCAATTGACACCAAACTTAGAATATGAAACTAGACTCAACTAAAAAGACTCTAAACCAACAAAATAAAAAAAAAAAAAATCCTAATCTAAGCAACAAAATAAACCGTCAGTTGTCCAAACTCGAACAATCCCCGGCAACGGCGCCAAAAACTTGGTGCACGAAATTGCAATAACACTTTTGCAATCCCGCACAACTAACCAGCAAGTGCACTGGGTCGTCCAAGTAATACCTTGCGTGAGCAAGGGTCGATCCCACGGAGATTGTCGGCTTGAAGCAAGCTATGGTTATTTTGTAAATCTTAGTCAGGATATCAGAAATTATCAGGATTGATTGTAAAAAGCAAAAGAACATGTAATGGTTACTTGTACTGCAGTAATGGAGAATGGGTTGAGGTTTGGAGATGCTCCATCTTCCGAATCTCTGCTTTCCTACTGTCCTCTTCATCAAACACGCATGTCTCCTTCCATGGCAAGCTCGTGTAGGGTCTCACTGTTGTCAGCAGCTACCTCCCATCCGCGCAGTGAAAGCTAATGCAAAGCACTCTGTCACAGTGCCGCCAATCACCGGTTTGGTTCCCTCCCCTACCGGAATAGAATCACTCTTTTGCGTCTGTCACTAACGCCCAGTAGGTTACAGGTTTGAAGCACGTCACAGTCATTCAATCATTGAATCCTACTCAGAATACCACAGACAAGGTTTAGACCTTCCGGATTCTCTTGAATGCTGCCATCAGGTCCTGCCTATACCACGAAGATTCAGAAGAATCCAAGAGATAACTACTCAATCTAAGATAGAACAGAGGTGGTTGTCAGGCACATGTTCATGGTTGAGAATGATGATGATTGTCACGGATCATCACATTCATCCGGATTAAGAACAAGTGTTATCTTAGAATGGAAGCAAGCATGATTGAATAAGAAACAGTAGTAATTGCATTAATCCATCAAGACACAGCAGAGCTCCTCACCCCCAACCATGGGGTTTAGAGGCTCATACTGTGGAAAGAACGTGTATGAAATGTTATGGGGTCATAAGGTTCTGATTACAATGTCAAGAGGTCCTATAAGTAGTAAACTAGTATCCTAAGGTTTACAGAAATGAGTAAATGACAGAAAAATCCACTTCCGGGCCCACTTGGTGTGTGCTTGGGCTGAGCATTGAAGCTTTTATGTGTAGAGACGTTTTCTGGAGTTAAACGCCAGTTCTCATGCCAGTTTGGGCGTTTAACTCCAACTTTTAATCCAGTTCCGGCGTTTAACGCTGGAATTTCTGAGGCCGGATTGCTACGCGGGTTTGGGCCATCAAATCTTGGACAAAGTATGGACTATTATATATTGCTGGAAAGCCCAGGATGTCTACTTTCCAATGCCGTTGAGAGCGCGCCAATTGGGCTTCTGTAGCTCCAGAAAATCCACTTCGAGTGCAGGGAGGTCAGAATCCAACAGCATCTGCAGTCCTTTTCAGTCTCTGGATCAGATTTTTGCTCAGGACCCTCAATTTCAGTCAGAAAATACCTGAAATCACAGAAAAACACACAAACTCATAGTAAAGTCCAGAAAAGTGAATTTTAATTAAAAACTAATAAAAATATACTAAAAACTAACTAAAAGATACTAAAACATACTAAAAACAATGCCAAAAAGCATACAAATTATCCGCTCATCACCCACCTACCTCACCATTCAAATTCAAACCACTTTCCCTCCCAAACCCACCCATTATGGCCGAACCTTACCCCTCTCTCCACCCCTATATAAACCCATCTTCACTCCTTCATTTTCACACAACCTACACACTACTTCTCCCCCTTGGCCGAAAAACAAAGCTACCTCCATCTCCTCTATTTCTTCTTCTTCTACTCTATTCTTTCTTCTTTTGCTCGAGGACGAGCAAACCTTCTAAGTTTGGTGTGGTAAAAGCATTGCTTTTTGTTTTTCCATAACCATTTATGGCATCTAAGGCCAGAGAAACCTCTAGAAAGAGGAAAGGGAAGGCAAAAGCTTCCACCTTCGAGTCATGGGAGATGGAGAGATTCATCTCAAGGGTGCATCAAGACCACTTCTATGAAGTTGTGGCCAAGAAGAAGGTGATCCCCGAGGTCCCTTTTCAAACTTAAAAAAGGTCAACTTTAATCAAAGCTCTCACTTCTCTCTAGAATTAGGATTAGGTTTAGGTTAATCTCTTTCTTCGTAGATCTAGGTTTAATTCATGCTTTAATTCACTTTTCCATTATCAAGCCTTAATCTTCTCTTCTTCCTCTTTCTAGTTATGTGCTTTAATAATTGTAATTCTTCATTTTGTTTTGGATAGATTGTTGTTCATTTGTTTTCTTTCAGTAATGCAATTTGAGGTAATTCATGATAATTGTGATTTCCTTGATTTGTTGTTGTTAATTCTTTGCAATAATTGTTGTTAGATTCCATTCTTGTTGTTGATTTACTATGCTTTCCTTTTGTGCCTTCCAAGTATTTGATAAAATGCTTGGTGGGATTTTAGTGTAGGTTTTGTTCCTCTTGGCCTAGGTAGAGTAATTAGTGACTCTTGAGTTATCTAATTCCTTTGTTGATTGATAATTAGAAGTTGCTAATTAATTTGAATGCCTCTAAAGCTAGTCTTTCCTTTAGGAGTTGATTAGGACTTGAGGAATCAAATTGATTCATCCACTTGACTTTCTTCCATGGTTAGAGGTTAACTAAGTGGGAGCAATGGACAATTTGTTATCACAATTGAGGAGGATAATTAGGATAGGACTTCTAGTTCTCATATCTTGCCAAGAGTTTTGTTAGTTGTTAGTTTATTTCCTTTGCCATTTATATTTCTTGTCCAAAAATCTTAAAAACCCCAAATAACTCACAACCAATAACAAGACACTTCATTACAATTCCTAGGGAGAACGACCCGAGGTTCAATACTTCGGTTTATAAATTTAGGGGTTTGTACTAGTGACAAACAACTTTTTGTATGATAGGATTATTGTTTGGTTTAGAAACTATACTTTACAACGAGATTTCATTTGTGAAATTCTAAACCGTCAAAAATCAAATCATCAAAATGGCGCCGTTGCCGGGGATTTGCAATGGTGTTATGTTATTGGTTATTGTACATATGTGAATAGTGTAAATAGGTTGTCTTTTGCTTGTTTACTAGATTTCGTTAGTTTTATTTTGTTTTTCCATTATGAATTCTCACTTTGCCTATGAGTTTGGTTCTAATTATGTTGTAGGTGATGGGAGCTATAATGAAGATGTGTATCAAGGATGGGACAACCAAAGGTGGGAGGAGCCATATGCATACGATCAATCCTCTTGGCAACAACCTCCACCAATGCACTATGAAGAAGAGCCATTCTATGTTGCATACTAATCAAATGGCTATGGTGAATCTCCTTGTGACTTTCAAGAACCACCACCATATGCCTATGAATCATATCCTTAACATGATCATCAACTATACTCACAAGCCTCTTTTCACCAAATACCTCCATATGACTCTAATCCTTATCCACCACACCAACCACCTTTTGAACCATATGAGCCATATATGGAACCACAATTCCAAGATTACTACTCCCAAGAATCAACTCAATACACGCCACCACCTTACCAAGAAGAACCACCTTCCTATAATGAACCCTTTCTCCAAGACAATGAACCCTCTTATCCACTCTAATCCTCAATGGATGAAATCCTTAGCCTTATACTTCAAGGGCAAGGAGAAATACAAAGGGAGACACTAGAATTTATGGCTACCTTGACCAAGGTAGTAAGCATTTTAGCCTCCCAATGCTTGAGCACTCAAAGCACTCCCATGGTCACATGTGGAGAATCAATTAAAGAGCATAGCATGAAGGAGAGATTGGAAACTCCGGTGGAAAATGAGGAATGCTACTTTGTGTTAGAACAATTGGAGGAGCCTATGATTATTGAAGAAAAGGAAGAAGTGGTTGAAGACTTAGGAGATGCGAAACTTCCATGGGAAGCTAAAATCAAAGAAAATCCCTCCAAGAAGAGTAAATTTGATGTTGAGGAGGAATGTGCACAACCTCCAAGGCATATTCTATATGAAGACTTGGAGAGAATAAAGCAAGAATTGAGTTCCCTTGGTGATGAAGATCATGCATCCACTCTTCTTGGTGAAGAATCCTTTGAATTTGAAGAACCTTCTCCCAATGAATTTGAAAGTGATGTAAAGGTAGATTTCTCTCAACCTCCCATTTAAGACTTGAGTGATGGAGAAGAGTTAGATGAAGTTGATGAAAAAAGGATTGAGAATGAAGAAGTTCATGAAGAGGTGGTGATTGACAAGGAAGCAAACAAGGGAGTAGAGCTTGCAAGCACATTGGAGATACCTCTCCCCAAGCCACCACCATCCATTCTCTCATTCAAGTGGGTAAATTCCTTATACTTAAGCTTTGTTATTCCCCTTGAATATGGTTTTCTTGAGACAGATGGTCAACTTAGAAAAATTAGTGGCTTTAAGAGCAAAAAGGAGATGGTTAGTGGTTGGAAGCATCATTCTAGGTTCACTATGGTCACATGTCCAAAGCTTGATAGCAAAGGTTGGTGTATAACTAGAGTACATGGGTCTAGAAGGATGTTTGGTCACTTTGTTGAGAATTCACCTTGTTCACCACCCGGATGGACCAATAATGATGATCAACTTCAAGACGGGTGTGAAAATAAAGTGTGGGATCCCAGATCACAAGAAGAGGATCAATTCTGGGAGCCCCAAGCTTGTGAAGAACTCCATCAACACTTGGCTCAATCCATGAGAAATCTTGGGGCACAATGGAGAACCAAGCATTGGTGGGAGTTCCAAGATGAGTACAAGCACAAGCCACCATAACAATGAATCTCTCAACATGTCCAACTTAAGGACTTAAAATAAAAGTGCTAGGTGGGAGACACCCCACCATGGTAAACTCTTTCCACTCTCTTTTAATTTTGCTTAACAAGTGATTTGAGTTGCCATTGTAGGTAGATGTTTCATATACATTTGTTTGTACAACTTAATTGTTAGCATAGTCACATGTATGTTGTGTTTAGTAGTAGATGAATAATATCAAATTGCATTTTTGTGAATTGTATGATGGTTGATTGAATAAAGAGTTGTGAGCAGTATAAGGAGCATCTGAGCACAATTTTTCTGCTTAAAGAGCAATAAAAAAAGGGGGGTGGACGCGCGCGCACGATGTACGCGCACGCGTCCCTGAGCGGATGCATCATCACCCACATTCCAGAGAGTTGGGCCTCTCTTGGGTAAACACTACGCCCTGAGCCCAACACAACCCACGCTGACGCACACTACGTGCGCGCGCGCCAATCACGAGAACAAGGAAGTGTACGCGAACGCGCACCTGCCGCGTCCGTGTCGATCTGCTGCTGCAAATTTTGAGCCAATCCCCAGAGAGTTGCGTTGGACCTGGGCCAACTTTATGCCCCCAACCCAACTCCACTCGCGTGGACGCGCACTCGCCGCGTGCGCGCCTATATGCCACAAAGAGGAAAAAACGCGAGCGCACGCATCGCGCTTGCGCGCCTTATGATAAGCTACCAATGTACGCGGACGCGCACTTGCCGCGTACGCGCCCTAGCTGATGCCATCATTCCAGGCCCTTGTCCAGAGAGTTGGGCGCACGCTGAGCCCACTCTAAGCCTCCAGCCCAACTCGATGTACGCGTGCGCCCACTATCCGCGTACGCGCCGCTATATAGTTTCCCCATCCACGCTTGAGCGCATTGTACGCGCACGCGTAGGTACCTAGTTTTATCAATATACGCGGACGCGCAAGGTGCGCGCTCACGTCGATTCAAAAATAGGATAACCCTAATGCGCGAAAAGTATTGCGCAGTCGCGCACTCCCTCTTCTTCTTCCCCCATCACCTTCTTCCTCTTCCCTCCTCCAACCTCCGCTCAGCCTCTGTTCCGCCGGCCACCACCACCACACGGCCAACCCCCTTCGCTCTATCTCTCTCTCACTTACCCATTCTGCCCCTATCTCTCACTCTCACCTCTGCCCGAACGCCACCTCTGCCACTCCATCATCACCGCCGGCGACAAGCACTCGGCGGCCCCTCCTCCTCTTCCCCCATTTCACATTCTCCTCTCACTTTCCTTCTCTCACCATCGCCAGCTTCCCTTCACTCAGTCTCTCAACCTTCTCCACCCGCCATAACTGCCGGCACACCTGCGCCGCCGTGAACCTCCGCCGCCACCATCTGAGGCGGCTAATCTCTCTATTTCTGCCCTGCCTACCTATTTTTTATTCTGCCCAGCTTCCAGGTTCCTGCTCCAACTCTGCTTTCTATTAATCTTTTATTTCTGTTAGTTTTCTATTAGTTAGTTAGAATTGAAATGTTGCATGTTAGGATAGATAGAAATAATTGCTGTTAGATAGCTAGGACTGGATAGAGGATTCTAGGCCTGATAAGTGCTCCGTTTGTGCATATTCGCTGTTTGTTTACTTGGGTGCTGTATGATTGATTTTGGGTTGCTCTTTTATGACATTTGTGCTGCTGCATGCTATCCCATCGCCATTGCGCTTAATTGATGTTACTTTCTATGCTGTTTGTGCTATTTTGCTATCCGGGAAGTCCAATTTTAAGCCGGAATGCTGCCCAATTTTCAAGAAATTTATTTTCATTTTAGTCTCTATTGCAAATTTGGGCTATTTCCGTTACTTTCGACTTCCAGGATTTGCATTAAACATTGTAAACATGATTTCTATGTCTAGCCACAACTTCTCTTTTCTTTGAGCCTAAACATCATCATGCCACTAATCCATTTTTTCCAACTTACTAATTTCTTTAACCATTTAACTTCTACTCACATTTAACCCTATTTAACCATTCTTTCAAAGGTATGATAATTTCATTGCTTAATAAATAAGAGTTGTTGACATTAGTGACCATCACATTGATGATTTCCTTTCAATTCATTGCACCCCGTTGCAATTTCATTTCCATCATCAATAATTACACCTCATTGTATGCATTTGTGAATCCTTTTGTTAGGCGAGCTTTCTTTCATCATAGCACTAACTATCACTCTCACCGCTTACTTGCTAACTTGTTTAACCTACTCACTTCATTTTTTCTTTACTTAACTCATTAACCATTCTTTTGAGCTTTGATGATGAATATGCCTATTCTTTAAGAATTGTGTACATTGTTGGTTGTATTGATTTCTTGGTTTATGTTTCCACTTATACTTATTTGCACACCAAGTTTTCAATACACATTATGATTGCTCGTCATTCCTCTTACATCTTGAAGTTGCTTTTAATTGCTATATGCTACATGTTTAATTGCTATCATAATTGTTTTTTTCAGGATGTCAGATAAAGGGAAAGCTATAGCCACTACCTCCAAGAAAAGAAAACATTCTACACCCTCTATTCCCTTCATTTACAAGAATTATGCTAAGAATCCTTTGAATGACGAAGAAAAGGAAAATCAGTTGCTACCTTCTACCGATCCAACCAAGTTTCCCAATCTTTACTGTGAGCTTCGCCTTTCCAAGTATCGGACGACGAAACTAAATACTGAGAAGAAGCATGTCCTTCCCAATGATGTGAGACGGTCAATTACTTGTCGAATCCTAGAGTTGGGTTTGGACTTTGTTGACAGAGATTTGGGGGATATCAACATTTCTTGGGTGAAGGAATTTTATTGCAACTTCTTCCGTCCTACTCTGGATTCAGTTCAGTTGAGGGGTAGAGAGGTTATGATCACTGAGACTGCTATAGAGGAGGCATTGCAGTGCCGACATCTTCCTGATGGCACCTGCGCTCATCAGCAGGCTGAGATAGCTATTCACAGCATGACCATTGACTATGAGGCGCTTAGGTGCGTGATTGGTTTACCAGATGCTACTTGGGTCATGGATGCGAACAACACTAAGCCTAAAGGGATGCTCTTCGCTCATCTGACTAGAGAGGCCAAGACTTGGCAGATGATATTTGCCCACTATGTCTTACCCACCACTCACTTCTCTGAGATCCCTATGGAGATGCTACTTCTGATTGGGTGTGTTACGGAGGGGAATGAGGTCTATTTCCCTCGATTAATCCGGCAGTGTATGTGGCGAGCACATATTCGTGGCCTCCTTCCGTTCCCTACCTTGGTTACCAGCATGGCCGCTTTAGCTGAGGTCCCCTGGTCGGATGATGATGTGACACCACCACCCCCAGATGACGATGACAAGGAGGTTACTATTCCTTGGGGTGGTTGGGTGCACGAGAAGCCCCCGGCTAGACGCCGATCTAGGGCTCGAGCAGTGGTAGGGACAGCCGGACCTTCAGTAGCTCTGTCCTCTTCTGCAGTAGCTCCATCTCCTTCGGCAGCCCCTTCTTCAGCACCTGAGCTAACTTACCTACTGGTCCAGCGTCTGTTTCGGTTTTTGAAGCACGAAAAGCGCCATGTCAGGCACCGACTGGATCGGATGGATCAGGCGCTCATCTCCCTTGGCGCTGAGTTACCTCCGCTTCTAGACTCTCCGGCCTCCGATGAGCAGGATCATCAGGTGGAGGATGTTGATGAGCCGACTCAGCAGGATGCCCCTCCAGCTGCTCCTGACACCACAGAGATTCAGCACCCCCAAGAGGAGCCGGTCCCACAACCTCAGCCAGAGTCAGCACCTACCATTGCACCTTCCCCTGATCCTCCGGTTTAGCATCGAGGACGATGCTCGATCTTAAGTGTGGGGAGGTCACCGGTAGCATCATTAGAGGACCGGTGAACATTTTGGCCATTTTCCTAGTTATCTTACTTTGCATACCTTTTGTATATATTTGATGCATTTTGATTTTATTTTGGATACTCTTACTATTTAGGTTCGTTTTGGATACCTTTACTGCTTATTTTGGATTTTAGATATTTTGATGCTTTTGGATATTTCTAGATGTTTTGGATGATAGATTTCATATTTTTAGTTGGATTTTCATTTCATACTTTTAGTTGGATTTTTCTTTATACATTTTTGCATATCTTCTTTTGTATATCTTTCTTTTTTTTTTAGTTTGTGGTTATGATTAAACTTAGTCACCCTTTTGCATAAGAAATTGTTTTAAGTGAAAAAAAAAAGAGGAAAAGGGTAAACTAAGGAAAATTTTTGAATTTCTCAATCACAACAATGCTTAGTCAAATATTAAGATTTTCCAAGGAATTTAATTATAGGGCACCAACCCAATTGATTGAAGAAAATTTTCGGTAAAACTTGCTTGAATTCTTACTTTATGAAGCATGTATTGAATTAAGAACACAAGCTTGTGAGACTTGAGCCTATTGATGTGGTTACATTTTATAACCACTTATTTTCCATTCTTGTGTGAAATTATTCTCTATCTATGATTGTGATCCTTGATTTGCTTGGTTCTATATGTCCATTTATTTCTTGTATTCATGCATTTGTATGATTGAGGCCATTATTTCATTAGCCCACTTACCCAAATAGCCTACCTTTTACTCTCCATTGTTAGCCAATTTTGAGCCTATGCTTAACTAACTTGTTCTCATTTCAGAACATTACAAGCCCAAGGCGGAAAACCAATGAAAGTCCTTGTTTGGATCTTTGATTAGCCTAGGCTAGTGAGAGTGTTTATTATTCAAAATTGGTGAGGCTTGGGAACATTAGATGGGATAAAAAGAGTAGTACACTTTCATATTTAGGAATTGGGAATATATTCATGTATTGATTGAATGTATAAGATCTTATGCAATTGATGTCCTTGCACAAAGTATAAAAAGAAAAGAAAAGAAAAGAAGAGAAAAATAAAATGAAAAAAAAGGGGAATATAGAAAAAAATAAAAAGAGAAGAAAAATAATAAAAGGGGACAAAATGCCCCAAAGTGAAGTTCAATAAAAAGGAATCAATGCATAAGTGTTACGAATCAAGGAATAGAATGCATGAATATGTAAGAAAAAAGTGAAGAATGGGTAGTTAGAATAGTTTGAATTTGTATAGGTCATTATATAGATTAGGTGGGAAAGTCTAAGCTAATCCAAGATCTAAACTCTAGTCCATTTAACTATAGTTGATCCTACCTTGACCCTAACCCCATTACAACCTAAATGAAAGACCTCATGGTGAGTGTATGCATGCATTGAATGAGTGTTGATTGTTAGAAGAAAATCAATTTTTGGAAAGCATGATTAGAAGAGAATTGAGTGAATAGAGCGGATACACATCCGGTGAGGGTTCAAAAGTTCAATCACATGCGTTCACTCATATTATTTATATTCTTGCAAGTTTGAACTCTTTTTGATAATTCAATACAATTGTGGTTTGGCTTTGATTC
Organism: Arachis stenosperma; assembly: GCF_014773155.1. NCBI lineage: Eukaryota > Viridiplantae > Streptophyta > Magnoliopsida > Fabales > Fabaceae > Arachis > Arachis stenosperma. Next base: position 43,849,142 of record NC_080381.1, on the reverse strand, counting down.
CTATTGCCCTAGCTCTTGTGCTTATACATATATCTTGGGAATTGATATGTTTGAACTAAGCATTTGTATTTACTTTAGGTAGTTACATTTAGATAGGACTCATATAGTTTAGTTGCATTCAATAAATGTCATACCCCTTAGTTCCTTCTTATTTTAGCATGAGGACATGCTAAGGTTTAAGTGTGGGGAGGTTGATAAACCCCATTTTTAGGGTTTATCTTGTATTGAATTTAGAGTACTTTGATAACCTTTTCTCGCATTTAGCCTATGAATTGGCATGGTTTTGTAATCTCTCCCGTATTTGTGCTTAAGTGTAAAAACATGCTTTTTAAGCCTTATTTTGATGAATTCTAATTCCTCTTTGATTCCACAAGATGCCTTGATGTGTTTGCTAGTAATTCCAGGATTGAAATAGGCTAGGCATGGATCAAAGGAAGCTAGGAAGGAAGCATACAAGTAGAGAGAAGCATAAAAAGTCAAAGAAGTGAATTCAGCCGAGCACGCGCACGCGCATAAGGCGCCTGCGCGCACATTGCAGAATCGGCCAAGGACGCGCACGCGTACCGTGCGCGCACGCGTCGAAGTTCGCACATGACTACATTAAAAGCAACACGTGCCTGGCGATTTGGAAGGGGTTTCTAAACCCATTTTGGCACCAATTACTGAGAGAAAGGAATAAAAGGATCAAGGATTGAAGGGGGAAGGGAAGGAGAAGTTAGTTACCATTAGTTTAGCTTTAGTTAGAGTAGTTTTAGAGAGAGAAGCTCTCACTTCTCTCTAGAATTAGGATTAGGTTTAGGTTAATCTCTCTCTTCTTAGATCTAAGTTTAATTCATGCTTTAATTCACTTTTCCTTTATCAAGCCTTAATCTTCTCTTCTTCCTCTTTCTAGTTATGTGCTTTAATAATTGTAATTCTTCATTTTGTTTTGGATAGATTGTTGTTCATTTGTTTTCTTTCAATAATGCAATTTGAGGTAATTCATGATAATTGTGATTTCCTTGATTTATTGTTGTTAATTCTTTGCAATAATTGTTGTTAGATTCCATTCTTGTTGTTGATTTACTATGCTTTCCTTTTGTGCCTTCCAAGTGTTTGATGAAATGCTTGGTTGGATTTTAGAGTAGGTTTTGTTCCTCTTGGCCTAGGTAGAGTAATTAGTGACTCTTGAGTTATCTAATTCCTTTGTTGATTGATAATTAGAAGTTGCTAATTAATTTGAATACCTCTAAAGCTAGTCTTTCCTTTAGGAGTTGATTAGGACTTGAGGAATCAAATTGATTCATCCACTTGACTTTCCTCCATGGTTAGAGGTTAACTAAGTGGGAGCAATGGACAATTTGTTATCACAATTGAGGAGGATAATTAGGATAGGACTTCTAGTTCTCATATCTTGCCAAGAGTTTTGTTAGTTGTTAGTTTATTTCCTTTGCCATTTATATTTCTTGTCCAAAAATCTTAAAAACCCCAAATAACTCACAACCAATAACAAGACACTTCATTACAATTCCTAGGGAGAGCGACCTGAGGTTCAATACTTCGGTTTATAAATTTAGGGGTTTGTACTAGTGACAAACAACTTTTTGTATGATAGGATTATTGTTTGGTTTAGAAACTATACTTTACAACGAGATTTCATTTGTGAAATTCTAAACCGTCAAAAATCAAATCATCAAAATCTGTGTGGAAGGAGCTCAATGCAAACAGGAGATCTGACTCATAGACATGAGCATGAGGAAATTCCTCATCATGAAATCCCTGAGATGCCTCAAGGGGTGCACTTTCCTCCACAAAACTATTGGGAGCAAATCAACACCTCCCTAGGAGAATTGAGTTCCAACATGGGACAACTAAGGGTGGAGCACCAAGAACATTCCATCCTCCTCCATGAAATTAGAGAAGACCAAAGAGTCATGAGAGAGGAGCAACAAAGGCAAGGAAGAGACATTGAGGAGCTCAAGCACTCCATAAGATCTTCAAGAGGAAGAACAAGCAGCCATCACTAAGGTGGACCCGTTCTTTAATCTCCTTGTTCTTTATTTCTCTATTTTTTTTCAAAAATTATGCTTTATGTTTTATTTATGTTTGTGTCTTATGATCATTAGTGTCTTAGTATCTATGCCTTAAAGTTATGAATGTCCTATGAATCCATCACCTTTCTTAAATGAAAAATGTTCTTAATTAAAAAAAAGAAAAGAATTGCATGAATTTTGAATTTTATAACAGATTAATTATTTTGATGTGGTGGCAATACTTTGACTTCTGAATGTATGCTTGAACAGTGCATATGTCTTTTGAATTTGTTGTTCATGAATATTGGCTCTTGAAAGAATGAGGAAAAAAAGGAGACATGTTACTGAGGATCTGAAAAATCATAAAAATGATTCTTGAAGCAAGAAAAAGCAGTGAATACAATATATATATATATATATATATATATATAATAATAATAATAATAATAATAATAATAATAAAGTCATGATCCAAGGAAAAAAAAGAGTGTGCTTAAGAACCCTGGACACCTCTAATTGGGGACTCTAGCAAAGCTGAGTCACAATCTGAAAAGGTTCACCCAGTTATGTGTCTGTGGCATGTATGTATCCGGTGGTAATATTGGAAGACAGAGTGCTTTGGGCCACGGCCAAGACTCATAAAGTAGCTGTGTTCAAGAATCATCATACTTAACTAGGAGAATCAATAACACTATCTGGATTCTGAGTTCCTATAGAAGCCAATCATTCTGAATTTCAAAGGATAGAGTGAGATGCCAAAACTGTTCAGAGGCAAAAAGCTAAAAGCCCCGCTCATCTAATTAATACTGATCTTCATAGATGTTTTTGGAATTCATTGCATATTCTCTTCTTTTTATCTTATTTGATTTTCAGTTGCTTGGGGACAAGCAACAATTTATGTTTGGTGTTGTGATGAGTGGATAATTTATATGCTTTTTGGCATTATTTTTAGTATGTTTTTAGTATATTTTAGTTAGTTTTTATTATATTTTTATTAGTTTTTAGTTAAAATTCACTTTTCTGGACTTTACTATGAGTTTGTGTGTTTTTCTATGATTTCAGGTATTTTCTGGCTGAAATTGAGGGACCAAAGCAAAAATCTGATTCAGAGGCTGAAAAGGACTGCAGATGCTGTTGGATTCTGACCTCCCTGCACTCGAAGTGGATTTTCTGGAGCTACAGAAGCCCAATTGGTGCGCTCTCAATTGCGTTGGAAAGTAGACATCCTGGGCTTTCCAGCAATGTTTAATAGGCCATACTTTGCCTGAGATTTGATGGCCGAAACAGGCGTTCCAAGTCAGCTCAAGAATTCTGGCGTTTAACACCGGAACTGGCACAAGAATGGGAGTTAAACGCCCAAACTGGCACAAAAGCTGGCGTTTAACTCCAAGAAAAGTCTCTACACATGAAAGCTTCAATGCTCAGCCTAAGCACACACCAAGTGGGCCCGGAAGTGGATTTTTATGTCATTTACTCATCTTTGTAAACCCTAAGCTACTAGTTCTCTACAAATAGGACCTTTTGCTATTGTATTTTCATCTTTAGATCTTTGAATCTTTGGATCACTTTAGATCTTCTGATCATCTTTGGACGTTTAGTTCTTAGATCATTTGGGGGCTGGCCTCACGGCCATGCCTAGACCTTGTTCTTATGTATTTTCAATGGTGGAGTTTCTACACACCATAGATTAAGGTGTGGAGCTCTGCTGTACCTCGAGTATTAATGCAATTACTATTGTTCTTCTATTCAATTCAGCTTATTCTTGTTCTAAGATATCACTTGTTCCTCAACTTGATGAATGTGATTATCCGTGACACTCATCATCATTCTCACCTATGAACGTGTGCCTGACAACCACCTCCGTTCTACCTTAGATTGAGTGGATATCTCTTGGATTCCTTAATCAGAATCTTCGTGGTATAAGCTAGAATTGATGGCGGCATTCAAGAGAATCCGGAAGGTCTAAACCTTGTCTGTGGTATTCTGAGTAGGATTCAAGGATTGAATGACTGTGACGAGCTTCAAACTCGCGATTGTAGTGCGTTGGTGACAGACACAAAAGAATCACTGGATTCTATTCTAACATGATCGAGAACCGACAGCTGAATAGCCGTGCCGTGACAGAGCGCGTTGAACATTTTCACTGAGAGGATGGGACTGTAGCCATTGACAACGGTGATGCCCAACATACAGCTTGCCATGGAAAGAAGTAAGAAGGATTGGATGAAGACAGTAGGAAAGTAGAGAGACGGAAGGGACAAAGCACCTCCATACGCTTATCTGAAATTCTCACCAATGAATTACATAAGTATCTCTATCTTTATTTTATGTTTTATTCATCTTTTAGTCATTAATCCTCCATAACCATTTGAATCTACCTGACTGAGATTTACAAGATGACCATAACTTGCTTCATACCAACAATCTCCGTGGGATCGACCCTTACTCGCGTAAGGTTTATTACTTGGACGACCCAGTGCACTTGCTAGTTAGTTGTGCGAAGTTGTGATAAAGAGTTGAGATTGCAATTGAGCGTACCATGTTGATGGCGCCATTGATGATCACAGCTTTATGATTGCTTTTGGATAAGTTGTGCACCTAATTATCTTTCTAAAATATTTGAGGAGATATTTTAGCCTTTATCCAAACTTGTGTGCACCTTGTTTTTAAAATTCTACATGATTTGTTTCCAACATGAAGTTGTATTACAGCAAAGCCACATTTATGCTTTTGTTGCTCTCTTGAAGAATATTTATTACTTGACTTTCTTCTAAACTGCGAAGTGATTTTTCCGCAAATTTTTTATTCCTTTATGAACAATGTATTCGAGAGTATTTCTAATCGTGCTCTTGAGTTCTGTGAGCTTTGTCTTGGGTCTGAGATATTCTTTTCTGTAGACCTCACACTTCTTCGACTCAGCTTGAAATTGTTTCAAACTAATGCGCTAATTTTTCTACTTATTGGTCCTCTTGAATTTCTTTGATCCAAGGGTCATCTTTGAGGTAGTCAATTGATTTATTTCTAGAAAACTTCATTTGCTTGATCATCCTTATTTTCTGGGATTGGATACATTCCCTCGGATCTATGAGTACTATCCTTGACATTTGACTCTCATTTCTAAATCTTGTATCCTTCTGAGTAGACTCGAGAATTATTTTGATATCACGTGCGACTTGTAGATGTATACGTAACGCAATGTGTTAGTTCTTTAAGACGTGATACGTGTATACGAAAGTTGAATCGGTAGGTGTGCAACGTTATGAGTTGTGGATGTTTTGTTCCTTGCGAACGGGTTTGCGGTCGTTAGGCTTATGATCGGTTATGGGGATTGAAAAGTGCCTGATGAGGTTGGAAAGTTGAATCCTTGAGGCTGATATGAGATTAGTGTGCGGATGTTAAGCACGTTGTTTTAACCCCATCCTGTTTTATAGCCTTCGACGCCTTGCCTTGCTATCCAATGTTTGAACCATGTCATCTTTTGCATTGAGCCTATCTTGTAATGTTCGTTTTGCAACCATACTCCTACCTTTGTATCTTTATGCATACGACCATCAAAGTATTTGAGAACCGTATATATGTTTATATTTTGAGATATTTTTGCTTATTTCTTAAATGTGTTCAAGAATGAACTGTTATGAAATTTCTTTCGTTTTATAATAATTTTCGAGGGCAAAAATTTTTAGAAGGTGGGTAGAATGTAAGACCCAAAACCTTTGAAAAGTCTTTTTATGATCAAGTCTCAAATCATATAGTTATTTATAGCCTTAATTTCAGAAATTATTTTATTAAAGATAATTAAGGCAAGTTTTGATTGATTGGATTTGACATAAGTTATGATTATTATCCAATTTTATTAATTATTGGATTATTTTTTATATTTGGATGATAAAGTTGATAGTTATGAAATAATAAGGATTTTTATATGATTTGGATTAGATAAGTAATATTTTAAATATTACTATTGCTATTTTGGAAAAATGAAGAAATTAAGTATATTATTTCTAATTTTTTGGATTTGAACATTTTATTCAAAATAATTTATAAAATTGATGAGCAAATTGTATTTTTTAATATATTATTATTGTTGGATTAGAATTTATTTCTAATTACTATAATATCCATATTTTATGTGAAATTACCAAATCACCCTCAGCCCTAATTTTTGAAAATAAAACCCTAACCCTGAAACGCTAACCCATGACCCGGTTTCCCCACAACTACTGCAGCCCTCCCTTCGAATAGCAGCACACACGGTTTAACTCCTCTTCTTCCATGAAAGGAAAGAGGAAGAAGCAGAAAACGGAGAGAAGTGAAAAGGGACTGCTGATTTGAGGAAAGATGAAGGACGGCGCTGGCGGGCGTCACTGCGGCCGCACCGCCGTGTTGCACCGGAAGGGATGAGAGAGCAAGGAACAGATCCGAGAGGGGAGGAGGGCGACGCAGCCGCCGAGCCGTCACCATGCTGATCGTCTTCCCCGCCGCCATTGCCGTCCCGTTCCTAGAACCCTGAGTCGCGCCTCTGTCACCGAGCCAGAGGAGCTCATCCTTGCTGACTCGCCGCCACCACTGTTGGGGTTTGTCGCCGCCATCTTGCCTCTACCGGCGAGCACGAAGAGAGGGGGAGATGGGAGTTTGCACAATAGTGAGAGGGAGAGCGCGACAGGGGAGACCATCGCCGCCTGGAGAACCGTTGCCGAATCCATTCTTTCCGCCGCCACTGGGAGCACGAATAGAGTCGCCCCCGTCGGAACCACGCCATCACTGCCAGCTTCCACCTCCATCGAGGTTGACGATGGATGAGAGTGGAGGAAACTGCCTCTCTCTCTCTGCCGTTGAAATCCCCTGCCGCTGCTGCTTGCGTCTTGAACTACTGCACCAGCCACCGCCGCATATGACGCTGTTGGAAAGGGGAGCTGCGCCTATGTGTTTATGGCTGCCGGAGAAGTGGTTGGGGCTGCCGAAACCACACCGGAGCTTTTGGCCGTTTCTGCCACTTGAGACCTCCGCTGCTGTCGCTGGAAAACGCCTCTGCCGCTGTCGAGATCCAATGCCGGTAAGGGTTTCGAATTTGGTTTTTGTTTCTTGTGAGATTCTGGACTTTTATTGTTGCGGCATGTTGGTTTCAGCCGCCGCTGCCGGAGTCTGATCACCGTTGCGGCCTGGCATGGCTCCCGGGGCTGCCGCCGAACCGGTTTGGAGGCCGCCGCCGTCTTGGTTCAACCGATTCTCCTTCGGTTCGGTAAGCATTTCGATTTGAATGCCCTTTAGTTACTGTTCTGTTATCATATGCTGAGGTTTATTGCGTTAATTGCTATAAGATTGAGTTTGGTTGTTGTATGTTGCGATTAGAGTTGTCGAGACTGTTGCGAAAGTGGCTTGGACCTAAGGTTTTGGTTGCCGTCAGTTTGGTTTGAGGCGAAAAGGACTTGGTGAGTCATTTGGGTTATGGAATTGCGTTTTGAGGTAGGGGCACTTTCCAAAAACTATGTTTTATGTATTGGAATTATTACATATGGATACTGATGTGAGATATTGTGTATTTGGTGATTGTATCCGCCTTATGTATTATTTGATTGACTCGAATGATTATGGATGTTGGTTTGGCTGAATTGTTGTGCGGCTTTGTGAATTGTAATGTTTGAAGTTGATTCTTTAAAGATTTGAAATCTAAGTTTAATCCGTTGAGGATTGATTTGATTTGAGTTAATTATTTTGATGATTTGAGAAGTCGAATGCACTTTTGAATTCAGCCTGGTTTACTTTAATTGACTTGGTTTTGGACAAATGATTTACTTCTGAACTGATTCTTTTAAGCTTTGGAAATGAGTTAAATCAGTTGATATTGAGTTGATTTTGAAATGGTTTCCTTGAGATATGCCACTGAGGTGACTGTTGGATTTAGCTTGCTTTTGAATTGATTTCTGGTTTTGAGTTGTTGAAAAGGAATGAGAAATGGTTTAGTTGGGACCCGAACCGGGTGGCAAAGGTCCAAGTTTTAGGGGAGGTGCTGCCGAAATTTCTACAAAATCCTACTCTTGTTTGTAAAGTTATTTAAAAAGGGATTGGATTTGAGAAATTGTATTATTTGATTTATTAAGAGAATATTTATGTTTTCAAGCTTAATTTATTTAATGAACTTTATGCGTTGAGTTCGGCTTATTTAGAAATGAACTATTTGTACAGTTTGAATCATGAAGGAAAGAATGATGCTCTAATATTGATTTCAATATAAAAAGGAGCTTTTAGTGATTTTAAAGGAATCTAGACTTTTGATTGAGTAATCAAGTTTGAGGCATTTTGGAAGAGTTAGAAAAATGGGTTCCAAAAAGAAACCTGAAAGTGGTTTGATTCAAATGAACCGGTTCCGTTTCAAATGAGTCGATTTTTGGACCAGGTTGGAACTTGTGATTTTGTATGATTGGTTTCATAATAAATTCAGTTTTTATTTACTTGAACCGAGAATCTATGATTTCAAGAGTTTCAATGAATTTTAAGGAATTTATATAAATTGACCTTCCCTAAAGACTCGGGACTCTAACGAGAAACTTTTGTTATAAAATCCCATTGTTGGATGGGTGATTTTGAATGTTCCCAAAATGAATCTTTAACTTTCCATGGTTTTGGAAGTTTTGGAAAGAGAATGCCGAGAGTGGCTTTGTTTTAAAAAGGGAACTCACTTTTAGAAAATTTGGCTTATGAGCCTGAGATGATTTGAGAAATGAGATCTTTAAAGCCAAGGCTGAAAGGAGTTGAAATTTGATTTCAAAGTGAAATGGCTTAAATGCCGGTTTTATGAATTTGATGATGTTGAATGGTGAAAGTGCTGTTTTGTTATGGGCAGGAATGGCTGTGTATGATTATGAATATTGGCTGGTTTTGGATTGAACCGTGAGCCGGAATGGCTGTGTATGATATTGATTTATGGCTGATTGCCGAATGAGTTATGGGCCGTATGGCTGACTATGAATTATGAATTTAAGCCGGATGGCTGAGATGGATGTTGATCCATGGCTGGGACTGAATGAATATATGCTTGAGATACCTAGGTAGTAGCAAGGGTTGTGGTTCGTCCCACTTGCTCCAGGTCAGAGACTGTGACGCCTGGGTAGTAGCGGTAGTAGTGGTGATTCCACTCGCTCCAGGTTGAGCTTTTAAACACCCGCCTGGGTAGTAGCCGCAGTAGTGGTTATTCCACTGGCTATGGGTTGAGCGGGTAGTAGCAATGGGGTTGTAGCTCAAACATACTTGCTCCGCGATGGGTGTTTCTGTCCATGGTTAGCTACCAAGACGTGTCGGGTTGGCTATATAACTGACAGATGATATCATCAGCCACTAGGAACAGGCATGCATCATGTGCATCTATGTGACATTGTTTGGGTGTGCATATTATACTTGGTTTGCCTTTGTGATTAACTGCTAATTGTTCTACTTGCTGTAACTGTTTGTTTGTGCTTGAACTTCCTATCTATGTTTGCAATTGGGACTCTGTTGGTTTGTGGTGATTGGTTGTTGGATTGGATTGTTTGGGCCTAGGGCCGTGGTTGAATTGAGATGGACCGATGGTTGGTTTCGGTTTGGTGTTCCTGGTTTGGAGAAATATGAAATATTATTTTGGTTCAACATAGATAAACCTTTTGAAAGGCTTTTGATGTTTTTGAGAATTGAACGGTTCCACTTTTAGAAAAGATTTCCGGCTTTACTCTTATTGTGAACTGTTGTTTTTGAAAAGAGGCATAAGATGGTTATTAATTACTGGTACAGTTTATCTTCACGTATCCTATTATAGTAATTCCCAAAAACCCCCTACTGAGAACCCTTTTGAGGATGATGTTCTCAACCCCTACATTTTTCCCCTTTCAGGATATGGGCGCAGAAGTCACGAAGAGTTTATTTAGTTGTTGTTGAAATGATCTGTATTGCCTTAGATTATTGTTTATTGTACCCTCGCCTTTATCTTGATATACTCTTTAAGAGGGATAGTGATTGTATTGGTTAATGCTTGTAATATTTACATACTTATATGTATATATATGGATGTACCCTTTATGAGTTTTTGTAAGTTGTATGGTATGTATAGATGTATGTTGTATAGCAAAAGTATTTTTGGGAGCGGTTTAAAGTTTAAAGTTTAAACAAGCTCATATTTTAGTATTAAATAATATAAGTGTCGTCGTAATGACCGAGCTATCAGAGTTGCGCAGCCGGAAGCGTGAGCTTTGGTAGTTAGGGTGTTACATCTAGACCACTCAGCTAGTGGATCTATACACATGAGAAAGATAATTGAAGAGACTCAAGAGCTCATAGATACAATTACTAGAAATTAGCATCTGTACTTAAGTAGTGAGTCCTCTATGAAAGAAGAGGCTAAAGCAGTATCCACTGAACTTAGTCCTCCAGAGCAAGTTGCTGAACTCAATCAGCAACTATTTTCTATAACAAAACAGTTAGCAGAATTTAAAGAGATGCTACAAGAAACCAAAGATGCTAACCAGAATTTGAAAAAACAATTGAATCAGAAAAAATAGCAGTTATATAAACAGATAACAGAAAGAATACCAAGCTGTTCATTTAAGGAGTGGAAAGACATTGAATGTCTCAAATCAAAGCAGCAGGAAGCTAAGAAAGGAACATCTGACAGAGGATGACCAATTTACTGCCCAAAATCCCTTTGAGGACAGTAAGATTAGCGATTGGTTTAGAAACTATACTTCGACGAGATTTTATTTGAAAAATTCTAAACCGTCCATGGGGTTGGGCTAGGGGCTTAGAGTTGGCCCAACGCAGGTCTAACTCTCTGGAGAATGGCCTGGAAGTCATGCAATCAGATCGGCGCGCACGCGGTATGTACGCGTCCGCGCGCATTGAGAGGAATGGAGATCCACGCGTGAGCGTGCAATGCGCTCTAGCGTGGGATGGCAGAAGTGGTAAGGGCGCGTGCGCGTACCGTGCGCGCACGCGTACATGAGATTGGGCCTGAGGCTTAGAATGGGCTTGAGGCACGCCCAACTCTCGGGTCCGTGGCCTAGATTGGTGGCAGCACGCAAGGGCGCGCGCGCGGTAAGCGCGCGTCCGCGTAAGTTGATGATTTATGACAAGATGGCGCGCACGCGGCCTGTGCGCGTCCGCGCGAAGCAAGTTGGGCCAGGGGCTGAAGGTTGGCCCAGAACTGGCTCAACTCTCTGTGGATTGGCTCAATTGTTGCAGCAGTAAATCGGCGCGGGCGCGGCATGTACGCGTCCGCGTGAACGTCCATGTGCTTAAAGACGGCGCGCACGCACGTTGTGCACGTCCGCGTGTAATGTGTTGGGCCCAAGGCATAATGTTTGCCCAAGGGAAGCCCAACTTTCGGGTGTGTGGCTCATGGTGCGTCCACACAAGGACGCGTGCGCGTACCGTGCGCTCGCGTCCAACCCCCCCTTTTCTTTTTTTTTTTTTTTTTTAGAAAACAAATTGCTGGGTGCTCCCCTTAGTGTTCACAGCTCTTATTCACTCAACCATCATACAATTCACAAAAATACAATTTTTTTTGATATTATTCATCTACTACTAAACACAACATGCATGTGACTAAGCTAACAATTAAGTTGTACAAACAAATTGTATGAAACATCTACCTACAATGGTAACTCAAATCACTTATTAAGTAAATTTAAAAGATTGGAAAGAGTTTACCATGGTGGGGTGTCTCCCACCTAGCACTTTTAGTTTAAGTCCTTAAGTTGGACATTTTGAGAAGCTCCTTGTCATGGTGGCTTATGCTTGTACTCATCCTTGAATCTCCAAGGATCTTTGCTTCTCATTTGGTTGACAGAATTTCCAACCGTTTTTATTAAGCTTGGGCAGAGTTCTACCCAAGATATGAGTTCCTCTAATTGGTCCTCACATATCGAACCGGGATCCCATATCTTATTTTCGCATCCAACCGTTAGTTGAGTTTCATGATTTTGACGGATGGTTGGATGGCATAAATGTGGTTGACACATAGAATTCTCTTTATTCCACCAATGCTTCCCTCTAGATCCATACAAAGTGATCCTTGTCCCAACATCATCCCTATACCTTGAGGCCTTGACCTTGATGAGCTTAACACCTACTTTCCAACCACTACACAACTCATTCTTACTTTTGATTCCACAAAGAGTTCTAAGTTGACCATCATTTTCAATCAAACCATATTCAAGTGAGAAATTAAAGCTTAGGGATAGAGATTTTACCCACTTAAATGTTGTATTGGATGGCAATTTGGGAAGGGCGGCCTCCCCACACTTAGACAATGCAAGGTCCACTTCCTTGTGCTCCTCTTTAATTGTTTCCACCTCTTCACAATTTTCTTCAATTTCAACCTCATCGTCTTTGTTACGTGGCTTGGTGTTATCTTCAAGAACTTCATCTTGTCTAATGAAAGGCGATTCAATTTTGGATAGAAATTCATTGATGAATGAGTTCATCTCTTGATCAACCTCTTCATATTCTTCAATTTCAATATACACCATGCCATTTCCGTCTTCCTTGGGAGGTTGTGCACACACTTCTATAATTTCAACTCTACGTCCAATGGGTGAGGATTCCATTGTAGAGAGAAATTCATCCATGATTGAGTCCATCTCTTGATAAGCCTCTTCTAAGTCTCCAATGATGGTATGCCTTGGAGGTTGCGCACCCTCCTCAACATCAATGTCAAGCTTCTTGGAAGAGTTCTTCATGATGCTACATTCCCATGGACTTTCAACATCTCCTAAATCTTCAACCACTTCTTCCCTTTCTTCAATGATCATAGGCTCCTCCAATTGTTCCAACACAAAACTTGACTCCTTCTTTTCCACCGAACTTTTCAATTTCTCCTTCATACTTTGCTCTTCTTTTGACTTTTCACATGTGGTCACGGAAGTACCTTGAGTCTTCAAACATTGGTGGGTTAAGGTGGACACTACCTTGGTCAAGTTGGTCACCAACTCAAGTGTATCCCGCTTCATGGCCTCTTGTCCTTGAAGTAACAAAGTGAGAGGATCGTCTAGTGGGGCTTGGGGTGGGTAGGAAGGTTCATCATTTTGGAGAGAGGGTTCGCAATAGGAAGGTGGTTCTTCTTGGTAAGGTTGTGGAGATTGTGTATATTGAGGTGGTTCTTGGTAGTGATCTTGATAGGGTTGTGGTGGTTCTACGGGTTCTTGCTCATAATGGTCATAAAAATATGGGATGGGGGTTTGGTCATATGATGGATATAGGTCATAGAAAGGTGCTTGGTATGGAAAGGCTTGTGAGAATGGTTGAGGTTCATGTTGAGGATAGGATTCATAGGCATATGATGGTAGTTGTGGAGTGTCACAAAAAGAATCATCATAGCCGTTAAATTGGCATGCATTAGGATGGAAATTACACCTACAAGTATCCGGAGGTTGTTGCCAATAGGAGTGATCAATTCCTTGAGGCTCCTCCCATCTTTGATGGCTCCATCCATGGTACATGTTGCCATTAAAGTCCACATTTCCTTCAACATAATTAGAGCCAAACTCATAGCCAAAGTGAGAATTCATTATGGAAAAACAAAATAAAACTAACAAAATCTAGTAAACAAGCAAAAGACAAATTATTTACACTATTCACATATGTACAATAACCAATAACATAACACCATTGCAAATCCCCGGCAACGGCGCCATTTTGACGATTGGATTTTTGACGGTTTAGAATTTCTCAAATAAAATCTCGTCGTAGTATAGTCTCTAAACCAACAATAATCCTCTCATGCAAAAATTTGTTTGTCACAAGTACAAACCCCTAAAATCTATAAACCGAAGTATTTAAACCTCGGGTCGTTCTCCCTAGGATTTACAATAAAGTGTCTTGTTATTGGTTGTGAGTTGTTTTGGGGTTTTTGAGATTTTAGACAAGAATTATAAAATGGCAAAGGAAATAAACTAACAACTAACAAAGCTCTTGGCAAGGTATGAGAACTAGAAGTCCTATCCTAGTTATCCTCTTCAATTGTGATAACAAGTTGTCCATTGCTCCCACTTAGTTAACCTCTAACTATGGAGGAAAGTCAAGTGGATGAATCAATTTGATTCCTCAAGTCCTAATCAACTCCTAAAGGAAAGACTAGCTTTAGAGGCATTCAAATCAATTAGCAACTTCTAATTATCAACCAACAAAAGAATTAGATAACTTAAGAGTCACTAATTACTCTACCTAGGCCAAGAGGAACAAAACCTACACTAAAATCCAACCAAGCATTTCATCAAACACTTGGAAGGCACAAAAGAAAAGCATAGTAAATCAACAACAAGAATGAAATCTAACAACATTTATTGAAAGAAATTAACAACAACAATCAAAGGAAACACTTTTATTATGAATTACCTTTATTGAATTGGAAGAGAGTAAAAAGTAACAATACTAGATCTATAACAAAATACAAGAACAACATAAAAGAGATTATAGCAAAAGAATGGAAGAAGGATGAATGTAACAACAAGGAATTGAGATATGGAAGTAGAAGAAGATGAATCTAGATCTAAATCTAAGAACTAAACCTAATCCTAATCCTAATTCTAGAGAGAAGTGAGAGCTTCTCTCTCTAGAAACTACTTCTAAAACTACAACTATCTAACTAATGATCTAAAATTTTTTTGTCTATGGATGTGTATGTGTGAATGTTATGTCAATCCCCTTCAATCCTTGGCTCTTATATGCATTTTGGCGCCAAAGTTGGTTGCTGAAACCTTCCCAAAATCGCCAGGCACGTGTTGCCTTAATGAGGTCATGTGCCATCATCGGCGCGTGCGCGCATGGTACGCGTGTGCGTCCTTGGCCTGTCTCGCAATGTCCGCGCGAGCGCCTTGTGCGCGTGCGCGTGCTTGGCTGACTTTGCTGCTTTGACTTTTTATGCTTCTCTCCACTTGTATGCTTCCTTCCTTGCTTCCTTTGATCCATGCCTAGCCTATTTCATCCTGAGATTACTAACAAACATATCAAGGCATCTTATGGAATCAAAGAGGAAATAGAATTCATCAAAATAAGGCCTAAAAAGCATGTTTTTACACTTAAGCACAAATACGGGAGAGATAACAAAACCATGCTAATTCCTAGGCTAAATGTGACAAAAGGCTATCAAGATGCTCTAAATTCAATACAAAACAAACCGTCAAATTGGGGTTTGTCAACCTCCCCACACTTAAACCTTAGCATGTCCTCATGTTAAAATAAGAAGGAACTAAGGGTTATGACATTTATTTGGATGCAACTAAACTATGTGAATCCTATCTAAAGGCAACTATCAAAAGCAATTGGAAATGTTTAAGTCGAACAAATCAATTCCCAAGAGAGCACGTTTAAGCACAAGAGCTAGGCAATAGGAATTAAGTCCAAACCACAATTGTATTGAATTATCAAAAAGAGTTCAAACTTGCAAGAATATAGATAATATGGGCGAATACATGTGATTGAACTCTTGAACCCTCACCGGATGTGTATCCGCTCTATTCACTCAAGTGTTTAAGGGTTGATTCACTCAATTCTCTTCTAATCATGTTTTCCAAAATTTGATTTTCTTCTAACAATCAACACTTATTCAATGCATGCATACATTCATCATGAGGTCTTTCATTTAGGTTGTAATGGGGTTAGGGTCAAGGTAGGATCATTTATGGTTAAGTGGACTAGGATTGAATCTTTGATTAACATAGACTTTCCCACCTAACAATATAATGACCTATACAAGTTCAAACTATTCTAACTACCCATTCTTCACTTTTGCTTACATACTCATGCATTCTTATTTGATTCATAACACCTATGCATTGATTCCTTTTTATTGACTTTACTTTGGGGCATTTTGTCCCCCCTTTACTATATATTTTTTTCTTTTTTTTTTCATCATATATATTTTTTTCTTTTTTTTTCTTTTCATTCATTTTTTTTCTTTTCTTTATGTACTTTTTTTTTTCTTCTTCTTTCAAACTACATACAAGGACATCAATGCATAAGGTCTTTTCATTTAATCAATACATGAATATGTACCCAATTCCTAAACATGAAAGTGTACGACCCCTTTTATCCTATCCAATGTTCCCAAGCCTCACCAAACTTGAATAATAAACACTCTCACTAGCCTAGGCTAATCAAAGATCCAAACAAGGACTTTTCATTGGTTTTCCGCCTTAGGCTTGTAATGTGCTAAATTGAGAATAAGTTGGTTAAGCATAGGCTCAAAATTGGCTAATCAAAGGAATATGAAAGGGTTGGCTATTTGGGTAAGTGGCTAATGAAGTGATGGCCTCAATCATATAAATGCATAAATACAAGAAATAAATGGATATATAGAATCAAGCAAATCAAGGATCACAATCATAGAAAGAGAGCAATTTCACACAAGAATGGAAAATAGGTGGTTATAAAATGTAACCACATCAATAGGCTCAAGTCTCACAAGCTTGTGTTCTTAGTTCAATACATGCTTCACAAAGTATGAAATTCAAGCAAGTTTTCAAAAATTCTCTTTTTTTTTCAATCAATTGGGTTAATGCCCTCTATTTAAGCTTCTTGAAAAAAAATCTCAATGTTTGACTAAGCATTGTTGTGATTGAAAAATCCAAAAATTTTCTTAGTTCACCCTTCCCTTTTTCACTTAAAATCAATTTCTTATGCAAAAAGGGTGACTAAGTATTTGCAATTCAAAATATGATTTCTAATCACAATCTCAACTAAAAATAAAGATATGCAAAAATGTATAAAGAAAAATCCAACTAAAAGTATGAAATCTATCATCAAAAACATCTAAAAACATCCAAAAATCAAAATATCTAAAATCCAAAATAAGCAATAAAAGTATCCGAAATAACTAGAAATGCATCAAAATATATACAAAATGTGCAAAATAAGATAACTAGGCTGAAAAGTTCACCGGTTCCCAAATAATGCTACCGGTGCCCTCCCCACACTTAAAACCAAGCATCGTCCTCGATGCTAAACCGGAGGATCAGTGGGAGGTACAACGATAGGCGCTGGCTCTGACTGTGGCTGTGGGATCGGCGCCTCCTGAGTCTGTGGCTGGTCTGTAGTGTCAGGGGCATCCTGCTGAACCGGTGCCTCCGCATCCTCCTCCTGATGATCCTGCTCATCGGAGGCCGGAGAGTCGGGAAGCGGAGGTAGCTCAGCACCCAAAGAAATAAGAGCCTGGTCCATCCGATCTAACCGGCGTCTAACATGGCGTCGCTCGCGCTCTAGGAATCGGAATAGACGCTGAACCAGGAGATAAGTAGGCTCAGGGGCAGCTGTAGGATCAGTAGATGATGAAGGAGCTGCTGTGGAGGATGATGGGGCAGCTGTAGGGGCCGATGGTGAAGGTGTCCCAATGACAGCTCTAGCCCGAGAGCGGCGTCTCGCAGGTGGTCTCTCGTGCACCCAACCACCCCAGGGGATAGTGACCTCCCTGTCATCAGCATCAGGGGGTGGTGGTCGCACATCATCGTCCAGCCATGGGACCTCTGCCAGGGCCGCCATACTCGTGACCAAGGTAGGAAATGGGAGTAGGCCACGAATATGCGCCCGCCACATACACTGTCGGATAAGCCTAGGGAAAGAGACCTCATTTCCTTCCATCACACACCCAATCAGCAGGAGCATCTCCATAGGGATCTCAGAAAAGTGGGTGGTGGGTAGGACATAGCAAGCGAATATCATCTGCCAAGTCTTGGCCTCACGAGTCAGATGAGTAAATAGCATCCCTTTCGGCTTGGTGTTGTTGGCATCCATAACCGATGTGGCATCTGGTATCCCAATAACAGTCCTGAGTGCCTCATAATCAAAAGTCATGCTGTGTATGGCTAACTCAGCCTGCTGATGGGCACACAGCTCATCGGGGACATGGCGGCACTGTAGCGCCTCCTCAATCGCAGTCTCAGTAATCATAATCTCTCTACCCCTCACCTGAATCGAATCCAAAGTTGGGCGGAAGAAGTTGCAGTAGAATTCCTTCACCCAAGATATGTTGATATCACCCAATTCCCGGTCAACAAAGTCAATGCCCAAATCAAGGATCCGACCGGTAATGGACCATCTCACATCATTAGGTAGAAGTAACTTCTTCTCAATGTTTAGCTTTATGGTTCGATATCTAGAAAACCGGAGCTCACAGTATAGGTTGGGGAATTTGTCCGGGTTGGTGGAAGGCAATAACTGGTTTTCTTTTTCCTCATCATTTAATGGGTTCTTAGCATAATGCTTGTAGATGGAAGGAATGGAGGGGGTAGAGTGTTTTCTCTTCTTGGAGGCAGTGGCTATGGCTTTGCCTTTATCCGACATCCTGAAAAAATATGATAGAATATATAAAACATTTAGCATGTAGCAAAGAAGGCATGTTCAGGATACAATTATCAAAGAATAATCATGATGTTGCAATGAATATGCAAAAGTGAACAATTAAACCAAAAAAAATGCAAACTTCATTAAGGTCAACAACTCATCTTCAAAAGGCAATAGTATCATCAAATGATTAAAAGAATTGTTAAAAATTGGTTAAAGGTGAGTGGAAGTTAGATGGTTAAAGAAATTACTAAGTTAGAAAAGGAGATTAGTGATATGATGATATTGATGCGCAATGAAAAGAAAAGTTGTGGTTCATGTTCACGGTGAGAAATGCAAATCTGGGAAGTCAAAGAGAAGAGGAATTTTGCCCAAAATTGAATTAAAGACCAAAATGAACTAATTTCCTTGAAAATCGGGCAGCATTCCGGCTTAAAATTGGACGTTCCCGGATAGCAAATTAGCACAATTAGCACAGAAACAACATCAATTAGGTACAGCAGCAGTGGTATAGTATTCAGGCAACAAGAATTGCATAAGAACAGTCCAAAAGCAGCATACAATTTCCAAATAAACAGACAGCAATTAAGCACGAACAGAGCACTTATCAGACCTAGAATCCTCTATCCAGCCCTAGCTACCTAACCGCAATTATTTCTATCTATCCTAACATACAAAGTTCTAAGTCTAACTAACTAACATGCAATACAGTAACTTGCATAAATGAACAATAAAAAGGAAAACAGAGAAAATACAGAAATGGAGCAGGAACCTGGGAGCAGAGGAGAACGAAGAATAGAAAGGAAACTGGGGGGAACTAGTGCCGGGAGCCGCGCCGCCGTGAACGGGGGCGGTGATGGCAGAATGTAGGCGGTGGAAATTGCCACCGGTGCTGTGAAGGCGAGAAATGGAGAGGCAGAGAGGGCAGATGAGAGAGTGAGTGAAGGAGAGAGAGAAGATGATGGGGGTATGGTTAGAGGTGGTGAACAGTGCGGCCGCGGTGGACGGGATGGGTGGTGATGAGACTGAGGCGGTGTGAGATAGAGAAAGAGGTTGGGTGGAGATGAGGGCGAGAGAATGGGCGGCTGCGGTGGTGGCCGGCGCTGCTACTGCGACGGCAGTTGGGGAGAGAGGAGGAAGAAGAAGATGGAATTGGGGAGGGGGAGAAGTGCGCTGCGGCGCAACGCTCTTCGCGTCTTAGGGTTATCCCATAATTTGAATCGACGCGCGCGCGCCACTTGCGCGTCCGCGTCCCTTGATGGAACTTGGGACCTACGCGTGCGCGTACAACACGCTTGAACGTGGATGAGCACCTTAGGAAGGGGCGCGCGCGCGACAAACCCCATTTGTAGGGTTTATCTTGTATTGAATTTAGGGGATTTTATCACCTTTTACCCACATTTATTCAATGAAATAGCATGGTTTTGTGATTGTCTCCTTATTTGTGCTTGGATGTGAAAACATGCTTTTCAATCCTTAATTTGATGGTTTTAATCTCCCTTTGATTCCACTAGATGCCTTGATATGTTTGTTAGTGATTTCAGATTGAAAAGGCTAGGAATGGATCAAAGGAGTGAAGAGGGAGAGCATGCAAAGTGGAGAAATCATGAAAAGTCAAAGAAGTTGAACTCGCCCATGGACGCGCGCGCGCACCTGGCGCTTGCGCGCTGATGAGCGGATATTTTGTACGCTTTTTGGGGGTAATTTCATGTAGATTTTAGTATGTTTCAATTAGTTTTTAGTAAAATAATATTAGTTTTTAAGCAAAAATCATATTTCTGGACTTTACTATGAGTGTGTGTATTTTTCTGTGATTTCAGGTATTTTCTGACTGAAATTGAGGGAGTTGAGCAAAAATCTGACTTAGGCTGAAAAAGGACTGCTGATGCTGTTGGATCCTGACCTCCCTGCACTCGAAATGGATTTTCTGGAGCTACAGGAGTCCAATTGGCGCTCTCTCAACGGCGTTGGAAAGTAGACATCCAGGGCTTTCCAGCAATATATAATAGTCCATACTTTGCGCAAGGATAGACGACGTAACTTGGCGTTAAACGCCAAGTTCATGCTGCTGTCTGGAGTTAAACGCCAGAAAAACGTCATGATCCGGAGTTGAACGCCCAAAACACGTCATAATCTGGAGTTTGACGCCAAGAAAGGTCTTTACACGTGGAAAGCTTTAGTCTCAGCCCCAGCACACACCAAGTGGGCCCCAGAAGTGGATTTCTGCACCAATTATCTTAGTTTATTCATTTTCTGTAAACCTAGGTTGCTAGTTTACTATTTAAACAACTTTTACAGACTTATCTTGTACCTGATGACATTTTCAGATCTGAATTACATACTTTGTGACGGAATGAGTCTCTAAACTCCATTGTTGGGGGTGAGGAGCTCTGCAGCCTCTCGATGATTTAATACAATTCCTTTGTTTTCCATTCAAACACGCTTGTTCTTATCTAAGATGTTTACTCGCGCTTAATTGTGAAGAAGGTGATGATCCGTGACACTCATCACCTTCCTCAATCCATGAACGTGTGCCTGACAACCACCTCCGTTCTACATCAGACTGAATGAATATCTCTTAGATTCCCCAACAGAATCTTCGTGGTATAGGCCGGATTGATGGCGGCATTCATGAGAATCCGGAAAGTCTAAACCTTGTCTGTGGTATTCCGAGTAGGATTCTGGGATTGAATGACTGTGACGTGCTTCAAACTCCTGAGGGCTGGGCGTTAGTGACAGACGCAAAAGAATCAATGGATTCTATTCCAACCTGATTGAGAACCGACAGATGATTAGCCGTGCTGTGACAGAGCATAGGAACGTTTTCACTGAGAGGATGGGAAGTAGCCACTGACAACGGTGACACCCTACATAGAGCTTGCCATGGAAGGAATCTGCGTGTGAGAAGAGGATTTCAAGGAAGAGTTGAAGTCAAAGGACAAAGCATCTCCAAAACTCCAACATATTCTCCATTACTGCACAACAAGTAACATATTCCCCAGTCCTTTATAAAAAAGTAACTCTATTGTTCAAGTAATCCAAACAATTTTGTTGACATCCTGACTAAGACAAATAAAATAAACATTGATTGCTTCAAGCCAATAATCTCCGTGGGATCGACCCTTACTCACGTAAGGTATTACTTGGACGACCCAGTGCACTTGCTGGTTAGTTGTGCGAATCACAAATTCGTGCACCACGCGCACCTGCGAATCACTCCATGGACGCGTACGCGTGTTGTGCACGTACGCGTCGGTGTTGGTTTATGATTTTTTAATGAAAACGTGGCCAACGAATTCTGAAGGGTTGTGGGGCCCAATCCCAACCAACTTTGGCACCAAAGATGCTATTTAAAGCCAAGGATTGAAGAGAAAAGGGGGATTCCAACTCATTAATTCATTACACACACATTAGGATTAGTTTAGAGTTAGTTTCTAGAGAGAGAAGCTCTCTCTTCTCTCTAGAATTAGGATTAGGATTAGGTTTAGTTCTTAGATCTAGGTTTTAATCTTTGCTTTCTTCTATCTCTATCTCTCAATTCCTTGTAGTTACATTCATCTTTCTTCCATTCTTTTGTTGCAATTTCCTTTTATGTTGTTCTTGTATTTTGTTGTAGATCTACTTTTGTTTCTTCTACTCTCTTTCAATTCAATCAAGGTACTTCATAATAATTGTGTTCATTTGATTTGTTGTTGTTTAATTCCTTGCAATTGAGTAGTGTAGATTTACTTTTCTTGCAATTTTACTATGCTTTCCTTTTATGCCTTCCAAGTGTTTGATGAAATGCTTGGTTGGATTTTAGAGTAGAATTTTATACTCTTGGCTTGGAAAGGTAACTTAGGAACTCTTGAGTTACTAATGTCCAAGTGATTGATGATTGGGAGCCATTGACTCTAGTTCTCACTAATTGAAGTAGTGGAGAGTTAGGACTTATGGACTAGGATTGATATAGCTCATTTGACTTTCCTTTACTACTAGTTAGAGGATGATTTAATGAGATTAATCCTTGCCAATTCTCATATTGTGGTTAGTGATTAGGATAGAGATCCTTGACCACCAACCCTTGCCAAGACCTTTTTAGGCCTTAGTTTACTTTCTTGCCATTTATCTTTCATGCTTCTTATCAAAACCCCAAAAATAACTCACAACCAATAACAAAACACTTCATTACAATTCCTAGGGAGAACGACCCGAGGTTTGAATACTTCGGTTTATAAATTTTAGGGGTTTGTACTAGTGACAAACAACTTTTTGTATGAAAGGATTATTGTTGGTTTAGAGACTATACTTCGACGAGATTTTATTTGAGAAATTCTATACCATCAAAAATCCAATCGTCAAAATGGCGCCGTTGCCGGGGAATTGCAATGGTGCTATGTTATTGGTTATTGTATATATGTGAATAGTGTAAATATCTTGCTCTTTGCTTTATTTGCTAGTTGTAGAATTTTATTTCTCTTGTTTTCTATTATCTTTTGATTTTTATTTTCTCTCTTCATTATGAATTCTCACTTTGGCTATGAGTGTAGTTACAACTATGTTGTAGGAAATGAGGACTATAATGAAGAAATGTATCAAGAATGGGATAACCAAAGGTGGGAGGAACC
Organism: Arachis stenosperma; assembly: GCF_014773155.1. Taxonomy (NCBI): domain Eukaryota; kingdom Viridiplantae; phylum Streptophyta; class Magnoliopsida; order Fabales; family Fabaceae; genus Arachis; species Arachis stenosperma. The sequence continues at coordinate 43,826,224 of NC_080381.1, read as the reverse complement.
ATATGCATATGATCAATCCTCATGGCAACAACCCCCACCAATGCACTATGAAGAAGAGCCATTCTATGATGCATACCAATCCAATGGCTATGGTGAATCTCCTTGTGACTTTCAAGAACCACCACCATATGCCTATGAGTCATATCCTCAACATGAGCCTCAACAACACTCTCAAGCCTATTTTCACCAAACACCTCCATATGACCATGATTCATATCCACTACACCAACCACCTTTTGAACCATATGAGCCATACATGGAACTACAATTCCAAGATTACTACTCCCAAGAACCACCTCAATACACACCACCACCTTACCAAGAAGAACCACCTTCCTATAATGAACCCTTTCTCCAAGACAATGAACCCTCCTATCCACTCCAATCTTCAATGGATGAAATCCTTAGCCTTATACTTCAAGGGCAAGGAGAAATGCAAAAGGAGACACTAGAATTTATGGCTACTTTGACCAAGGTGGTAAGCAATTTAGTCTCCCAATATTTGAGTACTCAAGGCACTCCCATGGTTACATGTGGAGAATCAATTGAAAAGCATAGCATGAAGGAGAGATTGGAAACTCCGGTGGAGAATGAGGAATGCTACTTTGTGTTAGAACAATTGGAGGAACCTATGGTCATTGAAGAAGAGGAAGAAGTGGTTGAAGACTTAGGAGATGCGAAACCCCCTTGGGAACATAGAATTGAAGAAAACTCCTCCAAGAAGATTGAATTTGATGTTGAGGAGGAAAGTGCACAATCTCCAAAATAATTTTTGAATGAAGACTTGGAAGGAATGAAGCAAGAATTGAGTTCCCTTGGTGATGAAGATCATGCATCCAATCTTCTTGGTGAAGAATCCTTTGAATTTGAAGAACCTTCTCCCAATGAATTTGAAAGTGATATGGAGGTAGATTTCTCTCAACCTCCCATTTATGACTTGAGTGATGGAGAAGAGTTAGAGGAAGTTGATGAACAAAGGATTGGGAAAGAAGAAGTTTATGAAGAGGTGGAGATTGACAAAGAAGCAAACAAGGGAGTGGAGTTTGCTAGCACATTGGAAATACCTCTCCCCAAGCCACCACCATCCATTCTCTCATTCAAGTGGGTAAATTCCTTATACTCAAGCTTTATTATTCCCCTTGAATATAGTTTGCTTGAAACGGATGGTCAACTTAGATATATTTGTGGCTTTAAGAGTAAAAAGGAGATGGTTAGTGGTTGGAAATGCCATTCTAGGCTCACCATGGTTACATGTTCAAAGCTTAATAGCAAGAGTTGGTGTAGAACTAGATTGCTTGGGTGTAGAAGGATGTTTGGTCACTTTGTTGAGAATTCACCTTGCTCACCACCCACATGGATTAATGATAATCAACTTGGAGATGGGTGTGAAGACAAAATATGGGATCCGGGAACACATGAGGATCAACATTGGGAGCCCATGGTTTGTGAAGAACTTCATCAACGCTTGGAGATATTAATCTTGAATGATGGAGCTTATTGGAAGTCCAAGCATTGGTGGAAGTTCCAAGATGAATACAAGCACAGGCCACCTTGAGAGGAGCTTCCCATAAGTCCAACTTGAGGACTTAAAATAAAAGTGCTAGGTGGGAGACACCCCACCATGGTAATATCTTTTCATTTTCTCTTTTGTGAATATTTGGTAGAATTAGTCTAATTTCATGCTTTGTTTAGTTAGTTGAGTGTATTTGGTATTTTAGTATGTTAAATAAGGTTTTATGGTATCTTGATAGCTGTTTGGAGGTTTGGAGTGCTTGAAGTGGTGCAAAAACATAGCAAAATTTTTGAAAAAAAAAAAAAAAAACAGAGCACCATCCACGCGTACGCGCACTGCGTGCGTACGCGTGCATCAAGCATTCTGGACCATCCACGCTAGCGCGCCATGCACGCGTACCCGTGGATTGAGAAGTTCCACCTTCCATACCTTGACCCGAGAGTTAGGCCTACACTGTGCGGAAATTGGGCCTGAGGCACAAACCTATTTGCACGCGTATGCGCACATGACGCGTACGCGCCACTCTCGAAATAAACCATCTGCGCGCGCGCGGCATGCGCGCGTACGCGCGGATTTCCTTCCTTCACCACATTTCTTTTCTTCTCCCCTTTCCATTTCCTTCCTTCTCATCTCTTCTTCCCTTCTTCTACCCCTCATCCGAAACTCCCAAACACCATTGATAACCATTTATTTTAGTTAGTCAATTAGTTAGTCGGTTAGTTTGTTAGTTAGTTTTAGTTTAGTTTTCATTTTATTTTTCTCTCTTTTCATCATAAGTGTTGGATTATTGACTTTGTTTACTATGCATTGCTTCCCCCTTATTGCCTAAATGCTAATTTAGCATTAATGTTTTTAGATAATCTTTGTTGGATCATATGATTGAGGTTATATTTTGCTACTTGGTTTTGAGTTTTTCATGCTTATCTTTTGAAAAAAAAAATACCAAGTGATGAGAATTGCCTTCGAGCTTGTAACTCTTCTTGAATTACATGATTTGGCCACCATGTGATTTGAGCCTTATTTTGTGATTAGGCAACCTCTTGATGGATGATGTTGTGCATTTACCTTAATGCATTGTATTTCATGATCATATGCATCCATATGTGTTTGGCTTGAATGCTTTCATGCTTCTTTAATGCTTGTTTTACCTTACAAGTTTACTTAAAGCATCTCAAGCATACTAGAATGAGTAAAGTGCATGCTTCGTTGGTGACATAGCTTTTTATGCTAATGTGTGTTCTAAACCGCGTAATTTAGAATTCACACACCTAATATTTCTTAATGTCACACTAATTCACTCACTCAATTCTAGTGATTTACCTCATTCCAACAATGTATGCTTCCTTGCTTTTGTTTTCTCATCTTATGGTGTTATATTTTTGTTTTTCATGATGAATACACCACGAGCAATAACGGAAGCAAGACTAAGAACACGTAGCAATCCGGAGAGTCGCCGTACCCCCTTGCTCATCTTTGAGTACACCGAGGACGGTGCAAACTTTTAAGTGTGGAGAGGTCGTCCGACCGATCGGCGATTTTGGGTGACAAGTTTCTAATTCCAACACTTTTGCATTTCATTCTAGGATTTTAGGATTTTTACTTGCATTCTCTTAATTTTTGCATATGTATACACAATAAGCTTAGTCAAAATAATGAAAATTTTCAAGATTTCTATCTATAGGGAACTTCAATTGATTTGAGTGAAAACTTTTCATTAAACTTGCTTTAATCACATATATATATGTATTGTGGATCATGCTTTTGAGCTAAGAACACAAGCAAGTGAGATTTGAGCCTAATGGTGTGGTTACATCCTATAACCACTTATTTTCCTTCTTGTGTGCATTATTCTCTTTCTAAGATTGTAATCTTTGATTTGTTTGACTCTTTATGTCCATTATTTTGTGTATTCATGCATTTATATGATTGAGGCCATCATTTCATTGAGCTTACTTACCCAAATGGCCTTAACTTTTATCTCCCTTTGTTAGCCATATTTAAGCCTACGATTAACCCACTTTGTTCTTAATTTAGCACATTACAAGCCTTAAAGCGAAAAACAATAAAAGTCCTTAATTTGGATCTTTGATTAGCTTAGGCTAGTGTGTGTGAGTATCATTCAAGTGTGGGAACCTTGGAACATTGGGTGAATAAAAGGGTAGTTTTGTATTATTAGTGTAAATATTGGGAATTGGGTACATACTCATGTATTGATCAAATGTAAAACCTTATGCATTGAGATTCTTGTATATAGAAAAAAAATGAGAAAAATAAAAGAAAAAGAAAAAAAAAAGAGAAATATAGAAAAAGAAAGAAAAAGAAGAAAAAGAAAGAAATAAAAAGGGGACAAAATGCCCCAAAGCAAAGTCCAATAAAGATCAATGCATAAGTGTTGTGAAATGAAGAGAAAATACATGAGTATGTGAAAAAGTGAAAAATGGGTAGTTAGGTTAGAACTTAATTGTATAGGATGTCATAGGTTAGGTGGGAAGTTTAAGCTTATCAAAGATTCAAATTTCAAACTCACTTAACCAAATATGCATCCTACCTTGACCCTAGCCCCATTTCAACCAAAGAAAAGACCTCATGATACTTGTATGCATGCATGAAATATATGTCGATTGTTAGAAGAAAAACAAATCTTAGAAAGCATGAAATAGAGGAGAATCGAGTGAATCAACCCTAAACACTTGAGCGAATAGAGTGCAAACACATCCGGTAAGGGTTTGATGCTCAATTACATGTTTCCACCAATGATCATCTCCTTTCATGCAAGTTTGTAAAAATATTTAATAACTCAATTCAATTGTGGTTTGGCATGGTTGTTAATACCTTTTGCCCTTGTGCTTATATATGCTTCTTGGGAATTAATTTATTTTGACCAAGCAATTGCATTCATTTAGATAGTTGCATATAGGTAGATTGCATTTAGTTAGTTTCCATTGAATAAATGCCATACCTTTACTTCATTCTTGGTTTAAGCATGAGGACATGCTTGGTTTAAGTGTGGGGAGGTTGACAAACCCCATTTGTAGGGTTTATCTTGTATTGAATTTAGGGGATTTTATCACCTTTTACCCACATTTATTCAATGAAATAGCATGGTTTTGTGATTGTCTCCTTATTTGTGCTTGGATGTGAAAACATGCTTTTCAATCCTTAATTTGATGGTTTTAATCTCCCTTTGATTCCACTAGATGCCTTGATATGTTTGTTAGTGATTTCAGATTGAAAAGGCTAGGAATGGATCAAAGGAGTGAAGAGGGAGAGCATGCAAAGTGGAGAAATCATGAAAAGTCAAAGAAGTTGAACTCGCCCATGGACGCGCGCGCGCACCTGGCGCTTGCGCGCACCTGCGAATCACTCCATGGACGCGTACGCGTGCTGTGCGCGTACGCGTCGGTGTTGGTTTATGATTTTTTAATGAAAACGTGGCCAACGAATTCTGAAGGGTTGTGGGGCCCAATCCCAACCAACTTTGGCGCCAAAGATGCTATTTAAAGCCAAGGATTGAATAGAAAAGGGGGATTCCAACTCATTAATTCATTACACACACATTAGGATTAGTTTAGAGTTAGTTTCTAGAGAGAGAAGCTCTCTCTTCTCTCTAGAATTAGGATTAGGATTAGGTTTAGTTCTTAGATCTAGGTTTTAATCTTTGCTTTCTTCTATCTCTATCTCTCAATTCCTTGTAGTTACATTCATCTTTCTTCCATTCTTTTGTTGCAATTTCCTTTTATGTTGTTCTTGTATTTTGTTGTAGATCTACTTTTGTTTCTTCTACTCTCTTTCAATTCAATCAAGGTACTTCATAATAATTGTGTTCATTTGATTTGTTGTTGTTTAATTCCTTGCAATTGAGTAGTGTAGATTTACTTTTCTTGCAATTTTACTATGCTTTCCTTTTATGCCTTCCAAGTGTTTGATGAAATGCTTGGTTGGATTTTAGAGTAGAATTTTATACTCTTGGCTTGGAAAGGTAACTTAGGAACTCTTGAGTTACTAATGTCCAAGTGATTGATGATTGGGAGCCATTGACTCTAGTTCTCACTAATTGAAGTAGTGGAGAGTTAGGACTTATGGACTAGGATTGATATAGCTCATTTGACTTTCCTTTACTACTAGTTAGAGGATGATTTAATGAGATTAATCCTTGCCAATTCTCATATTGTGGTTAGTGATTAGGATAGAGATCCTTGACCACCAACCCTTGCCAAGACCTTTTTAGGCCTTAGTTTACTTTCTTGCCATTTATCTTTCATGCTTCTTATCAAAACCCCAAAAATAACTCACAACCAATAACAAAACACTTCATTACAATTCCTAGGGAGAACGACCCGAGGTTTGAATACTTCGGTTTATAAATTTTAGGGGTTTGTACTAGTGACAAACAACTTTTTGTATGAAAGGATTAGCGATTGGTTTAGAAACTATACTTCGACGAGATTTTATTTGAGAAATTCTAAACCGTCCATGGGGTTGGGCTAGGGGCTTAGAGTTGGCCCAACGCAGGCCTAACTCTCTGGAGAATGGCCTGGAAGTCGCGCAATCAGATCGGCGCGCACGCGGCATGTACGCGTCCGCGCGCATTGAGAGGAATGGAGATCCACGCGTGAGCGTGCAATGCGCTCTAGCGTGGGATGGCAGAAGTGGTAAGGGCGCGTGCGCGTACCGTGCGCGCACGCGTACATGAGATTGGGCCTGAGGCTTAGAATGGGCTTGAGGCACGCCCAACTCTCGGGTCCGTGGCCTAGATTGGTGGCAGCACGCAAGGGCGCGCGCGCGGTAAGCATGCGTCCGCGTAAGTTGATGATTTATGACAAGATGGCGCGCACGCGGCCTGTGCGCGTCCGCGCGAAGCAAGTTGGGCCAGGGACTGAAGGTTGGCCCAGAACTGGCTCAACTCTCTGTGGATTGGCTCAATTGTTGCAGCAGCAAATCGGCGCGGGCGCGGCATGTACGCGTCCGCGTGAACGTCCATGTGCTTAAAGACGGCGCGCACGCACGTTGTGCGCGTCCGCGTGTAATGTGTTGGGCCCAAGGCATAATGTTTGCCCAAGGGAAGCCCAACTCTCGGGTGTGTGGCTCATGGTGCGTCCACACAAGGACGCGTGCGCGTACCGTGCGCTCGCGTCCAACCCCCCCGTTTTTTTTTTTTTTTAGAAAACAAATTGATGGGTGCTCCCCTTAGTGTTCACAACTCTTATTCACTCAACCATCATACAATTCACAAAAATACAATTTTTTTTATATTATTCATCTACTACTAAACACAACATGCATGTGACTAAGCTAACAATTAAGTTGTACAAACAAATTGTATGAAACATCTACCTACAATGGTAACTCAAATCACTTATTAAGTAAATTTAAAAGATTGGAAAGAGTTTACCATGGTGGGGTGTCTCCCACCTAGCACTTTTAGTTTAAGTCCTTAAGTTGGACATTTTGAGAAGCTCCTTGTCATGGTGGCTTATGCTTGTACTCATCCTTGAATCTCCAAGGATCTTTGCTTCTCATTTGGTTGACATAATTTCCAACCGTTTTTATTAAGCTTGGGCAGAGTTCTACCCAAGATATGAGTTCCTCTAATTGGTCCTCACATATCGAACCGGGATCCCATATCTTATTTTCGCATCCAACCGTTAGTTGAGTTTCATGATTTTGACGGATGGTTGGATGGCATAAATGTGGTTGACACATAGAATTCTCTTTATTCCACCAATGCTTCCCTCTAGATCCATACAAAGTGATCCTTGTCCCAACATCATCCCTATACTTTGAGGCCTTGACCTTGATGAGCTTAACACCTACTTTCCAACCACTACACAACTCATTCTTACTTTTGATTCCACAAAGAGTTCTAAGTTGACCATCATTTTCAATCAAACCATATTCAAGTGAGAAATTAAAGCTTAGGGATAGAGATTTTACCCACTTAAATGTTGTATTGGATGGCAATTTGGGAAGGTCGGCCTCCCCACACTTAGACAATGCAAGGTCCACTTTCTTGTGCTCCTCTTTAATTGTTTCCACCTCTTCACAATTTTCTTCAATTTTAACCTCATCGTCTTTGTTATGTGGCTTGGTGTTATCTTCAAGAACTTCATCTTGTCTAATGAGAGGCGATTCAATTTTGGATAGAAATTCATTGATGAATGAGTTCATCTCTTGATCAACCTCTTCATATTCTTCAATTTCAATATACACCATGCCATTTCCGTCTTCCTTGGGAGGTTGTGCACACACTTCTATAATTTCAACTCTACGTCCAATGGGTGAGGATTCCATTGTAGAGAGAAATTCATCCATGATTGAGTCCATCTCTTGATAAGCCTCTTCTAAGTCTCCAATGATGGTATGCCTTGGAGGTTGCGCACCCTCCTCAACATCAATGTCAAGCTTCTTGGAAGAGTTCTTCATGATGCTACATTCCCATGGACTTTCAACATCTCCTAAATCTTCAACCACTTCTTCCCTTTCTTCAATGATCATAGGCTCCTCCAATTGTTCCAACACAAAACTTGACTCCTTCTTTTCCACCGAACTTTTCAATTTCTCCTTCATACTTTGCTCTTCTTTTGACTTTTCACATGTGGTCACGGAAGTACCTTGAGTCTTCAAACATTGGTGGGTTAAGGTGGACACTACCTTGGTCAAGTTGGTCACCAACTCAAGTGTATCCCGCTTCATGGCCTCTTGTCCTTGAAGTAACAAAGTGAGAGGATCGTCTAGTGGGGCTTGGGGTGGGTAGGAAGGTTCATCATTTTGGAGAGAGGGTTCGCAATAGGAAGGTGGTTTTTCTTGGTAAGGTTGTGGAGATTGTGTGTATTGAGGTGGTTCTTGGTAGTGATCTTGATAGGGTTGTGGTGGTTCTACGGGTTCTTGCTCATAATGGTCATAAAAATATGGGATGGGGGTTTGGTCATATGATGGATATGGGTCATAGAAAGGTGCTTGGTATGGAAAGGCTTGTGAGAATGGTTGAGGTTCATGTTGAGGATAGGATTCATAGGCATATGATGGTGGTTGTGGAGTGTCACAAAAAGAATCATCATAGCCGTTAAATTGGCATGCATTAGGATGGAAATTACACCTACAAGTATCCGGAGGTTGTTGCCAATAGGAGTGATCAATTCCTTGAGGCTCCTCCCATCTTTGATGGCTCCATCCATGGTACATGTTGCCATTAAAGTCCACATTTCCTTCAACACAATTAGAGCCAAACTCATAGCCAAAGTGAGAATTCATTATGGAAAAACAAAATAAAACTAACAAAATCTAGTAAACAAGCAAAAGACAAACTATTTACACTATTCACATATGTACAATAACCAATAACATAACACCATTGCAAATCCCCGGCAACGGCGCCATTTTGACGATTGGATTTTTGACGGTTTAGAATTTCTCAAATAAAATCTCGTCGTAGTATAGTCTCTAAACCAACAATAATCCTCTCATGCAAAAATTTGTTTGTCACAAGTACAAACCCCTAAAATCTATAAACCGAAGTATTTAAACCTCGGGTCGTTCTCCCTAGGATTTACAATAAAGTGTCTTGTTATTGGTTGTGAGTTGTTTTGGGGTTTTTGAGATTTTAGACAAGAATTATAAAATGGCAAAGGAAATAAACTAACAACTAACAAAGCTCTTGGCAAGGTATGAGAACTAGAAGTCCTATCCTAGTTATCCTCTTCAATTGTGATAACAAGTTGTCTATTGCTCCCACTTAGTTAACCTCTAACTATGGAGGAAAGTCAAGTGGATGAATCAATTTGATTCCTCAAGTCCTAATCAACTCCTAAAGGAAAGACTAGCTTTAGAGGCATTCAAATCAATTAGCAACTTCTAATTATCAACCAACAAAAGAATTAGATAACTCAAGAGTCACTAATTACTCTACCTAGGCCAAGAGGAACAAAACCTACACTAAAATCCAACCAAGCATTTCATCAAACACTTGGAAGGCACAAAAGAAAAGCATAGTAAATCAACAACAAGAATGAAATCTAACAACATTTATTGAAAGAAATTAACAACAACAATCAAAGGAAACACTTTTATTATGAATTACCTTTATTGAATTGGAAGAGAGTAAAAAGTAACAATACTAGATCTATAACAAAATACAAGAACAACATAAAAGAGATTATAGCAAAAGAATGGAAGAAGGATGAATGTAACAACAAGGAATTGAGATATGGAAGTAGAAGAAGATGAATCTAGATCTAAATCTAAGAACTAAACCTAATCCTAATCCTAATTCTAGAGAGAAGTGAGAGCTTCTCTCTCTAGAAACTACTTCTAAAACTACAACTATCTAACTAATGATCTAAAATTTTTTTGTCTATGGATGTGTATGTGTGAATGTTATGTCAATCCCCTTCAATCCTTGGCTCTTATATGCATTTTGGTGCCAAAGTTGGTTGCTGAAACCTTCCCAAAATCGCCAGGCACGTGTTGCCTTAATGAGGTCATGTGCCATCATCGGCGCGTGCGCGCATGGTACGCGTGTGCGTCCTTGGCCTGTCTCGCAATGTGCGCGTGAGCGCCTTGTGCGCGTGCGCGTGCTTGGCTGACTTTGCTGCTTTGACTTTTTATGCTTCTCTCCACTTGTATGCTTCCTTCCTTGCTTCCTTTGATCCATGCCTAGCCTATTTCATCCTGAGATTACTAACAAACATATCAAGACATCTTATGGAATCAAAGAGGAAATAGAATTCATCAAAATAAGGCCTAAAAAGCATGTTTTTACACTTAAGCACAAATACGGGAGAGATAACAAAACCATGCTAATTCCTAGGCTAAATGTGACAAAAGGCTATCAAGATGCTCTAAATTCAATACAAAACAAACCGTCAAATTGGGGTTTGTCAGACACCTGCAAGTGCTGATAACAACCCCCTTAAGCAAGCATCTCCAACCACTTCTGTAGAAAATAAACCTGCAGCAACTAAGGTTGAAGAATATAAAGGTAATATGCCTTATCCTCAGAAACTCCGCCAAGCAGAACAGGATAAATAATTTGCCCACTTTGCAGAGGCACTTGAGCAAATACCCTCTTATGCTAAGTTCATGAAAGAGATCTTAAGTCATAAGAAGGATTGGAGGGAGACTGAAAAAGTTTTTCTCACTGAAGAATGCAGTGCAGTCATTTTAAAAAGCTTACTAGAGAAGCTTAAAGATCCCGGAAGCTTTATGATACCATGTACATTAGAGGATGATTGTACCAAGACATTTATGTGATCTTAAGGCAAGTATCAACTTGATACCTACATCCACTATCAGAAAACTTGGTTTGATTGAAGAAGTCAAACCAACCCGAATATGTCTCCAACTTGCTGATGGCTCCATTAAAATTCCATCAGGCGTAATTGAGGACATGATTGTCAAGGTTGGGCCATTTGCCTTTCCCGCTGACTTTGTAGTGCTAGAAATGGAGGAGCACAAGAGTGCAACTCTCATTCTAGGAAGACCTTTCCTAAGAACTGGACGAACTCTCATTGATGTCTAAAAAGGGAAAGTAACCCTGAGAGTCAGTGAGGATGAGTTTAAGTTGAATGCTGTCAAAGCTATGCAGCATCCAGACACATCAAAAGACTACATGAGCGTTGATATATTTGACTCCCTGGTGGAAGAGGTCAATATGACTGAGAGTCTCGAATCAGAGCTAGAGGACATTTTTAAAGATGTTCAGTCTAATCTGGAGGAACCAGAGAAAACAGAAGAACCTCTGAAAACTCCTCCGAAAGAGGAGAAAACTCCCAAACCCAAGCTCAAACCACTACCACCATCCCTGAAGTATGCATTTCTGGGAGAAGATGACACTTTTCCGGTAATCATAAGCTCTGCTTTAGAGCCACAGGAAGAGAAAGCACTAATTCTGGTGCTAAGGACACACAAGACAGCTCTTGGGTGGTCCATAAATGATCTTAAGGGCATGAGCCTAGCCAGATGCATGCACAAGATCCTATTGGAGGATGATGCTAAGCCAGTGGTTCAACCACAGAGGCGGCTAAATCCAGCCATGAAGGAGGTAGTGCAGAAAGAGGTCACTAAGTTACTAGAGACTGGGATTATTTATCCTATTTCTGATAGCCCTTGGGTGAGCCCTGTCCAAGTTGTCCCCAAAAAGGGAGGCATGACAGTGGTTCATAATGAAAAGAATGAACTGGTTCCTACAAGAACAGTTACAGGGTGGCGTATGTATATTGACTACAGAAGGCTCAATACAACCACCAGAAAGGATCATTTTCCTTTACCATTCATAGACCAGATGCTAGAGAGACTAGCAGGTCATGAATACTACTACTTTTTGGAAGGCTATTCAGGTTACAACCAAATTGCAGTAGATTCTCAGGACCAAGAGTGGTACACGAAATTGTGATCATCAATGGCGCCATTAACATGGTACGCTCAATTGCAATCTCAACTCTTTATCACAACTTCGCACAACTAACCAGCAAGTGCACTGGGTCGTCCAAGTAATAAACCTTACGCGAGTAAGGGTCGATCCCACGGAGATTGTTGGTATGAAGCAAGCTATGGTCATCTTGTAAATCTCAGTCAGGCGGATTCAAATGGTTATGGATGATTTATGAATAAAACATAAAATGAGGATAGAGATACTTATGTAATTCATTGGTGAGAATTTCAGATAAGCGTATGGAGATGCTTTGTCCCTTCCGTCTCTCTGCTTTCCTACTGTCTTCATCCAATCCTTCTTACTCCTTTCCATGGCAAGCTGTATGTTGGGCATCACCGTTGCCAATGGCTACAGTCCCGTTCTCTCAGTGAAAATGTTTAACTCACTCTGTCAAAGCACGGCTAATCATCTGTCAGTTCTCAATCAGGTTGGAATAGAATCCAGTGATTCTTTTGCGTCTGTCACTAACGCCCAGCCTTCAGGAGTTTGAAGCTCGTCACAGTCATTCAATCCTTGAATCCTACTCAGAATACCACAGACAAGGTTTAAACCTTCCGGATTCTCTTGAATGCCGCCATCAATTTTAGTTTATACCACAAAGATTCCGATTAAGGGATCCAAGAGATATCCACTCAATCTAAGGTAGAACGGAGGTGGTTGTCAGGCACGCATTCATAGGTGAGAATGATGATGAGTGTCACGGATCATCACATTCATCAAGTTGAGGAACAAGTAATATCTTAGAACAAGAATAAGCCGAATTGAATAGAAGAACAATAGTAATTGCATTAATACTCGAGGTACAGCAGAGCTCCACACCTTGATCTATGGTGTGTAGAAACTCCATCGTTGAAAATACATAAGAACAAGGTCTAGGCATGGCTGAATGGCCAGCCTCCCAATGATCTAAGAACTAGACGTCCAAAGATGATCCTAAGATCTAAAGGGATCAAAAGATCTAAAAATGATCCAAAGATGAAAATACAATAGCAAAAGGTCCTATTTGTAGAGAACTAGTAGCTTAGGGTTTACAAAGATGAGTAAATGACATAAAAATCCACTTTCGGGCCCACTTGGTGTGTGCTTGGGCTGAGAATTGAAGCTTTCATGTGTAGAGACTTTTCTTGGAGTTAAACGCCAGCTTTTGTGCCAGTTTGGGCGTTTAACTCCCATTCTTGTGCCAGTTCCGGCGTTTTAGGCCAGAATTCTTGAGCTGACTTGGAACGCCTGTTTGGGCCATCAAATCTCGTACAAAGTATGGACTATTATACATTTCTAGAAAGCCCAAGATGTCTACTTTCCAACCCAATTGAGAGAGCGCTAATTGGGCTTCTGTAGCTCCAGAAAATTGATGAGCGGATATTTTGTACGCTTTTTGGGGGTAATTTCATGTAGATTTTAGTATGTTTCAATTAGTTTTTAGTAAAATAATATTAGTTTTTAAGCAAAAATCATATTTCTGGACTTTACTATGAGTGTGTGTATTCTATTTTCTGACTGAAATTGAGGGAGTTGAGCAAAAATCTGACTTAGGCTGAAAAAGGACTGCTGATGCTGTTGGATCCTGACCTCCCTGCACTCGAAATGGATTTTCTGGAGCTACAGGAGTCCAATTGGCGCGCTCTCAACGGCGTTGGAAAGTAGACATCCAGGGCTTTCCAGCAATATATAATAGTCCATACTTTGCGCAAGGATAGACGACGTAACTTGGCGTTAAACGCCAAGTTCATGCTGCTGTCTGGAGTTAAACGCTAGAAAAACGTCATGATCCGGAGTTGAACGCCCAAAACACGTCATAATCTGGAGTTTGACGCCAAGAAAGGTCTTTACACGTGGAAAGCTTTAGTCTCAGCCCCAGCACACACCAAGTGGGCCCCAGAAGTGGATTTCTGCACCAATTATCTTAGTTTATTCATTTTCTGTAAACCTAGGTTGCTAGTTTACTATTTAAACAACTTTTACAGACTTATCTTGTACCTCATGACATTTTCAGATCTGAATTACATACTTTTTGACGGCATGAGTCTCTAAACTCCATTGTTGGGGGTGAGGAGCTCTGCAGCGTCTCGATGATTTAATACAATTCCTTTGTTTTCCATTCAAACACGCTTGTTCTTATCTAAGATGTTTATTCGCGCTAAATTGTGAAGAAGGTGATGATCCGTGACACTCATCACCTTCCTCAATCTATGAACGTGTGCCTGACAACCACCTCCGTTCTACATTAGACTGAATGAATATCTCTTAGATTCCTCAACAGAATCTTCGTGGTATAGGCCAGATTGATGGCGGCATTCATGAGAATCCGGAAAGTCTAAACCTTGTCTGTGGTATTCCGAGTAGGATTCTGGGATTGAATGACTGTGACGTGCTTCAAACTCCTGATGGTTGGGCGTTAGTGACAGACGCAAAAGAATCAATGGATTCTATTCCAACCTGATTGAGAACCGACAGATGATTAGCCGTGCTGTGACAGAGCATAGGAACGTTTTCACTGAGAGGATGGAAAGTAGCCACTGACAACGGTGACACCCTACATGGAGCTTTCCATGGAAGGAATCTGCGTGTGAGAAGAGGATTTCAAGGAAGAGTTGAAGTCAAGGGACAAAGCATCTCCAAAACTCCAACATATTCCCCAGTCCTTTATAAACAAGTAACTCTATTGTTCTCGTTTACCTTTCCAATAAAATCTAATAATTCCAACTTACAATTTTAAATACTTTGACTTCTTAAAATGAAATCCAAATAACTTTGTTGAACTCCTGACTAAGATTAATAAAATAAACATTGATTGCTTCAAACCAATAATCTCCGTGGGATCGACCCTTACTCACGTAAGGTATTACTTGGACGACCCAGTGCACTTGCTGGTTAGTTGAGCGAGGAATATTATTCGATTTGTGTGAAAGTATAAATCCCAATTTCGCTCACCAAGTTTTTGGCGCCGTTGCCGGGGATTATTGAGTTTGGACAATTGAAGGCTTATTTTATTTCTTAGATTAGGAATAATTTATTTTTATTTTTTATTCTTGTTTTTATTGTTATAGAGTCATTAAATCTTGATAGGATAGTTTCTTTTCAAAAATTTCTTTTCAAAATTTATTATTTTTCTTTTAATTAGTTGCTAATTTTCGTGAGTTTTAGTGTCTTGTTCTAAGTTTGGTGTCAATTGCATATCTCATATTTTTCTCTAAAATTTTCGACTTGTGATCTTTGTTCTTCATTAATCTTCAAGTTGTTCTTGCTTATTTTTCTTGTTTGATCTTGAGTTTTTCTTGCTTTGTGTCTTTTCTTGTCTCACTTGTGTTCCTTTTAAAGCACTAATTGGAATATCTGCATCAAGTGTCATATTTATTCCCAATTGGCTAACGCATTGGTTTATATTCTTGATAAGGGAGCACCAGTACTTTTGAAAACCTTTTTCAAAAATAATTTTTCTTGGATTGAATCTTGTGCCAAACTTTAAGTTTGGTGTTTTCTTGTTAATCCTTCTTTAATTTTCGAATACTTGTCCTGATTTTCTAAAAATTTTAAGTTTGGTGTTCTTTCTTGTGTTCTTGGTGTTCTTGTGAATCTTCAAAGTGTTCTTGAGTTTTTCTTGTATCTTGATCTTAAAATTTTTAAGTTTGGTGTTCCTTGGTGTTTTCCCTCCAAAAATTTTCGAAAATTAAGGAGCATTAGATCTAAAAATTTTAAATCTTGTGTCTTTTGTGTGTTTTTCTCTTTCATCATAAAATTCAAAATTCAAAAAAATTATTTTTCTAACTAATTTTGAACCACATTTTCTTTTCGAAAATTTTATATTAAAAATTCAATTTTCAGTTTCAAAATATTTTCACTTTCATTTATTTATTTCGTTTTATTTTATAAAAATTTTAATTTTTATAAAATAAATAATTTTCAAACTATAAATTCTCTTCTTGTATTCCATCATGGAAGCAAGTAGGAATGAACAGTCCAAGAGGACTCTGGGGTCATATGCTAACCCCACTACTGCTTCATATGGGAGTAGTATCTGTATACCCTCCATTGGAGTTAGTAGCTTTGAGCTGAATCCTCAGCTCATTATCATGGTGCAGCAAAACTGCCAGTATTCCGGTCTTCCACATGAAGAACCTACAGAGTTTCTGGCACAATTTTTGCAAATTGCTGATACAGTACATGATAAGGAAGTGGATCAGGATGTCTACAGATTACTACTGTTTCCATTTGCTGTAAAAGATCAAGCTAAGAGGTGGTTAAATAACCAGCCTAAAAACAGCATAAAAACATGGAAACAGCTGTCAGAAAAATTCCTGAATCACTATTTCCCTCCCAAACGGATGACACAGCTAAGGCTAAACATTCAAGGCTTCAAACAAGGAGATAATGAATCCCTTTATGATGCTTGGGAGAGGTACAGAGAGATGCTAAGAAAATGCCCCTCTGAAATGTTTTCAGAATGGGTGCAATTAGACATCTTTTACTATGGGCTTACAGAAAAAGCTCAGATTTCTCTAGACCACTCAGCTGGTGGATCTATACACATGAGAAAAACAATTGAAGAAGCTCAAGAGCTTATTGATACAGTTGCCAGAAATCAGCATCTGTACCTAAGCAGTGAATCTTCCATGAAAGAAGAAGCTAAAACAGTAACTGCAGAACTCAGTCCGGTGGATCAGGCTAACGAATTTAATCAGCAATTAGACTTTCTAACTCAGCAGCTAGCCAAATTCAAGGAAATATTACAGGAAACAAGAATGGCTAACAGGAACATGGAAGTACAATTAAAACAGACAGAAAAGCAACTGTCAAAACAAATAGCAGATGAATGCCAAGCAGTTCAATTAAGAAGTGGGAAAACATTAAATACCTCACTTCCAAGCAGCAAGAAGACAGGAAATGAACAAATAGCTACTCAAAATCCCTTTGAGGACAGGCAGAGCCCAGAAAGGGATAAAGCTGGCGCTGAACGCCCAGACCATGCTCATTCCTGGCGTTTAACGCCAGAAACAAGCATGGATCTGGCGTTGAACGCCCAAAAGGAACATGGTTCTGGCGTTCAAACGCCAGTAACAAGCAAGGAGGTGGCGTTTAACGCCACCCCAGCTTCCACCCCTGGTATTCAAACGCCAGTGGGTGATCAGTCACATACAAGTGCTGATAACAATCCTTCTAAAAAGGCTTCCCAACCCACTTCTGTAGGTAATAAACCTGCAGCAACTAAGGTTGAGGAATACAAAGCCAAAATGCCTTATCCTCAAAAACTCCGCCAAGCAGAACAGGATAAGCAATTTGCCCGCTTTGCAGACTATCTCAGGACTCTTGAAATAAAGATTCCGTTTGCAGAAGCTCTTGAGCAAATACCTTCTTATGCTAAGTTCATGAAAGAGATCTTAAGTCATAAGAAAGATTGGAGGGAAACTGAAAAAGTTTACCTCACTGAAGAATGCAGTGCAGTCATTCTGAAAAGCTTACCTGAGAAGCTTAAAGATCCTGGGAGCTTTATGATACCATGCACATTAGAAGGTGTTTGTACCAAGCAAGCTTTATGTGATCTTGGGGCAAGTATCAACCTAATACTTGCATCTACTATCAGAAAGCTTGGTTTGACTGAAGAAATCAAACCAACCAGGATGTGTCTTCAACTTGCTGATGGCTCCATTAAATACCCATCAGGCGTGATTGAAGACATGATTGTCAATGTTGGGCCATTTGCCTTTCCTACTGACTTTGTGGTGCTGGAAATGGAGGAGCACAAGAGTGCAACTCTCATTCTAGGAAGACCTTTCCTAGCAACTGGCCGAACCCTCATTGATGTCCACAAAGGGGAAGTGACCTTGAGAGTCAATGAGGAGGAGTTCAAGTTGAATGTTGTTAAAGCCATGCAACATCCAGACACCCCAAATGACTGCATGAGTGTTGATATTATTGACTCTCTGGTAAGAGAGGTCAAAATGGCTGAGAGTCTCGAATCAGAGCTGGAGGACATCTTTAAAGATGTTCAGCCTGATTTGGAGGAATCAGAGAAGATAATAGAACCTCTGAAAGTCCCTCAAGAAGAGGAGAAACCTCCAAAACCCGAACTCAAACCATTACCACCATCCCTGAAATATGCATTTCTGGGAGAAGGTGAAACCTTTCCTGTAATTATAAGCTCTACCTTAGAGCCACAGGAAGAGGAAGCACTAATTCAAGTGCTAAGGACGCACAAGACAGCTCTTGGGTGGTCCATTAGTGATCTTAAGGGCATTAGCCCAGCCAGATGCATGCACAAAATCTTGCTGGAGGATGATGCCAAGCCAGTGGTTCAACCACAAAGGCGGCTGAATCCAGCTATGAAAGAAGTGGTGCAAAAAGAGGTCACTAAATTACTAGAGGCTGGGATTATTTATCCTATTTCTGACAGCCCCTGGGTGAGCCCTGTCCAAGTTGTCCCTAAGAAGGGTGGCATGACAGTGGTTCATAATGAAAAAAATGAACTGGTCCCTACAAGGACAGTTACAGGGTGACGTATGTGCATTGAATACAGAAGGCTCAATACAGCCACCAGAAAGGATCATTTTCCTTTACCATTCATAGACCAGATGCTAGAAAGACTAGCAGGTCATGAATACTACTGCTTCCTGGATGGATATTCAGGTTATAATCAAATTGCAGTAGATCCCCAGGATCAGGAGAAAACGGCGTTCACTTGCCCATCTGGAGTATTTGCATACAGAAGGATGCCATTTGGCCTATGCAATGCACCTGCAACCTTTCAGAGGTGCATGCTCTCCATTTTCTCTGATATGGTGGAAAAATTCCTGGAAGTCTTCATGGATGACTTTTCAGTATTTGGAGACTCATTCAGCTCCTGCCTTAACCATTTAGCACTTGTTCTGAAAAGATGCCAAGAGACTAACCTGGTTTTAAACTGGGAAAAATGTCACTTTATGGTGACTGAAGGAATTGTCCTTGGGCACAAAATTTCGAACAAGGGAATAGAGGTGGATCAAGCTAAGGTAGAAGTAATTGAAAAATTACCACCACCTGCCAATATTAAGGCAATCAGAAGCTTTCTAGGGCATGCAGGATTCTATAGGAGGTTTATAAAGGATTTTTCAAAAATCGCCAAACCTCTGAGCAACCTGCTAGCTGCTGACACACCATTTATCTTTAATGAAGAGTGTCTGCAGGCATTTGAGACTCTGAAAGCTAAATTGGTCACAACACCAATCATCTCTGCACCAGACTGGACATTACCATTTGAATTGATGTGCGATGCCAGTGACCATGCCATTGGTGCAGTGTTGGGACAAAGGCATGACAAGCTTCTGCACGTCATTTACTATGCTAGCCGTGTTCTAAATGATGCACAGAAGAATTACACAACCACAGAAAAAGAGCTACTTGCAGTGGTTTACGCCATTGACAAATTTAGATCCTATTTAGTAGGATCAAAAGTGATTGTGTACACTGATCATGCTGCTCTTAAATATCTACTCACAAAGCAGGATTCAAAACCCAGACTTATAAGATGGGTGTTGCTTCTGCAAGAGTTTGATATAGAAATAAGAGACAGAAAAGGGACGGAGAATCAAGTAGCAGATCACCTGTCCCGAATAGAACCAGTGGAAGGGGCGTCCCTCCCTCTCACTGAGATCTCTGAAACCTTTCTGGATGAGCAACTGTTTGCCATCCAGGAAGTGCCATGGTTTGCAGACATTGCAAACTACAAGGCAGTGAGATTCATACCCAAAGAGTACAGTAGGGTGCAATCAAAGAAATTAATCACAGATGCAAAGTACTATCTTTGGGATGAACCATATCTCTTCAAGAGATGTGCAGACGGAGTAATCCGTAGATGTGTGCCTAAAGAAGAAGCACAGAAGATCCTTTGGCACTGCCATGGATCACAGTATGGAGGACATTATGGAAGTGAGCGAACAGCCACAAGGGTCCTCCAAAGTGGCTTCTACTGGCCCACTCTCTATAAAGATTCCCGAGCATTTGTGCTTAATTGTGACAGTTGCCAAAGATCAGGCAACTTACCTCACAGTTATGCCATGCCTCAACAAGGAATCTTGGAGATTGAGTTGTTTGATGTATGGGGCATTGACTTCATGGGACCTTTCCCACCATCATACTCAAACACTTATATTCTGGTGGCAGTGGATTATGTATCCAAATGGGTGGAGGCTATTGCAACACCCACAAATGACACTAAAACAGTGTTAAAATTCCTCCAGAAACACATCTTCAGCAGATTTGGTATCCCTAGAGTGTTAATTAGTGATGGGGGCACTCATTTCTGCAATAAACAGCTTTATGCTGCTCTGGTTCGTTATGGAGTTAGTCACCGGGTAGCTACTCCATATCACCCACAGACTAATGGGCAAGCTGAAGTCTCAAATAGAGAACTCAAAAGAATCCTGGAACGGACTGTACTTAACCGTAGAAAGGATTGGGCAAGAAGCTTGGATGATGCTCTGTGGGCATACAGAACAGCATTTAAGACCCCTATAGGGACCTCTCCATACCAGCTTGTGTATGGAAAGGCGTGTCACTTGCCAGTGGAACTGGAACACAAGGCCTACTGGGCAACCAGATTTCTGAACCTTGATGCCAAGTTAGCTGGAGAAAAACGATTGCTCCAGTTAAATGAGCTAGAGGAATTTAGACTCAATGCTTTTGAAAATGCGAAAATTTACAAGGAAAAAGCAAAAAGATGGCATGATAAGAAATTGTCATCCAGATTCTTTAAACCAGGACAGAAAGTTCTGCTATTCAACTCTAGGCTCAGATTATTCCCTGGGAAGTTAAAATCCCGGTGGAGAGGCCCATATGTAATCACAAGTGTATCACCATATGGATACATAGAACTTCAGGATAGTGACTCTAACAAAAAGTTCATTGTCAATGGACAAAGAGTTAAACACTATCTTGAAGATAATTTCGAGCAAGAATGCTCAAGACTGAGATTACATTGAAGATCAGTGACAGTCCAGCTAAGGACATTAAAGAAGCGCTTGCTGGGAGGCAACCCAGCCATTTACAAAGTAGCTTTACTAATTAAATAAATTTCTTTTTTTTTATAGGTTTAAGTCCAAGTGTCTTCAAAAGGTGAAATAGCAATTGGTTGAAGTCACAGAGTTACAGGGAAACTTGGAAGCTCACTGGCGTGAAAAAGCCAGTAAGAAATACTTTGGGCGTTAAACGCCCAAGAGAAGCTCCCACTGGGCGTTTAACGCCAGTAAGGGTGGCCATTTGGGCGTTAAAACGCCAAAAAGGAGCATCTTCTGGGCGTTAAACGCTAGAAAGATGCACCTTCTGAGCGTTTAACGCCAGTCTGCTAGCATCCTGGGCGTTCAGAAAAACGCCCAGTGAAGAAAGACTTCCTGGCGTTCAACGCCAGAAAGAAGCACCAAATGGGCGTTGAACGCCCAGGAGAAGCAACATTTGGGCGTTAAACGCCCAAACCATGCAACAGTTGGGCGTTTAACACCAGGATGGTGGGAGGAGGTACAATTTCGTTTTTAATCCTAATTTTTCTAAATTTTTATGTTTTAATTCATGATTTCTTGCATAAACATATTTCAAATTATCACTTTCAATTCCAAAAGTTTTTATCCTAATTTCTAAAATCCAATTTTGCAAATGTTTTAGATATATCTTAACCCAAAAAAAAAAAAAACAAATGGCTTTCAAATCCAATCCATCATCTTTTCAAATTTGTTTTCAAAACTTAATTATTTTTTTAAAAATCTTTTTCAAAAGTAAATTTCAAATTTATCTTTTAAATTATTATTCATATCTTTCTCTTTTAAAAATTATATCTTTTTCTAATCATATCTTTTAAAATCATATCTTCTATCTTATCTCTTTCTTATTTTTCGAAAATTACCCACCCCCCTCCCTATATCTTGTATTCGGCGCCCTCCTCATCATCACCATTCCACATTGTTCTCCTCCTATCCCTCTTCTTTCTTCTCTTTTGCTTGAGGACAAGCAAAGCTCTAAGTTTGGTGTGTTTACCCGTGATCACAAAAACTATTGTGTCTCTTGATCATGGCTCCTAAAGGGAAACAACCCAACCCAAGAGGCAAGAAAGAAAGTAATCCAAAGCCACTTTGGAATCAAGGGAAGTTCTTAACTAAAGAACATTCAGACCATTACTACAAGATAATGAGTCACAGATCAGTGATCCCGGAAGTCAGATTTGATCTGAAAGAAGATGAATATCCGGAGATCCAAGAGCAGATTCGAAACAGGAATTGGGAAATTCTGGCCAATCCTGAAACGAAAGTGGGAAGGAACATGGTTCAGGAATTCTATGCTAATCTATGGCAGACAGAAAGGCAAAGAATCATTGGAGCAGCTCTCTTTGACCATAAGACCGTAGTCAGAGGAAAGATCATTCATACCAATGCTGACAAGATCAGGGAGATATTCAAGATTCCTCAACTGAAGGATGACCCAGACTCCTTTAAAAGGAGAATGATGAGGGTCAATAAAGGATTGGACAAGATCTTGGAAGATATATGCGTCCCTGGAGCCAAGTGGACTACCAGTACGACTGGCACCCCAGTTCAACTCAAAAGAGAAGATCTAAAACCAGTAGCTAGAGGCTGGCTGGACTTTATTAGTCATTCCATATTGCCCACCAGTAACCGTTCTGAAGTTACCATCAAAAGAGCTGTCATGATTCACTGCATCATGCTGGGAAAAGAAGTGGAAGTCCATCAGCTGATCTCATGTGAGCTATATAAAATTGCAAACAAGAATTCTAAGGACGCCAAATTGGCTTATCCAAGCCTAATTTCTATGCTTTGCAAAGATGCTGGAGTAAAGATGGGAATAACTGAATATATCCTAATTGAAAAGCCCATTACTGGAATATCAATGGTCAGACAACAGCAACAAGATGATTCAACCAAGAGGAGAGCACAAGAAGCTCTCCCAGAACTGCCCCAATTCGAATATTGGGAACATCTTGAGGCTTCTATTTCCAGATTGCAAGAAGCTATGGACCAAATAAAGGAAGAACAGAATAATCAAAGTAGTATGCTTTGCAAACTGCTCAAGGAACAGGAAGAGCAAGGGCGTGATATAAGGGAGCTGAAGCGCCAAAAATTAATCCTTGAACCACACCCCAAAGATTAGAGGAGCATCTACTCCTCAAAACAACAGGTTGCTGAGTTCCAATTTTTTCTGCTTCAACTCTGTGATAATTATTCGTTTTAGAAATTGACCTTAGAAGTTAGATATTTAGTAGTAATTAGTATATCTATTTTGATTTTATTTCCAATTAAGCTATAATTTATTTTTCTCATCATCATTAGGCATGAATAAAGTAGTAGATTTTTAGAATAAAGAAGTAATCTATATTTTTCGAGTTCTTAATAATAAAATTTATAATTAATTATATGTGGTGGCAATACTTTTTGTTCTCTGAATGAATGCTTGAACAGTGCATAAATTGTACTTTGAATTTGATGAATATTGGCTCCTGAAAGGATGAGGAACACAAAAAATATTATTGATGATCTGAAAAATCATAGAATTGATTCTTGAAGCAAGAAAAAGCAGTTAAAAAAAAACAAAAAAAACAAAAAAAAAACACACAATATTCACAAGCCATGGGCACTAGCCAAGAGTAAAAAGGATCCAAGGCTTTGAGCATCAATGGATAGGAGGGCCCAAGGAAATAAAATCCAGGCCTAAGCGGCTAAAACAAGCTGTCCCTAACCATGTGCTTGTGTCATGAAGGTCCAAGTTATAAGCTTGAGACTGAGTGGTTAAAGTCGTGATCCAAAGCAAAAGAGTGTGCTTAAGAGCTCTGGACACCACTGACTGGGGACTCTAGCAAAGCTGAGTCACAATCTGAAAAGGTTCACCCAGTTATGTGTCTGTGGCATTTATGTATCCGGTGGTAATACTGGAAAACAAAGTGCTTAGGGCCACGGCCAAGACTCATAAAATAACTGTATTCAAGAACCAACATACTACACTAGGAGAGTCAATAATACTATCTGAATTCCGAGTTCCTAAGGATGCCAATCATTCTGAAATTCAAAAGATACAGGGAGATGCCAAAACTGTTCAGAAACAAAAAGCTACAAGCCCCGCTCATCTAATAAGAATCTAAGCTTCATTTAAAACTCTGAAATATTATTACTTCTTTATTTCTGTTAGAACCTATTTTATTCATCTAGTTGCTTGAGGAAAAACAACAGTTTAAGTTTGGTGTTGTGATGAGCGGATATTTTGTACGCTTTTTGGGGGTAATTTCATGTAGATTTTAGTATGTTTCAATTAGTTTTTAGTAAAATAATATTAGTTTTTAAGCAAAAATTATATTTCTGGACTTTACTATGAGTGTGTGTATTTTTCTGTGATTTCAGGTATTTTCTGACTGAAATTGAGGGAGTTGAGCAAAAATCTGACTTAGGCTGAAAAAGGACTGCTGATGCTGTTGGATCCTGACCTCCCTGCACTCGAAATGGATTTTCTGGAGCTACAGGAGTCCAATTGGCGCGCTCTCAACGGCGTTGGAAAGTAGACATCCAGGGCTTTCCAGCAATATATAATAGTCCATACTTTGCGCAAGGATAGACGACGTAACTTGGCGTTAAACGCCAAGTTCATGCTGCTGTCTGGAGTTAAACGCCAGAAAAACGTCATGATCCGGAGTTGAACGCCCAAAACACGTCATAATCTGGAGTTTGACGCCAAGAAAGGTCTTTACACGTGGAAAGCTTTAGTCTCAGCCCCAGCACACACCAAGTGGGCCCCAGAAGTGGATTTCTGCACCAATTATCTTAGTTTATTCATTTTCTGTAAACCTAGGTTGCTAGTTTACTATTTAAACAACTTTTACAGACTTATCTTGTACCTCATGACATTTTCAGATCTGAATTACATACTTTTTGACGGCATGAGTCTCTAAACTCCATTGTTGGGGGTGAGGAGCTCTGCAGCGTCTCGATGATTTAATACAATTCCTTTGTTTTCCATTCAAACACGCTTGTTCTTATCTAAGATGTTTATTCGCGCTAAATTGTGAAGAAGGTGATGATCCGTGACACTCATCACCTTCCTCAATCTATGAACGTATGCCTGACAACCACCTCCGTTCTACATTAGACTGAATGAATATCTCTTAGATTCCTCAACAGAATCTTCGTGGTATAGGCCAGATTGATGGCGGCATTCATGAGAATCCGGAAAGTCTAAACCTTGTCTGTGGTATTCCGAGTAGGATTCTGGGATTGAATGACTGTGACGTGCTTCAAACTCCTGATGGTTGGGCGTTAGTGACAGACGCAAAAGAATCAATGGATTCTATTCCAACCTGATTGAGAACCGACAGATGATTAGCCGTGCTGTGACAGAGCATAGGAACGTTTTCACTGAGAGGATGGGAAGTAGCCACTGACAACGGTGACACCCTACATGGAGCTTGCCATGGAAGGAATCTGCGTGTGAGAAGAGGATTTCAAGGAAGAGTTGAAGTCAAGGGACAAAGCATCTCCAAAACTCCAACATATTCCCCAGTCCTTTATAAACAAGTAACTCTATTGTTCTCGTTTACCTTTCCAATAAAATCTAATAATTCCAACTTACAATTTTAAATACTTTGACTTCTTAAAATTAAATCCAAATAACTTTGTTGAACTCCTGACTAAGATTAATAAAATAAACATTGATTGCTTCAAACCAATAATCTCCGTGGGATCGACCCTTACTCACGTAAGGTATTACTTGGACGACCCAGTGCACTTGCTGGTTAGTTGAGCGAGGAATATTATTCGATTTGTGTGAAAGTATAAATCCCAATTTCGCTCACCAAAAATCCACTTCGAGTAAAGGGAGGTCAGAATCCAACAGCATCTGCAGTCCTTTTCAGCCTCTGAATCAGATTTTTGCTCAGGTCCCTCAATTTCAGCCAGAAAATACCTGAAATCACAGAAAAACACACAAACTCATAGTAAAGTCCAGAAAAGTGAATTTTAACTAAAAACTAATAAAAATATAATAAAAACTAACTAAAACATACTAAAAACATACTAAAAACAATGCCAAAAAGCGTATAAATTATCCGCTCATCACAACACCAAACTTAAATTGTTGCTTGTCCCCAAGCAACTGAAAATCAAATAAGATAAAAAGAAGAGAATATACAATGAATTCCAAAAATATCTATGAAGATCAGTATTAATTAGATGAGCGGGGCTTTCAGCTTTTTGCCTCTGAACAGTTTTGGCATCTCACTCTATCCTTTGAAATTCAGAATGATTGGCTTCTATAGGAACTCAGAATCCAGATAGTGTTATTGATTCTCCTAGTTAAGTATGATGATTCTTGAACACTGCTACTTTATGAGTCTTGGTCGTGGCCCAAAGCACTCTGTCTTCCAGTATTACCACCGGATACATACATGCCACAGACACATAACTGGGTGAACCTTTTCAGATTGTGACTCAGCTTTGCTAGAGTCCCCAATTAGAGGTGTCTAGGGTTCTTAAGCACACTCTTTTTGCCTTGGATCACGACTTCATTGTTATTAAATTTTTTTTTGTTTTTTTTTTTTGTATTCACTGCTTTTTCTTGCTTCAAGAATCATTTTTATGATTTTTCAGATCCTCAGTAACATGTCTCCTTTTTTCATCATTCTTTCAAGAGCCAACATTCATGAACAACAAATTCAAAAGACATATGCACTGTTCAAGCATACATTCAGAAGTCAAAGTATTGCCACCACATCAAAATAATTAATCTGTTATAAAATTCAAAATTCATGTGATTCTTCTCTTTTTCAATTAAGAACATTTTTCATTTAAGAAAGGTGAT
Organism: Arachis stenosperma; assembly: GCF_014773155.1. NCBI lineage: Eukaryota > Viridiplantae > Streptophyta > Magnoliopsida > Fabales > Fabaceae > Arachis > Arachis stenosperma. The sequence continues at coordinate 43,799,468 of NC_080381.1, read as the reverse complement.
GGATTCATAGGACATTTATAACTTTAAGGCATAGACACTAAGACACTAATGATCATAAGACACAAACATAGATAAACATAAGTATGAAAATTCGAAAAACAGAAAAATAAAGAACAATGAGATTAAAGAACGGGTCCACCTTAGTGATGGCGGCTTGTTCTTCCTCTTGAAGATCTTATGGAGTGTTTGAGCTCCTTAATGTCTCTTCCTTGCCTTTGTTGCTCCTCTCTCATGATTCTTTGATCTTTTCTAATTTCATGGAGGAGGATGGAATGTTCTTGGTGCTCCACCCTTAGTTGTCCCATGTTGGAACTCAATTCTCCTAGGGAGGTGTTGATTTGATCCCAGTAGTTTTGTGGAGGAAAGTGCATCCCTTGAGGCATCTCAGGGATTTCATGATGAGTGAAATCTCTTGTTTGCTCCATCCTTTTCTTAGTGATGGGCTTGTCCTCATCAATGAGGATGTCTCCCTCTATGTTAATTCCAACTGAATAACAGAGGTGACAAATGAGATGAGGGAAGGCTAACCTTGCCAAGGTAGAGGACTTGTCCGCCACCTTATAAAGTTCTTGGGCTATAACCTCATGAACTTCTACTTCTTCTCCAATCATGATGCTATGAATCATGATAGCCCGGTCTATAGTAACTTCGGACCGGTTGCTAGTGAGAATGATTGAGCGTTGGATAAACTCCAACCATCCCCTAGCCACGGGTTTGAGGTCATGCCTTCTCTGTTGAACCGGCTTCCCTCTTGAATCTCTCTTCCATTGAGCGCCCTCTTCACAAATGTCTATGAGGACTTGGTCCAACCTTTGATCAAAGTTGACCCTTCTAGTGTAAGGGTGTTCATCTCCTTGCATCATGGGCAAGTTGAATGCCAACCTTACATTTTCTGGACTAAAATCTAAGCATTTCTCCCGAACCATTGTAAGCCAATTCTTTGGATCCGGGTTCACACTTTGATCATAGTTCTTGGTGATCCATGCATTGGCATAGAACTCTTGAACCATTAAGATTCCGACTTGTTGAATGGGGTTGGTAAGAACTTCCCAACCTCTTCTTTGGATCTCATGTCGGATCTCCGGATATTCACTCTTTTTGAGTTTGAAAGGGACCTCGAGGATCACCTTCTTCATGGCCACAACTTCATAGAAGTGGTCTTGATGACCCTTGAGATGAATCTCTCCATCTCCCATGACTCGGAGGTGGAAGTTTTTGCCTTCCCTTTCCTCTTTCTAGAGGTTTCTCTGGCCTTAGATGCCATAAATGGTTATGGAAAAACAAAAAGCAATGCTTTTACCACACCAAACTTAGAAGGTTTGCTCGTCCTCGAGAAAAAAAAGGAAAGAAGAGAGTAGAAGAAGAAGAAATAGAGGAGATGGAGGTGGCTTTATTTTTCGGCCAAGGGGGAGAAGTAGTGTGTAGGTTGTGTGAAAATGAAGGAGTGAAGATGAGTTTATATAGATGTGGAGAAAGGGGTAGGTTCGGCCATTATGGGTGGGTTTGAGAGGGAAAGTGGTTTGAATTTGAATGGTGAGGTAGGTGGGGTTTTATGAAGGATGGATGTGAGTGGTGAAGAGAATGGTAGGATTTGATAGGTAAGGGGTTTTTAGGGAAGAGGTGTTGAGGTGATTGGTGAATGGGAGAAAAAGAGAGAGAGTGGTGGGGTAGGTGGGGATCCTGTGGGGTCCACAGATCCTGAGGTGTCAAGGATAATTCATCCCTGCACCAAGTGGCGAGCAAAAATGCTCCTTCTGCCAATCCTGGCATTAAACGCCGGGCTGGTACCCATTTCTGGCGTTTAACGCCAGCTTCTTGCCCATTCCTGGCATTAAACGCCAGTCTAGTGCCCCTTTCTGGCGTTAAACGCCCAGAATGGTGCCAGACTGGGCGTTAAACGCCCATTTACTGTCTTCACTGGTGTTTAAATGCCAGCAAGTTTTCCTCCAGGGTGTGCTATTTTTCTTTCTATTTTTCATTTTGTTTTTGCTTTTTCAATTGATTTTGTGACTTCACATGATCATCAACCTACAGAAAACATAAAATAACAAAGGGAAATAGATAAATATAACATTGGGTTGCCTCCCAACAAGCGCTTCTTTAATGTCAGTAGCTTGACAGTGGGCTCTTATGGAGCCTCACAGATATTCAGAGTAATGTTGGATCCTCCCAACACCAAACTTAGAGTTTGACTGTGGGGGCTCTGTTTGACTCTGTTTTGAGAGAAGCTCTTCATGGTAATAGAGGGATATCCTTGAGCCTTAAACACAAAGGATTCTTCATTCACTTGAATGATCAATTCTCCTCTGTCAACATCAATCACAGCTTTTGCTGTGGCTAGGAAGGGTCTGCCAAGGATGATGGATTCATCCATGCACTTCCCAGTCTCTAGGACTATGAAATCAGCAGGGATGTAATGGTCTTCAACCTTTACCAGAACATCCTCTACAAGTCCATAAGCTTGTTTTCTTGAATTGTCTGCCATCTCTAGTGAGATTCTTGCAGCTTACACCTCAAAGATCCCTAGCTTCTCCATTACAGAGAGAGGCATGAGGTTTATGCTTGACTCTAGGTCACACAAAGCCTTCTCAAAGGTCATGGTGCCTATGGTACAAGGTATTGAGAACTTCCCAGGGTCCTATCTCTTTTGAGGTAATTTCTGCCTAGTCAAGTCATCCAGTTCTTTGGTGAGCAAAGGGGGTTCATCCTCCCAAGTCTCATTACCAAATAACTTGTCATTTAGCTTCAGGATTGCTCCAAGGTACTTAGCAACTTGCTCTTCAGTGATATCTTCGTCCTCTTCAGAGGAAGAATACTCATCAGAGCTCATGAATGGCAGAAGTAAATCCAATGGAATCTCTATGGTCTCATTATGAGCCTCAGATTCCCATGGTTCCTCATTAGGGAACTCATTGGAGGCCAGTGGACGTCCATTGAGGTCTTCCTCAGTGGCGATCACTGCCTCTTCCTCCTCTCCAAGTTCGGCCATGTGGGTCATGTTAATGGCCTTGCATTCTCCTTTTGGATTCTCTTCTGTATTGCTTGGTAGAGTACTAGGAGGGAGTTCAGTAATTTGCTTGCTCAGCTGTCCCACTTGTGCCTCCAAATTCCTAATGGAGGACCTTGTTTCAGTCATAAAACTTTGAGTGGTTTTGATTAGATCAGAGACCATGGTTGCTAAGTCAGAGTGGCTCTGCTTAGAATTCTCTGTCTGTTGCTGAGAAGATGATGGAAAAGGCTTGCCATTGCCGAACCTGTTTCTTCCACCATTATTGTTGTTGAAACCTTGTTGAGGTCTCTGTTGATCCTTCCATGAGAGATTTGGATGATTTCTCCACGAAGGATTATAGGTGTTTCCATAGGGTTCTCCCATGTAATTCACCTCTTCCATTGAAGGGTTCTCAGGATCATAAGCTTCTTCTTTAGATAAAGCGTCCTTAGTACTGCCTGGTGCAGCTTGCATTCCAGACAGACTTTGAGAAATCATATTGACTTCCTGAGTCAATATTTTGTTCTGAGCCAATATGGCATTCAGAGTATCAATCTCAAGAACTCCTTTCTTCTGATTCGTCCCATTGTTCACAGGATTCCTTTCAGAAGTGTACATGAATTGGTTATTTGCAACCATTTCAATGAGTTCTTGAGCTTCTGCAGGCGTCTTCTTCAGATGAAGAGATCCTCCAGCAGAGCTGTCCAATGACATATTGGACAGTTCAGACAGACAATCATAGAAGATACCTATGATGCTCCATTCAGAAAGCATGTTAGAAGGACACTTTCTGATCAATTGTTTGTATCTTTCCCAAGCTTCATAGAGGGATTCACCTTCTTTTTGTCTGAAGGTTTGGACTTCCACTCTAAGCTTACTCAATTTTTGAGGTGGAAAGAACTTTGCCAAGAAGGCATTGACTAGCTTTTTCCAAGAGTTCAGGCTTTCTTTAGGTTGTGAGTCCAACCATATCCTAGCTCTGTCTCTTACAGCAAAAGGGAATAGCATAAGTTTGTAGACCTCAGGGTCAACCCCATTGGTCTTGACAGTGTCACAGATTTGCAAGAACTCAGCTAAAAACTGATGAGGATCTTCCAATGGAAGTCCATGGAACTTGCAATTCTGTTGCATTAGAGAAACTAATTGAGCCTTAAGCTCAAAGTTGTTTGCTCCAATGGCAGGGATAGAGATGCTTCTCCCATAGAAGTCGGGAGTAGGTGCAGTAAAGTCACCCAGCACCTTCCTTGCATTGTTGGCATTGTTATTGTTTTTGGCTGCCATGTCTTCTTCTTGTTTGAAGATTTCTGTTAGGTCCTCTACAGAGAGTTGTGCTTTAGCTTCTCTTAGCTTTTGCTTCAAGGTCCTTTCAGGTTCAGGGTCAGCCTCAACAAGAATGCTTTTGTCTTTGTTCCTGCTCATATGAAAGAGAAAAAAACAAGAAAGTATGGAATCCTCTATGTCATAGTATAGAGATTCCTTGAGGTGTCAGAGGAAAAGAAGAATAGGAGGAGAGGTAGAAGAATTTGAACTTATCAAGAAAGACAGAGTTCGAATTGTGCATTGAGGAGGAGTGTTAGTCCATAAATAGAAGGATATGAGAAGAGGGGAAGAAATTTTCGAAAATAAATTAAAAGATTTTAAAAACATTTTGAAAAATTGAAGAATGATTTTCGAAAAATATGATTGGGAAAGAAATAAAGTGATTTTTGAAAAAGACTTTGAAATTAGAAATCAAAAAGATATGATTGAAAACTATTTTTAAAAAAATTATGATAAAAAGATATAATTGAAAAGATATAGTTTTAAAAAGATATGATTGAGAAGATATGATTTGAAAAACAATTTAAAAAGATTTGATTTTGAAAATTAATGACTTGGCTAACAAGAAATTTAAAAGATATGATTCAGACATTAAACCTTTCTCAACAAAAAAGGCAACATACTTGAAATGTTGAATCAAATCATTAATTTTTAGCAAGTATTTTTGAAAATAGAAAGAAATTGATTTTGAAAATATATGATTTAAAAGATATGATTTGAAAAAGATTTGATTTTGAAAAATTTCGAAAACTTGAAAAAATTTGAATTAAAAACAAAATCTTCCCTCTTGTGCCATCCTGGCGTTAAACGCCCAGAATGGTATCCATTCTGGCGTTTAACGCCCAAAACTCACCCCTTTTGGGCGTTAAACGCCCAGCCAGGCACCCTGGCTGGCGTTTAAACGCCAGTTTTCCTTTCTCACTGGGCGTTTTGAATGCCCAGCTTTTTCTGTGTAATCCCTCTACTGTATGTTCTGAATCTTCAATTCTCTGTATTATTGACTTGAAAAGACACAAATTAAAAATTTTTGGATTTTTAATAATGAGGAATAATCAAAATGAAACTAAGATCAAATAAACAATGCATGCAAGACACCAAACTTAGAAGTTTGTATACTATTGGCACTAACAAATTGAGAATGCATATGAGAAACAACAAAACACTCAAGACAAGAGAATTTAAAGATCAGAGCAAGGAAATCATCAAGAACAACTTGAAGATCAATGAAGACACATGATTGAATTCGAAAAAATGCAAGAAGAATAGAAACATGCAATTGACACCAAACTTAAAATGAGACACTAGACTCAACAAGAAACATAAAATATTTTTGGTTTTAAGATTTTATAATTCTTTTTGGATTTTTTTGAAAATTGAGTGAAAAAGAAAATAAGGATATCAAAATTCTTAATGAGAATTCCAGGAATCATGCAATGTTAGTCTAAAGCTTTAGTCTAAAGAAATTAGACATGGCTAGCCAAGCTTCAGGAGGACATTACATTCAAGAGCTAAATTGATGAGAATCAATCAGCTTTGGGGATGATAAGAACATCATCTTGAAACACTAGAATTCATTATTAAGAACTCTGAAGAAAAATACCTAAGCTAAGCAACAAGATGAACCGTCAGTTGTCCAAACTCAAACAATCCCCGGCAACGGCGCCAAAAACTTAGTGCACGAAATTGTGATCATCAATGGTGCCATCAACATGGTACGCTCAATTGCAATCTCAACTCTTTATCACAACTTCGCACAACTAACCAGCAAGTGCACTGGGTCATCCAAGTAATAAACCTTACGCGAGTAAGGGTCGATCCCACGGAGATTGTTGGTATGAAGTAAGCTATGGTCATCTTGTAAATCTCAGTCAGGCGGATTCAAATGGTTATAGATGATTTATGAATAAAACATAAAATGAGGATAGAGATACTTATGTAATTCATTGGTGAGAATTTCATATAAGCGTATGGAGATGCTTTGTCCCTTTTGTCTCTCTGCTTTCCTACTGTCTTCATCCAATCCTTCTTACTCCTTTCCATGGCAAGCTGTATGTTGGGAATCACCGTTGTCAATGGCTATAGTCCTGTCCTCTCAGTGAAAATGTTCAACGCGCTCTATCACAGCACGGCTAATCATCTGTCGGTTCTCAATCAGGTTGGAATAGAATCCAGTGATTCTTTTGCGTCTGTCACTAACGCCCAGCCTTTAGGAGTTTGAAGCTCGTCACAGTCATTCAATCCTTGAATCCTACTCAGAATACCACAGACAAGGTTTAAACCTTCCGGATTCTCTTGAATGCCGCCATCAATTCTAGCTTATACCACGAAGATTTTGATTAAGGGATCCAAGAGATATCCACTCAATCTAAGGTAGAACGGAGGTGGTTGTCAGGCACGCGTTCATAGGTGAGAATAATGATGAGAGTCACGGATCATCACATTCATCAAGTTGAGGAACAAGTGATATCTTAGAACAAGAATAAGCCAAATTGAATAGAAGAACAATAGTAATTGCATTAATACTTGAGGTACAGCAGAGCTCCACACCTTGATCTATGGTGTGTAGAAACTCCACCGTTGAAAATACATAAGAACAAGGTCTAGGCATGGCCAAATGGCCAGCCTCTCAATGATCTAAGAACTAGACATCCAAAGATGATCCTAAGATCTAAAGTGATCAAAAGATCTAAAAATGATCCAAAGATGAAAATACAATAGCAAAAGGTCCTATTTGTAGAGAACTAGTAGCTTAGGGTTTACAAAGATGAGTAAATGACATAAAAATCCACTTTCGGGCCCACTTGGTGTGTGCTTGGGCTAAGCATTGAAGCTTTCATGTGTAGAGACTTTTCTTGGAGTTAAACGCCAGCTTTTGTGCCAGTTTGGGCGTTTAACTCCCATTCTTGTGCCAGTTCCGGCGTTTTAGGCCAAAATTCTTGAGCTGACTTGGAACGCCTGTTTGGGCCATCAAATCTTGGGCAAAGTATTGACTATTATACATTGCTGGAAAGCCCAGGATGTCTACTTTCCAACGCAATTAAGAGCACACCAATTGGGCTTCTGTAGCTCCCGAAAACCACTTCGAGTGCAGGGAGGTCAGAATCCAACAGCATCTGCAGTCCTTTTCAGCCTCTGAATCAGATTTTTGCTCAGGTCCCTCAATTTCAGCCAGAAAATACCTAAAATCACAGAAAAACACACAAACTCATAGTAAAGTCCAGAAAAGTGAATTTTAACTAAAAACTAATAAAAATATAATAAAAACTAACTAAAACATACTAAAAACAATGCCAAAAAGCGTATAAATTATCCGCTCATCAAAGTGAAAATAGCATTCACATGTCCATCTGGAATGTTTGCCTACAGAAGGATGCCATTTGGTCGGTGCAATGCACCTGCGACCTTTCAGAGATGCATGCTCTCTATCTTCTCTGATATGGTAGAGAAATTTCTGGAAGTCTTCATGGATGACTTCTCAGTATTTGGAGACTCATTTAGCTCCTGTCTTGACTATCTAGCACTTGTTCTAAAAAGGTTCCAAGAGACTAACCTAGTTTTAAACTGGGAGAAATATCACTTTATGGTAACTGAAGGAATTGTTCTTGGGCACAGAATTTCGAACAAGGGGATAGAGGTGGATCAAGCTAAGGTAGATGTAATTGAAAAATTACCACTACCTGCCAATGTTAAGGCAATTAGAAGCTTTTTGGGGCATGTAGGATTCTATAGGAGGTTTATAAAGGATTTTTCAAAAATTGCAAAATCTCTGAGCAATCTGCTAGCCACTGATACACCATTTGTTTTTGACATAGAGTGTTTGTAAGCCTTTACTCTGAAAGCTAAGCTGGTCACAGCATCAATCATTTTTGCACTGGACTGGACACTACCGTTAGAACTAATGTGTGATGCCAGTGACCATGCCATTGGTGTAGTATTGGGACAGAGGCATGACAAGCTTCTGCATGTCATTTATTATGCTAGCCGTATTTTAAATGACGCGCAGAAAAATTACACAACCACAGAAAAGAAGTTGCTTGTAGTAGTTTATGCCATTGACAAGTTCAGATCTTATTTAGTATGATCAAAAGTGATTGTGTACACTGACCATGCTGCTCTAAAATATCTCCTCACAAAGCAGGATTCAAAACCCAGACTCATAAGATGGGTGTTGCTTCTGCAAGAGTTTGATATAGAATTAAGAGACAGAAAAGTGACAGAAAACCAAGTAGCTGATCACCTGTCCCAGATAGAACCAGCAGTAGGAGCGTCCCTCCCTCCTACATAAATCTCTGAAACCTTTTTGGATGAGCAACTCTTTTCCATTCAGGAAGTACCGTGGTTTGCAGACATTACAAACTATAAAGCTGTGAGATTCATACCCAAAGAGTACAGTAGGCAGCAAACAAAAAATTGGTTTCTGATGTAAAGTACTACTTGTGGGATGAACTATATCTCTTTAAGAGATGTGCAGACGGAATAATCCGTAGATGTGTGCCTAGAGAAGAGGCACAGAAGATCCTATGGCATTGCCATAGATCACAATATGGAGGACATTTCGGAGGTGAACGAACAGCCACAAGGGTTCTCCAATGTGGCTTCTACTGGCCTACTCTCTATAGAGACTCCTAAGAGTTTGTACGCAACTATGACAGTTGCCAGAGAGCTGGTAATCTACCTCACGGTTATGCCATGCCTCAGCAGGGGATCTTAGAGATTGAATTGTTTGATGTATAGACTTCATGGTGCCTTTCCCGCCATCATATTCTGGTGGCAGTAGACTATGTATCTAAATGGGTAGAGGCAATTGCAACACCAACTAATGATACTAAGACAGTGATGACGTTCCTCCAGAAGCATATCTTCAGCAGGTTCAGTGTCCCTAGGGTACTGATCAGTGATGGAGGTATTCATTTCTGCAATAAACAGCTTGACTCTGCTCTGATCTGATATGGAATTAACCACAAAGTGGCAACTCCATATCATCCATAGACAAATGGGCAGGCTAAAGTCTCAAATAGAGAACTAAAACAAATCCTGGAATGGACTGTAAATACCTGTAGAAGGGATTGGGCAAGAAGTCTGGATGATACTATGTGGGCATACAGAACCGCATTCAAGACTCCTATAGGGACCTCTCCATACCAGCTTGTGTATGGAAAAGCCTGTCATCTGCCAGAGAAACTGGAACACAAAGCCTACTGGGCAACCAGGTTCCTAAATCTTGATGCTAAGGTAACTAGAGAGAAAAAATTACTCCAGTTGAATGAGCTGGAGGAGTTCAGACTCAATGCTTTCGAAAATGCTAAAATTTACAAGGAGAAAGCAAAAAGGTGGCATGACAGGAAACTGTCATCTAGAGTCTTTGAGCTAGGATAGAAGGTTCTACTGTTTAACTATAGGCTCAGATTGCTCCCTGGGAAATTGAAATCCCGGTGGAAGGGACCATATGTGATTACAAGTGTGTCACCATATGGATATGTAGAGCTTCAGGATATTAACTCTAACAAAAAGTTCATTGTTAATAGACAGAGAGTCAAGCATTATTTTGAAGGCAATATAGAGGAAGAATGCTCAAGACTGAGACTAGATTAAAGCTCAATAAAGTCCAGCTAAAGACAGTAAAGAAGCGCTTGCTGGGAGGCAACCCAGCCATTAGCAAAAATTAGATGTTTATAACAATTATATGAGTATATTTAATTTTGTTATTCATGTTTGATAATACATTTAAGTGAATAAGTCAAGGAAATGAAGATTCAGGACATAAAGCAGATGAATCACAGAGAAAAAGAGCTCACTGGCGTCAAAACGCCAATAAACGGGCATTTTGGGCGTTAAATGCTAGAATGGCTATCATTCTGGGCGTTTAACACCAGTAAGGCTATCATTCTGGGTGTTAAACACCAGAATGGGCAGCATTCTGGGCGTTTAACGCCAGAAACAACAGTATCCTGGGTGTTCAGAAAAAAGCCCAGTAACAAAGAAATTCTGGCGTTTAACGCCAGCCAGGATACCTGGCTGGGCGTTAAACGCCCAAATTGGCTGCCAGATGGGCGTTAAACGCCAGAATGGCTATCATTCTGGCCGTTTAATGCCAGAACAGCAAAGGGGAGGTAATTTTGTTTCCAATTCGATTTTTTTTTTCAATTTTTCATGTTTTAATTCATAATTCTTTTTTTGCATAAAAAATATTTCAAATGTTCATCTTTCAAATTCTATTTTCAAAAACTAATAATCCTTTCCATTCTTTTTAATTCTTTTTTTAATTCTTTTTAATTCTTGTCCATATCTTTTTCCAAATTTACATATCTTCTCAAATTCTTTTCAAATCCTTTTAATTTTTTTACATTAACAAGTTTTTCAAATTAATTACCTTATTCTTCTTCTACTCCCTTTTATCTTATTTTGCTCGAGAACGAGCAAAGCTTTTAAGTTTGGTGTGGAAAAGCTCTGGTTTTTGCTATCTATTACCCACTCATGGCACCCAAAGTCGGAGAATCCTCTAGAAAGAAGAAAGGGAAGGCAATCGCTTCTGCCTCCGAACCTTGGGAGATAGAGAAATTCATCACCAAAGCCCATCACTAAGAAAGAGGATGAAGCAAACTAGAGGAGCTCAAGCACTCCACTGGACCATTAAGAGGAAGAAGTAGCCGCCGTCACTAAGGTGGACCCGCTCCTTAAATTCCTTGCTTTTATTGTTATTTGTCTATTTTTATGTTTATTTTCTGTCTAAGTCTTATCTTTATTACATGATCATCAGTGTTTAGAGTCTATGTCTTAAAGCTATGAATGATTCCATGAATCTCTCACCTTTCTTAAATGAAAAATGTTTTTATTTGCAAAAGAACAAGAAGTGCATGAATTTTGAAATCTATCTTGAAATTAGTTAAATTATTTTGATGTGGTGGCAATACTTCTTGCTTTATGGATGTATGCCTAAAAAGTGCATGCTTAAAATTGGAATTAAGAAAAGATGAATCTTGAAAGAATAATGAAAAAGGATACAAGTTATTGGTGATCTGAAAAATCATAAAACTGATTCTTGAAGCAAGAAAAAGTAGTGAAAAGCAAAAGCTTATGAAAAATAAAAAAAAAAGAGAAGAAAGAAAAAGAAAAAGCAAGAGCAAAAAGCCAGTAACCCTTTAAACTAAAAGGCAAGGGTAAAATGGATCCAAGGCTTTAAGCATCAATGGATAGGAGGGCCCAAAAGAATAAAATCTTCACGTAAGCGGCTAAATCAAGATGTCCTTAACCATGTGCTTGTGTCAAGAAGGTCCAAGTGAAAAGCTTGGGACTGAGTGGTTCAAGTCGTGATCCAAAGCAAAAGAGTGTGCTTAAGAACTCTGGGCACCTCTAACTGGGGACTCTAGCAAAACTGAGTCACAATCTGAAAAGGTTCACCCAGTTATGTGTCCGTGGCATTTATGTATCCAGTGGTAATACTGGAAGACAAAATGCTAAGGGTCACGGCCAAGACTCATAAAGTAGCTGTGTTCAAGAATAAAAAAGAACTTAACTAGGAAAATCAATAACATTATCTGTATTTCTGAGTTCCTAAAGAGGCCAACAATTCTGAACTCTAATGGAATAGAGAGAGGCCAAAACTATTCAGAGGCAAAAAGCTACTAGTCCCGTTCATCTAATTAAAACTAATCTTCATTGATATTTTTGAAATTTATTGTATTTTCTCGTCTTTTTATCTCTTTTTTTTTTGGGTTGCTTGGGGACAAGCAACAATTTAAGTTTGGTGTTGTGATAAGCGGATAATTTATACGCTTTTTGGTATTGTTTTAAGGTAGTTTTTAGTATGTTTTAGTTACTTTTTATTATATTTTTGTTAGTTTTTATGCAAAAATCACATTTCTAGACTTTACTATGAGTTTGTGTGTTTTTCTATAATTTCAAGTATTTTTTGGCTGAAATTAAGGGACCTGAGCAAAAATCTGATTCAGATGCTAAGAAAGGACTGCAGATGTTGTTGGATTCTGACCTTCCTGCACTCAAACGTGTTTTTGTGGAGCTATAGAATTCCAATTGGTGCGCTCTCAATTGGGCTGGAAAGCTAACATCTTGGGATTTCCATCAATGTATAATTGTCCATACTTTGCTCGATATTTGAGGTCCCAAACTGGCGTTAAACGCCAGCCAGAGACCCTTTTCTGGCGTAAAACGCCAAAACTGGCACCAAAACTGGAGTTAAACACCCAAACTGGCACCCAAGCTGGCGTTTAACTCCAAGAATGGCCTATGCACGTGAAAGCTGCAAAGCTGGTGCACGAAATTACAATCACACTTTTGCAATCCGCACAACTAACCAGCAAGTGCACCAGGTCGTCCAAGTAATACCTTACGTGAGTAAGGGTCGAATCCCACGGAGATTGTTGGCTTGAAGCAAGCTATGGTTATCTTATTAATCTTAGTCAGGATACCAATAGGATTCTTTAGCCTCGATTGTAAAAGATAAATAAAAGGGTGTAAAAGGAGTACTTGTCACTTTCCACGCAGTAATGGAGAATATGTTGGAATTTTGGAGATGCTTTCTCACTTTCTCACTTTCATAAATGCAAGGTTCCTTCCATGGCAAGCTGTACGTAAGGCATCATCGTTGTCAATGGCTACTTCCCATCCTCTCAGTGAAAATAGTCCAAATGCTCTGTCACAGCACGGTTAATCATCTGTTGGTTCTCGATCATGTCGGAATAAGATCCATTGATCCTTTTGCGTCTGTCACTACACCCAACACTCACGAGTTTTAAGCTCACTACAGTCATCCAATCCCATAATCCTACTCGAAATATCACAGACAAGGTTTATACTTTCCGGATTCTCAAGGATGCTGCCAATAGATTCTAGCTTATACTACGAAGATTCTAATTAAGGAATCTAAGAGATACTCATTCAATTTAATTTAGAACGGAGGTGGTTGTCAGGCACATATTCATGGATTGAGGAAGGTGATGAGTGTCACAGATCATCACCTTCTTCATAGTGAAGCACGAATGAACATCTTAGATAGGAACGAGCGTGTTTGAATGGAAAACAGAAATAATTGCATTAATTCATCGAGACGTTGTAGAGCTCCTCACCCCCAACAATGGAGTTTAGAGACTCATGCCGTCAAAGAGTACAAAGTTCAGATCTAAAAATTTCATGAGATACAAAATAAATCTCTAAAAGTTGTTTAAATACTAAACTAGTAACCCAGGTTTACAGAAAATGAGTAAACTAGGATGGATAGTGCAGAAATCCACTTCTGGGGCCCACTTGGTGTGTGCTGGGGCTGAGACTTAAGCTTCTCACATGCTTGGACTATTTCTGGAGTTGAACGCCAGGTTGTAACCTGTTTCTGGCGTTGAACTCCAACTTGCAACTTGTTTCTGGTGCTGAACGCCAAACTGCAACATGGAACTAGCGTTGAACACCAGTTTACATCGTCTATCTTTGTGCAAAGTATGGACATATTGAGGGAAAGCCCTGGATGTCTACTTTCCAACCCAATTGAGAGCGCGCCAATTGAACTTCTGTAGCTCTAAAAAATCCATTCTGAGTGCAGGGAGGTCAGCAGTCCTTTTTCAGCCTAAATCAGATTTTTGCTCAGCTCCCTCAATTTCAGCCAGAAAATACCTGAAATTATAGAAAAACACACAAACTCATAGTAAAGTCCAGAAATATGAATTTTGCCTAAAAACTAATAAAATTATACTAAAAACTAACTAAAACATACTAAAATCTACATGAAATTACCCTCAAAAAGCGTATAAAATATCCGCTCATCACAACACCAAACTTAAACTGTTGCTTGTCCTCAAGCAACTAGATAAATAAAATAGGATAAAAAAAGGAATTAAGAAGCAACAATATCTCAGAGTTTCAAGTGAAGCTCAGATTCTAATCAGATGAGTGGGACTAGTAGTTTTTTTCCTCTAAATAGTTTTGGCATCTCACTTTATCCTTTGAAATCCAGAATGATTGGCATCCATAAGAACTTAGAATTTAGATAGTATTATTGATTCTCCTAGTTTAGTATGTTGATTCTTGAACACAGTTACTTTATGAGTCTTGGTCGTGACCCTAAGCACTTTGTTTTCCAGTATTACCACCGGATACATAAATGCCACAGATACATAACCGGGTGAACCGTTTCAGATTGTGACTTAGCTTTGCTAAATTCCCCAATTAGAGGTGTCCAGAGTTCTTAAGCACACTCCTTTGCCTTGGATCACGACATTAACAACTCAGTCTCAAGCTTTTCACTTGGACCTGCATGCCACAAGCATATGGTTAGGGACAGCTTGATTTAGCCGCTTAGGCCTAGATTTATTTCCTTGGGCCCTCCTATCCATTGATGCTCAAAGCCTTGGATCCTTTTCACCCTTGCCTTTTGGTTTTAAGGGTTATTGGATTTTTCTTTTTCTTTATCCAATGATTCCTTTTTTTTTTGCTTTTTCTTGCTTCAAGAATCAATTTCATGATTTTTCAAATCAGCAATAATATTTCTCTTATTCATCATTCTTTCAAAAGCCAACAATTTTAATATTCATGAAATTCAGTATCAAAAATATGCACTGTTCAAGCATTCATTCAGAAGATAAAAAGTATTGCCATCACATATAAATAATTAGAATTTTCCTTATTAAGAACTCGAAATTAAATTGCCTCTTTATTCTAAAAATCTACTATTTTATTCATGTTTGATGATGATGAGAAAAATAAATTATAGCTTAATTGGAAATAAAATCAAAATAGATTACTAATTACTACTACTCCTATATAACTTCTAAGGTAAATCTATAAGACAACTATCACAGAGTAAAGCTAAGATTAGGACTCAACAACCTTTATTTTGGGAAGTGGATGTTCCTCTAGTCTGTGGGGTGCTTGGTCCTTCAAGAGATAATTTCTGACGCTTCAGTTCCTTCAAGTCATGCCTTTGCTCTTCTTGTTCCCCAAGCAGTTTGCAAAGCATGCTATTTTGATTATTCTATTCTTCCTTTATTTGGTCCATAGCTTCTTGCAACTTGGTAACCGATGCTTCAAGATGCTCCTAGTATTCAAATTAAGGGATTTTTGGGAGAAATTCATGTGCTCTCCTCTTGATGGGGTCATCTGCACTTGTTGTTTTTCCATTGATATTTTGGTGATTGGTCGCTCAACTGAGATATACTCAGTTATTCCCATCTTCACTCCAGCATCTTTACATAGCATAGATATTAAACTTGGATAAGCCAGTTTAGCATCTTTGGAGTTCTTGTTTGCAATTATGTAAAGTTCACACGAAATCAGCTGATGAACTTCCACTTCTCTTCCCAATATAATGCAGTGGATCATCACTGTTCTTTTAACGATGACCTCAGAGCGGTTGCTAGTGGGCAATATAGAACGCCCAATGAAGTCCAGCCAGCCTCTGGCGACTGGTTTGAAATCTTCTCTCTTGAGTTGATTTGGGACACCCTTGGTGCTGGTGGTCCACCTGGCTCCAGGGAGGCATATGTCCTCTAGAATCTTGTCCAGGCCTTTATTTGTTCTCATCATTCTCCTATTAAAGGAGTCTGTGTCATCTTTCAACTGAGGTAGCTTAAAGATCTCCCTGATTTTATCAGGGTGGATGTGAACAATCTTTCCTCTGACCAAGGTCCGATAATCATAGAGAGCAATTCTAGATATTCTCTGCCTGTCTGTTTGCCATAGATTAGCGTAGAATTCCTAAACCATGTTTCTTCCCACCTTTGTTTCAGGATTAGCTAGGATTTCCCAGCTCCTGTTTTGAATTTGCTCTTGGATCTCCGGATATTCATCTTCTTTCAGATTGAATTTGACTTCTGAGATCACTGACCTTAGACCCATTATTTTGTAGTAATGGTCGGAATGTTTTTTGGTTAAGAACTTCTTTTGATTCCAAAGTGGTTTTGGAATATTGTCTTTCTTGCCTCTTGGAGTGGGTTGTTTTTCTTTAGGATCCATGATCTTAGTGGGTATGGTTTAGTGATCACAGATAAACACACCAAACTTAGAGGTTTTCTTGTCCTCAAGCAAAAGAAGGGAAAGGAGAGGGATAGAAGGAGAGCTAGTATCGAATGTTGGATGAGAGGAGGGAGGCCGAATGTGGATTTAAAGGGAAGGGGTGGGTTTTTCGAAAATTTTAAAGAAAGATAAGATAGAAGATATGATTTGTAAAAGATAAATATGATAGGAAAAAGATATAATTGAAAATTGAAAAGATATAGAAGATATTTGAAAAAGATAAATCTAAATTTTAGAAAAGAGGTTTGGGATTAATTTGAAAGATAATTGAGTTTTGAAAAAGATTTGAGAAGAAGTTGGATAGGATTTGAAAAGGATTTGTGTTTATGAATTAAGATACATTTGATATCTTTTGAAAAAGGGATTTTAGAAATTAGGATTAAAATTTTTGGAATTGAAGGATGAGACTTTGTAACATGTTTATGCAAGAAATCATGAATTGGAACATAAAAATTTGGAAAAAAAATGTGAATTGAAAATGAATTTACCTCATCCCCACAATCTTGGCATTAAACACCAAACGCTGCATGTTTTGGGCATTTAACGCCCATTTGCAACTTCTCCTGGGCGTTCAACGCCCAGCTGTTGCTTCTAGCTGGCGTTCAATGCCAGGAACTCCTTTGTCACTGGGCATTTTTCTGAACGCCCAGGATGCTATAAATCTGGCGTTAAACGCCTAGAAGGTGCTTCTTTCTGGCGTTCAACGCCCAGAAGATGCCTTTTTCTGGTGTTTAACACCCAGATGACTATCCTTACTGGTGTTGAATGCCCAGTAGATGCTTCTTTTGGGCGTTCAACGCCCAAAACAGCTCTTACTGGCTTTTTCGCACCAGTAAGCTTCCTTTTAGCTGTTTTATTCTGCGAATCCTTCTGTAACTTTGTGAACTCAAGAAATTGCTAATTTACCTTGAAGATAATTGAGATAAACCTGTAAAAATCAATTAATTAACAAATAAGCTTTGTAAATGGCTGGGTTGCCTCCCAGCAAGCGCTTCTTTATTGTCTTTAGCTGGACTATTACTGAGTTTTAATCAAGTCTCAATTTTGAGCATTCTTGCTCAAAATTGCTTTCAAGATAATATTTGACTCTCTGTCCGTTAACAATGAACTTTTTGTTAGAATCATTATCCTGAAGCTCCACGTATCCATAGGGTGACACACTTGTAATCACATATGGACCTCTCCACCGGGATTTCAATTTCCCAGGAAATAATCTGAGCCTAGAATTAAATAGCAGAACTTTCTGCCCTGGCTCAAAGACTATGGATGACAGTTTCTTATCATGCCATCTTTTTGCTTTCTCTTTGTAAATTTTTGCATTCTCGAAAGCATTGAGTCTGAACTCGTCTAGTTCATTTAACTGGAGCAATCGTTTTTCTCCAGCTAACTTGGCATCAAGGTTTAGGAATCTAGTTGCCCAATAGGCCTTATGTTCCAGTTCCACTGGCAAGTGACAGGCTTTTCCATACACCAGTTGGTATGGAAAAGTTTCTATTGTTGTCTTGAATGCTGTTATGTATGCCCACAGAGCATCATCCAAGCTTCTTGCCCAATCCCTTCTACGGTTAATCACAGTCCGTTCCAAGATTCTTTTAAGTTCTCTATTAGAGACTTCAGCTTGCCTATTTGTCTGTGGATGATATGGAGTAGCTACCCTGTGGCTAACTCCATATCGAACCAAAGCAGGGTAAAGCTATTTATTGCAGAAATGAGTGCTCCCATCACTAATTAGTACTCTAGGGATACCAAATCTACTGAAGATGTGTTTCGGGAGGAATTTCAGCACTATCTCAGTATCGTTAGTGGGTGTTGCAATAGCTTCCACCCATTTGGATACATAATCTACTGCCACCAGAATATAAGTGTTTGAGTATGATGGTGGGAAAGGCCCCATGAAGTCAATACCCCATACATCAAATAACTCAATCTCCAAGATCCCTTATTGAGGCATGGCATAACTGTGAGGCAGATTGCCAGATCTTTGGCAACTGTCACAATTAAGTACAAACACTCGGGAGTCTTTATAGAGAGTAGGCCAGTAGAAGCCACAGTGGAGGACTCTTGTGGCTGTTCGCTTACTTCCAAAATGTCCTCCATACTGTGATCCATGGCAGTGCCAGAGGATCTTCTGTGCTTCTTCTTTAGGCACACATCTACAAATTACTTTGTCTGCACATCTCTTGAAGAGATATGGTTCATCCCAAAGATAGTATTTTGCATCCGTGATCAATTTCTTTGATTATTGCCTACTGTACTCTTTGGGTATGAATCTCACTACCTTATAGTTTGCAATGTCTGCGAACCATGGCACTTCCTGGATGGCAAAGAGGTGCTCATCTGGAAAGTTTTCAGAGATCTCAGTGAGAGGGAGGGACGCCCCTTCTACTGGTTCTATTCGGGACAGGTGATCTGCTACTTAGTTCTCTGTCCCTTTTCTGTCTCTTATTTCTATATCAAACTCCTGCAGAAGCAACATCCATCTGATGAGTCTGGGTTTTGAATCCTGCTTTGTGAGTAGATATATAAGAGCAACATGGTCAGTGTACACAATCACTTTTGATCCTAGTAAATAAGATCTGAACTTGTCAATGGCGTAAACCACTGCAAGTAACTCTTTTTCTGTGGTTGTGTAGTTCTTCTGTGCGTCATTTAAAACACGACTGGCATAGTAAATGATGTGCATAAGCTTGTCATGCCTTTGTCCCAACACTGCACCAATGGCATGGTCACTGGCATCACACATCAGTTCAAATGGTAATGTCCAGTCTGGTACAGAGATGACTGGTGCTGTAACCAGCTTAGCTTTCAGAGTCTCAAACGCCTGCAGACACTCCTTATCAAAGATAAATGGCATGTCAGCAGCTAGCAAATTACTCAGAGGTTTGGTGATTTTTGAAAAATCTTTTATAAACCTCCTATAGAATCCTGCATGCCCTAGAAAGCTTCTGATTGCCTTAACATTGGCAGATGGTGGTAATTTTTCAATTACCCCCACCTTAGCTTGATCCACCTCTATTCCCTTGTTCGAAATTTTGTGCCCAATGACAATTCCTTCAGTCACCATAAAGTGACATTTCTCCCAGTTTAAAATCAGATTAGTCTCTTGGCATCTCTTTAGAACAAGTGCTAGATGGTCAAGACAGGAGCTGAATGAGTCTCCAAACGCTGAAAAGTCTTCCATGAAGACTTCCAGAAATTTTTCCACCATATCAGAGAAAATATAAAGCATGCATCTTTGAAAGGTTGTAGGTGCATTGCACAGACCAAATGGCATCCTTCTGTATGCAAATACTCCAGATGGACATGTGAATGCTGTTTTCTCTTTATCCTGGGGATCTACTGCAATTTGATTATAACATGAGTATCCATCTAGGAAGCAGTAGTATTCATGACCTGCTAGTCTTTCTAGCATCTGGTCTATGAATGGTAAAGGAAAATGATCCTTTCTGGTAGTTGTATTGAGCCTTCTGTAATCAATACACATACGCCACCCTGTAACTGTTCTTGTAGGAACCAATTCATTTTTCTCATTATGAACCACTGTCATGCCACCCTTCTTAGGGACGACTTGGACATGGCTTACCCAGGGGCTGTCAGAAATAGGATAAATGATCCCAGCCTCTAGTAATTTAGTGACCTCCTTCTGCATCACCTCCTTCATGGCTGGATTCAGCTGCCTCTGTGGTTGAACCACTGGCTTAGCATCACCCTCCAATAGGATCTTGTGCATGCATCTGGCTGGGCTAATGCCCTTAAGATCACTGATGGATCACCCAAGAGCTGTCTTGTGTGTCCTTCACACTTGAATTAGTGCTTCCTCTTCCTGTGGCTCTAAGGTAGAGCTTATGATTATAGGAAAGGTATCACCTTCTCCCAGAAATGCATATTTCAGGGATGGTGGTAATGGTTTGAGCTCGAGTTTGAGAAGTTTCTCCTTTTTCTAAGGGATTTTCAGAGGTTTTATTATTCTCTCTGGTTCCTCCAAGTCAGGCTGAGCATCTTTAAAGATATCCTCCAGCTCTGGTTCGAGACTCTCAGTCATATTGACCTCTTTTACCAGAGAGTCAATAATATCAATGCTCATGCAGTCATTTGGGGTGTCTGGATGCTGCATAGCTTTGACAACATTCAACTTAAACTCATCCTCATTGACCCTCAGGGTTACTTCCCCTTTTTGGACATCAATAAGGGTTTGGCCAGTTGCTAGGAAAGGTCTTCCTAGAATGAGAGCTGCACTCTTGTGCTCCTCCATTTCCAACACCACAAAGTCAGTGGGAAAGGTAAATGGCCCAACCTTGACAATCATGTCTTCAATCACGCCTAATGGGTATTTAATGGAGCCATCAGCAAGTTGGAGACATATCTGGGTTGGTTTAACTTCATCAGTTAACCCAAGCTTTTTGATAGTAGATGCAGGTATTAGGTTGATACTTACCCCAAGATCACATAGAGCTTGCTTGGTACAAGTACCCTCTAATGTGCATGGTATCATAAAGCTTCCGGGATCTTTAAGCTTCTCAGGTAAGCTTTTCAGAATGACTGCACTGCATTCTTCAGTGAGGTAAACTTTTTCAGTTTCCCTCCAATCCTTCTTATGACTTAAGATCTCTTTCATGAACTTAGCATAAGAGGGTATTTGCTCAAGTGCCTCTGCAAATGGAATCTTTATTTCAAGAATCATGAGATAGTCTGCAAAGCGTCAAATTGCTTATCCTTTTTCGCTTGGTGGAGTTTTTGAGGATAAGGCATTTTGGCTTTGTATTTCTCAACCTTAGTTGTTGTAGGTTTATTGCCTACAGATGTGGGTTGAGAAGCCTTTTTAGAGGGGTTGCCATCAGCACTTGTATGTGTCTGATCTCCCACTGGCGTTTGAATGCCAGGGGTGGAAGCTGGAGTGGCGTTAGACGCCAACTCCTTACCTGTTTCTGACGTCTGAACGCCAGAACTGTGCTTCCTTTGGGCATTCAACGCCAATTCCTTGCTTGTTTCTGGTGTTGGACGCCCGGACTGAGCATGGGTTGGGTGTTCAACGCTAGCTTTCCATCCATTTTCTGGCGTTTGAACGCCAGAATTATTTCTCTCTGGGCTCTGACTGTCCTCAGAGGGATTTTGGGTAGCAATTTGTTCATTTCTTGGCTTCTTGCTGCCTTGAAGTGATATATTTAATATTTTTCCACTTCTTAATTGAACTGCTTGGCACTCTTCTGTTATTTGTTTTGATAACTGCTGTTCTGTTTGCTTCAACTGTACTTCCATATTCATATTAGCCATTCTTGTTTCTTGTAGCATCTCCTTAAATTCGGCTAGCTGTTTTGTTAGAAAATTCAGTTGCTGATTGAATTCAGTAACTTGTTCTGTAGGACTGAGTTCAGCAGTTACTGTTTTAGCCTCTTCTTTCCTGGAAGGTTCGCTGCTTAGGTACAGATACTGATTTTTGGCAACTGTATCAATGAGCTCTTGAGCTTCTTCAATTGTTTTTCTCATGTGTATAGATCTACGAGCTGAGTGGTCTAGAGAAATCTGAGCTTTCTGTAAGCCCATAGTAGAAGATGTCTAACTACACCCATTCTAAAAACATTTCAGAGGGGCATTTTCTTTGTATCTCTCTGTATCTCTCTCAGGCATCATAAAGAGATTCGTTATCTCCTTATTTGCAGCCTTGGATTCTCAGTCTTAGTTGTGTCATCCGTTTTGGAGGAAAATAGTGATTCAGGAATTTTTTTGACAACTGTTTCCATGTCTTTATGCTGTCCTTAAGTTGGTTATTTAACCACCTCTTAGCTTGGTCTTTTACAACAAATGGGAACAGAATTAGCCTGTAGACATCCTGATCTACCTCCTTATCATGTACTATGTCAGCAATTTGTAAAAACTATGCCAGAAACTCTGTAGGTTCTTCCTGTGGAAGACCAGAATACTGGCAATTTTGCTACACCATGATAATAAGCTGAGGATTCAACTCAAAACTAGTAACTCCAATGGAGGGTATACAAATACTACTCCCATATGAAGCAGTAGTGGGGTTAGCATATGACCCCAGAGTCCTTCTGGACTGTTCATTTCCACTTAAGTCCATAATGGAGAAAGGGAGATGATGTGAATTTATTTTATTTATTTTATTATATATAAAAATTTCGAAATAATAATAAAAAAATAAAATAAAATAAAGACGGCAATAAAATTAAAAATAAATAAAAATAAAAATAAAATAAAAAAAGAATTTAAAATTATTTTATGAAGATTTTCGAAAAAGATATAATTTTTTTTTAATCTTAAAAGGATAAGATTTGAAAAATTTTGAAATTGAAATCTGAATTTTTATATAAAAAAATTCGAAAATATGGCTTAAAAATAGTTAGAAAAGATATTTTTTTGAATTTTGAATTTTATGATGAAAGAGAAAAACACACAAAAGACACAAGACTTAAAATTTTTAGATCTAATGCTCCTTGTTTTCGAAAATTTTGGAGGAAAAACACCAAGGAACACCAAACTTAAAAATTTTAAGATCAAAACATAAGGAAGACTCAAGAACACCTTGAAGAATCACAAGAACAACAAGAACAAAAGAAAGAACACCAAACTTAAAATTTTTAGAAAACCAAAATAAATTTTCAAAAATTAAAGAAAATTAACAAGAGAACACCAAACTTAAAGTTTGGCACAAGATTCAATCAAAGAAAAATTATTTTTGAAAAAGATTTAAAAAAAAAGATACCCAATTACCAAGAACATAAACCAACGCTCTAGCCAATTGAGCTATAAATGTAACATGTTTTAACAAGGTATTTTTAATAAATAAAAATAAAATTTTTTGAAAACTATATTTTGAAATTGCACAAGGAAAACACGAAAAATACACAAAATAGGAAAAACCAAAGATCAAACAAGAAAATTTGACAAGATCAATTTGAAAATCAAGGAAAAATAAAGAACATGCAATTCGAAAATTGAAAGACAAAGAAGAACATGCAATTGACACCAAACTTAAAACATGGCACTAAATTCATAGAAAAACTAAAAATTAATAAAGAAAACTAATATTTTTTGGAAAAAATTTTTAGAAGGGATAATAAAAGATACAATTCTAGTAAAAAAGATAAATTTTTCCTAATCTAAGCAACAAGATTCACCGTCAGTTGTTCAAACTCAAACAATTCCCGGCAACGGCCCCAAAAACTTGGTGCACAAAATTACAATCACACTTTTGCAATCCGCACAACTAACCAGCAAGTGCACTGGGTCGTCCAAGTAATACCTTACGTGAGTAAGGGTCGAATCCCACGGAGATTGTTGGCTTGAAGCAAGCTATGGTTATCTTATTAATCTTAGTCAGGATACCAATAGGATTCTTTAGCCTCGATTGTAAAAGATAAATAAAAAGGTGTAAAAGGAGTACTTGTTACGCAGTAATGGAGAATATGTTGGAGTTTTGGAGATGCTTTATCTTTTGAATTCCTACAACATAATGCTTTCTCACTTTCATAAATGCAAGGTTCCTTCCATGGCAAGCTGTATGTAGGGCATCACCGTTGTCAATGGCTACTTTCCATCCCCTCAGTGAAAATGGTCCAAATGCTCTATCACAGCACGGCTAATCATCTGTTGGTTCTCGATCATGTCGGAATAAGATCCATTGATCCTTTTGCGTCTGTAACTACACCCAACACTCGTGAGTTTTAAGCTCACCACAGTCATCCAATCCCATAATCCTACTCGAAATATCACAGACAAGGTTTAGACTTTCTAGATTCTCAAGGATGCTGCCAATAGATTCTAGCTTATACCACGAAGATTCTGATTAAGGAATCTAAGAGATACTCATTCAATCTAATATAGAACAGAGGTGGTTGTCAGGCACACATTCATGGATTGAGGAAGGTGATGAGTGTCACGGATCATCACCTTCTTCATAGTGAAACGCGAATGAACATCTTAGATAGGAACGAGCGTGTTTGAATGGAAAATAGAAATAATTGCATTAATTCATCGAGACGCTGCAGAGCTCCTCACCCCCAACAATGGAGTTTAAAGACTCATGCCATCAAAGAGTACAAAGTTCAGATCTAAAAATGTCATGAGATACAAAATAAATCTCTAAAAGTTGTTTAAATACTAAACTAGTAACCTAGGTTTACAGAAAATGAGTAAACTAGGATGGATAGTGCAGAAATCCACTTCTGGGGCCCACTTGGTGTGTGTTGGGGCTGAGACTTAAGCTTCTCACGTGCCTGGACTATTTCTGGAGTTGAATGCCAGGTTGTAACCTATTTCTGGCGTTAAACTCCAACTTGCAACCTGTTTCGGGCGCTGAACGCCAAACTGCAACATGGAACAGGCGTTGAACACCAGTTTACGTCGTCTATCTTCATGCAAAGTATGAACTATTATATATTTCTAGAAAGTCCTGGATGTCTACTTTCCAACCCAATTGAGATTTCACCAATTGGACTCCTATAGCTCCAAAAAATCCATTCCGAGTGCAGGGAGGTCAGAGTCCAACAACATCAGCAGTCCTTTTTCAGCCTAAATCAAATTTTTGCTCAGCTCCCTCAATTTCAGCCAGAAAATACCTGAAATTACAGAAAAACACACAAACTCAAAGTAAAGTCCAGAAATATGAATTTTTCCTAAAAACTAATAAAATTATACTAAAAACTAACTAAAACATATTAAAATCTACATGAAATTACCCCCAAAAAGCGTATAAAATATCCGCTCATCAAAAGCTCAGCCCAAACACTCACCAAGTGGGCCCCGAAAGTGTATTTCTGCACTATCTGCACTTAGTTACTCATTTTTTATAAACTTATGTTACTAGTTTAGTATAACAACTACTTTTAGGGATTCATTTTGCAACTTATGACATTTTTACATCTCATATTGTATCTTCTACGGCATGAGTCTCCAAACCCCAGAGTTGGGGGTGAGGAGCTCTGCTGTGTTTCAATGGATTAATGCAATTACTATTGTTTTATATTCAATCACGCCTGTTTCTGTTCTAAGATATTCACTCGTACTTCAATATGAAGAATGTAATGATCCGTGACACTCATTATCATTCTCAAATTTATGAACGCGTGCTTGACAATCACTTCTGTTCTATCTGAGCTCCACGTAGTCATTGGGTGATAGCTTGAGTGCATATCTCTTGGGTTTCTAATCCATGAGTTTGACTTGTATCTCGTGACAACAGTGCATTCAAACTCATGAGATCAAAACCTTTGTGGTAGAGGCTAGAACCAATTGGCAGCATTCCTGAGATCCAGAATGTCTAAACCTTGTCTGTGGTATTCCGAGTAGGATCTGGGATGGGATGACTGTGATGAGCTTCAAACTCACGAATGCTGGGCGCAGTGACAATGTGCAAAAGGATAGAGATATCCTATTCTGATCCAAGTGAGAACCAATAGATGATTAGCCGTGCGATAGCTGTGCCTGGTATTTTTCATCTGAGACGAGAGATCCGACAGTTGATTAGCCGTACAGAAATCGTACCTGGACCATTTTCACTGAAAGGATGGATGGTAGCCATTGACAATGGTGATCCATCAACATATAGCTTTCCATAGAAGGAGCCATATGTGTTTGGAGAATAAGACAATAGGAAAGCAGAAATTCAGAAGACAGAGCATCTCTAAAACTCAACCTGTTCTCCATTACTGAACAACAAGTATCATTAATTTCATGCTCTTTTACTTTTTACAAATGAAATCATTTTTATCACTAATATCCTGACTAAGAGTTACAGGATAACCATAGCTTGCTTCAAGCCGGCAATCTCTGTGGGATCGACCCTTACTCACGTAAGGTATTACTTGGACGACCCAGTACACTTGCTGTTTAGTTGTACCAGAGTTGTGAAAAGTGTGATCACAATTCCGTGCATCAGAGACCAAACAGTGGTACTAACCAGAGAGTGTAGTACCATCATTCAGAGGAATTTGCCAAGTAAGATGCACGATTCGAAAAGTTTCCAAATTCTTTGTAGTATTGGAAACAGCACCTTTGAGGGAGCATTGTGTGATTTAGGGGCAAGTATCAACTTGATCCCACTCTCTGTGATAAGAAAGCTGCAAATCCAAGAGGTGAAGCCCACATGAATAGCTCTTCAATTGGCAGATAAATCTGAAAAGGTGGCACATAAAGTGATAGAGAATGTTCTTGTCAAGGTAGGGAAGCTCTTCCTCCCAACTGATTTTGTGATTCTTGACATGAAGGAAGATGAAAACTTCTCCATCATTATTGGGAGACTGATGAGCGGATAATTTATACACTTTTTAGCATTGTTTTTAGTATGTTTTAGTTAGTTTTTATTATATTTTTATTAGTTTTTAGTTAAAATTCACTTTTCTGGGCTTTACTATGAGTTTGTGTGTTTTTCTGTGATTTCAGGTATTTTCTGGCTGAAATTGAGGGACCTGAGCAAAAATCTAATTCAGAGGCTGAAAAGGACTGCAGATGCTGTTGGATTCTGACCTCCCTGCACTCGAAGTAGATTTTCTAGAGCTACAGAAACCCAATTGGCGCGATCGTAATTGCGTTGAAAAGTAGACATCCTGGGCTTTCCAGCAATGTATAATAGTCCATACTTTGCCTGAGATTTGATGGCCCAAACCGGCGTTGCAAATCAGCTTCAGAATTCCCGGCGTTTAACGCCAGAACTGGCACAAAAATTGGAGTTAAACGCCCAAACTGGCACAAAAGCTGACGTTTAACTCCAGGAAAAGTCTCTACACATGAAAACTTCAATGCTCAGCCCAAGCACACACCAAGTGGACCCCAGAAGTGGATTTTTACGTCATTTACTCATTTCTGTATATCCTAGGTTACTAGTTCACTATTAATATGACCTTTTGACATTGTATCTTTACCTCATGACACTTTACACGTTTCATATTGTATCTTCTATGGCATGAGTCTCTAAACCCCATGGTTGGGGATGAGGAGCTCTGCTGTGTCTTGATGGATTAATGCAATTACTACTGTTTTTTTTTTATTCAAACACGCTTGTTTCCATTCTAAGATATCACTTGCTCCTCAACTTGATGAATGTGATAATCCGTGACACTCATCATCATTCTCACCTATGAACATGTGCCTGACAACCACCTCCGTTCTACTTTAGATTGAGTGGATATCTCTTGGACTCTTTACCCAGAATCTTCGTGGTATAAGCTAGAATTGATGGCGGCATTCAAGAGAATCCGGAAGGTCTAAACCTTGTCTATGGTATTCTGAGTAGGATTCAGGGATTGAATGACTGTGATGAGCTTCAAGCTCGCGATTGTGGGGCGATTGTGACAGACGCAAAAGAATCACTGGATTCTATTCCGACATGATCGAGAACCGACAGATGAATAGCTGTGCTGTGACAGAGCGCATTGAACATTTTCACTGAGAGGATGGGAGGTTGCCATTGACAACAGTGAAACCCTACATACAGCTTGCCATGGAAGGAGCCTTGCGTGCATGAAGAAGAAGACAGTAGGAAAGCAGAGATTCAGAAGATAGAGCATCTCCAAAACCTCAACCTGTTCTCCATTACTGCAAAACAAGTATTTATTTCATGTTCTTTTACTTTTCACAATTAAACCTGAGAATTATTGATATCCTGACTAAGAGTTACAAGATAACCATAGCTTGCTTCAAGCCAACAATCTCCGTGGGATCGACCCTTACTCACGTAAGGTATTACTTGGACGACCCAGTGCACTTGCTGGTTAGTTGTGCGGAATTGCAAAAGTGTGATTGCAATTTCGTGCACCAAGTTTTTGGCGCCGTTGCCGGGGATTGTTCGAGTTTGGACAACTGACGGTTTATCTTGTTGCTTAGATTAGGAATATTTTATTTTTGTTGGTTTAGAGTCTTTTATTTGAGTTTAGTTTCATATTTTAAGTTTGGTTCAATTGCATGCTTTTACTTTCTTTTAATTTTTTGAATTTGCATAGTCTTAGCTGTTTCTTGATCTTTAAAAATTCTAAGTTTGGTGTCTTCTTTGTGTTTTCTTTTAAATTTTCAAAACTTTGTGTTTGATTTTCTAAAAATTTTAAGTTTGGTGTCTTTTGTGCTTTTATTCACTTAAATTCTTTTTTAAAAAAAAGTGTTTTTGGTGTTCATCTTGACATTCAAAGTTTTTTCTTGTTTGTTCTCTTTGTTTTGATCTAAAATTTCTAAGTTTAGTGTTGTTTTGTAGTTTTTCTCTTTCCTCATTAAAATTTAAAAATCAAAAAAATATCCTTTCCTTATTTTACTCATAATTTTCGAAATTTTGCATTAAATTAGTCAAAGATTTTCAAAATCATATCTTTTTTTTTAGTCAAGTCAAAATTCTAATTTCAAAAATTAATCTTTTCAAATCTTTTTCAAAAATCAAATCTTTTTAATTTCATCAATCATATCTTTTCAATCATTTTTTTTAATTGCAATCATATCTTCTCAATCATATCTTTTTCAAAATAATTTTCAATCATATCTTTTTAATTGCTAATTCCAAAATCTTTTTAATTAATTAATTAATTTAGTTTTTAATTTGCTTTGATTTTATTTTCTTTTAGTTTTTGAATTTTATTTTATTTTTCATTTATTTTATTTTATTATTTTCGGTCACTTTTAATTAAATAAAATAAAAAATAAAAAAATAAAAATATAATTTACTTGCAATCCACATCATCTTCCTTTCTCCATCATGGACCTAAGTGGAATTGAGCAGTCCAGAAGGACTCTGGGGTCATATGCTAACCCCATTACAGCTGCATATGGGAGTAGCATCTGTATACCTCCCATCAAAGCAAGCAGTTTTGAGCTAAATCCTCAACTCATTATCATGGTGCAGCAAAATTGCCAGTATTCCGGTCTTCCACAGGAAGAACCTACTGAGTTTCTGGCACAGTTCTTACAAATTGCTGACACAGTACATGATAAAGAAGTGGATCAGGATGTCTACAGATTATTACTGTTTCCATTTGCTGTAAAAGATCAAGCTAAGAGGTGGTTAAATAACCAACCCACAGCAAGCATAAAAACATGGAGACAGTTATCAGACAAATTCCTGAATCAATTTTACCCTCCAAAAAGGATGACACAGCTAAGGCTGGACATCCAAGGCTTTAAACAAGAGGATAATGAATCCCTTTATAATGCCTGGGAGAGGTACAGAGGTATGCTAAGGAAATGCCCCTCTGAAATGTTTTCAGAGTGGGTACAGTTAGACATCTTCTACTATGGGCTTACGGAAAAAGCTCAGATGTCTCTAGACCACTCAGCTGGTGGATCTATACATATGAGGAAGACGATTGAAGAGGCTCAAGAGCTCATAGATACAGTTGCTAGAAATTAATATCTATACTCAAGCAATGAGTCCTCTACAAAAGAAGAAGCTATGGCAGTAGCAATTGATCCTAATCCTCAAGAACAGATTATTGAGCTTAATCAGCAATTACACCTAATGACAAAACAGTTAGCAGAATTTAAAGAGATGCTCCAAGAAACTAAAATTGCTAACAGGAACATAGAATCACAGTTGAATCAGACAAAATAGCAGTTATCTAAACAGATAACAGAAGAATGCCAAGCAGTTCAACTGAGGAGTGGGAAGACATTGAATAACACTATTCAAAGTGGCAAAAAGCCAAGAAAGGAACAACTGACAGAGGATAACCAAACCACTGCCCAAAATCCCTCTGAGGACAGTAAGAGCCGAGAGGAATACTCCTGGCGTTCAAACACCAGAAAGGAGGGAAAAGTTGGCGTTAAACGCCCATTCCTTGCCCAGTTCTGGTGTTCAAATGCCAGAAAGGGGGGAAAAGTTGGCGTTAAACGCCCATTCCTCACCCAGTCCTGGCGTTCAAATGCCAATGAGGAATCAGACACCGGAGAGTGCTGATAGTAACCCCTCTAAAAAGGCTTCTCCAACCACCTCTGTAGGGAATAAACCTACAGCAACTAAGGTTGAAGAATATAAAGCCAAGATGCCTTATCCTCAGAAACTCCGCCAAGCAGAACAGGATAAACAATTTGCCCGCTAAGTTCATGAAAGAGATCTTAAGTCATAAGAAGGATTGGAGAGAAACTGAAAAAGTATTTCTCACTGAAGAATGCAGTGCAGTCATTCTGAAAAGCTTACCAGAGAAGCTTCAAGATCCAGGAAGCTTTATGACACCATGCACATTAGAAGGTGCTTGTACCAAGACAGCCCTATGTGACCTTGGAGCAAGTATCAATCTAATACCTGCATCCACTATCATAAAGCTTGGGTTGACTGAAGAAGTCAAACCAATCCGGATATGTCTCCAACTTGTTGATGGCTCCATTAAATATCCATCAGGCATAATTGAGGACATGATTGTCAAGGTTGGGCCATTCGCCTTTCCAACTGACTTTGTAGTGCTGGAAATGGAGGAGCACAAGAGTGCAACTCTCATCCTAGAAAGACCTTTTCTAGCAACTGGACGAACTCTTATTGATGTACAAAAAGGGAAAGTAACCCTGAGAGTCAATGAGGATGAGTTCAAGTTGAATGCTGTCAAAGCTATGCAGCATCCAGACACATCAAATGACTGCATGAGCGCTGATATTATTGACTCTTTGGTGGAAAAGATCAATATGACTGAAAGTCTAGAATCAGAGCTAGAGGACATCTTCAAGGATGTTTAGCCTGATCAGGAGGAACTAGAGGAAATAAAAGAATTTTTGAAAATTCCTCAGGAAGAGGATAAGCCTCCCAAACCTGAGCTCAAACCACTACCACCATCCCTGAAGTATGCATTTCTGGGAGAGGGTGACACTTTTCAGTGATCATAAGCTCTGCTTTAAATTCACAGGAAGAGGAAGCACTAATTCAAGTGCTAAGGACACACAAGACAGCTCTTGGATGGTCCATAAGTGATCTTAAGGGCATTAGCCCAGCAAGATGCATGCACAAGATCCTATTGGAGGATAATGCCAAACCAGTGGTTCAACCACAAAGGTGGCTAAATCCAGCCATGAAGGAGGTGGTGCAAAAAGAGGTCACTAAATTACTAGAGGCTGGGATTATTTATCCTATTTCTGATAGCCCCTGGGTGAGCCCTGTCCAAGTTGTCCCCAAGAAGGGAGGCATGACAGTGGTTCATAATGAAAAGAATGAACTAGTTCCTACAAGAACAGTTACAGGGTGGCGTATGTGTATTGATTACAGAAGGCTCAATACAGCCACCAGAAAAGATCATTTTCCTTTACCATTCATAGACCAAATGCTAGAAAGACTAGCTGGTCATGATTATTACTGCTTTTTGGATGGTTATTCAGGTTACAACCAAATTGCAGTAGATCCTCAGGACCAAGAGAAAACAGCATTCACTTGCCCTTCTGGCGTGTTTGCCTACAGAAGAATGCCTATTGGTCTGTGTAATGTACCTGCAACTTTTCAGAGATGCATGCTATCCATCTTCTCTAATATGGTAGAGAAGTTCCTGGAAGTCTTCATGGATGACTTCTCAGTATATGGAGACTCATTCAGCTCCTGTCTTAATCATCTAGCACTTGTCCTGAAAAGGTGCCAAGAGACTAACCTAGTCTTAAACTAGGAGAAATATCACTTTATGGTGACTGAAGGAATTGTCCTTGGGCACAAAATTTCAGACAAGGGAATAGAGGTGGATCAAGCAAAGATAAAAGTAATTGAAAAATTACCACCACCTGCCATTGTTAAGGCAATCAGAAGCTTTCTAGGGCATGCAGAATTTTACAGAAGGTTCATAAAAGACTTTTCAAAAATTGCAAAACCTCTAAGCAACCTGCTAGCTACTGACACGCCATTTGTGTTTGACACAGAGTGTCTGCAGGCGTTTGAGACCCTGAAAGCCAAGCTGGTCACAGCACCAGTCATCTCTGCACCAAATTGGACATTACCATTTGAACTAATGTGTGATGCTAGTGACCATGCCATTGGTGCAGTGTTGGGATAGAGGCACAACAAGCTTCTGCACGTCATTTATTATGCTAGTCGTGTTCTAAATGATGCACAGAAGAATTATATAACCACAGAGAAAGAGTTACTTGTAGTGGTTTATGCCATTGACAAGTTTAGATCCTATTTAGTAGGGTCAAAAGTGATTGTGTACACTGACCATGCTGCTCTTAAATACTTACTCACAAAGCAGGATTCAAAACCCAGGCTCATAAGGTGGGTGTTGCTTCTGCAAGAGTTTGACATAGAAATAAGAGACAGAAAAGGGACAGAGAACCAGGTAGCTGATCATCTGTCCCGAATAGAACCAGTAGCTGGGGTGTCCCTCCCTTCTACTGAGATCTCTGAGACCTTTCCAGATGAACAACTCTTTGCCATTCAGAAGGCTCCATGGTTTGCAGACATTGCAAATTATAAAGCTGTATGGTTCATACCCCAGGAGTACAGCAGGGTGCAAAGAAAACAATTAATTTCTGATGCCAAGTACTACCTATAGGATGAGCCATATCTCTTTAAGAGATGTGCAGACAGAATGATCCGCAGATGTGTACCTAGAGAAGAAGCACAAAAGATCCTATGGCATTGCCATGGATCACAATATGGGGGACATTTCGGAAGTGAGCGAACAGCCACTAAGGTCCTCCAATGTGGCTTCTACTGGCCTACTCTCTATAGAGATGCCCGAGAATTTGTGCGTAACTATGACAGTTGCCAAAGAGCTGGTAACTTGCCTCATGGGTACGCCATGCCTTAACAAGGGATCTTAGAGATTGAATTATTTGATGTATGGGGTATTGACTTCATGGGTCCGTTCCCACCATCATACTCAAACACTTACATTCTGGTGGCGGTGGACTATGTATCTAAATGGGTAGAAGCAATTGCCACACCCAATAATGATACTAAAACCGTGCTGAAATTCCTCTAGAAACACATCTTCAGCAGTTTTGGTGTTCCCAGAGTACTAATCAGTGATTGGGGCATTCACTTCTGCAATAAACAGTTTACTCTGCTATGGTCCGATATGGAATTAGCCACAAAGTAGCAACTCCGTATCATCCACAGACAAATGGGCAAGCTGAAGTCTCTAATAGAGAGCTAAAAAGAATCCTGGAACGGACTGTTATTGCCCGTAGAAAGGATTGGGCAAAGAGCTTAGATGATGCTCTGTGGGCATACAGAACAGCATTCAAGACTCCTATAGGAACCTCTCCATACCAACTTGTGTATGGGAAGGCCTGTCATCTGCCCGTGGAACTGGAACATAAAGTCTACTGGACAACCAGATTCCTAAACATGGATGCTAAGTTAGCCGGTGAAAAAAGATTGCTCCAGCTAAATGAGCTAGAGGAGTTCAGACTCGGTGCCTTTGAAAATGCAAAAATTTATAAGGAAAAGGCAAAGAAGTGGCATGACAAGAAGTTGTCATCCAGAGTCTTTGAGCTAGGACAAAAAGTTCTGCTCTTCAACTCTAGGCTCAGACTATTCCCAGGAAAACTTAAATCCCGGTGGAGGGGTTCGTATGTGATTACAGGAGTGTCACCATATGGATATGTTGAGCTTCAGGATATTGATTCTGACAAAAAGTTCATTGTTAATGGACAGAGGGTCAAACATTATCTTGAAAGCAATTTTGAGCAGGAATGCTCAAAACTGAGGCTTGAATGAGTCTCAGTAAAGGTCCAGCTAAAGACAATAAAGAAGCGCTTGCTGGGAGGCAACCCAGTCATTGACAGGTCATTTGTTTTACTTAGTAAAAGTTTGATATATATTCTTCAAGGTTGATCAGCAAAATTGAAAGAATTTACAGAGTTACAGAAGGATTCAGTGAAAAAAACAGAGAAAAGGAGCTTGCTGGCACGAAAACTCCAGTAAAGGGCACTCTGGGCGTTAAACGCCAAAATGGATACCATTCTGGGCGTTTAACGCCAGTAAAGGCACCATTTTGGGCGTTAAACGCCAGAATGGGCACCATTCTGGGTGTTTAAGCCAGAAATGCAGCATCCTGGGTGTTCAGCTAAACGCCCAGTGATAAAGGGGTTTCTGGCGTTTAACGCCAGTCAGGGCACCTGGCTGGGAGTTAAATGCCCATAATGGCCACCAATTGGGCGTTAAATGCCAGAATGGATACCATTCTGGGCGTTTAACGCCAGAAAGGTAAGGGACAGAGATTTTGTTTTCCACTTCAAATTTTTTCAAAATTTCTTATTTTGATCCATCATTTTCTGCATAAACACATTACAAACTTTCATCATTCACCTTCAAATTTCAAAAATTAAACACTTATCTAAATCATTCTTCAAATCTCTTTCAAATTCCTTCCAAATCTTCTTCAAAAAAATCAAATATCTTCTCAAATTCTTTCCATATCTTCTCAAATCTCCTTCAAAATTTTCGAAATCTCTCCCCCTTCCTTATAAATACACATTCGGCCATCCCCCTCTCCCCACCATTCGAATTTGCTCTCCTCCTCTCTCTCCTCTTTCCTTTCTTTTGCTTGAGGGCAAGCAAACCTCTAAGTTTGGTGTGCTTTTTCGTGATCACTAAGCCAAGACTTATCAAGATCATGGCTCCTAAGGGAAAATAAACCAATTCAAAAAGCAAGAAAGAGAATAATCCAAAGAATCTTTGGAATCAAGAGAAGTTCTTAACCAAAGAACATGCATACCATTACCACACAATAATGGGTCTGAGGTCAGTGATCCTGGAAGTCAGATTCGATCTAAAAGAAGATGAATACCCAGAGATCCAAGAGCAAATTCGAAACAGAGGATGGGAAGTTCTAACCAACCCTGAGACAAAGGTTGGAAGAAACATGGTTCAGGAATTCTACTCAAATTTGTGGCTGACATATAAGCAGAGAATGACTGGAACTGCTTTTCATACCTACAGAACCATGGTCAGAGGGAGAATTATTTACTTCCATCTGGACAAAATAAGAGAGGTCTTCAAATTGCCTCAACTACAAGATGATCCTGAATCCTTTAATAGGAGAATGGTGAGAGTAGATAAGGGGTTGGATCAGGTTCTAGAGGACATATGCCTCCCTGGAACTAAGTGGATGACCAATTCAAAAGGTGTCCCAAACCAACTCAAGAGGGGAGATCTCAAACCAGTTGCAAGAGGCTGGCTAGACTTCATTGGGCGTTCTATTTTGCCCACTAGTAACCGTTCTGAGGTCACTATCAAGAGAGCAGTGATGATTCATTGTATTATGCTAGGAAAAGAAGTGGAGATTCATCATCTGATTGCTTGTGAGATTTACACAATTGCAAACAAGAACTCCACTGAAGCCAAACTGGCTTATCCAAGCTTAATCTCTTTACTATGTAAAGATGCTGGGGTGAGGATGGGAGTAGATGAATTCATTCCAATTGAACATCCAATCACCAAGAAGTCAATGAAAGGACAACTGCAAGATAACTCTATCAAAAGGAGGGCGCAGGAATTCCTCCCTGAACTTCCTGAATTTGACTACTGGGCCCGCCTAGAAGCATCTGTTGCCAAGCTACAAGAAGCTATGGAACAAATTAAGGAAGAACAGCAGAATCAAAACTGCATGCTCTGCAAACTGCTGAAGGAACAAGAGAAGCAGGGGCATGAGCTACAGGAGCTGAAGCGCCAGAAGCTCTCCCTTGAAGGGTCAAACACCCCACAAGTTAAAGGAGCATCCACTTCCCAAAATCAAGGTTGTTGAGTCCTAACTCTGTGATAACCTCTATCATTAGGAATCAATTTTAGAGTCATTTAAATTTCAGTTTTTAATTTTTTATTATTAGTCTTCTCTTATAATTATCTTTGAATCTTGTTCTTATTTCATGATTAATAAAATTTAAGGTTCATGTCTTAAAGCTATGAGTGTCCTATGAATCCATCACCTCTCTTAAATGAAAAATGCTTTAATCCCAAAAGAACAAGAAGTACAGAATTTTGAATTCATCTCTGAAACTAGTTAAATTATTTTGATGTGGTGACAATACTTTTTGTTTTCTGAATGAATGCTTGAACAGTGCATATGTCTTTTGAATTTGTTGATTAAAGAATGTTAAACTTGTTGGCTCTTGAAAGAATGATAAAAAAGGAAAAATGTTATTGAGGATCTGAAAAATTATCAGATTGATTCTTGAAGCAAGAAAAAGCAGTGAATTCAAAAAAAAGAATATATATATATATATATATATATATATATATATATATATATATATAATAAAAAGTGATCCAAGGAAAAAAGAGTGTG
The DNA here is from genome assembly GCF_014773155.1 of Arachis stenosperma. NCBI lineage: Eukaryota > Viridiplantae > Streptophyta > Magnoliopsida > Fabales > Fabaceae > Arachis > Arachis stenosperma. The sequence goes on along the minus strand of NC_080381.1, from coordinate 43,762,955 downwards.
CTTAAGAACCCGGGACACCTCTAATTGGGGACTCTAGCAAAGCTGAGTCACAATCTGAAAAGGTTTACCCAGTTATGTGTCTGTGGCATGTATGTATCCGATGGTAATACTGGAAGACAGAGTGCTTTGGGTCACAGCCAAGACTTATAAAGTAGCTGTGTTCAAGAATCATCATACTTAACAAGGAGAATCAATAACACTATCTGAATTCTGAATCCCTATAGATGCCAATCATTCTAAACTGCAAAGGATAAAGTGAGATGCCAAAACTGTCCAGAGGCAAAAAGTTACTAGTCCCGCTCATCTAATTGGAGCTAAGTTTCATTGATATTTTGGAGTCTATAGTATATTCTCTTCTTTTTATGTTATTTGATTTTCAGTTGCTTGGGGACAAGCAACAATTTAAGTTTGGTGTTGTGATGAGCGGATAATTTATATGCTTTTTGGCATTATTTTTAGTATGTTTTAGTTAGTTTTTATTATATTTTTATTAGTTTTTAGTGAAAATTCACTTTTCTGGGCTTTACTATGAGTTTGTATATTTTTCTGTGATTTCAGGTATTTTCTGGTTGAAATTGAGGGACCTGAGCAAAAATCTGATTCAGAGGCTGAAAAGGACTGCAGATGCTGTTGAATTCTGACCTCCCTGCACTCGAAGTAAATTTTCTGGAGCTACAAAAGCCCAATTGGGGCGCTCTTAATTGCGTTGAAAAGTAGACATCCTGGGCTTTCCAGAAATGTATAATAGTCCATACTTTGCCCGAGATTTGCTGGCCCAAACCGGCATTGCAAATCAGCTTCAGAATTCCTGGTGTTTAACGCCAGAACTGGCACAAAAGCTGGCGTTTAACTCCAGGAAAAGTCTCTACACATGAAAGCTTCAATGCTCAGCCCAAGCACACACCAAGTGGACCCCAGAAGTGGATTTTTACGTCATTTACTCATTTCTGTATATCCTAGGTTACTAGTTCACTATTAATAGGACCTTTTGACATTGTATCTTTACCTCATGACACTTTACACATTTCATATTGTATCTTCTACGGCATGAGTCTCTAAACCCCATGGTTGGGGGTGAGGAGCTCTGCTGTGTCTTGATGGATTAATGCAATTACTACTGTTTTTTTTTATTCAAACACGCTTGTTTCCATTCTAAGATATCACTTGCTCCTCAACTTGATGAATGTGATGATCCATGACACTCATCATCATTCTCACCTATGAACGTGTGCCTGACAACCACCTCCGTTCTACTTTAGATTGAGTGGATATCTCTTGGACTCTTTACCCAGAATCTTCGTGGTATAAGCTAGAATTGATGGCGGCATTCAAGAGAATCCGGAAGGTCTAAACCTTGTCTATGATATTCTGAGTAGGATTTAGGGATTGAATGACTGTGACGAGCTTCAAATTCACGATTGTGGGGCGTTAGTGACAGATGCAAAAGAATCACTGGATTCTATTCCGACATGATCGAGAACCGACAGATGAATAGCCGTGCTGTGACAGAGCGCGTTGAACATTTTCATTGAGAGGATGGGAGGTAGCCATTGACAACGGTGAAACCCTACATACAGCTTGCCATGGAAGGAGCCTTGCGTGCATGAAGAAGAAGACAGTAGGAAAGCAGAGATTCAGAAGATAGAGCATCTCCAAAACCTCAACCTGTTCTCCATTACTGCAAAACAAGTATTTATTTCATGTTTTTTTTACTTTTCACAATTAAACCTGAGAATTATTGATATCCTGACTAAGAGTTACAAGATAACCATAGCTTGCTTCAAGCCGACAATCTCTGTGGGATCGACCCTTTCTCACGTAAGGTATTACTTGGACGACCCAGTGCACTTGCTGGTTAGTTGTGCGGAATTGCAAAAGTGTGATTGCAATTTCGTGCACCAGAGACCATTCTTAGCCACTAGGTATGATATCGTTGATCTGGAAAGCATTGAGTTAATATTGAGGATGCATAATGAGTGCTTAGTCTTCCATGTCTTCAAAGCCTCATATCACTCCAACAAAGAGGAAAAGTGCATGAAGACTGAGTCCACTACTAAGTTCTTTACAGAACCACCCGATGATACCAAGGTTGTGTTACATTCTAAGGCTCCTATGGTGGGAAGTATTAAAATTTCACCTGACATTAATTTTAAGTTTGGTGTCAAGAAGGTGGCAGTGCCTCTAGAAGAGGGTCCTAGAAAGAAAGTACCCAGGGGTTGGAAAAACAATAAGATTCCAACTGAATATTTTTTACCAGGATTAACAGTGGCGTTCACTCACCATCCCTCATTAACATATACGGTGAACCAGATTCTCTCTCTTGAGCATGTTGAAGTAATTTATGAGTATACAGGGAGAAGATTCATAGTGAGAGGAGAGGAGCTTAAGCAATATGAACAACCCCTTCCCTAATAACAGGTGTGAACTGTCAAGCTAGTGACGTTAAAGAAGTTCTTGTTGGGAGGAAACCCAACGCTCTTAGTATCCTTTAATTGCATTTTGTTCGTGCATTTTACTTATTTTGTTTTCATGTTTCTTATTTTTCCTTATTTTCAACTATATTTGAGTCATGTATTTTGGATAGAATAGGAACATGTGTGCCTAGGAGGAAGTTGGGAGCCTCAAAGAGATGAAATTAAATTCAGGAGGCGGGACACTAAACGTCGGGGCCTAGCGTTTAGCACCGTGAAGGATGCATGAGGGGGAAGAACTCACTGCCACATCAGTGTTCAGTCCCACATTTTGGGCGTTTAGCGCCTGGGGTGGCCAGTCATGGCTTTTGGTTGCTGGACCCCTAGCGTTTACCGCCAACATTGGGTGTCTAACGCCAGGGGTATTCAAAAAAAGCGGAGGGAGGGGGAGGGGGTTCGGTGCTAAACGCTCAGTCAGTGGCGTTTAGCGCCATAAGTGCAGTTCCCCCACTCCCCTTTATTCCACTTTTTCTTTCATCACCTTTCCTATAAATACCACCACCTCTACCTTATACTGTAAGAACCATGACAAATTGATGACTTACATCATCTACCTCTTTCTCTTATCTAAAAGGATCATAGAATTGGTAAAATCTCACTCAAGTGATGCAATTATATGAACTATATGATGAATTTATGGGACATTGCTTTGAAATGAGACTTGCTTAAATTTCAGGTGAAAGAGCAACAAAGGATGAAGAAAGTGAGAAAGAGGAGTTGGGCATGGATACAGGGGAGCCTTGGATACAAGGGAGCACCTTTGGCGCAGCGCTTTGCACAACAACGCCAGGTAGCACCGGGACAGTGCCTTTAGTGCTATGTTCTCCCCAAGAGCGCTCCACAGCACCAGGATAGCGCCTTTGGCGCTACGTTATCCCCAAGAGAGCTCCACAGCCTAGGACAGCGCCTTTGGCGCTACATTTATTCAAGAGCGCTATGCATCCCCCAAGAGAGGTTAGCTTTAAGTTGGGATTGTATTAGAAGAAATCGAGCAAAAGCCCAAAATCACACTCCAGGGACATCAATCCGTTGGGCGTGTGTATGGACTCCGTCGGGCGTGCTTTGAGGTTTGGAAGGGTCTTCCAAGCATGAGATGCTGTGAGCCGGGCATAGGAGCCTTCTACCGAGCGTGGGGTACTGTCCGTCGGGTGAACCTTGGGCGCTATTTCTTGCATTAAAAATATGGTGGCAATGCGCGGCTCAAACTAAATGTCCACTATAAACATATGCATATAGGTTTGAAGCCCTAGATGTTAGCTATCTAACGCAATTGGAACTGCCTCATTTGGACAAATGCAGCTCAAGTTATGTCCACTTGAGTGTGAATAGGTCAGGGCTAGGAACTTCTATACCAAGCGTATAAGCATGGCCACCGGGCGTGCATGCAATTTTGAGTTTTGGTTTTCTTTAGGGCACGGTTTGGATTCCTTAAGGCACACTTTTGTTGTCTTTGTGTTTTTCTTGTAAAGAAGTTTTAATTCTTGCTTGTTTTGAGCCTGAAAACATAACAACACTTTTTCAACTCCAAATATTTTATTATTTATTAAATTTTATTAGAAAACATAAGAAATTTGATTAAAAACCTAAGAAAATAAATAAAAAATATCCCTAAAAATCACTTAAGAAGACGTGTCATCACAACACCAAACTTAAATCTTTGCTTGTCCTCAACCTTAATGATAAACAGAGTTTAGCTTAATGGAAAAGAATTAAAAATCTTATAAAATTGGAAACAAAAAGTGGGATTTATGATAAACCTTGTGGTTACATTCGGCTTCTCTTATCTTTCATGAATCTTGCATACTTAGGATTTAAGAATTTTCAAAACTGAAATTTGAATATATTATGAAAATTCTTTTAAATTTTTATGACTTGAAGGCAGTTTACTTCTTATTTGGATTAGAGAAAAGATCTTTTGTGTGATTTTGACTCTTAGTGTTTTGTCACATGGCAACTCTTAATGGACTTTTAATCGATAATCCCAAACCAGTTAGTCCAAGTTACCAGGTGATAAAGCATCCCTCGGATATAATTATCCAAGACTCTCCTTGATATAATCATATCACAAGCACATAATTAGGGTTTTGACCCATACATCGATGCCTAGAGGCTCTTTGAACTTCTTAATATTTTGTCTTAAGGCAACTCTTTAAGTGGACTTTCAATCAATAATCTCGGTCCAGTTGGCCCAAGTTATCGAGTGATAAAGCACCCATCGAATTTACTAGCTCAAGTCTATCCTTAAAACAAAAACATCGCAGGCACATAACTGGGCGCTAATCATTTTTGTCAGATCCTTGGAATTTTTTATTTCCTTGATCCTTTCACACTTTTTTTTAATTTGAATTTGAAACTACTTCAACTAATTGATGATGATCGAATTCTCATAATACTTCTTTAAATTTTCGTTCTTGAAAATTCTTTTTTCATTTTCTTAGGATTCAAGATTTTCAAATTCGTGAAATGTAACCACCTCTTTTAAGCACCACCACTTTTTGTCTGAATTTATTATTCAAACTTTTCATTAAGATATCCCCCATATAAAGTGATTCCTAAAGAAACAAGCATTCAAATTTTTATGTTTTAAAGAAAAAGAGAAACAGAATATGCAATGCATGCATGAAAAGGAAAAAGGAAATAAATAGAAAAGAAAAACAAGAAAAAAATTGCTAACCACCGGAATATAGAATTCCTCTTACCATAATCTTACATATTACTTGTTCATTATCACTGTCTTCTTTATTCTTTATTATCTAGAGGCTGACGGTGTTACCGATACCAAACTTAAGGGCTTACACCAAACTTAGAATTTAACAAAGTTTAGCAATAATTGAGATAAGTCATATAAAGAAGCATATGTGCATGGGAAAGAAAGTGATAAGATGAATGCAACTATCAGTGGATAGAATAAGCAAAAGAAAACAAATTTTGATGCAAAATAAAAGAAAAGAAAGAAAAAATAGGATTAGAAATCTTTAAAGAAAGCATAAGAAAATAGAAGGAAGAAAAAAGTGAAAACTGATTTTTGAATTTTAAAATCCCTGGATATTCCTTTTTCTTTTCTTTTTTGAAGTTTAAAAACTAAGAACAGAAAACAAGAATTAAAAAAAAATATAGCTTAAAATCGTTTTGAAGAGGATACATGTGATGACTTTTTTAAAGAAAATATTTTACTAAGTTGAAATTAAAGAACAGAAAACAAGAAAAAGAATTTTGAAACATCTATTTTGAAAAAGAACAAAAAGAAGAAGAATGCAAGCATGTAATACTTAACTAGAATAAAAAAGATAAAAACTTTCTTTTTTACTCCAATTAATTAAAAGAAAAGACTTTATTGAAAAAGAAAAGGGAAAAATACCCACTAATTGGATTTCTTCCCACAGCTTGTTACCTCTTTGTAAATAACTTCTTTTGTTGGATTAAGCCTTCTTTGTGTTTGCACTACGTGTTTAGACTCTTCTTCTAGTGAGATTTTGTACACGCACATGGTGGAGCTTATTGCCTTGGTATTGTTTGAGAATGTCTTCTCTTTTGAACAAATGTCTATTGACTTTTTTTCTTTTTTCTCCTTTGTTTGTTAGGGCAAATTAGTTAGAGCCATATTATTGGGCACTTCTTAGCTTAATGGATTAGCCAAATTGCTCCTTACAGCTTCTTCTGAATTGCAAAGATATGGGTCCTTTACATGAATTGCTTTACATTCTTCCTTTCCGATAGGAGCTTGTCAACATGCTCTACTTGCATTTCTAGGTTTCTAATGGAGATTTCTTGGTTTTTGAAGTGTGTTCTTGTTTCTTACATGAAATCTTGGATTTGTTAAGATAGTCTTTCCACAGCGAGTTCAAGAGATGAAGGTTCTTGAAGGATTTGATATTCAACATTAAAATTTATTTGCTTGTTTAGCATGTTAAAATATCATTGTCTTTGATTCTCCGTATCAGAAATTGGATAATTCCACCATTCAGTGAAAGATGAGTAATTGGAGGAGTATCTCGAGTGCTTACACTGCGTGTGTTCCACTTGTTTTGTGAGAAAGGAAAGTTGTTGCATCATACGTTCATTGTTTGCTTGAATTTTCTCCATAATATCTAGCTCTATCATTCCTTGTACACACAAACGAGAAAAGATCAAATGCACCTTGTAGAATAAAGAAGATTAAAGAAGAAAAGAAGGTTTAAACAAAATAAAGAAAATAAAATAAAAGAATGTAAAATAAAAGAAAAGAAAGAAAAATTTGAAAAAGAAAAGAAAAATAAGGGAGATAAAAGAAAAGAGAAAGAACCTCGACAAAAAGAAAAGAAAATAAAGAGCTAAAAGCAAAATACAAGAAAAGAATGTAAACAAGATCTAAGTTAGGATTTAACCAGACGTTATGTTGTCAATCTCAATTAATCCCTGGTAATGACGACAAAAAAAACTTGATGAGCAAAAATTAAAACTCACAGATATTGACAAGTGCACTGGATCACTCAAGTAATACCACGGTGAGTGGATATCATTCCCACAAAGATTAAAAGATTGAGCAAGCAAATATCAAATTAAATGCCTAATTAGATTAATAAAACCTGATTTTGAAGGGAGCAAGATTGTGTCTTGCGGAAAACTTGAGAATCTTGAATGCTTGAGTGCTTACGGACAGAGAGTTTGAATGTTGATTTGAGAGAAGACAATGATGGTGAGAGTCAAGGGTTTCAGAGATGCATATGCTTTTAGAGAAATCAAATATTGTTTACTTATCTCGAAGTTGCAAAGATCTTTCATCATAAATCTTTAGTAACTGATTTCCAATTCATTCGCTCCTCAGTTTCTCAAGCATTACTTAGTCGTCAATTAATTAAATCAAGAGATTAAGCACAAAAACTGATTTTTTATTCAAATAAGATTTAAAAATAGTCCTTAGGTCGAATTATATGTCACGTATTCAAGCTAGTCCTGTCCAGTTAAATCCTAAAAGAAAACATAATTTTCAAAGGTTGTTCTAATTCGAATTATATTTCACATATTCAAATTAGAGTGATTGAAAACCATGTATGTGTCGCACACTAATTGAACCATTATTCCTAGCCAAATTCAAAGAGTCATGTGAAAAAGTTTTCAAGCTTTAATTCAAATATCAAAATTTCCAATTATAATAAAAGAATTCAAAAGAGATTAGAATACCTTTCAATAATACTAACCTGAATGAAGAATGAATAACTCAATCATGAAATAGATCAATACAAAACTTCAAAATAAAATAAACATAGATTAATAACTCATAGAAAACATAAACAGAGCTCCTAACCATTTGACAAAAGATTAGTTACCTATGGCAAAGTAAAACAAAAAAAACAACAAAAGAGGGAGAGAAACATGTGAGGGATCCAAAGATCCTCCCCCCGGATGTCCTCTCTTGTGAACAATGTTTACTTATTTATATCCTAAATTCTAGGATTCAAATTCAAAACAAATCTTAATCTTATTCTTTGGAGAGAAAGATAAGATAACTGACTACTTACTTTAAATTCAAATCAAAATCATAATTGAAATCTAATCTAGAAACAAATTCTAACAACCAAATCTTTTATGTTTCTAGAGAGAATTAATAACTAATCTTTTGTAATTTTTAATATTTTAGATGTGATTAAGCCATCTAATGATGTGGATAATTAAGTTTGGGTCTTAATTGTTGCTTCCTAAGAGTTGTAATTAGCTTTAAGTTGGGCATGTATTAGAAGAAATTGAGCAAAAGCCCAAAATCACACTCCAGGGACATCAATCCGCCAGGCATATGTATGGACTCTGTCGGGCATGCTTGGAGGTTTGGAGGGGTCTGCCGGGCACGGGATGCTGTCCGCTGGGCGCAGGAGCCTTCCTTCGGGCATGGGGTGCCGTCTGCCGAGCGGACCTTGGGCGCTGATTACTTATGTCAAAAAGATGGTGGCGGTGCGCGGCTCAAGCTAAAATCATTTTAAAGCTCTGAACGTTAGCTTTCTAATGCAAATAGAACCGCCTCATTTGGACATCTATAGCTCAAGTTATGTCTACTTGAGTGTTAAGAGGTCATGGTTAGGAACTTGTACGCCGGGCATATAAGCATGGCCGCCAGACATGCATGCAATTTTGAGTTCTGGGTTAGGGCACGGCTTGGATTCCTTAGGGCATGCTTTTGCTGTCTTTGTATTTTTCTTGTAAAAAAGCTTTAATTCTTGCTTGTTTTGAGCCTAAAAACTCCTGAAAACACAACAATACTTTTCCAACTCTAAATATTTGATTATTTATTAAATTTCATTAGAAAACATAAGAAATTTAATTAAAAACCTAAGAAAATGAATAAAAAATAACCCTAATTAAAAACCGCTTAAGATGACATGTCATCATAGACATAACCAGTTGGATATCAAAAGTGGTAAATCAAGATGAATTCCGAAAGCATTTACAAGTACACTATATACTTAGAGTGTTTACTACTTCATTTAGATCCACTGTATCAGTTCTTTGAGGCACAAAACTAGATTAATTAATAGTATATTTTATTAACAAAAAGATGACGTCCTCCATAGGTAAGTTGAAAATTAAAAATTTTGACAAACATTTGCAGAAAATTCAGTAACAAAGAGAACTTTGCTAGCTGTAGAAAATGATTGCACCAAAAATAGTGTTTAGAAGTAACCGTGTGGTTGATAGGATTTTCTCCAGCTGGATAATGTATCCACTTATTTTGAATATTTGGACACTTATGTTACACCCAAATATGAATTTTTAATCACTTACTAGGCATGATATTATTGGATAAGATAGAAATCATTGTATATGTCTATTGGACATGCACAATAGAATACTAAGAAATATAATGTTTTATCAGGTAAAAAGAAATAAGAAAAGGTGAATAGAGACGTGTATGGTGCCAAACAACAAAACAAGGGTATGACCCAATGCAAGGTTCTTAAAAACATAAATAAATTGCACAACAATTATTCAGCTTAATATCACAATTATTTATGAATGACGTGCACATGGGGAATGCATTTTATGAGTGTGAACACTGTAATGCTTTGTTTTGGTATGATAAAAGGTCAAACAAAAACTACAACATATCTAAACGAAAATTCACTTTATGTTGTAATGGAGGAAAGGTTCAATTAACTTCCACACCTACAAGAAGCCCCTAAAGTGTTATATGAATTGTTGTTCAATAATAGCAATAGCAAGCATTTCCGAAATAACATATGATCTTACAATAGCATGTTTCAGTTCACATCAATTTGTGAAAAGATTTATCGTGGCATAAGTACTTTTAGAGGTCCAATGACATTTTGCCTTTACGGGGAGAACTACCACCTAGTGAGTAGTCTCATACCACCAATAGGAAACTATCCTAAATTTGCACAACTTTATGTTTTTGACACCCAAAATAAGTTTCAAATTCACATGGCCACTATTCGATAAGTAATACAACTATGAATTTATAATGTCGGTATGCATCATTTAAATACCACTGAAAGATGTTATAGTGAATTGTTCATATTAATTACTGTTCCGAGGGTTACCTGAAACGGGTAGCTCGGTCGTCTTGGAGAGGCCCGAGGTGAGGGTTCTGGGACCCGAGCTTGATGTGCCGAGCGGTTGGTGGTTGTACCTGCAATGACACTCCGATGCTAAAGTTAGCATGGGTCCAAGCAGATATGTGTAGAATATGGAATGAATCTCATACCTGGGTGTTCCAGTGTATTTATAGTAGTTGGCTGTGATCTTCCCTGGATAAGATATTCTTATCTTATCTTATCTTTCGGGAGTTTTGTCCCTATCTTTGTGGAACCGCCTTCTTTAGGCCTTTTCGGCCTTTAGGTTTTGGGCTGCGCTCCTTCTGATGGGCCTTCCTTGCCTTTAATGTCCGAGGTCCGACCTTTAGGCGTGGGCCTTAGGACGAGGTCGGACCTTTCATGGATTTACCGAGTTGGGGGAGCCCGGTCAGGGTATGAACAGTGCCCCTGCCCGAGTTCGTCCTTTTTGGGAGGTCGAGCTCGGGCATAGTAGTTTTTCAAATTTTCAAAAAATGGCCGTTTCTGCATTTATTGCTTTTTTACCGTTTTTCCTTGATTTTCGTTTCGGCCTTCGTGAAGGCTTTATTTATTCGCTCCCTTTCCTTTTTCTTCGTTTATTCTGTTCCTTTCTTGTTTTTCTAAGTTTTCGCCATCTCTTTTTCGAGCGCCGCTTCTTCTTTTTCTTTGTTCTTCTTCCCTGATTCTTTCCGTGCGTTTTTCCGGGGTTTCCTCTGCGCCGTTGTTTCGTGCTTCTTGCTTCCGGAGCTTGCCGCCTTCGTTTCTCCTTTGCCTCGGAGCTCCTCGCCTTCGTTTCTACTTTCCAGGTTTGTTTTCCATGTTTTTACTTTCTTGTGATCATATGCTTCTGTTCTTTGTGTGGCTCTTTGTTTTGTCTCTTTATGTCTGGGTTGCCCCGAAAAAGAGGCGCCGCCATTGCTGTTGTTTGTACATGGGGGGGGGCTCTTTTTTGTTCTCTGGTGTTTTTCGGTCCGGGTTGCTGCATTTTCTTCGCGGGGTTTTTGTTTTCTTGCATTGCTGAATGGGTTTTTGCTTTCTGTTGTATTCTTCTTTGTAGGTAGGAATTTATGTCTCGAAAGGTTCTTCAAGCGGTGTCGACCAAGATTCCGAGTGGTCTTGGTTGGGTAGATCCTCTTCCTTTGAGAATCCCTTCTGTGGTAGATTCTGAATATTTAGCTAGGTTCCGTAGGCACAGTAGCATATGTGAAAATAGAGAGTCTGAGAGGGATTATGAACTAGTGGCCCCGGATTCCGAGGAGAGAGTGTGCTTCCCGCCTTTAGAGAGTTCCGAGAAGCTCTTCTTTTATGCTTATGATTGTTTTTTCTCTAAGCTGGGTGTCCGACTTCCTTTTACCGACCTGGAGTCCGAGGTGTTGTGGTCTTGTAACCTTGCCCTACGCAGCTCCATCCAAATTCTTGGGCGTTTTGAAGTTGTTTCAACTTTTGTGTCAGTTTTTGGGGGTCTCTCCCTCTATTTCTTTTTTCCTATTTGTTTGTGTTGACGAAGCCGGGGTCGGGTGGAGGGAAGGTATCTTGGGTTTCTTTTAGGGCTAACCAGGGAAGGAAGTTTTGTACCCTTTATAATGAGTCTTTCATGATTTCAAGAACTTTTACTTCAAGGTCCGGGCTACTGGAGACGTCCGACCTTTCTTTCTAGATGAGAGTGGGGAGCCTTCTTTTCCTCTTTGTTGGCAGGAGAATGTAGTGTCTGTTAAATATACCTTTGAGAGTCTAGATGAGGTTGAGCAGGCTTTTGTGGGTGTGGTGAGCAGTTTATGGGGTCGGGCACCTCACTTGGATACGAAGAAAATGTTGGGAGATCCAAGCCTTCTCCGTTCCGAGTTAGGTAGTTCCCGACCTCTTTCGAGATTCATCTTTTTCTTAGTATTTTGGCTTTGTTTGTTTTGGTGGAATTTCTGTAGTGGTAACTCCTTTTCTTTTATTTCTGCAGAGATGTCTTCTCAGGCGGATTCCATGAAGTATCTTCGTCGGACGAAGAAGTCTGTGGCCGCTCGGAATATTGAAGCTGGGGGGGCTTCTGCCCGATCTTCTCCGGAGAAGTCTACTGTGGGTGTTCAGACTCGGTCGAAGACTATTTCGACTCCCCAGTTCCGAGCTATAACTCAAGATCCTCCGACCTCCGGGCCTGCTACCTCTTCTCCTCCCCCGTTCTCGGGTCCTCCTCCCAAGAAGCAGAAGACCTCTCAAGAGCCTGCGGGTTTTAATGACAAGGATTTCGATGCTCTTGGTTGGATTGAACAGCATATTCTCCCTCAGACCTTTATTTCTACTGATGATGTGTCTATGGAGCACCATTTTCAGTATATGGCGCGGAGTTGTGTTCGGATGGCTAGTCTTCATGCTGCTATTGCCCGAGAGTTCAAGAAATCTCCCCTTGGCGCGACCAGTTCCCGACTTGAGAAGGCTCGGTCCGAGCTCGAGAAGATTAGTGAGCTGAAGGCTGCTAGGATTGCTGAGTTGGAAGCATCTTTAGAGAAGGAGAAAGCTAAGGCTACCGCGGCTGTGGCGGCAGCGAATGCATCTGAGGGGATGGCGAAGGCAGCGAAGGAAAATTATACTCGGGCACTTGCCGAGCTTGTGGAGACGAAGGAGAAGTTGCAATCTGCTCAGAATGACTTTTACGAGCTAGAAGGGCATGTGGCGAAGGGTATGGATGCTATGTATGAAAATTTGAAGGCTCAGGTCCGGGTTCTTGCTCCTGACCTGGATCTGAGCTTATTTAGTATGGATAACGTTGTTGTAGAGGGAGAGATTGTTCCTGCTCCCAACGAGGATGAGGTTCCGGTGTCCGACCCCAAGGTTCCGGTGTCCGTCCCCGAGGTTCCGGTTGCGAACCCGACTTCACCTTTGGTCGGGGATGGGTCTGGTGCGGAGGTTTTGAACCGGGATGATGGTGCTGTTGATGCTGTCCCGATTTCTATGTTTCTTCCGCAGCCTTCTGTTGATGCGGCGACCGGGAAGGATCTTGATCCTCTGTAATCCCTTTATCTTTTGGGTTTTTGCCCGGCCTGTGGGCTCTTTTGTTTTTGGATGATTTCTGTGGATGCTTTGGACACCTTTTTTGCTTTTAGCTACTTGTAGTAACTTTTTTAGCTTATTATGCGGTGTTTTTGTTCGCGTTTTGACTTGTTTGTTCCGCTTTTATGCTTTTTAGTTGTTTTTGGATAACAACTTTTTAGCTAGCGTTTGATTTCGTTTTTTCGCTCGTACTTTTTTAGTTGTTTTTGTATAGCAACTTTTTAGTAAGCGTTTTCGAAATCTTTGTCTTCGCCGTTTTGACTTTTTTGTTCCGCTTTTATGCTTTTTAGTTGTTTTTGGATAACAACCTTTTAGCTAGCGCTTGATTTCGTTTTTTCGCTCGTACTTTTTTAGTTGTTTTTGTATAGCAACTTTTTAGTAGGCGTTTTCGAAATCTTTGTTTTCGCCGTTTTAAGGCTTCCTTCTCGGGTCCGGGCTTTTTATCGAACCTCGGGTGGCGCGGTCGAGTACACCCTTTGTTGGTCCGACCTTGTCTTTGGTCGGCCTTTTAAGTTATTTTTGTAATCTCTTTTTATTTGGCTTTTTTGAGCCTTTTTCAGAGTTACTTTTATAACTTCTCACATTAATTTGAACCTCGTCGCTTTATCTTTGCCGACCTTGTGTGGTCTCTTGGCAAATGATTTTTTGCGTTTTGTCGAGCATAAATTAATGCGCCTTGACGGGGTACTTTTTCAGGGTTTGTTTTATCACGAGAAGGAACAAAAGAAAATAGAAGAATTTGATTAGTATTAAGAAAGAAAGAATATTTACAAAGCGTTTACCCTTGACTAGGTCGGGTGCCTTATCTGACCGGGTGTCTCATTAAAAAACCCCTGTAGGGAAAAAGAGTACACCTCGGGTCAGATTTTTCTAGCTGTAGTACCGTTTTAGATTACAGGCGTGCCAGGCCCTGGGCAGCTCATTGCCTTCTAGGTCGGATATCTTGTAATAGCCTGTTCCTAAGACTTCAGTTACTTTGTAGGGTCCTTTCCAATTTGCGGCTAGCTTTCCTTCTCCCGACTTTTGTGTTCCAATGTCATTTCGGATTAGAATTAGGTCGTGAGTGGAGAAGCTTCGTTTTATTACTTTCTGATTGTATCTGAGGGCCGTTCGCCGTTTTAAGGCTTCTTCTCGGATTCGGGCTCTTTCTCGGACCTCGGGTAGGAGGTCGAGTTCTTCCTTTTGTGCCTGCGGGTTACCTTCTTCGTTGTAGAAGATGACTCTGGGTGACCCTTCATCTATTTCGATAGGAATCATTGCCTCCATCCCATAGGCTAGTCGAAATGGCGATTCTCCCGTTGTAGAGTGTGGAGTTGTCCGATATGCCCATAATACCTGGGGGAGCTCCTCGGCCCATGCCCCTTTGGCCTCTTGGAGTCTTCGTTTTAACCCGGCCAAGATGACTTTATTTGCGGCCTCTGCTTGTCCGTTGGCTTGTGGGTGCTCGACTGAGGTGAATTGCTGTTTGATTTTTAGTTCGGCCACCAAGTTCTGAAAACTTGTGTCCGTGAACTGTGTTCCATTGTCTGTGGTAATGGAGTAGGGGACTCCGAACCTTGTGACAATGCTTTTGTATAGGAATTTCCGGCTTTTCTGAGCCGTAATGGTGGCTAAAGGTTCAGCTTCGATCCACTTCGTGAAATAGTCGACCCCTACTATGAGGTACTTGACTTGCCCCGGTCCTTGGGGGAATGGGCCGAGTAGGTCGAGTCCCCATTTTGCGAAGGGCCATGGTGCAGTGATGCTGATAAGGTCTTCGGGTGGTGCCTTGTGAAAATTGGCGTGTTTTTGGCAGGGGGGCATATTTTCACAAACTCCGTTGCGTCTCTTTGCAAAGTTGGCCAGTAGAACCCGGCTCGGACTACTTTCTTGGATAATGCCCGAGCTCCGAGGTGGTTCCCACACATGCCTCCGTGGACTTCTTCGAGGACGCTCTTTGTTTCTGAGGTCGGGACGCACCTAAGGAGGGGGCTTGCGAATCCTCTTCTGTATAATACGTCGTGAATTAGTGTGTAATTCTGGGCGTCTTTCGTGAGTCTTTTGGCTTCCTTTCTTTCGGCGGGGAGAGTTCCCGACTTCAGGTAGCTGAGTATGGGGGTCATCCATCCTTGCTGCTGGTCTGATATATTTAGCGTTTCTTCCTCTCTTAGCACGGAGGGAGATTATAAGGTTTCCTGGAGGAGACTTCTGTTGTTGCCTCCTGGTTTGGTGCTGGCAAGTTTTGAGAGGGCGTCTGCCCGGGCGTTTTGTTCCCGAGGTATGTGCTGGATCTGTATCTCTGGAAAGTGGCGTAATTGTGCCTGTGTTTGGTCCAGGTATTTTTTCATAGTTGGGTCTTTGGCCTGGTAGCTTCCATTTACTTGTGATGTGACGACCTGGGAGTCGCTGAAGATTGTGATTTTCCGGGCTCCGACCTCTTCGGCTAGCTTTAGACCTGCTAGTAGGGCTTCGTATTCGGCTTGGTTGTTTGAAGCTTGGAACTCGAATTTTAGGGATAGTTCTATCCGCGTTCCTTGGTCGCTTTCGAGTATAACCCCGGCTCCACTTCCAGTTTTGTTTGAGGACCCGTCGACATATAGGTTCCATGAGAGTGGGGTTCCGGGGGTCTCGGTGTATTCTGCGATGAAGTCGGCTAGATACTGAGACTTTATGGCAGTCCGGGTCTCATAGTGGAGGTCGAACTCGGACAGTTCCACCGCCCATTGCAGTATTCATCCTGCCAGGTCTGTTTTTTGGAGGATGTGTCTCATGGGTTGGTTTGTCCGGACTTTGATGGTGTGGGCTTGAAAGTAGGGACGGAGCCTCCGAGCTGTGAACACTAGGGCGTAGGCGAACTTTTCTATCTTCTGATAGTTTAATTCGGCCCCTTGTAGTGCCTTGCTTACAAAGTATATGGGGTGTTGTCCTTGGTCATTTTCTCGTATTAATGCTGAAGCGACTGCTCGATGTCCAACCGAGAGGTATAGTACGAGTTCTTCTCCCTTTAGAGGTCGGGTTAGGATTGGTGGCTGCCCGAGGAATTCCTTGAATTCTTGGAAGGCCTTTTCGCATTCTGGGGTCCATGAGAAGGGTTTCCCTTTCTTTAGGAGTGAGTAGAGAGGCAGTGACTTTATTGCTGATCTTGCCAAGAATCTTGATAGTGCGGCTAGCCTTCCATTCAGTTGTTGTACTTCCTTGACACACGTCGGGCTCTTCATATTGAGTATCGCTTGGCATTTGTCCGGGTTCGCTTCGATGCCCCTTTGAGTCAGCATGAAGCCTAAGAACTTTCCGGCTTCTGCGGCGAAGGTGCACTTCGTCGGGTTAAGTCTCATGTTGTGTTTCCTGAGGGTGCCGAAGACGCTGGTGAGGTCGGTCAGTAAGTTTTTGTCCTCTTGTGTCTTTACCAGCATGTCGTCGACGTACACCTCTAGCTGTAGTCCGATGTGCTCTGAGAACACTTTGTTCATTAGCCTCTGGTAGGTTGCCCCTGCGTTCTTCAGCCCGAAGGGCATTACTACGTAGCAGTAGTTTGCCCTTGGGGTTATGAACGAGGTCTTTTCTTGGTCGGGTCCGTACATCGGGATTTGATTGTATCCCGAGTATGCGTCCATGAAGGAGAGATATCTGTAGCCTGAGGCTGCGTCTACTAAGGCATCGATGTTTGGTAGTGGATATGGGTCTTTGGGGCAGGCTTTGTTGAGATCTGTGTAATCGACGCACATCCTCCATTTTCCGTTGGGCTTTTTTACCAGGACCACGTTTGCAAGCCATAGGGGGTATTTTACTTCCCTAATGAATCATGCATCTAGTAGTGCTTGTACTTGTTCTCCTATTGCTTGCATACGCTCGGGTCCGAGCTTCCGACGTCTTTGTTGGACAGGTCGGGATCCCGGGTAAACTGATAGCTTATGGCACATCAGGTCGGGATTTATTCCTGGCATGTCGGAGGCTTTCCAGGCGAAGAGGTCGGAGTTTTCCTTTAAGAGGTTTATGAGTTCCTTTTTTAGGCCCGTTTTGAGGTTCGCTCCTATGTTTGTGATTTTTTCAGGTGTGTTCCCAATCTGGACTTGTTCGGTTTCTCCCTCTGGTTGTGGTCGAAGATCTTCTCGGGACTGAACTCGTCCGAGTTCTATCGTGTTGACCTCTTTCCCTTTCAGGCTCAGGCTTTCGTTATAGCATCGCCGCGCTAGTTTTGGTCGCCTTTTAGAGTAGCGATTCCTTTTGCGGTAGGGAACTTCATACAGAGGTGTGGGGTCGAGACTATAGCCCCTAGTCTGTTTAGGGTTGGTCGCCCAATGAGGGCATTGTATGCCGAAGTGACGTCGACTATAATGTAGTCGATGCTTAATGTTTTAGATTGTTCGCCTTTTCCAAAGGTAGTGTGTAGCGAGATGTATCCTAAGGGATGGATCGGGGTATCCCCTAGCCCAAATAGGTCGGTAGGATAGGCCTTTAGTTCTTTTTCTTCAAGTCCGAGCTTGTCGAATGCCGATTTGAACAGGATATCTGCTGAGCTTCCCTGGTCAATCAGGGTTCGATGTAAGTTGGCGTTTGCTAGGATAATGGTGACTACCATCGGATCGTCGTGCCCGGGAATTATCCCTTGAGCATCTTCTCGGGTAAATGAGATAGTAGGTAACTCGGGCAGGGGACTGTCTTCTTGGACATGATAGACTTCCTTGAGGTGTCTTTTTCGCGAGGATCTGGATGTTCCTCCGCCTGCAAAACCTCCATTTATCATGTGAACGTGTCTATCAGGAGTTCGTGGGTTTTGTTCGGCCCGACCTTCGTTATCTCCCCGCCTTCTCTTCCTGGTTTCTTCTCCTTTCTCTGCTATGTATTTGTCGAGTTTTCCTTCTCTGGCCAGCTTTTCTATGACATTTTTTAGGTCGTAGCAGTCGTTAGTAGAATGTCCGTAGAGTTTGTGATATTCACAGTATTCGGACCGATCTCTTCCCGCTCTCTTGTGTTTTAGCGGTCGGGGCGATGGGATCTTTTCGGTGTGGCATACTTCTCTATAGACATCTACCAGGGAGACTCGGAGGGGGGTGTAGTTGTGGTACTTCCGGGGCTTGTCCGAGTTGGATTCTTCTTTCTTTTTCTGTTCCCGATCTCGATCTCGGAGTGGGTAGGTTGCTTCCTTCCTAGAAGAGTCTCTTAGCTGGGAGGTTCCTCCATGTTGATATATTTTTCTGCCCGCTCCTGCACCTCGTATAAGGAGGTCGGGTATCGTTTGGATAGGGATTGGCTAAACGGTCCCTCTTTTAGACCGTTTGCTAGTCCCATGATGGCTGCTTCAGTGGGCAAGTGTTGTATGTCCAGGCAGGCTTTGTTGAATCGCTCCATGTATTCTCGGAGAGTTTCTTGGTTACCCTGTTTGATCCCGAGTAGACTGGGGGCATGTTTTGCCTTGTCCTTCTGAATAGAGAACCTTGTTAGGAATTTTTTGGTTAGGTCTTCGAAGCTGGTGATTGATCTTGGTGGCAGGTTGTCGAACCACTTCATGGCCGACTTGGTGAGAGTGGTGGGGAAGGCTTTGCACCGAATTGCGTCGGAGGCGTCGACTAGGTACATTCTGCTCCTGAAGTTGCTGAGGTGGTGGCTTGGATCGGTGGTGCCGTCGTAGAGATCCATGTCGGGTGGTTTGAAGTTTCGCGGTACCTTCTCCTTCATGATCTCTTGCGTGAAGGGATCATGGTTGCCTTCGGGGGTGGTGCCGCGTTCTGTCCGGTCTTTCAGATTGGCCTCTATTTTCTGCAGTTTTTCTTCTAATTCTCTGCGCTTTCGAGTCTCCCTTCTCAGATCTTGTTCAGTTTCTCTCTGCTTCTTTATGTCCTCTTCAAGTTGTTTCAGCCGGTGTTGTTGTTCCCGGACTGTTTCCAGGATTTCCGAGCTCTTCCCTTTTTCGGGATTCGGTGGATCTTTGTTTGGGAGTGATGTCTTTGGGCGATTCTGTTTGTTTCCTCCTGGAGTGCGTGGTGATAGAGGGCTGTCCGGTCGTTCTCCGGTGTCAATTTCTTCCTCTTGTTCAGATGCAGCGCGATCATTGTTGTGAGGGTCGTCCGCCATGATAGAGGGATGACTTCCAGGTCCCCGACAACGGCGCCAATGTTCCGAGGGTTACCTGAAACGGGTAGCTCGGTCGTCTTGGAGAGGCCCGAGGTGAGGGTTCTGGGACCCGAGCTTGATGTGCCGAGCGGTTGGTGGTTGTACCTGCAATGACACTCCGATGCTTAAGTTAGCATGGGTCCAAGCAGATATGTGTAGAATATGGAATGAATCTCATACCTGGGTGTTCCAGTGTATTTATAGTAGTTGGCTGTGATCTTCCCTGGATAAGATATTCTTATCTTATCTTATCTTTCGGGAGTTTTGTCCCTATCTTTGTGGAACCGCCTTCTTTAGGCCTTTTCGGCCTTTAGGTTTTGGGCTGCGCTCCTTCTGATGGGCCTTCCTTGCCTTTAATGTCCGAGGTCCGACCTTTAGGCGTGGGCCTTAGGACGAGGTCGGACCTTTCATGGATTTACCGAGTTGGGGGAGCCCGGTCAGGGTATGAACAATTACAATGTTTGATAATATCAATTTTTATGTAAGGGTGAGGAGAACAAAGTAATACATAAAGACATTATCAGAGACTTAAAGAAGATGTTGGATGAGAGCAATGTATTGGTGAAGGTACTTCCTATGGTCAGAGAGTCAGTCACCAAAGATGCAGATAGCATAGTGAAGCTTAGGCTATTGGTGGGGAACGAGGTAAGGATGGTAGAAGAAACAACTTGCCATCAACTAATGAGGTTGCAGCACTAATTATTGGTGACTTTGATATTGATAAGACAGATAGGGACATTGTGGTTAAGACATAAAGTGAAAAATTACAAAGGATCAATCAACTTAATCCGGGTTACCTAAGATTATAGTATCCTTTGTTGTTTCCCTTTGGAGAGGATGGTTACAAGGAAGATATACCACTTAATAAGTGTAATTAGAATGGTGATAAAGGGCATCAGAAAGTTTCAATGAGAGAATTTTTTGCATTTAGAATTTAAGAAAGGTTAGCAGATGGCTCTCCTCTGCTATATTTCTAGGCGGCTCTTCCAACAATTTTTGGTCGATGGGTATTCAGTGATTAAATCATCTCGACTAAACTATATACGGTTAGACCAGGGGAAATTTAGATGTGAGATATATAAGGCAATAAAAGAAGCAGTTCTTAGTGAGGAAACAACTCGATCATTGCATGCCAAATGTATTTGATGTTAGGATTTTTGCCAGTAAAGAATTTTGTAAAAATATAGTCGCGTTGTAAGTATAGATTCTAAACCAACAGAAAATCCCTTCGTACAAACGTTTTGGTTGTCACAAGTAACAAACCCCTTTAAAATTGATAACCGAGTATTTAAACCTCGGGTCGTCTTCTCAAGGAATTGCAGGGAGGTATGTTCTTATTATTGGTTATGCAAAGGTATATTTTGGGGTTTTCAAAAGGGTTGAACAAGTAATATAAAATAACAAGTTGTCAAAATAATAACTAGTAAAGCTCTTGGCAAGGTATGAAAACTGGAAGTCCTATCCCAGTTATCCTTATCAATTGTGATGAGAATTGGATTTTTCTCCCACTAAGTCAACCTCTAACTATGAAGGTAAGTTAAGTGGATGAATTAATTTTAATTCCTCAAGTCCTAGTCTTTCCTTGGGAAAGGCTAGAGTTAGTTGAACTCAAATTAATTCTTGAAGAATTCTAATTTTCAGTCAACAATGAGTTTGATAACTCAAGAGTCACCAATTAATCAACCAGAGCCAAAAGGTAGAAAAATCCAAATTATTTATATCATAAATAAAGGAAACAAATCATAGATCTGAAAATATCTCAAATTATATTGAATGAAGATGTCAATTCTAACATGGACAATATTCATAAGCCAATTGGGCAACATAAATCAAACACAAATAAAAGCTTTAGAGTAAACAAAAATAGAAGAGAAACATAAATTATTGAACCTGGTATGAAGAAATAATCCTAATCCTAATAGAAATCCTAATCCTAAATCCTAAGAGAGAGGAGAGAACCTCTCTCTCTAAAAACTACATCTAAAACCTAAAATTGTGAGTAATGATTGCCTGCTGAGTCTCTCCATGTTCCCTGACTTTAATCTATGTTTCTGGCCCAAAAACTGGGTTAAAATGCGGCCCAGAATCTCTGCCAGCGACTTTTGTAATTCTGCAGATCGCGCACGTCACGCGTCCGCGTCGTCCACGCGATCGCGTCACTCAGCTTTTTCGTATCACGCGTGCGCGTCGTCCCCACATTCACGTCGTTCGTGCTTTTCCAATCCGCGCTGTCGCGTGAGCCATGCAGCCGTGTCACTGCGATTTCCTCTCTTTTGCGCGGTCGCGTGAGTCATGCTGCCGCGTCACTTCTCGCTGGTCATCTCCTTAATTTCTTGTATTCCTTCCATTTTTGCAAGATTCCTTTCCAATCTCCCACTCATTCATGCCCTATAAAGGCTGAAACACTTAACACACAGATCACGGCATCAAATGGAATAAAAGAGAATTAAAATACCTAATTAAAAGTCTCTAGGAAGTAGGTTTTCAATCGTGTAATAATTTTAGGAAGGAAATATAAATCATGCAAATCATATGAATAAGTGGGTGAAAAGCTTGATAAAACCACTCAATTAAATACAATATAAACCATAAAATAGTGGTTTATCAACCTCCCCACACTTAAACATTAGCATGTCCTCATGCTAAACTCAAGGAGATTAAATAAATGAGTAGGGAAAGGCAAGACTCTTGCAATGCAACCTATGAATGTGAATGCAACTACATGCTAAAAATGATTCTACCTACTTGGTGAAAAAGTAAATAAATATTTCAAGAATAAATATGAACTGGATTTCACTAATTCAAATCACAAAATACAATACAAATAACTTGCAAGAAGAAGATAGCTCATGAAAGCAGGGAACATAGAATTAAGCACTGAACCCTTACTGGTAGTGTATATCATTCTAACTCTCAAGTGTCTAGGGTCAATTCTCTCAATTCTCTACTAATCTTGCTTTCTATAGCTTGCTCTTCATCTAACAATCAACAAAAATTTAATGCACACACAAATCAAGAGGTCTTTTAAGGGTTGTAATAGGGTTAGGGTCAAGGTAGGATTGTATTTGGCCAAGTGGACTAAAATCTGAATCCTTAATTAACATAAACTTTCCACCTAACTTAAGACAATCCATTTAATTAAAATACAAAATCTAACTTCCCATTAACTGTGTTTTCCATATATTCATGCATCCTAAATTTGAGTTCAGTACATATGCATTGATACCAACATTTACTTTGGGGCATTTTGTCCCCTTTTATTATTTGCTTTTTTTTTCTTTTTCACTTTTTTTCTCTTTTTTTCTTTTTTTTTTCTTTTATTCTTTTCAATGCATATGATTAAAGTATTGAATACAATAATATGTGCTCAACTATTATTTTGCACATTTTCACACAAAGTCTAACATACTCAATTCCCAAACCAAACATTTCCCAACCCACTTTTTCCAACACTTAATTCATGAGCATTCTCACTAGTCTAAACTAATCAAGGATTCAAATTAAGGACATTATTATTTTCCGCTTAGAGTTAGTGATGAGCTAAAGTAAAGAACAAGGGGTAAAATAGGCTCAACATAGGTTTTCAAAGGATAATAAAAGGTAAGGCCATATGGGTATGTAAGCTCAGTGAAACAAGGCCTCAATCATATAAGTGCATGCATACATCAAATAATGGAAATATAGAATTAAGCAAGACAAAGATCACAATTTTAGAGAGAAAAACACACAAAAATAAAATATATTGGTTGATAAAATGCAACCAATCAAATAGGCTCAAAATCTCACTGGTTTTATGTGTTCGAGCTCTAAACCATGTTCCAATATAATATTTCTCCAAACAAGTTTTTCAAAAAAAAAGTTTAATTCAAATTAGTGAAATGCTATAAAAATTTTCTTGAAAAAGAAAATGTTACTTCAACCAAGTGGTAAAATATGCACAAAATAGAACAGATATGCAATCAAACATGCAAATGCAACAATGAAAAACAAAAATTAGTGTTGAGAAGGGACTAACTAACCCGTGGAAATCGGTATCGACCTTCCCACACTTAAAGATTGCACCATCCTCGGTGCATGCAAAGATGTGCAGGTGGCGGGGGATGTGGTTCCTCAGCTGTTGCTCGTTGTAGAGGCGTTCTCTTTACCCGTTTTGGTAGCCAGCCTGAAAAAGGGAGAAGAGAAAAGGACATGAAGTTAAAGGGATAGAGCAAAGAGAAGGGCAGTACGAGTGATAATCATGCCAAGTAAGGGAAATAGTGAATGAAAGACATGGTCGCGATTCCATGTGATCAGTTCATCAATGGAAATATAGCAAGGCATGGGGAGTATTGGATGCAAGATGTTTATTAGCATGCTGGGAAGGGCATGAGTAGCATAGATCAAGCATCAAAGATTAAAAATGTATTATTACTCGTAACAAACCGACAATCACGTTTGTATTGACAATTATAATTAAAAATAAAATGTTGAAAGGGTTTTGTGAAAAACATGCATTAGAGTAGTAGAATAACATAAAAGTAGTGCATGATGCCATACGGACTTTTTCACAAACACATAGCATGCATGGTAAATAAGTTATTGAAAGTATTCAGTTGAACATGCAAGCAACCTTTTAAAAAAATTATATAATTGTCAAACAATTCTTTGAATAATCCACAAGTAAAATAAATAAATTTTTAACACCAATGAAGATAATGCAATGAATAAAACTATGCAAATAAATTAAATGGAAGTGAAGAGGGATGAAAAGAAGAAAGTAAGAAAAGGAAGAAGAAAGAAGAAAAGAAATAAGAAAGGAAGAAAAGAATTAGATATAGGGAAGAAAAGATAAGATATTTGGCTGCCTTGGACAAGTTGTGCGGCGCACGCGACGCGGACGCGTGGGGGACGCGGTCGCGTAACTTGCGCTTAAATTAATCGACGCGATCGCGTCGGTCACGCGGACACGTGACGCATTTTGTGCTACTGGCGCGAAGGCAGCCTTGCGTTCGCACAACTCTCTGTTCAAAATTCATTATTGCCAAATTCCAGGGTGACGCGGTCGCGTGGTTGACGCGATCGCATGAGTGGCCATTATAGGGATCTGACGCGGATGCCTCAGCCATGCATCCGCGTGGTAAGGCTTGTGCTTCTAGCACGAGTCCAGCCACGATCCAGCTCAACTTTCGGCCATACACCCTTTTTACATCGATTTACAGGCATTTTTCCCACATGACGCGGACGCGTCTTCGATGCGGTCGCGTGGATCAATTGGTGCCAAAGCACGCTTCCAACCACACTCTCACGTGACTCTCTATTCACTTTTCTTTTCTTTCCAATGCACTGGTGACGCAGACGCGTCAGCGACGCTACCGCATCGCGTGCGTGCTTTTTTTTATGCAGTATGCAGAATACAATGCTTAATGTGAATGCTATGCATGATTCCAGGTTCAATAAAAATAAAACTCAAAAATAAACAAAACTAATTAAAATTAAAATTGAAAAAGGAACGATCATACCATGGTGGGTTGTCTCCCACCTAGCACTTTTAGTTAAAGTCCTTAAGTTGGACATTTGGGAAGTCCTTTATTATGGTGGCTTGTGCTTGTACTGATCCTTGAATCCCCACCAATGTTTGTAATTCCAATGGCCTCCGAGATCCCAAACTAGGCGCAGAAAGCCTTCAAGTAAGGTAAAGCAAGTGACAAGGCCCCAAGAGTGTTGATTGTCAGAATGAATTCTGGGGTCCCAAACCTTGCTTTTGCACCCGTCTTCTTATTAATCATTAGTGTTCCAACCGGGTGACAGGTGGTGGACGAAATTGTGATTCAAATTCTTGTATCATTTGTGATCAATGTTCTAATTATGGCTCTGGTGGAATTCACAACTCCGTTCAACTAACCAGCAAGTGTACTGGGTCGTCCAAGTAATAACCTTACGTGAGTAAGGGTCGAATCCACAGAGATTGTTGGTATGAAGCAAGCTATGGTCATCTTGTAAATCTCAGTTAGAGAGATTAAAGGGGAATTGTGATTATTGGAATAATAAATAAAAAGGAATAATAAAAGGGATAGAAATACTTATGCAGATTTATTGGTAGGAATGTCAGATAAGCGGAATGGAGGTGCTGTAGAGCTCTAGGACGCCTGCTCTCCTATTCCTTCTACCCAA
The DNA here is from genome assembly GCF_014773155.1 of Arachis stenosperma. Lineage (NCBI taxonomy): Eukaryota > Viridiplantae > Streptophyta > Magnoliopsida > Fabales > Fabaceae > Arachis > Arachis stenosperma. Next base: position 43,737,664 of record NC_080381.1, on the reverse strand, counting down.
TCCTTCTTACTCCTCTCCATGGCAAGCTTTGTATAGGGGTTCACTATCAGCTGTGGCTACTTTCATTCCTCTCGGGGAAATAACCTGCACGGCTGTCACTCGCACAGCTAACCAGTCTGGAGGCATCACCCATGGTTGATAGCTACATCCCATCCTCGCAGTGAAAGCTAATGCACGCACTCTGTCACAGTACGGCCAATCATCGGTTGGTTCCCGCTCCTACTGGAATAGAATCCCTCTTTTGCGTTTGTCACTAACGCCCAGCAGGTTAAAGTTTGAAGCACGTCACAGTCATTCATGAACGGAATCCTACTCGGAATACCACAGACAAGGTGAGACTTTCCGGATTCCCAGGATCCTACTCGAAACACCACAGACAAGGTTGGACTTTCCGGATCTAGATGAATGCCGCCATCTATCTAGCTTATACCACGAAGATTCTGTTGGGGAACCTAAGAGATATACATTCAAGCCTTGTTACACGCAGAACGGAAGTGGTTGTCAATCACGCGCGTTCATAAGTGAGAATGATGATGAGAGTTATTAGCTCATCACATTCATCATGTTCTTGAGTACGAATGAATATCTTGGAATAAGAATAAGATAGAGAATTGAATAAAAGAAAATAGAACTTCATTAATCTTTGAGGTACAGCAGAGCTCCACACCCTTAATCTATGGTGTGCAGAAACTCCACCGTTGAAAATACATAAGCAAGAGGTTCAGGCATGGCCGAATGGCCAGCCCCCTAAACGTGATCAATGATCTCCTAAGATGAAGAATAAAATAAAACTGAGATCAAAAGATGATTGATACATTAGTAAATCATCCTATTTATAATAAACTAGCTCCTAGGGTTTACATGAGTAAGTAATTGATGCATAAATCCACTTCTGGGGCCCACTTGGTGTATGCTTGGGCTGAGCTTGATCTATCCACGAGCTGAGGCTTCTCTTGGAGTTGAATTTCGAGTTGTGATGTGCTTTGGGCGTTCAACTCCGGATTATGACGTTTTTCTGGCGTTTAACTCCAGAAAGGAGTGTGTACTTGGCGTTCAACGCCAGTTTGCGTCGTCATTCTTCGAATAAAGTATGGACTATTATATTGCTGGAAAGCCCTGGATGTCTACTTTCCAACGCCATTGAGAGCGCGCCATTTAGAGTTCTGTAGCTCCAGAAAATCCATTTCGAGTGCAGGGAGGTCAGAATCCAACAGCATCAGCAGTCCTTTTGTCAGCCTTTTTCAGAGTTTTGCTCAAATCCCTCAATTTCAGTCAGAATTTACCTGAAATCACAGAAAAACACACAAACTCATAGTAAAGTCCAGAAATGTGAATTTAACATAAAAACTAATGAAAACATCCCTAAAAGTAGCTCAAACTTACTAAAAACTATATAAAAACAATGCCAAAAAGCGTATAAATTATCCGCTCATCACAACACCAAACTTAAATTGTTGCTTGTCCCCAAGCAACTGAAAATCAAATAGGATAAAAGAAGAGAATATACTATAAAGTCCAAATATCAATGAATATTACTTTAATTACATGAGCGGGACTTGTAGCTTTTTGCTTCTGAACAGTTTTGGCATCTCACTTTTTCCTTTGAAGTTCAGAGTGATTGGCATCTTTAGGAACTTAGAATTTCAGATAGTGTTATTGACTTTCCTAGTTAAGCATGTTGATTCTTGAACACAGCTACTTTTGAGTCTTGGCCGTGGCCCTAAGCACTTTGTCTTCCAGTATTACCACCGGATACATAAATGCCACAGACACATAACTGGGTGAACCTTTTCAGATTGTGACTCAGCTTTGCTAGAGTCCCCAGTTAGTGGTGTCCAGAGCTCTAAGCACACTCTTTTGCCTTGGATCACGACTTTAACCACTCAGTCTCAAGCTTTTCACTTGGACCTTCATGACACAAGCACATGGTTAGGGACAGCTTGGTTTAGCCGCTTAGGCCTGGATTTAATTTCCTTGGGCCCTCCTATCCATTGATGCTCAAAGCCTGGATCCTTTTTACCCTTGCCTTTTGGTTTTAAGGGCTATTGGATTTTTCTATTGCTCCTTCTTTTTCTATATACTCTTTTTAGATCTCTTCTCTTTTTTTTTTTTTTTTTTTTTCACTGCTTTTTCTTGCTTCAAGAATCAATTCCATGAATTTTTCAGATCATCAATAACATCTCTCTTTGTTCATCATTCTTTCAAGAACCAACAATTTTAACACTCATAAACAACAAGATCCAAAGACATATGCACTGTTCATTCATTCATTCAGAAAACAAAAGCATTGTCACCACATCAAAATAATTAAACTAAATTCAATAATAATTTCGAAAATTATGTACTTCTTGTTCTTTTGAATTAAAACATTTTTCTTTTAAGAGAGGTGAAGGACTAATGGATTTTATTCATAGCTTTAAGGCATGGTTACATACTAATGATCATGAAATAAAGACACAAAACATAGATAAACATAATAATTAAAAACCGAAAACAGAAAGAAATAAAGAACAAGGAATGAATCCACCTCTAGTGGCGTCTTCTTCTTGAAGGACCAATGATGTTCTTCAACTCTTCTATGTCCCTTCCTTGCCTTTGTTGCTCCTCCCTCATTGCTCTTTGATCTTCTCTTATTTCTTGAAGAGTGAGGGCGTGTTCATGGTGTTCCACCCTTAGTTGTTCCACATTATGGCTCAAATCTTCCAAGGAGGTGCTAAGTTGCTCCCAATAGTTGTTGGGAGGAAAGTGCATTTGAGGCATTTGTTGATGGTGAACCTCCTCTTGTTCTCCTTGAGGGCCGTGAGGAACTTCCCTTGTTTGCTCCATCCTTTTCTTGGTGATGGGCTTGTCTTCTTCTATGGAGGCATCTCCATCTATGATAACTCCGGCTGAATAACATAGATGGCATATGAGGTGAGGGAATGCTAGCCGTGCCATGTATGAAGGCTGTCAGCTATTTTGTAGAGTTCATTGGCTATGACTTCATGAACCTCTACTTCTTCACCAATCATGATGCTATGAACCATGATGGCCCGATCCACAGTAACTTCAGATCGGTTGCTTGTGGGGATGATGGATCTTTGAATGAACTCCAACCATCCTCTAGCTACAGGCTTGAGGTCCAGTCTTCTTAGTTGGACTGGCTTGCCTTTGGAGTCAACTCTCCATTGGGCGCCTTCCACACAAATGTCCCTAAGGACTTGGTCCAACCTTTGATCAAAGTTGACCCTTCTAGTGTAGGGGTGTTCATCACCTTGCATCATAGGCAAATGAAACGCCAACCTCACATTCTCCGGACTAAAATCCAAGTATTTCCCCCTAACCATGGTGATATAGTTTTTCGGACTTGGGTTCATACCTTGGTTATGGTTTCTAGTGATCCATGCATTGGCATAGAACTCTTGAACCATTAAAATTCCAACTTGTTGTATGGGGTTGGCTATGACTTCCCAACCTCTTCTTTGAATTTCAAGTCGGATTTCCGGATACTCATTCTTCTTGAGTTTGAAAGGGACCTCATGGATCACTTTCTTCTTTGCCACAACATCATAGAAGTGGTCTTGGTGGCTCTTGGAGATGAATCTCTCCTTCTCCCATGACTCGGAAGTGGAAGCTTTTGCCTTCCCTTTTCCTTTTCTTGAGGAAACTCCGGCCTTGGGTGCCATTGATGGTGAATGAAAAATAAAAAGCTTAGGCTTTTTACCACACCAAACTTAAAATTTGCTTGTCCCCAAGCAAAAAGAAAAGAAGAGTAGAAGAAGAAGAAGAAAATATGGAGAGAGGGAGAAGAGAGGGTTCGGTTATGTGGGAGAATGTGGGTTTGTGTTGTGTGAAAATGTAAAAGAAAAGAAGGGTATTTATAGGGAGGGGGAGGGTATAGGTTCGGCCATGTTGGGTGGGAAAGGGTGGGAAATTGAATTTGAAAGTAGTGGGGGTAGGTGGGGTGTATGGGGAAGAGGGGTTGATGTGAATGGTGAATGGGGTAATTGGGAAGAGGAATTGAGGTGATTGGTGAAGGTTTTTGGGAAGTGTGACATTGAGAATGAGATTTGGATTAGAAGAGTGTGATTAGGATTAAAAGGAATGTGGTAGGTGGGGATCCTGTGGGGTCCACAGATCCTGAGGTGAGGATCCTGTGGGGTCCACAGATCCTGAGGTGAAAACAAATACCATTCTTTCACCATATAGGCATGTAACATGCCTAGATGCATCATTCTGGCGTTCAAACGCCCATTGATGCTAGTTCTGGGCGTTAAACGCCCATGTTATGCACGTTTCTGGTGTTGAACGCCAGTTTCATGCTTGTTTCTGGCGTTCAGCGCCAGATTGTCCTCTGTGTGCGCATCCTGGCGTTAAACGCCAGGTTGTTGCTTGTTTTGGGCGTTCAACGCCAGAAAGATGCTCTGTTCTGGCGTTGAACGCCAGAAAGATGCTCCTTCTGGGCGTTGAACGCCAGCCCGTGCGCCTCCAGGGTGAAAAATTTTTTTTCTGTTTTGACTCTGTTTTTAATTTTTTTTTATTTTTTCGTGACTCCTCATGATCATGTACCTAATAAAACACAAAAATAACAAAGAAACAAAATAAAATAAAATTAGATGAATAAAATTGGGTTGCCTCCCAACAAGCGCTTCTTTAATGTCAATAGCTTGACAGTGGCTCTCATGGAGCCACATAGTGATCAGGTCAATTTAGTGTGTAGTGTTCCCAACACCAAACTTAGAGTTTGGATATGGGGTTTGAACACCAAACTTAGAGTTTGGTTGTGGCCTCACAACACCAAACTTAGAGTTTAACTGTGGAGGCTCTTCTTGACTCTGAACTGAGAGAAGCTCTTCATGCTTACTCTCTTTTGTCATAGAGGGATGGCCATGTGCTTGAAACACAAGGTAGTCCCCATTCAATTGAAGGACTAACTCACCTCTGTTGACATCTATCACAGCTCCTGCTGTGGCTAGGAAAGGTCTTCCTAGGATGATGCATTTATCATCTTCCTTCCTAGTATCTAGGATTATGAAATCAGTAGGGATGTAAAGGCCTTCAACCTTTACTAGCACGTCCTCTACTAATCCATAAGCTTGTCTCACTGACTTGTCTGCCAGTTGTAATGAGAACAAGGCAGGTTGTACCTCAATGATTCCCATCTTCTCCATTACAGAGAGTGGCATAAGATTTATCCCTGACCCCAGATCACATAGAGCTTTTTCAAAGCTCATGGTGCCAATGGTACAAGGTATTAAGAACTTGCCAGGATCTTGTTTCTTTTGAGGTAGAGTTTGCTGAATCCAAGTGTCTAGTTCACTAATGAGTAAGGGAGGTTTACTTTCCCAAGTCTCATTACCAAACAGTTTGGCATTCAGCTTCATGATAGCTCCTAAATATAGAGCAGCTTGCTCTCCAATCACATCTTCATCCTCTTCAGAGGGTGAATATTCTTCAGAGCTCATGAATGGCAGAAGGAGATTTAAAGGAATCTCTATGGTCTCTAGGTGAGCCTCAGATTCCTCAGGATCCTTAATAGGAAACTCCTTCTTGCTTGAGGAACGTCCCAGGAGGTCTTTCTCACTAGGATTTTCGTCCTCCTCCTCCCTAGTGCATTCGGCCTCTTTGATTAAATCAATGGCCTTGCACTCTCCTTTTGGATTTTCTTCAGTATTGCTTGGGAGAGTACTGGGAGGGGTTTCAATAACTTTCTTACTCAGCTGGCCCACTTGTGCTTCCAGATTTCTGATGGAAGATCTGGTTTCATTCATGAAACTGAAAGTGGCCTTTGACAGATCAGAGACTATATTGGCTAAATTAGAATTATTTTGTTCAGAGTTCTCTGTCTGTTGCTGAGAAGATGATGGATATGGCTTACTATTATTCGGCCTTGCACGTCCACCATTGTTAAAACCTTGTTGAGGTTTTTGTTGATCCTTCCATGAGAAATTTGGATGATTTCTCCATGTTGGGTTATAGGTGTTTCCATAAGGTTCACCTAAGTAATTAACCTCTGCCATGGCAGGGTTTTCAGGATCATAAGCTTCTTCAGAAGCTGCCTCTCTATTACTGTTGGATGCATGTTGCAATCCATTCAGATTCTGAGAGATCATGTTGACCTGTTGAGTCAACACTTTGTTCTGAGCCAATATGGCATTCAGAGCATCAATTTCAAGAACTCCTTTCTTCTGAGGTACCCCATTGTTCACGGAATTCCTCTCAGAAGTATACATGAACTGGTTGTTTGCAACCATGTCAATGAGTTCTTGAGCCTCTTCAGGCGTTTTCTTCAGGTGAATAGATCCACCTGCAGAATGGTCCAATGACATTTTCGAAAATTCAGAGAGACCATAATAGAATATATCTAATATGGTCCATTCTGAAAACATGTCAGATGGACATCTCTTGGTCAGCTGCTTGTATCTTTCCCAAGCTTCATAGAGGGATTCACCATCTTTTTGTTTGAAGGTTTGAACATCCACTCTCAGCTTGCTCAGCTTTTGAGGAGGAAAGAACTTGTCTAAGAATGCAGTGACAAGCTTATCCCATGAGTCCAGGCTATCCTTGGGTTGTGAATCCAACCATACTCTAGCTCTGTCTCTTACAGCAAAAGGAAAAGCAAGAGTCTGTAGACTTCAGGATTAACTCCATTTGTCTTTACAGTGTCACAGATCTGCAAGAACTCAGTTAAAAACTGATAGGGATCTTCAGATGGAAGCCCATAAAACTTGCAGTTTTGTTGCATCAATGCAACTAGTTGAGGCTTAAGCTCAAAGTTATTGGCTCCTATGGCAGGAATGGAGATGCTTCTTCCATCAATCTTGGATGTTGGCTTTGTGAAGTCACCAAGCATTCTCCTTGCATTATCATTATTATTTTCGGCCATCTCTTCCTCTTGTTCGAAATTTTCTAAAAGGTTGCTTCTGAATTGTTGTAATTTAGCTTCTTTTAATTTTCTCTTCAGAGTCCTTTCAGGTTCTGGATCAACTTCAACAAGAGTGCCTTTGTCCCTGTTCCTGCTCATATGAAAGAAAAGGGAACACAAAAAAAGAAAGAAGGAATCCTCTATGTCACAGTATAGAGATTCCTTTATGTTAGTAGAAAAAGAAAGGGATAGAAGAAGAGGAATGGATTCGGATTTTTGATGAAGAGGGGTGAAGAGAAGTGTTAGTAATTAAATAATTAAATAGAAGAGGAAGAGAGAAGAGAAATTTCGAAAATAATTTTGAAAAGGAGTTAGTGATTTCGAAAATTAGAGATAAAATGTAATTAAAATTAAAACATGAAATAATTAATTAATTAAAAAGAACTTTTTGAAAAAGAGAGAGATATTTTCGAAAATAGAAGAGGAAAAAGTAGTTAGGTGGTTTTGAAAAAGATAAGAAACAAACAAAAAGTTAGTTAGTTGATTGAAAAAGATTTGAAATCAAAATTTAAAAAGATAAGAAGATAGTAATTGGATAAGATATTTTAAAATCAAATTTTGAAAAAGATAAAATTTTTGAAAAAGATAAAATTTTTTTTGAAAAAGATAAGATAAAAGATAAAAGATTTAATTCAAAAAAATTTTGAAATTATTTACTTCACTAACAAGAAACTACAAGATAAGATTCTAGAACTTAAAGATTGAACCTTTCTTAACAAGAAAGTAACAAACTTCAAATTTTTGAACCAATCACATTAATTATTAGTGAATTTTCGAAAATTACATATAAAGATAAGAAAAAGAATTTGAAAATATTTGAAAAATATTTTGAAATTTTCGAAAATAAATAAAAAATTTTGAAAAAGATATAATTTTGAAAAAGATTTTGAAAAGATAAGATTTTTAAAATTGAAATTTTGACTTGACTTGTAAGAAACAACTAATTTTAAAAATCTTTTGACCAAGTCAACCCAAAATTTCGAAATTGTGGAGGGAAATAAGGAAAAGATATTTTTGATTTTTGAATTTTTAAGGAAAAACACAAAATGACCCAAAACATGGAAATTTTGGATCAAGACACAAGATGCATGCAAGAATGCTATGAATGTCAAGATGAACACCAAGAACACTTTGAAGATCATGATGAACATCAAGAACATATTTTTGAAAATTTTGATGCAAAGAAAACATGCAAGACACCAAACTTAGAAATTTTTAATGTATGAAAAATATGAATGCAAAAATGCACATGAAAACAAGAAAAGACACAAAACAAGAAATCATCAAGATCAAACAAGAAGACTTGTCAAGAACAACTTGAAGATCATGAAGAACACTATGAATGCATGGGATTTTCGAAAAATGCAAGAAAAATTTTTTTAAAAGCATGCAATTGACACCAAACTTAAAATTTAACACAAGACTCAAACAAGAAACACAAAATATTTTTTTGATTTTCTAATTTTTTTGGATTTTTATTAATTATTTTCGAAAATAAAGTTTTGAAAAACGAAAAATAAAAGAAAAATTTTTGAAAAAGATTTTTGAAAAGAAAATTACCTAATCTGAGCAACAAGATGAACCGTCAGTTGTCCATACTCGAACAATCCCCGGCAACGGCGCCAAAAACTTGGTGTTGTTGCCGGATTAAAAACTTGGCACCATTGTGGTTTGGAAACAATTGTTTGAATTGTTGTTCGAAATTGATTGTTCCCCGGCAACGGCGCCAAAAACTTGGTGGACGAAATTGTGATTCAAATTCTTGTATCATTTGTGATCAATGTTCTAATTATGGCTCTGGTGGAATTCACAACTCCGTTCAACTAACCAGCAAGTGTACTGGGTCGTCCAAGTAATAACCTTACGTGAGTAAGGGTCGAATCCACAGAGATTGTTGGTATGAAGCAAGCTATGGTCATCTTGTAAATCTCAGTTAGAGAGATTAAAGGGAATTGTGATTATTGGAATAATAAATAAAAAGGAATAATAAAAGGGATAGAAATACTTATGCAGATTTATTGGTAGGAATGTCAGATAAGCGGAATGGAGGTGCTGTAGAGCTCTAGGACGCCTGCTCTCCTATTCCTTCTACCCAATCCTTCTTACTCCTCTCCATGGCAAGCTTTGTATAGGGGTTCACTATCAGCTGTGGCTACTTTCATTCCTCTCGGGGAAATAACCTGCACGGCTGTCACTCGCACAGCTAACCAGTCTGGAGGCATCACCCATGGTTGATAGCTACATCCCATCCTCGCAGTGAAAGCTAATGCACGCACTCTGTCACAGTACGGCCAATCATCGGTTGGTTCCCGCTCCTACTGGAATAGAATCCCTCTTTTGCGTTTGTCACTAACGCCCAGCAGGTTAAAGTTTGAAGCACGTCACAGTCATTCATGAACGGAATCCTACTCGGAATACCACAGACAAGGTGAGACTTTCCGGATTCCCAGGATCCTACTCGAAACACCACAGACAAGGTTGGACTTTCCGGATCTAGATGAATGCCGCCATCTATCTAGCTTATACCACGAAGATTCTGTTGGGGAACCTAAGAGATATACATTCAAGCCTTGTTACACGCAGAACGGAAGTGGTTGTCAATCACGCGCGTTCATAAGTGAGAATGATGATGAGAGTTATTAGCTCATCACATTCATCATGTTCTTGAGTACGAATGAATATCTTGGAATAAGAATAAGATAGAGAATTGAATAAAAGAAAATAGAACTTCATTAATCTTTGAGGTACAGCAGAGCTCCACACCCTTAATCTATGGTGTGCAGAAACTCCACCGTTGAAAATACATAAGCAAGAGGTTCAGGCATGGCCGAATGGCCAGCCCCCTAAACGTGATCAATGATCTCCTAAGATGAAGAATAAATAAAACTGAGATCAAAAGATGATTGATACATTAGTAAATCATCCTATTTATAATAAACTAGCTCCTAGGGTTTACATGAGTAAGTAATTGATGCATAAATCCACTTCTGGGGCCCACTTGGTGTATGCTTGGGCTGAGCTTGATCTATCCACGAGCTGAGGCTTCTCTTGGAGTTGAATTTCGAGTTGTGATGTGCTTTGGGCGTTCAACTCCGGATTATGACGTTTTTCTGGCGTTTAACTCCAGAAAGGAGTGTGTACTTGGCGTTCAACGCCAGTTTGCGTCGTCATTCTTCGAATAAAGTATGGACTATTATATATTGCTGGAAAGCCCTGGATGTCTACTTTCCAACGCCGTTGAGAGCGCGCCATTTAGAGTTCTGTAGCTCCAGAAAATCCATTTCGAGTGCAGGGAGGTCAGAATCCAACAGCATCAGCAGTCCTTTTGTCAGCCTTTTTCAGAGTTTTGCTCAAATCCCTCAATTTCAGTCAGAATTTACCTGAAATCACAGAAAAACACACAAACTCATAGTAAAGTCCAGAAATGTGAATTTAACATAAAAACTAATGAAAACATCCCTAAAAGTAGCTCAAACTTACTAAAAACTATATAAAAACAATGCCAAAAAGCGTATAAATTATCCGCTCATCAACAGGCAATCTGAATTCTCACTGAAGTAACCAAACAACTTCCTAGACCCATTCAGTTGAGCTTTACACCAACCTTTGCGTTTAAATTTTGAGCATACAACCATGTTGAACCTTGCAGGGCAACTCTTACCACTAACCATCTTCCTCTTACTCTTGATGCCACAAAGAGCTCTAAGCTGACCATCCGTCTCTAGTAGCCCATATTCAAGTGGGAAAGTAAAGGATAAGGATAGGAATTTTACCCACTTGAACGTTGTGTTGGACGGTAATGGTCTTGGGAGAGATATTCCTAATGAATTTGCAAGCTCCACTCTCTTGTGCTCTTCTCTGACAACTTCCACCTCTTTGTAAGCTTCTTCAATTTCAACCTCTTTCTCTTAGTGGCTTTCTTCCAATTCAATCTCTTCTTCATTGTTTACCAAGGGCATGGGAGGTTGTGCTTCTTCTTCTTTAAACTCCATATCAAGTCCAATGGAAGAGGATTCAAATGTAGATAAGAATTCATCAATGATTGAATCCATCTCTTGATCATCCCCTTCAAAGTCTTCAACCATGCTATGCCTTGGAGGTTGTACACCCTCCTCAACATCAGTTTCAAACGTCTTTGAAGGAGGCTCTATAACTTGACTTTTCCATGGAGGTTCTGCATCTCCTAAGTTTTCAACCACTTCTTCTTCTTCAATGGCAGGCGCAGCTTCTTCCAATTGTTCCAATACAAAATTGTGCTGCTCACTGTCCACCAGAGTTTCTAACTTCTCCTCCATGCTACGTTCTTCATTAGATTCTCCACATGAAGCCATGGGGGTTTCCTGAGTGTCCGAACGTCTGGAAGATAATTGATTTATTGCTTGCTTCAGTTGATGAAGAGTTGCATGAAATTGATCTACTGATTCTTCAAAGTGAGCCTGTGATTCTTGGGTTGATGAATATGGACATGGTGTATAATGAGGTGGTGGTTCTGGGTATGGTTCATATGGTGATTGGTGTGGTGAATAAGGATTGGGGTCATATGGAGGTGAATGGTGGAAAGGGGCTTGTGAGTGTGGTGGTTCATAGTTATGTTGTGAGGATGGTCTCTGAGCATACGGTGGGGCTTGTTGGTAGCTACTAGGCGGTCCATCATATCTATCAGCTTGGTATGCATTGTAGAATGGTCTTTGTTTGTGATATCTAGAAGGGTGTTGTTGCCTAAAGGGTTGATCAGATCCTCTTGGCTCCGTCCATCTTTGATTGCTTTGACCTTGATGCATATTCCTGTTATAGCTTTCTCTTCCTGCAACATAGTTGTAACCTGGTGCATGAAATTGTGATCACTACAACTTCGCACAACTAACCAGCAAGTGCACTGGGTCGTCCAAGTAATACCTTACGTGAGTAAGGGTCGATCCCACGGAGATTGGTGGTATGAAGCAAGCTATGGTCACCTTGTAAATCTCAGTCAGGCAGACTCAAATGGGTATGGATGATGAACGAAAATAACATAAAGATAAAGATAGAGATACTTATGTATATCATTGGTGTACGAGCTTCAGACAAGCATATGAAGATGCCTTCCCTTCCGTCTCTCTGCTTTCCTACTGTCTTCATCCAATCCTTCTTACTCCTTTCCATGGCAAGCTCGTGTAGGGTTTCACTGTTGTCAGCAGCTACCCCCCATCCTCTCAGTGAAAGCGATTGCATATGCTCCGTCACAGTATAGCGGAATTCATCTGTCGGTTCTCAATCAGGCGCGGAATAGAATCCAGTGATTCTTTTGCGTTATCACTAACGCCCCGCCCTCAGGGTTTGAAGCACGTCACAGTCATTCAGTCATTGAATCCTATTCAGAATACCACAGACAAGGTTAGACCTTCCGGATTCTCTTGAATGCTGCCATCAGGTCCTGCCTATACCACGAAGATTCCGGTTAAAGAATCCAAGAGATATTCACTAAGCCTCAGATGCTTGTAGAACAAGAGTGGTTGTCAGTCACTTTGTTCATGAGTGAGAATGGTGATGGGCGTCAATCATCACCTTCATCATGTTGAAGAACAAGTGATATCTTGGACAAAGAACAAGTGGAATTGAATAGAAGAACAATAGTAATTGCATTAATACTCGAGGTACAGCAGAGCTCCACACCTTAATCTATGGTGTGTAGAAACTCCACCGTTGAAAATACATAAGAACAAAAGTGATCATTGGTTTCGGCCCCAGAGAGGGAACCAGAAGAACCAAGATGAAAATACAATAGTAAAAGGTCCTACTTATAGAAACTAGTAGCCTAAGGTGTACAAAGGTGAGTAAATGACATAAAAATCCACTTCCGGGCCCACTTGGTGTGTGCTTGGGCTGAGCAATGAAGTAATTTTCGTGTAGAGACTCTTCTTGGCGTTTAACTCCCATTTTGGTGCCAGTTTGGGCGTTTAACTCCCATTTAGGTGCCAGTTCCGGCGTTTAACGCTGGGATTTCTGTAGGTGACTTTGAACGCCGGTTTGGGCCATCAAATCTTGGGCAAAGTATGGACTATCATATATTGCTGGAAAGCCCAGGATGTCTACTTTCCAACGCCGTTGAGAGCGCGCCAATTGGGCTTCTGTAGCTCCAGAAAATCCACTTCGAGTGCAGGGAGGTCAGAATCCAACAGCATCTGCAGTCCTTTTGAGTCTCTGGATCAGATTTTTGCTCAGGTCCCTCAATTTCAGCCAGAAAATACCTGAAATCACAGAAAAACACACAAACTCATAGTAAAGTCCAGAAAAGTGAATTTTAACTAAAAACTAATAAAAATATAATAAAAACTCAACTAAAACTACCAAAAACATACTAAAAACAATGCCAAAAAGCGTACAAATTATCCGCTCATCACAACACCAAACTTAAATTGTTGCTTGTCCCCAAGCAACTGAAAATCAAATAAGATAAAAAGAAGAGAATATACTATAGACTCCAAATTATCAATGAAACTAAGCTCCAAATTAGATGAGCGGGACTAGTAGCTTTTTGCCTCCGAACAGTTTTGGCATCTCACTCTATCCTTTGAAATTCAGAATGATTGGCTTCTTTAGGAACTCAGAATCCGGATAGTGTTATTGATTCTCCTAGTTAAGTATGATGGTTCTTGAACACAGCTACTTATTGAGTCTTGGCCGTGGCCCAAAGCACTCTGTCTTCCAGTATTACCACCGGATACATACATGCCACAGACACATAATTGGGTGAACCTTTTCAGATTGTGACTCAGCTTTGCTAAAGTCCCCAATTAGAGGTGTCCAGGGTTCTTAAGCACACTCTTTTTGCCTTGGATCACAACTTTATTTCTTTTCTTTTTCTTTCTCCCTTTTTTTTTTCCTTCTTTTTCTCTTTTTTTTTTTTTTTGTATTCACTGCTTTTTCTTGCTTCAAGAATCATTTTTATGATTTTTCAGATCCTCAGTAACATGTCTCCTTTTTCATCATTCTTTCAAGAGCCAATAATTTTAACATTCATGAACCACAAATTCAAAAGACATATGCACTGTTTAAGCATACATTCAGAAAACAAAAATGTTGCCACCACATCAAACTAATTAAGCTAGTTTTAAAGATGAATTTGAAATCCTGTACTTCTTGTTCTTTTGATTAAAAACAGTTTTCATTTAAGAAAGGTGATGGATTCATATTCATAGCTTTAAGGCATAGACACTAAGACACTAATGATCATAAGACACAAACATGGATAAACATAAAGCACAAAATTCGAAAAAAACAGAAGAATAAAGAACAAGGAAATCAAGGAACGGGTCCACCTTAGTGATGGCGGCTCTTTCTTGCTCTTGAAGATCCTATGGAGTGCTTGAGCTCCTCAATGTCTCTTCCTTGTCTTTGTTGCTCCTCCCTCATGATTCTTTGATCTTCTCCAATTTCATGGAGGAGGATGGCATGTTCTTGGTGCTCCACCCTTAGTTGTCCCATGTTGGAACTTTAATTTTCCTAGGGAGGTGTTAATTTGCTCCCAGTAGTCTTGTGGAGGAGAGTGCATCCCTTGAGGTATCTCAGGGATTTCTTGATGAGAGGGGTCTCTTGTTTGCTCCATCTTCTTCTTAGTGATGGGCTTGAGGTCATGCCTTCTCAGTTGAACCGGCTTTGGATGCCATAAATGGTTATGGAAAAACAAAAAGCAATGCTTTTACCACACCAAACTTAAAAGGTTTGCTCGTCCTCGAGCAAAAGAAGAAAGAAGTGAGTAGAAGAAGAATAAATGGAGGAGATGGATGTGAGTGGTGAAGAGGTATTGAGGTGATTGGTGAATGGGTGAAGAAGAAGAGAGAGGGTGGTGAGGTAGGTGGGGGTCCTGTGGGGCCCACAGATCCTTAGGTGTCAAGGAAAAGTCATCCCTGCACCAAATAGCATCAAAATCCACGTTTTGAGCCATTTCTGGCGTTAAACGCCGGGCTGGTGCCCATTCCTGGCGTTTAACGCCAGGTTCTTGCCCTTTCCTGGCGTTTAACGCCAGTCTGGTGCCCCTTTCTGGCGTTAAACGCCCAGAATGGTGCCAGACTGGGCGTTAAACGCCCAACTGCTAGCCTCACTGGCGTTTAAACGCCAGTGAGTTCTTCCTCCAGGGTGTGCTGTTTTTCTTCCTGTTTTTCATTCTGTTTTTGCTTTTTCAATGGATTTTGTGACTTCTTATGATCATCAACCTACAAAAAAGATAAAATAACAAAAGGAAATAGTTAATTATAAAACATTGGGTTGCCTCCCAACAAGCGCTTCTTTACTGTCATTAGCTTGACAGAGGACTCTCATGGAGCCTCAGAAATACTCAGAGCAATGTGGGAACCTCCCAACACCAAACTTAGAGTTTGAATGTGGGGGTTCAACACCAAACTTAGAGTTTGGTTGTGGCCTCCCAACACCAAACTTAGAGTTTGACTGTGGGGGCTCTATTTGACTCTAATTTGAGAGAAGCTCTTCATGCTTCTTCTCCATGGTAACAGAGGGATATCCTTGAGCCTTAAACACCAAGGATGTTTCATTCACTTGAATGATCAACTCTCCTCTATCAACATCAATCACAGCCTTTGCTGTGGCTAGGAAGGGTCTGCCAAGGATGATGGATTCATCCATGCATTTCCCAGTCTCTAGGACTATGAAATCAGTAGGGATGTAATGGTCTTCAACTTTTACCAGAACATCCTCTACAAGTCCATGAGCTTGTTTTCTTGAGTTGTCTGCCATCTCTAGTGAGATTTTTGCAGCTTGCACCTCAAAGATCCCTAATTTCTCCATTACAGAGAGGGGCATGAGGTTTACACTTGACCCTAAGTCACACAAGGCCTTCTTGAAGGTCATGGTGCCTATGGTACAAGGTATAGAAAACTTCCCAGGATCATGCCTCTTTTGAGGTAGTTTCTGCCTAGACAAGTCATCCAGTTCTTTGGTGAGCAAGGGAAGTTCATCTTCCCAAGTCTCATTTCCAAATAACTTGTCATTTAGCTTCATGATTGCTCCAAGATATTTAGCAACTTGCTCTTCAGTGACATACTCATCCTCTTCAGAGGAGGAATACTCATCAGAGCTCATGAAAGGCAGAAGTAAGTCCAATGGAATCTCTATGGTCTCATCTTGAGCCTCAGATTCCCATGGTTCCTTATTGGGGAACTCATTAGAGGTCAGTGGACGTCCAGTGAGGTCTTCCTTAGTGGCGTCCTCTGCCTCTTCTTCCTTCCAGAATTCGGCCATGTTGATGGCCTTGCACTCTCCCTTTGGATTTTCTTCTGTATTACTTGGGAGAGTACTTGGAGGGAGTTCAGTAACTTTCTTACTCAGCTGACCCACTTGTCCTTCCAAATTCCTAATGGAGGACCTTGTTTCATTCATGAAACTTTGAGTGGTCTTTATTAGATCAGAGACCATTGTTGCTAAGTCAGAGGTATTCTGCTTAGAACTCTCTGTCTGTTGCTGAGAAGATGATGGAAAAGGCTTGCCATTGCTAAACCTGTTTCTTCCACCATTATTGTTATTGAAACCTTGTTGAGGTCTCTCTTGATTCTTCCATGAGAGATTTGGGTGATTTCTCCATGAAGAATTGTAGGTGTTTCCATAGGGTTCTCCTAGGTAATTCACCTCTTCCATTGAAGGATTCTCAGGATCATAAGCTTCTTCCTCAGATGAAGCATCCTTAGTACTGCTTGGTGCATTTTGCATTCCAGACAGACTTTGAGAAATCAAATTGACTTGTTGAGTCAATATTTTATTCTGAGCCAGTATGGCATTCAGAGCATCAATCTCAAGAACTCCTTTCTTCTGATTTGTCCCATTGTTCACAGGATTCCTTTCAGAAGTGTACATGAATTGGTTATTTGCAACCATTTCAATTAGCTCTTAAGTCTCTGTAGGCGTCTTCTTCAGATGAAGAGATCCTCCAGCAGAGCTATCCAAAGACATCTTGGACAGTTCAGAGAGACCATCATAGAAAATACCTATGATGCTCCATTCAGAAAGCATGTCTGAGGGACATTTTCTGATTAATTGTTTGTATCTTTCCCAAGCTTCATAGAGGGATTCACCATCCTTCTGTCTGAAGGTTTGGACTTCCACTCTAAGCTTACTCAATTTTTGAGGTGGAAAGAATTTTGCCAGGAAGGCATTGATTAGCTTTTCCCAAGAGTCCAGGCTTTCTTTAGGTTGAGAATCCAACCATATTCTAGCTCTGTCTCTTACAGCAAAAGGGAATAGCATCAGTCTGTAGACCTCAGGGTCAACCCCATTAGTCTTGACTGTGTCACAGATTTGCAAGAACTCAGCTAAAAACTGATGAGGATCTTCCATTGGAAGTCCATGGAACTTGCAATTCTGTTGCATTAGAGAAACTAATTGAGGCTTTAGCTCAAAGTTGTTTGCTCCAATGGCAGGGATAGAGATGCTTCTCCCATAGAAATCAGGAGTAGGTGCAGTAAAGTCACCCAGCACCTTCCTTGCATTGTTTGCATTGTTGTTTTCGGCTGCCAAGTGTTCTTCTTCTTTGAAGAATTCGGTCAGGTCCTCTAAAGAGAGTTGTGCCTTGGCTTCTCTTAGTTTTCGCTTCAAGGTTCTCTCAGGTTCAGGGTCAGCTTCAACAAGAATGCCTTTGTCTTTGTTCCTGCTCATATGAAAGAGAAGAGAACAAGAAAATATGGAATCCTCTATGTCACAGTATAGAGATTCCTTGAGGTGTCAGAAGAAAAGAAAAGTAGAAGACAGAAGTAGAAAATTCGAACTTATCAAAGAAGATGGAGTTCGAATTTTGCATTAAGGAATAGTGTTAGTCCATAAATGGAAGGATGTGAGAAGAAGGGAAGTAATTTTCGAAAATTAAGAAAAAGATTTTGAAAACATTTTGAAAAACACTTAATTGATTTTCGAAAACAAAAGTGGGAAAGAAGTAAAGTGATTTTTGAAAAAGATTTTGAAATTAGAAATTAAAAAGATTTGATTGAAAACTATTTTGAAAAAGATGTGATTAAAAAGATTTGATTGAAAAGTTATGGTTTGAAAAAGATTTGATTTTGAAAAACTTTGAAAACTTGAAAAAAATTGATTTTGAAAACAAAATCTTCCCCCTTTGCCATCCTGGCGTTAAACGCCCAGAATGGTGTACATTCTGGCGTTTAACGCCCAAACCTATACCTTTTTGGGCGTTAAACGCCCAACCAGGCACCCTGGCTGGCGTTTAAACGCCAGTCTGTCTTCTTCATTGGGCATTTTTGAATGCTCAGCTTTTTCTGTATAATTCCTCTGCAGTATGTTCTGAATCTTCAATTCTTTGTATCATTGACTTGAAAAGACACAAATTAAAAATATTTTTGGATTTTTAATAATCAAAATGCAACTAAAATCAAATAACAATGCATGCAAGACACCAAACTTAGCAGTTTGTATACTACTGACACTAATGAGAATGCATATGAGAAACAACAAAACACTCAAGTCAATAGAATTCAAAGATCAAAACAAGAAAATCATCAAGAACAACTTGAAGATTAATGAGGACACATGCATGAATGCAATAAGAACAGAAACATGCAATTGACACGAAACTTAAGATGAGACTCTAGACTCAAACAAGAAACATAAAATATTTTTGGTTTTTATGATTTTGTAATTTTTTTTTGTGCTTTTTCGAAAATTATATGGAAAAGAAAATAAAGGTATCAAAATTCTTAATGAGAATTCCAGGAATCATGCAATGTTAGTCTAAAGCTTTAGTCTAAAGGAATTAGACATAGCTAGCTAAGCTTCAGCAAGACATTGCATTCAAGAGCTAAATTGATGATGATCAATCAGCTTTGGTGATGATAAGAACATCACCTTGAAACACTAGAATTCATTCTTAAGAACTCTGAAGAAAATAAATACCTAATCTAAGCAACAAGATGAACCGTCAGTTGTCCATACACAAGAACAATCCCCGGCAACGGCGCCAAAAACTTGGTGCATGAAATTGTGATCACTACAACTTCGCACAACTAACCAGCAAGTGCACTGGGTCGTCCAAGTAATACCTTACGTGAGTAAGGGTCGATCCCACGGAGATTGGTGGTATGAAGCAAGCTATGGTCACCTTGTAAATCTCAGTCAGGCAGACTCAAATGGGTATGGATGATGAACGAAAATAACATAAAGATAAAGATAGAGATACTTATGTATATCATTGGTGTACGAGCTTCAGACAAGCATATGAAGATGCCTTCCCTTCCGTCTCTCTGCTTTCCTACTGTCTTCATCCAATCCTTCTTACTCCTTTCCATGGCAAGCTCGTGTAGGGTTTCACTGTTGTCAGCAGCTACCCCCCATCCTCTCAGTGAAAGCGATTGCATATGCTCCGTCACAGCATAGCGGAATTCATCTGTCGGTTCTCAATCAGGCGCGGAATAGAATCCAGTGATTCTTTTGCGTTATCACTAACGCCCCGCCCTCAGGGTTTGAAGCACGTCACAGTCATTCAGTCATTGAATCCTACTCAGAATACCACAGACAAGGTTAGACCTTCCGGATTCTCTTGAATGCTGCCATCAGGTCCTGCCTATACCACGAAGATTCCGGTTAAAGAATCCAAGAGATATTCACTAAGCCTCAGATGCTTGTAGAACAAGAGTGGTTGTCAGTCACTTTGTTCATGAGTGAGAATGGTGATGGGCGTCAATCATCACCTTCATCATGTTGAAGAACAAGTGATATCTTGGACAAAGAACAAGTGGAATTGAATAGAAGAACAATAGTAATTGCATTAATACTCGAGGTACAGCAGAGCTCCACACCTTAATCTATGGTGTGTAGAAACTCCACCGTTAAAAATACATAAGAACAAAAGTGATCATTGGTTTCGGCCCCAGAGAGGGAACCAGAAGAACCAAGATGAAAATACAATAGTAAAAGGTCCTACTTATAGAAACTAGTAGCCTAAGGTGTACAAAGGTGAGTAAATGACATAAAAATCCACTTCCGGGCCCACTTGGTGTGTGCTTGGGCTGAGCAATGAAGTAATTTTCGTGTAGAGACTCTTCTTGGCGTTTAACTCCCATTTTGGTGCCAGTTTGGGCGTTTAACTCCCATTTAGGTGCCAGTTCCGGCGTTTAACGCTGGGATTTCTGTAGGTGACTTTGAACGCCGGTTTGGGCCATCAAATCTTGGGCAAAGTATGAACTATCATATATTGCTGGAAAGCCCAGGATGTCTACTTTCCAACGCCGTTGAGAGCGCGCTAATTGGGCTTCTGTAGCTCCAGAAAATCCACTTCGAATGCAGGGAGGTCAGAATCCAACAGCATCTGCAGTCCTTTTGAGTCTCTGGATCAGATTTTTGCTCAGGTCCCTCAATTTCAGCCAGAAAATACCTGAAATCACAGAAAAACACACAAACTCATAGTAAAGTCCAGAAAAGTGAATTTTAACTAAAAACTAATAAAAATATAATAAAAACTCAACTAAAACTACCAAAAACATACTAAAAACAATGCCAAAAAGCGTACAAATTATCCGCTCATCATAACCAGACTCATAGCTAAAGGGGTGAGAGTTCATAGTAGTAGAAGAAAATAAAAACAAAAACTAACAAAAAGAAAATATTTTGAAAAAGATTTGATATTTTTTTTTGAAAAATATTTACAATAACCAATAATAAGGCACACGTTTGCAATTCCCCAGCAACGGCGCCATTTTGACGTTAGGATTTTTGCCAGTAAAGAATTTTATAAAAATATAGTCGCGTTGTAAGTATAGATTCTAAACCAACAGAAAATCCCTTCGTACAAACGTTTTGGTTGTCACAAGTAACAAACCCCTTTAAAATTGATAACCGAGTATTTAAACCTCGGGTCGTCTTCTCAAGGAATTGCAGGGAGGTATGTTCTTATTATTGGTTATGCAAAGGTATATTTTGGGGTTTTCAAAAGGGTTGAACAAGTAATATAAAATAACAAGTCGTCAAAATAATAACTAGTAAAGCTCTTGGCAAGGTATGAGAACTGGAAGTCCTATCCCAGTTATCCTTATCAATTGTGATGAGAATTGGATTTTTCTCCCACTAAGTCAACCTCTAACTATGAAGGTAAGTTAAGTGGATGAATTAATTTTAATTCCTCAAGTCCTAGTCTTTCCTTAGGAAAGGCTAGAGTTAGTGGAACTCAAATTAATTCTTGAAGAATTCTAATTTTCAATCAACAATGAGTTTAATAACTCAAGAGTCACCAATTAATCAACCAGAGCCAAAAGGTAGAAAAATCCAAATTATTTATATCATAAATAAAAGAAACAAATCATAGATCTGAAAATATCTCAAATTATATTGAATGAAGATGTCAATTCTAACATGGACAATATTCATAAGCCAATTGGGCAACATAAATCAAACACAAATAAAAGCTTCAGAGTAAACAAAGATAGAAGAGAAACATAAATTATTGAATCTGGTATGAAGAAACAATCCTAATCCTAATAGAAATCCTAATCCTAAATCCTAAGAGAGAGGAGAGAACCTCTCTCTCTAAAAACTACATCTAAAACCTAAAATTGTTAGTAATGATTGCCTGCTGAGTCTCTGCATGTTCCCTAACTTTAATCTGTGTTTTTGGGCCGAAAATTGGGTTGAAATGCGGCTCAGAATCTCTGCCAGCGACTTTTGTAATTTTGCAGATCGCGCACGTCACGCGTCTGTGTCGTCCACGCGATCGCGTCACTCAGCTTTTTCGTATCACGCGTGCGCGTCGTCCACGCA
Organism: Arachis stenosperma; assembly: GCF_014773155.1. Lineage (NCBI taxonomy): Eukaryota > Viridiplantae > Streptophyta > Magnoliopsida > Fabales > Fabaceae > Arachis > Arachis stenosperma. Next base: position 43,716,015 of record NC_080381.1, on the reverse strand, counting down.
TTCACGTCGTTCGTGCTTTTCCATTCCGCGCGGTCACGTGAGCCATGCGGCCGCGTCACTGCGATTTCCTCTCTTTCGCGCGGTCGCGTGAGTCATGCGGCCGCGTCACTTCTCGCTGGTCATCTCCTTAATTTCTTGTATTCCTACCATTTTTGCAAGCTTCCTTTCCAATCTCCCACTCATTCATGCCCTATAAAGGCTGAAACACTTAACACACAGATCACGACATCGAATGGAATAAAGGAGAATTAAAATACCTAATTAAAAGTCTCTAGGAAGTAGGTTTTCAATCATGTAATAATTTTAGGAAGGAAATATAAATCATGCAAATCATATGAATAGGTGGGTGAAAAGCTTGATAAAATCACTCAATTAAATACAATATAAACCATAAAATAGTTGTTTATCAGTATTATATTGCCATCTTTGTTCACAAGAGGTCCAAGGTATATGATTTAGATCTACCAAAATGCAATGTCGATATGTAAGGTAATTGGTTATCCAGATCTTTTCATTACATTCACATGCAAACCCAAGTAACCTGAGGTCGAAAACTTTATCAAGAGCAAAGAATTAAATGCAGAGGACAGACCTGACATAGTTTGTAGGGAATTCAAGGCTAAATTGGATATATTGATAAAAGACATTATAGTGAACAAAATTTTTGGTAGAATTTCTGCAGGTAAAGTTGATATCAACAGCTATAAGACATTTTAAGACGAGGATTTAGATACAATTTTTGCATGCTTCATTGCCGAGGTTGTGATTTTTATTAGGTCAAACTGATATGTGAATTATTGATGTTGCAGTTGTGTACACAATTGAGTTCCAGAAATGAGGATTACTACACCCATATATAATTTTGCTCTTACACAAGGATGACAAGTTTTCAACAGCTAAAAACATTAATAAAAATTATATCAGCTGAGATACCTGATAAGGATATAGATATTGTATACTTTGAAGCAATAGAAAAGCATATGATGCACGAACCATGTGGGTTGGTTGGGAAAGATTTACCATGTATGGAGAATGGTAAATGTATCGTCACTTTCCTAAGAGATTCATGGAGTGCACAACCGTCGATGATAATGGCTACCCAGTATATAAACATAGGGATGATGGAAGAACTATCAACAGGTCAGACGTCGATCTTGATAACTATTATGTGGTTCAGCACAATAGGATACTACTGATGAGATACGGTGCTCACATAAATGTAAAGTGGTGTAACCAATCAATATCAATTAAGTATTTTTTTCAAATATGTCAACAAAGGTCATGATAGCATAACAGCTTCATTCTATAAGAGTGCATCAGAGAGTGCTAATCTGGATAAATATGATGAGGTCAGCATGTATTATAACTGTAGGTACATATCTCCATGTGAAGTAGCTTAGAGGATTTTGGGTTTAACATACATTATAGGGATCTATCAGTTGTTAGATTAGGCTTTCACTTACCGAATGAACAAAATATAATATTTAAAGATCATAGAAAACTTAGATGATGTGGTAAAAAAAAGCACCTATAAAGGAGTCTATATTACTAGGATGGTTTCAAGCAAACAATGCAAGGACTACATAGAAGCAAGATCACTAACATATGCAGAGCTACCTAAAAAGTTTGTGTTGAAGGAGAATGAAAGGATATGGTTGCCTCGAAAATCACATTCTGTTATTAGAAGGATTTTCTATGTGCCTCCAGCATCTGGTAAAAGTTATTACTTAAGACTTTTGCTCAACTGTGTCAAGGAACCGACATCATATAAGGAGATGAGGACTTTAGATGGTGTTGTGGATGCTACACTCAAAGAGGCATGTTACGCCTGCCGCCTTCTAGATGATGATAAGGAATATATTGATGCTATAGAGGAGGCCAATCATTGGGGATCAGGAACATATTTGAGAAAATTTTTTGCAACACTTCTGTTTTTTAATTCAATGGATTCACTAGAGCATGTTTGGGAAAAAGACGTGGTCTATTTTATGTAATGACATGCTATATAGGCAGAGAAGACTACTTGACAATCCAGGTAACTAATAAGTTATTCCTAATATTTTCCAATTTTTTCAAAACATGTAACATTGCATGCTATATTTATTTTTCTAACAAGGATGAGTTAATGTTCAAGACATGAAAGCAAATAAATAATGAAAAAGATAGTATGAGTTAAATTTTCAAAATAATAAGTATAAGTTAATGTTCAAGATATAAAATACTAACGTTGGATATAATTGATATTTGTTAAATTGGAGATTGAGCTAAGTTTAGCAAATTTTACATAAGTGGTCGTTAGAAATTAGTAATGGAGATTCAAGCTACCCAATTTACACTATTTCTATATTATTTCATCTGTGACCATCACTATTTTTTGTCGGATATACTAGGTGCTATTATATATTGGCAATTTTATAAATTAAATAAATCACACTAGAAAAAAGTGCGCGAAACATAATTTATAATATTACAAATCATATTTAATTAGTATCTATATATATTTTTTAGGCTTAAATTTCATAACCATGACTATTACATCTATATTTAACTTAACATCCTTTACCTGTTTAGTAATTGGCTAAAATGTTCCACCCTTGATCTCCTTTTAATATGTGAACTTTGTTATGCTCATAAGTTATTGCGAGCTAACTTATATGTGATTCATTTTATTCATTACCATTCATTTATACATTTTTTTATGTATGATACAAATTTAGTCCTTACTGATTTTGAGTTGAAGGAATTAATGCTAATTGAGATTACAAAATTACTTAACAACTTCAACAAGAGTCTTATAGATTTTCCACCAATGCCAATTGTATATATTAGTCAAGTTAACGGTGGTCTGTATACTGATGGATTGAACAGGTTAATTTGTGACGAGCTCCGCTATAACTAAAGACAATTGGCTTCAGAGCATGCAGCTTACATCCAACAGCTACCCGATGAGAAAACAGTTGTCTATTGATAAACCTCAATTTTGTGGTTTATTTTGTGCTTAATTTGGGAAATTTTTATCAACTTATCTCACATTTATTCAATGAAATAGCATGCTTTTTTAATTCTCCCTAAATTTGTGCTTAAGAGTGAAAATATTTTTTTAGGCCTTTAAATAGCTAAATTTAATTCACTTTGATTCCACTCTATGCCTTGATATGTTTATTGAGTGATTTCATGTTCATAAGGCAAGGAATGGATGGAAGAAGTGAAGAGAAAAGCATGCAAAGTGGAGAATTCATGAAAAAATGAGCATTTGGAGAACTCAAGGCCACGCGCATGCGTCATTCACGCGTACGCGTGAGGAGGAAATTTGTCAGCTACGCGCACGCGTGACGCTGGTCACATGACCTCATTAAAGTGAATATGCAGGGGGCGATTTCTGAGCTTTCCAGGCCCAAATCCAACTCATTTCGGAGGCTATTTGATGCAGAATTCAAGATTAGGAAAAGGAGGAGCAATTAGTTAGTGTAGGAAACATGCCTTAGGTTAGTTCTAGAGAGAGAAGCTCCCTCTTCTCTCTAGAAATTAGGGTTCTTAGTTTATTTCCATCTTAGATTTAGGTTTAATTACTTGTTTTGATTTAGTTTCCTTTACTTTTCTTTGTTGATTTACTTTAATTCCCCTAGTTCCTCTTGTTAATTTCTGTTTTGTGCCTCTTTTTAGTTTATGAACACTGTTGTTGGATTTGGATTTTCTTTAATACAATTTTATGTTTTCATGTCATTGATGTTTAATTGAGTTGTTAGTGTTATTTTCTTACATTAGGTAGTTGTAGAATTTATGTTTCTTGTTATTTTACCATGCTTTTATTTTATGCCTTCCAAGTATTTAACAAAATGTTTGGTTAGATGTTAGAGTAGTTTTTGAGCATTCTTGGCTTGGAAAGAGAAATTGGAAAATCTTGAGTCATTAATACTTAATTTAGATTGGTGATCTAGAGTTGTTAGTTAATATTATTTTCATTGACTCTAATCTCTTACTAATTTAATTAGTAAGTTAATTAGGACTTATGGATTGAGATTAACTAGTCCTATTTGACTTTCTCTCAATATGAAGATAACATTATACCTTCTTCCTATGTTGAAGATGACTTAATAGGATTAGCTCTTGTTAATTGTTGTATGATCATTAATGACTAGGATAGAAAGCCTAGATTCTCAACCCTTGCCATGAATGCCTCTTTTTAGCATTTGTTATCTTTAGTTGTTTTCTTTAATTTTTTGCCATTTAATTTCTTGTCCCCTTATTTGCAAACCCCTTTGAACCCCATAACCAATAATTGAGCATTCGATTGCAATTTCTAGGGAGAACAACCCGGGAGTAATACTCTTGGTTATTTTTATTGGGTTTGCATTCGTGACAACCAAAAATTAAACTTTGATTTGAGGATCGATTGTCGGTTTGGGCTATGCTCACAACGAAATTATTTTATTAAATTTCGAATCGATATAAATCCTCATATCATCTATCAAAAAGTCATGGAGGTAGTTTAGAGTGAGAACGAAGGAGTATTCTTTCTTTATAGTTATAGGGGTACTGGAAAAATATTTGTTTGGAAGATACTAGCCTCTGCATTGAGATCAAAATCACAAGTTATACTTACGGTTTGCAATCTCACTAAACTTAAATGAATTCTCAACTTACAACATAAGGCAGGGCAGCGCATTAGCTGAGGTGTTAATCAAGACGAAGCTAATCATTTGGGATGAGGCCCCCATGGTGAACAGATTTTGTATTGAAGCTCTTGACAGAACTATGCGTGACATTTTACTATTCAAGAACCATAACAGCCTTGACCAATCATTTAGAGGGAAGACAGTTGTTTTTTATGGTGATTTTCGATAAATTTTCCCTATTATTCCTAAAGGAACTAGACAAGAGATTGTTAATGCAACTATAAACTCATTATACATTTGGAATAGTTGCAAGCTGCCTACACTGACTAGAAATATGAGATTGAAGGCAACTAAATCCAACACAACGTCATCTGAGTTAAAATATTTTGATGAATGAATACTTGGTATTAGTGATGGCAGTAACGGCACACAAGGTGATGTATTTGACAAAATTAAAATCCTAGATGACATCTTGGTTAAACATTGGGGTGACCTAATAGAGGCAATTTACAAAGTTACTTATCCAGAACTTTTTGTGGGTTTAAATATTGATGATCAAATTCAAGACCAAGCAAAACTTGCTCCAACTTTGTAGATCGTTGACGAATTAAACAACTATATGATGAGTTTAAATCCTACAGAAGCACAAATATATTATATCTGAGACAAAACATGCCCAACAAAGTCCAATAATGACTTATTGGCATCCATACATACACATGAATTCTTAAACACGATTAGATGCTCTGGGGTTCCTAATCATGAGTTGACATTAAAGATCGGAACCCTTATAATGTTGTTAAGGAATATCAACCACACAATAGGTTTGTGTAATGGTACAAGATTGGTTGTAACCAAGCTTGGTAAGCACATCATAGAAGCACGCAGCAACACCGAAAAGAACAAAGGCCAAAAGATCTTTATTCCTAGGATGACTCTAAGTCCATCCGATCACTGAATACCATTCAAATTCCAACGCAGACAGTTTTCTATAATGGTATTGTATGAAATGACTATAAATAAGAGTCATGGACAATCACTGTTGAAGGTTGGGTTGATACTGAAAAAACCAGTGTTTATACAGGATCAGTTGTATGTAGCTGCATTGATGATTGGATTTTTGACGGTTTAGAATTTCACAAATGAAATCTCGTTGAAGTACAGTCTCTAAACCAACAATAATCCTCTCATACAAAAATTTTTTTGTCACAAGTACAAACCCCTAAAATCTATAAACCAAAGTATTTAAACCTCGGGTCATCTCTCAAAGGACTTGCAGGGTAGTGTTCTTGTTATTGGTTATAGACTTGTTTATTTTGGGATTTTGGATGAGAAAAATGAATAGCAAATGGTAATGAAATTGTATTAACAAAATGGTCTTGGCAAGGTTTGGTTGTCAAGGGTCTTCATGATTATCACTAGCCACAAGTATGGTAGTTGCAAGGATTAATCTCACTAAGTCATCCTTTAATCAAGTAGCAAAGGAAAGTCAAGTGAGTAATATCAATCCAGGTCCATAAGTCCTAGCTTTTCACTAATTGGATTATTGAAGGCTAGAGTCAATGGCTATCAACTATCAATCAATTGGACACTAGAAACTCAAGAAATCCTAAGTCACCTTCTCAAGCCAAGAACATAGAATTCTACTCTAATATCCTCTCAAGCATTTCATCAAACACTTGGAGGGTAATGAAAGAAAGCATTTTTATTTGTAAGAATAAAAGGAATCAACAACCAACAATTACAAAGAATTAACAAAACAACAATCAACAACATCACAATCACATGAATTATCTCAAATTGCATTATTAAAAGAAAACAAAAGAACAAAAATATCTCAATTACAAAACCTAGAAACAAAATAAGAGAAATTACAACAAGAGGATAGGGATAGAAAGAAGAACCAAAGTGTAGCAATCATCAATTGAAGGTAGAAGTAGAAGGAGACTTGAATTAAACCTAGAACTATGAGATCCTAATCTAACCCTAATTCCTAATCCTAATTCTAGAGAGAAGAGAGAGCTTCTCTCTCTAACTCTAACTACTTCTAAAACTAAATTATGACTAATGATCAAAAGTATGTTGATTCCTCTTCAATTCTTGGCTTAAATAGCATCAGAAATGAGTTGGATTGGGCCCACAAGGCTTCTAAAATCGCTGGCCACGTGTTGCATTAAGTGGGTCATGTGCCACCATCGGTGCGTCCGTGTACCGTGCGCGTGCGCGCCTCTATGCACGATGCAACTATGGCAAATCTTATATCGTTTCGAAGCCCCGGATGTTAGCTTTCCAACCCAACTAAAACCGCATTATTTGGACCTCTGTAGCTCAAGTTATGGTCAATTAAGTGCGAAGAGGTCAGGCTTGACAGCTTTTTGGTTCCATCATTTCTTCATGAGTTCTCCAACTTTACATGCTTTTTCTTCATTCCCTTAATCCAATCTTTGCCTCCTAAATCTGAAATCACTTAACAAACATATCAAGGCATCTAATGGAATCAAGGTAAATTACATTTATCTATTTTAAGACCTAAAAAGCATGTTTTCACTCTTAAACACAATTAAAGGAGAATATACAAAACCATGCTATTTCATTGAATAAATGTGGGTAAAAGGTGATAAAATCCCCTAAAATCAATACAAGATAAACCCTACAAATGGGGTTTATCAACCTCCCCACACTTAAACCAAGCATGTCCCCATGCTTAAGCCAAGAGAGAAACAAAGGGTATCAACATTTATTCCATGTAAATAAACTATATGCAACCTAAACTATATGCAACTATCTAAATGGATGCAACTAAATGCAAAATAGTTTTACCTACTTGATTAAAAATAAATCAATCCTCCAAGTCATACATGCACAAGTAGGGCCAAGATCATATAACGATTCATGAATCCTACCAATTCGAATATCAAAATGAAGTTCAAGTATACTTGCGAGAAGAAAGCTTATGAAAGCCGGGAATCACGGAATTGAGCATCGAACCTTCACCAGAAGTGTTTGCACTCTAGTCGCTCAAGTGTGTCAGGTTGATTCTCTCAATTCTCCCCTAATCATGCTTTCCAAAATTTGTTTTTTATCTAACAATCAACAATTATTTCATGCATGCATACAATTATCATGAGGTCTTTTCTTTATGTTGTAATGGGGCTAGGGTCAAGGTAGGGTCATATATGGCCAGTGGACTAGGATTTGAATCTTTGATTAGCTTAAACTTTTCCACCTAGCCTATATAATAACCTATACAATTAAGTACTAATCTAACTCCCCATTCCTCACTTTTTCGCATACTCATGCATTCTCTTTTGATTATCACACATATGCATTGATTTTATTTGAACTTTACTTTGGGGCATTTTGTCCCCTTTTATTACTTTTTTTTTCTTCTTTTTTTTTCTTTCTTTTCTATTTTCATATATATCATTATTTTTTTTCTTTTGTTTTTCTTATTTTTTTTTCTAGAATATCAATGCATAAGGTCTTATATTTAATTAACACATGAGTATGTACCCGATTCCCAAATATAAGAGTACAAAACAAAACACATCCTTTTACCTCAACCAATGTCCCTCCCAAGTTTTCCACACTTGAATGATGCTCACACACACTAGCCTAAGCTAATCAAAGATCCAAATAAAGGACATTTATTATTTTTCACTTTAAGGCTTGTAATGTGCTAAAATTGAGAATAAGTGGGTTAAGCGTAGGCCCAAAATTGGTTACAATGGAGAGTAAAAGGTAGGCTATTTGGGTAAGTGAGCTAATGAAATGATGGCCTCACTCATATAAATGCATGAATACACAAAATAATAGACATAAAGAATCAAACAAATCAAAGATTACATTTATAGAAAGAGAATAATGCACACAAGAAGGACGATAAGTGGTTATAAGATGTAACCATGCAATTAGGCTCAAAACTCACATGCTTGTGTGTTCTTAGCTCAAAAACCATGTTCCAAAATACATTCTTTCAAGCAAGTTCCACAAAAAATTTGTTTTAATTGGTAGGGTGCCCTAGAATAGTTTCTCGGAAAAGAATTCATCACTCTAACTAAGTAGTCCTAATAAGAAGAAGGTAGTAAAATATGTACAAATTCTAACTAACATGCAACCTATCATGCAAATGCAATAACTAACTAACATTGGTGTTGAAAAAGAAAATTGTTACCCATGGAGATCGGTCGACGACCTCCCCACACTTGAAGATTGCACCGTCCTCGATGCACGCAAAGGAGAGCAAGGTGGACAGGTTGCTACAATTGATGAGCTTCTTCAAAAGGTTGTGCGGGTGACTTGTTTGTTGCCCCATTTTGAAACTTTCCTTTCCTTCCTTATTGGTGGCCAACCCAAAAGGAAAGAAAGAAAGAAAATTAAGCCTATAACAAAGATAACAAAATAAACAGAACATAGGCGGGGGCTAATGCCAAATAAAAGTAGGGTTCTCACACTACATGTTAGCTAAGCATGTGAGTAAGAAAATAGTATGGGCTAATGGCATATCAACAAAATCAAACAAGTCAAGAGGCACCAATATAATGCAAGAAATTCTCAACAATTGAATGGAAAAATGTAACACCATTATTAAAATAAGAAACTTTAGAAAATAAAATGAGAACAAGGTAGAAAAATAAAACTAAAATGCAATGAACGAAAAAAAGCAAATGCAATAAAAGAAAATGGAGGGAAAGAAGAAAAAAAGAAATTTGTTTTTTTTTGGTATTTTATTTATTTATTTATTTATTATTATTATTATTATTATTTATTTTTTTTTATTAAAAGAGAAAAATATTTTCCAAGAGAGGAAGAAGAAAGAAAAAGAAAAAAGAAAAAAAAAGTAGAAGGAAAGAAGAAGAAAAGAAGAAAGAAGGAGAAAGGAGAAGGGAGAAAAGCAGGGAGCAAATCCGTGCGCGCGCTTACGCGTGGATGCAGTAGGGACAATCCGCACGCGCACGCATAGCGCGCTTACGCGTGGATGAGATTGTGCTCCCAGCACAATGCTAGCACAAAGCGCGCACAACTCTCTGGTTTTTGTACTAGAAGTTGTGGAAGTGCAATCTGCGCGCGCGCGCACAGCGTGCTAGGGCGCCGATGCCCCCTTTTTTTTTAAAGGAACATAAGAACACAATTTAACATTCTCCTAACCTATAAACGTTCTAAAGCAACTAAAATGCAAATTTTAACAAAAATCTTCAGGTTTTTGAAAAAAAAATAATTTCAAAAAAAAACAAAACTTGTACTTCAAGTAACCTACTTTAACAACAATCTAGACTAATCAAAATACACTACAACAACCTATCAATCACAACAAAATGTATAAGAGTATAGAAAAGGAGAAAACTACCTATAATTGCAACTCAAATCACTTATTAAGTATATATACAAGAGAATGGAAAGAGTTTACCATGGTGGGGTGTCTCCCACCTAGCACTTTTATTTATTGTCCTTAAGTTGGACTTATGGGGAGCTCTTCTCAAAGTGGCTTGTGCTTGTACTCATCTTGAAACTTCCACCAATGCTTGAATCTCCAATAAGCTCCATTCTTCAATTTCAATATCTTCAAGCTTTGATGGAGTTCTCCACAAACCATGAGCTCCCAAATTTGATTTTCCTTGTGCGATCCGGGATCCCACACTTTGTTTTGACACCCGTCCTTAAATTGGTCATCATTATTACATCCGAGTGGCATGACCTTAGAATTCTCAAAGAAGCTTCCAAACAACTTCCTAGACCCGTGCACTTCGGTTCCACACCAACCATTGCTCTTGAATTTTGAGCTTGCAACCGTCATGAGCTTAAAATGACGTTTCCAATCACTACACAATTCTTTCCTACTCTTAACTCCACAAAGAGCTCTAAGTTGACCATCATTTTTAATTAAACCATATTCAAGTGAGAAAGTAAAGCTTAGGGATAAGAGTTTTACCCACTTGAATGTTGTGTTGGATGGTGACTTGGGAAGGGAGACCTCCCCACACTTAGACAATGCAAGGTCTACTTCTTTAGGCTCTTCTTTAGTTATTTCCACCTCTTCACAAGCTTCTTCAATTTCAACCTTTTTTCCTTTTTCACTTGGCTTGGTGTTGTCTTCAAGAACTTCATCTTGCCCAATGGGAGGTGAGTCAATTTTGGATAGGAATTAATTGATGAATGAATCCATCTCTTGATCAACCTCTTCATATTCTTCAATTTCGATATACACCATGCCAACTTTTCCCTCTTGGTAGCTCTCTTTTGATTCATGGTGCGCGAAATTGTGATCACTACAACTTCACACAACTAACCAGCAAGTGCACTGGGTCGTCCAAGTAATACCTTACGTGAGTAAGGGTCGATCCCACGGAGATTGTTGGTATGAAGCAAGCTATGGTCACCTTGTAAATCTCAGTCAGGCAGACTCAAATGGATATGGTGATGAACGAAAATAACATAAAAGATAAAGATAGTGATACTTATGTATATCATTGGTGTAAGAGCTTCAGACAAGCGTATGAAGATGCCTTCCCTTCCGTCTCTCTGCTTTCCTACTGCCTTCATCCAATCCTTCTTACTCCTTTCCATGGCAAGCTCGTGTAGGGTTTCACTGTTGTCAGCAGCTACCTCCCATCCTCTCAGTGAAAGCGATTGCATATGCTCCGTCACAGCATAGCGGAATTCATCTGTCGGTTCTCAATCAGGCCGGAATAGAATCCAGTGATTCTTTTGCGTCTGTCACTAACGCCCCGCCCTCAGGGTTTGAAGCACGTCACAGTCATTCAGTCATTGAATCCTACTCAGAATACCACAGACAAGGTTTAGACCTTCCGGATTCTCTTGAATGCCGCCATCAGGTCCTGCCTATACCACGAAGATTCCTTTTAAAGAATCCAAGAGATATTCACTAAGCCTCCGATGCTTGTAGAACAAGAATGGTTGTCAGTCACCTTGTTCATGGGTGAGAATGGTGATGGGCGTCAATCATCACCTTCATCATGTTGAAGAACAAGTGATATCTTGGACAAAGAACAAGCGGAATTGAATGGAAGAACAATAGTAATTGCATTAATACTCGAGGTATAGCAGAGCTCCACACCTTAATCTATGGTGTGTAGAAACTCCACCTTTGAAAATACATAAGAACAAAAGTGATCATTGGTTTCGGCCCCAGAGAGGGAACCAGAAGAACCAAGATGAAAATACAATAGTAAAAGGTCCTATTTATAGGAAACTAGTAGCCTAGGGTGTACAGAGATGAATAAATGACATAAAAATCCACTTTCGGGCCCACTTGGTGTGTGCTTGGGCTGAGTAATGAAGCATTTTCGTGCAGAGACTCTTCTTGGAGTTAAACGCCAGCTTTTATGCCAGTTTGGGCGTTTAACTCCCATTTTGGTGCCAGTTCCAGCGTTTAACGCTGGGATTTCTTGAGGTGACTTTGAACGCCAGTTTGGGCCATCAAATCTTGGGCAAAGTATGGACTATCATATATTGCTGGAAAGCCCAGGATGTCTACTTTCCAACGCCGATGAGAGCGCGCCAATTGGGCTTCTGTAGCTCCAGAAAATCCACTTCGAGTGCAGGGAGGTCAGAATCCAACAGCATCTGCAGTCCTTTTCAGTCTCTGAATCAGATTTTTGCTCAGGTCCCTCAATTTCAGCCAGAAAATACCTGAAATCACAGAAAAACACACAAACTCATAGTAAAGTCCAGAAAAGTGAATTTTAACTAAAAACTAATAAAAAGTATACTAAAAACTAACTAAAACTACTAAAAACATACTAAAAACAATGCCAAAAAGTGTATAAATTATCCGCTCATCACAACACCAAACTTAAATTGTTGCTTGTCCCCAAGCAACTGAAAATCAAATAAGATAAAAAGAAGAGAATATACTATAGACTCCAAATTATCAATGAAACTAAGCTCCAAATTAGATGAGCGGGACTAGTCGCTTTTTGCCTCCGAACAGTTTTGGCATCTCACTTTATCCTCTGAGGTTCAGAATGATTGGCTTCTTTAGGAACTTAAAATCCAGATAGTGTTATTGATTCTCCTAATTAAGTATGATGATTCTTGAACACAGCTACTTATTGAGTCTTGGCCGTGGCCCAAAGCACTCTGTCTTCCAGTATTACCACCGGATACATACATGCCACAGACACATAATTGGGTGAACCTTTTCAGATTGTGACTCAGCTTTGCTAAAGTCCCCAATTAGAGGTGTCCAGGGTTCTTAAGCACACTCTTTTTGCCTTGGATCACAACTTTATTTCTTTCTTTTTCTTTTCTTTTTCTTTCTCCCCTTTTTTTTTCGTTTTTCTGCTTCTCTTTTTTTTTTTTTGTATTCACTGCTTTTTCTTGCTTCAAGAATCATTTTTATGATTTTTCAGATCCTCAGTAACATGTCTCCTTTTTCATCATTCTTTCAAGAGCCAACAATTTTAACATTCATGAACCACAAATTCAAAAGACATATGCACTGTTTAAGCATACATTCAGAAAATAACAAGTATTGTCACCACATCAAACTAATTAAGCTAGTTTTAAAGATGAATTTGAAATCCTGTACTTCTTGTTCTTTTGTGATAAAAACAGTTTTCATTTAAGAAAGGTGATGGATTCATATTCATAGCTTTAAGGCATAGACACTAAGACACTAATGATCATAAGACACAAACATGGATAAACATAAAGCACTAAAATTCGAAAAACAGAAAAATAAAGAACAAGGAGATTAAAGAACGGGTCCACCTTAGTGATGGCGGCTCTTTCTTTCTCTTGAAGATCCTATGGAGTGATTGAGCTCCTCAATGTCTCTTCCTTGTCTTTGTTGCTCCTCTCTCATGATCCTTTGATCTTCTCCAATTTCATGGAGGAGGATGGCATGTTCTTGGTGCTCCACCCTTAGTTGTCCCATGTTGGAACTTAATTCTCCTAGGGAGGTGTTCAGTTGCTCCCAATAGTCTTGTGGAGGAAAGTGCATCCCTTGAGGTATCTCAGGGATTTCTTGATGAGAGGGGTCTCTTGTTTGCTCCATCTTCTTCTTAGTGATGGGCTTGAGGTCATGCCTTCTCAGTTGAACCGGCTTTGGATGCCATAAATGGTTATGGAAAAACAAAAAGCAATGCTTTTACCACACCAAACTTAAAAGGTTTGCTCGTCCTCGAGCAAAAGAAGAAAGAAGAGAGTAGAAGAAGAAGAAATGGAGGAGAGGGAGATGGCTTTGTGGTTAGGCCAAAAGGGGAAGAAGTAGTGGTTTGAATTTGGATGGTGAGGTAAGTGGGGTTTTATGGAGGTGAGTGGTGAAGAGAGAGATGAGATTTGATAGGTGAGGGGTTTGTGGGGATCCTGTGGGGTTCACAGATCCTTAGGTGTCAAGGAAAAGTCATCCCTGCACCAAATGGCATCAAAAATCACGTTTGAGCCAATTCTGGCGTTAAACGCCGGGCTGGTGCCCATTCCTGGCGTTTAACGCCAGGTTCTAGCCCTTTCCTGGCGTTTAACGCCAGTCTGGTGCCCCTTTCTGGCGTTAAACACCCAGAATGGTGCCAGACTGGGCGTTAAACGCCCAACTACTAGCCTCACTGGCGTTTAAACGCCAGTGAGTTCTTCTTCCAGGGTGTGCTATTTTTCTTCCTGTTTTTCATTCTATTTTTGCTTTTTCAATGGATTTTGTGACTCCTTGTGATCATCAACCTACAAAAAAGATAAAATAACAAAAGGAAATAGTTAATTATAAAACATTGGGTTGCCTCCCAACAAGCGCTTCTTTAATGTCAGTAGCTTGACAGAGGGCTCTCATGGAGCCTCACATTTTCTCAGAGCAATGTTGGAACCTCCCAACACCAAACTTAGAGTTTGAATGTGGGGGTTCAACACCAAACTTAGAGTTTGGTTGTGGCCTCCCAACACCAAACTTAGAGTTTGACTGTGGGGGCTCTATTTGTCTCTGATTTGAGGGAAGCTCTTCAAGCTTCCTCTCCATGGTGACAGAGGGATATCCTTGAGCCTTAAACACATAGGATTCTTCATTCACTTGAATGATCAGTTCACCTCCATCAACATCAATCACAGCCTTTGCTGTGGCTAGGAAGGCTCTGCCAAGGATGATGGATTCATCCATGCACTTCCCAGGATCTTGTCTCTTTTGAGGTAATTTCTGCCTAGACAAGTCATCCAGTTCTTTGGTGAGCAAGAGAGGTTCATCTTCCCAAGTCTCATTTCCAAATAACTTGTCATTTAACTTCATGATTGCTCCAAGGTATTTAGCAACTTGCTCTTCAGTGACGTACTCATCCTCTTCAGAGGAAGAATACTCATCAGAGCTCATGAAAGGCAGAAGTAAGTCCAATGGAATCTCTATGGTCTCATTTTGAGCCTCAGATTCCCATGGTTCCTCATTGGGGAACTCATTGGAGGTCAGTGCACGCCCATTGAGGTGTTCCTCACTGGCGTTCACTTCTTCTCTTTCCTCTCCAAATTCGGCCATGTTGATGGCCTTGCACTCTCCTTTTGGATTTTCTTCTGTATTACTTGGGAGAGTACTAGGAGGGAGTTCAGTAACTTTCTTGCTCAGCTGACCCACTTGTCCTTCCAAATTTCTGATGGAGGACCTTGTTTCATTCATGAAACTTTGAGTGGTTTTGATTAGATCAGAGACCATTGTTGCTAAGTCAGAGGTATTCTGCTTAGAACTCTCTGTCTGTTGCTGAGAAGATGATGGAAAAGGCTTGCCATTGCTAAACCTGTTTCTTCCACCATTATTGTTGAAACCTTGTTGAGGTCTCTCTTGATTCTTCCATGAGAAATTTGGGTTATTTCTCCATGAAGAATTAGAGGTGTTTCCATAGGGTTCTCCTAGGTAATTCACCTCTTCCATTAAAGGGTTCTCAGGATCATAAGCTTCTTCCTCAGATGAAGCATCCTTAGTACTGCTTGGTGCATTTTGCATTCCAGACAGACTTTGAGAAATCAGATTGACTTGTTGAGTCAATATTTTATTCTGAGCCAGTATGGCATTCAGAGTGTCAATCTCAAGAACTCCTTTCTTCTGATTAGTCCCATTGTTCACAGGATTCCTTTCAGAAGTGTACATGAATTGGTTATTTGCAACCATTTCAATCAGTTCCTGAGCCTCTGTAGGCGTCTTCTTCAGATGAAGAGATCCTCCAGCAGAGCTATCCAAGGACATCTTAGATAGTTCAGAGAGACCATCATAGAAAATACCTATGATGCTCCATTCAGAAAGCATGTCAGAAGGACATTTTCTGATTAATTGTTTGTATCTTTCCCAAGCTTCATAGAGGGATTCTCCATCCTTCTGTCTGAAGGTTTGGACTTCCACTCTAAGCTTACTCCATCTTTGTGGTGGAAAGAACTTTGCCAAGAAGGCATTGACTAGCTTTTCCCAAGAGTCCAGGCTTTCTTTAGGGTGAGAGTCCAACCATATTCTAGCTCTGTCTCTTACAGCAAAAGGGAATAGCATCAGTCTATAGACCTCAAGGTCTACCCCATTAGTCTTGACTGTGTCACAGATTTGCAAGAACTCAGCTGAAAACTGGTGAGGATCTTCCATTGGAAGTCCATGGAACTTGCAATTCTGTTACATTAGAGAAACTAATTGAGGCTTAAGCTCAAAGTTGTTTGCTCTAATGGCAGGGATAGAGATGCTTCTCCCATAGAAGTCGGGAGTAGGTGCAGTAAAGTCACCCAGCACCTTCCTTGCATTGTTGGCATTGTTGTTGTTTTCGGCTGCCATGTGTTCTTCTTCTTTGAAGAATTCGGTCAGGTACTCAACAGAGAGTTGTGCCTTAGCTTCTCTTAGCTTCCGCTTCAAGGTCCTTTCAGGTTCAGGGTCAGCTTCAACAAGAATGCCTTTGTCTTTGTTCCTGCTCATATGAAAGAGAAGAGAACAAGAAAATATGGAATCCTCTATGTCACAGTATAGAGATTCCTTGAGGTGTCAGAGGAAGAAGAGAAATAGAAGACAGAAGTAGAAAATTCGAACTTATCAAAGAAGATGGAGTTCGAATTTTGCATTAAGGGATAGTGTTAGTCCATAAACAGAAGGATGTGAGAAGAAGGGAAGTAATTTTCGAAAATTAAGTAAAAGATTTTGAAAAATTTTTGAAAAACACTAATTGATTTTCGAAAATAAGAGTGGGAAAGAAATCAAGTGATTTTTGAAAAAGATTTTGAAATTAGAAGTTAAAAAGATTTGATTGAAGACTATTTTGAAAAAGATGTGATTAAGAAGATATGATTGGTTTAAAAAAATGTGATTGAGAAAATATGATTTGAAAACAATTTTAAAAGATATGATTTGAAAACAATTTGAAAAGATATGATTTTAAAAATTAATGACTTGCCTAACAAGAAAAGATATGATTCAAACATAAAACCTTCCTCAACAGAAAAGGCAAAAAATGTTCAATCAAATCATTAATTGTTAGTAAGTATCTTTGAAAAAGGAAAGAAATTGATTTTGAAAAAGATTTGATTGAAAAGATTTGATTTGAAAAAGATTTGATTTTGAAAAACTTTGAAAACTTGAAAAAAATTTGATTTGAAAACAAAATCTTCCCCCTTGTGCCATCCTGGCGTTAAACGCCCAGAATGGTGCACATTCTGGCGTTTAACGCCCAAACTACTACCCTTTTGGGCGTTAAACGCCCAGCCAGGCACCCTGGCTGGCTTTTAAACGCCAGTCTGTCCTTCTTCACTGGGCATTTTTGAATGCCCAGCTTTTTCTGTGTGATTCCTCTGCAGTATGTTCTGAATCTTCAATTCTCTGTATTATTGACTTGAAAAGACACAAATTAAAAATATTTTTTGGATTTTTTAATAATGAGGAATAATCAAATAATAATGCATGCAAGACACCAAACTTAGCAGTTTGTATACTATTGACACTAACCAAATAAGAATGCATATGAGAAACAACAAAACACTCAAGTCAATAGAATTCAAAGATCAAAACAAGGAAATCATCAAGAACAACTTGAAGATCAATGAGGACACATGCCTAAATTTGAAAAATGCAAGAAGAACAGAAACATGCAATTGATACTAAACTTAAGATGAGACTCTAGACTCAAACAAGAAATATTTTTGGATTTTATGATTTTATAATTTTTTTGTGTTTTTTCGAAAATTAAGTGAAAAATAAAAATAAAGGTATCAAAATTCTTAATGAGAATTCCAGGAATCATGCAATGTTAGTCTAAAGCTTTAGTCTAAAGGAATTAGACATGGCCGGCCAAGCTTCAGCAGGACATTGCATTCAAGAGCTAAATTGATGATGATCAATCAGCTTTGGTGATGATAAGAACATCACCTTGAAACACTAGAATTCATTCTTAAGAACTCTGAAGAAAAATAATACCTAATCTAAGCAACAAGATGAACCGTCAGTTGTCCATACTCAAACAATCCCCGGCAACGGCGCCAAAAACTTGGTGCGCGAAATTGTGATCACTACAACTTCACACAACTAACCAGCAAGTGCACTGGGTCGTCCAAGTAATACCTTACGTGAGTAAGGGTCGATCCCACGGAGATTGTTGGTATGAAGCAAGCTATGGTCACCTTGTAAATCTCAGTCAGGCAGACTCAAATGGATATGGTGATGAACGAAAATAACATAAAAGATAAAGATAGTGATACTTATGTATATCATTGGTGTAAGAGCTTCAGACAAGCGTATGAAGATGCCTTCCCTTCCGTCTCTCTGCTTTCCTACTGCCTTCATCCAATCCTTCTTACTCCTTTCCATGGCAAGCTCGTGTAGGGTTTCACTGTTGTCAGCAGCTACCTCCCATCCTCTCAGTGAAAGCGATTGCATATGCTCCGTCACAGCATAGCGGAATTCATCTGTCGGTTCTCAATCAGGCCGGAATAGAATCCAGTGATTCTTTTGCGTCTGTCACTAACGCCCCGCCCTCAGGGTTTGAAGCACGTCACAGTCATTCAGTCATTGAATCCTACTCAGAATACCACAGACAAGGTTTAGACCTTCCGGATTCTCTTGAATGCCGCCATCAGGTCCTGCCTATACCACGAAGATTCCTTTTAAAGAATCCAAGAGATATTCACTAAGCCTCCGATGCTTGTAGAACAAGAATGGTTGTCAGTCACCTTGTTCATAGGTGAGAATGGTGATGGGCGTCAATCATCACCTTCATCATGTTGAAGAACAAGTGATATCTTGGACAAAGAACAAGCGGAATTGAATGGAAGAACAATAGTAATTGCATTAATACTCGAGGTACAGCAGAGCTCCACACCTTAATCTATGGTGTGTAGAAACTCCACCGTTGAAAATACATAAGAACAAAAGTGATCATTGGTTTCGGCCCCAGAGAGGGAACCAGAAGAACCAAGATGAAAATACAATAGTAAAAGGTCCTATTTATAGGAAACTAGTAGCCTAGGGTGTACAGAGATGAATAAATGACACAAAAATCCACTTCCGGGCCCACTTGGTGTGTGCTTGGGCTGAGTAATGAAGCATTTTCGTGCAGAGACTCTTCTTGGAGTTAAACGCCAGCTTTTATGCCAGTTTGGGCGTTTAACTCCCATTTTGGTGCCAGTTCCAGCGTTTAACGCTGGGATTTCTTGAGGTGATTTTGAACGCCAGTTTGGGCCATCAAATCTTGGGCAAAGTATGAACTATCATATATTGCTGGAAAGCCCAGGATGTCTACTTTCCAACGCCGCTAAGAGCGCGCCAATTGGGCTTCTGTAGCTCCAGAAAATCCACTTCGAGTGCAGGGAGGTCAGAATCCAACAGCATCTGCAGTCCTTTTCAGTCTCTGAATCAGATTTTTGCTCAGGTCCCTCAATTTCAGCCAGAAAATACCTGAAATCACAGAAAAACACACAAACTCATAGTAAAGTCCAGAAAAGTGAATTTTAACTAAAAACTAATAAAAAGTATACTAAAAACTAACTAAAACTACTAAAAATATACTAAAAACAATGCCAAAAAGTGTATAAATTATCCGCTCATCAATTCACTCTCTTCTTCATTGTTCACCAAGGGTATGGGAGGTTGTGAACACTCTTCTATAATTTCAACTCCATGTCCAATGGGAGAGGATTCGATTGTAGATAGAAATTCATCCATGATTGAATCCATCTCTTGATAAACCTCTTCCAAGTCTCCAATGACGATATGCCTTAGAGGTTGCGCACCCTCTTCAACATCAATATCAAGCTTCTTGGAAGAGTGCTCCATGGTGCTACATTCCCTTGGACTTTCAACATCTCCTAAATCTTCAACCACTTCTTCCTTTTCTTCAATGATCATAGGCTCCTCCAATTGTTCCAACACAAAATTTGACTCCTCCTTCTCCACCGGACTTTCCAATTTCCCCTTCATGCTTTGTTCTTCTTTTGACTTTTCACATGGGGCTATGGAAACAAATTGAGTATTCAAACATTGGTGGGCTAAAGTGTGCACCACCTTAGTCAAGTTGGTCACAAACTCAAGTGTATGCCGCTTCATGGCTTCTTGTCCTTGAAGTAACAAAGTAAGAGAATCATCTATTGGGGCTTGGGGTGAATAGGAAGGTTCATTATTTTGGAGAGAGGGTTCATGGTAGGAAGGTGGTTCTTCTTGGTAAAGGTATGGAGATGGTGAGTATTGAGGTGGTTCTTGGGAGTAATCTTGATATGGTTGTGGTGATTCTAGAGGTTCTTGCTCATAATGGCCATAAAAATATGGTATGGATGATTGGTCATATGGTGGATATGAATCATAGAAAGGTGTTTGATAATGAAAGGCTTGTGAGAATGGTTGAGGTTCATGTTGAGGATAGGAGTCATAGGCATATGGTGGTGCTTGATTATCACAAAAAGATTCACCATAGCTATTGAATTGACATGCATTAGGATGAGAATTATACCTATTAGTGTCCGGAGGTTGTTGCCAATAGGAGTGATCAATTCCTTGAGGCTCCTCCCATCTTGGAGTGTTCCATCCTTGATACATGTTATCATTGAAATTTATATTCTCTACAACACAATTAGGACCAATCTCATAGCCAAAGTGAGAATTCATAGTGGAAAAACAAAATAAAACTAACAAAATATAGTAAACAAACAAGAGACAAGCTATTTACAATATTCACATATGTACAATAACCAATAACATAACACCATTGCAAATCCCCGGCAACGGCGCCATTTTGATGATTGGATTTTTGACGGTTTAGAATTTCACAAATGAAATCTCGTTGAAGTACAGTCTCTAAACCAACAATAATCCTCTCATACAAAAATTTGTTTGTCACAAGTACAAACCCCTAAAATGGTCTTGGCAAGGTTTGGTTGTCAAGGGTCTTCATCATTATCATTAGCCACAAGTATGGTAGTTGCAAGGATTAATCTCACTAAGTCATCCTTTAATCAAGTAGCAAAGGAAAGTCAAGTGAGTAATATCAATCCAAGTCCATAAGTCCTAGCTTTTCACTAATTGGATTATTGAAGGCTAGAGTCAATGGCGATCAACTATCAATCAATTGGACACTAGAAACTCAAGAAATCCTAAGTCACCTTCTCAAGCCAAGAACATAGAATTCTACTCTAACATCCTCTCAAGCATTTTATCAAACACTTGGAGGGTAATGAAAGAAAGCATTTTTATTTGTAAGAATAAAAGGAATCAACAACCAACAATTACAAAGAATTAACAAAACAATAATCAACAACATCACAATCACATGAATTATCTCAAATTGCATTATTAAAAGAAAACAAAAGAACAAAAATATCTGAATTACAAAACCTAGAAACAAAATAAGAGAAATTACAACAAGAGGATAGGGATAGAAAGAAGAACCAAAGTGTAGCAATCATCAATTGAAGGTAGAAGTAGAAGGAGACTTGAATTAAACCTAGAACTATGAGATCCTAATCTAACCCTAATTCCTAATCCTAATTCTAGAGAGAAGAGAGAGCTTCTCTCTCTAACTCTAACTACTTCTAAAACTAAACTATGACTAATGATCAAAAGTATGTTGATTCCTCTTCAATCCTTGGCTTAAATAGCATCAGAAATAAGTTGGATTGGGCCCACAAGGCTTCTAAAATCGCTGGCCATGTGTTGCATTAAGTGGGTCATGTGCCACCATCGGCGCGTCCGCGTACCGTGCGCGTGCGCGCCCCTATGCGCGATGCAACTATGGCAAATCTTATATCGTTTCGAAGCCCCGGATGTTAGCTTTCCAACCCAACTAGAACCGTATCATTTGGACCTCTGTAACTCAAGTTATGGTCAATTAAGTGCGAAGAGGTCAGACTTGACAGCTTTTTGGTTCCATCATTTCTTCATGAGTTCTCTAACTTTACATGCTTTTTCTTCATTCCCTTAATCCAATCTTTGCCTCCTAAATCTGAAATCACTTAACAAACATATCAAGGCATCTAATGGAATCAAGGTAAATTACATTTATCTATTTTAAGACCTAAAAAGCATGTTTTCACTGTTAAGCACAATTAAAGGAGAATATACAAACCCTTGCTATTTCATTGAATAAATGTGGGTAAAAAGTGATAAAATCCCCTAAAATTAATACAAGATAAACCCTACAAATGAAGTTTATCAAGCATCTAGGTGACAAATAGGGAGAGACTTGAGATATTGTTATGTCATGATGATGATAACAGAACAATGACAGACAATGTCGTATTCAAGAAGTGTTCAGAAATCTTATTTGAATGCATAAGCTTCATCAACAGTAGGCTAAGTTGGAGTATGCATTCTGGATATTTTGATCTAAAGTAGCTTATGAATCAGGTACTTAGATTCCTTTACTTCTCATTATATAAATTTTTATAAATCAAGCTTAGTAACAAAACTATTTCTAACTAAGCATAATAGCTATATATTAGATGAGTTTTTAGATGATAACACAACCTTAGGATCACAAAGCAATTGAAACAAATTTTATAAATCACATTATTAAACATTATTATCAAGTGCATCTGTATATCAAAAGTGTTATGCCATTTAAACAAATCACATAGAATATAAGCTACTTATGATTATCATAGAATATAAGTAACTTACTTGGATTTGAACAACAGGAGTGGACAACTTGATTGGCTTCAGCCTCCGCTAAGAGGAAAATCGATTGTAAACTCATTTTGTCAATAAATCATACATTAATTAATTACGAGAACTGAAAGTTAAAGATAATTGATATAATGATTAGCTGTAGATTGAGATATAAGATATAGGTTTGCCAACTGAGCCCCAATAAAATGAATTTCTAAGGGTATTAATTAGATTATTATCATGCATTAACTACATGAAAAGATCCATGTTTGAGGACCACCTTTGGAGGGCATTGTCCATTAGCCATTGTCCAAAATGTTAACACTAGCTGGGATCTGAAAGTATAGCTAGCTGCACAACACGTGTATAAAATAATCAATAATAAATTTGCTGGAATAATAAAGTTGTTGATATTATCATAAAGTGATTCGAAATAGTTATCTACATAAATTAATTAATAATACATTATTATGATACAGTGGTTCATACACACCGAATTTCGAATTACAGTAACCTATTGCTATAATATGTGCAGTTGATTTGGAAATACCTTTTTCCTAAATGTTACCCATTGTAATAGGATCAGAACAGAGTCAATATAGATACTATTCAAGAAATACATGAAGATTGTAATCAAAGGCACGATTTCAATATATATATTATATGAATAGTTGACAGATTTTTTTCTCAAGTGATAGTTGTAAAATTTATAATAAGATTTATTTTGGACGAAAGTCATTGGATCGGCTATAGTAGGAGAAGACAAGCAGCCTTTACTAAAAATATGAAAGTGAAAAATTGCAAAACACTCACAATTAAAGGAGTATTCATTGGGAGTTGTAGATATAAGAATCACAGACCAATTCAATAGTTATGCTGATAATCGCTGGACTTTCTCGCGAACCTTCGTAGCAGATTAGAAATCTGAAGTTTTGATGGATTATTGTTTATATTGTTTTTTGAACTTAAAAGTAATGAAAGCAACACATTGATAGGTGATGAGGGAGTCACTATGAGTATGGACACCCGTTGTAGAAAATATTGAGTATTGTGTTTCATTTAATATACTTTGTAAATTATCAACGTCTATATTTTAATTTATGTACTATTTAAATTCTATAATTTATTTTGCTTACGTACTAATTTTATCTATATTTTAATGTGTATTAATAAAGGGGACAATTTTTACCATTAATTGTCCGCTTTAGTACAATTTGTTTTAGGTAGTAAATTTGAACCTTTTATAAATAATGGTTGCTATCTATAAAGTACGGACACTTAGTTGAGTTGTCGTGTTTACGTGTTGGACACATTTTGAACACGACACTCGTCCAACACTCGTCTGACACTCGTGTCTGTTGTATCCAACCGTGTCTTAATAAAAAATAAAAAATTTTTCGTCAGACACACTTGGACACACCTAACTACTATCACGTGTCAGCGTGTTCAGTCTTATTGTTAAGATATATTCTTGAAATAAATTTAACTATAGTAATATATTATTATTTATTAAAAAAAAGATATTTTAAATACTTGATATAATTAAAATAAGACATTAAAAATAATAAAAAAATTCATTTATATTTCAATATCAATAAAATATCAAAATATCATTACGATTTATCTAAAAAAATATTTTATATTTTATATGTATGCGTGTTCTTGTGTCTTATAAGATTTTAAAATTCGCATGTTGGCGTGTCCCGTGTCGTGTCCCGTGTCCGTGTTAGTGTCCGGACATCATAGGTTGCTATTATGGGTATAAGTAATGGCTGATGTTATGGGCCTAAAAAATAATTGAACTGATATGGGCCCAAAAAATAAATTATTAATATGGGCCACCAGTAAAATAGACTATGAAATTTTACAATAAATTTTTATATGTTTATACACTAGAGATTTTTAGTAATGAAAAGTTATTAGTATTAGTAACATTGAACATGTAATAAGAAATTTTTATAATAGATTCACACGCACGAATCTTACACTAGTTGTTATTATGAGTGAACTGTTACTATTATATCATTAGAATAATACTATTATATAGGGTATTATTTTTATTATTATATTATTATAATTATTAATATTATTATATTATTAATATTATACTGTTATTATTATTATTATTATTATTATTATTATTATTATTATTATTATTATTACTACTACTACGATACAATCCATTGTTATTATTATTAGTTGTATTATATTATTACTGCGATTACATTATTAATATATTATTACTCTGTTATTATGAATGAATTATTATTATTATTATTATTATTATTATTATTATTATTATTATTATTATTATATACGAGTATTATTATTAGGTTTAATTGTTTTGCTGATTTTTATAGTTTTTTCGAATTTTCAACTAGATTTTTATATTTTTTTTAATTGAGTCCTATATTAAATTTTTATACTTTTTTTCTTAAACAAAGCGAATATACCACACATAAAACAAGAAAACCTAAAGAACAATACTTATTATTTTTTAAATTACAAAAGAGCCTTCAACACTCTTTCATGCTCACACAGAGAGGATGAGAAGAGAAGAAAAAAGAGAGAAAGAAGAAAAAGGAGGAAGAGAAAGTAGTGCCGATAAAGGGTAGACGTAAGAAAAGAGGAAGTGGATGCTACTACCACAGTTGTCGGTTATTCTTTGTCATCGCCACTGCCATAGAGACAGAAGGAGACCCAAAACGATGGAAGAGAGAAAAAGATAGAATGAGAGAGAGACTGCTAAAGGGAG
This sequence comes from Arachis stenosperma, assembly GCF_014773155.1. Taxonomy (NCBI): domain Eukaryota; kingdom Viridiplantae; phylum Streptophyta; class Magnoliopsida; order Fabales; family Fabaceae; genus Arachis; species Arachis stenosperma. Next base: position 43,690,601 of record NC_080381.1, on the reverse strand, counting down.
ATCACGTTGCAGGGGGAAAGAGATAGGTGGAGAGTGACACTACTGCCATTATCGTTGGAGAAGGTCGCTGACTAGCTACTCCTTTTCTGTCCATTCTTGGTGTTTGTTGCTCGTTGTCTCACATTCGGTCTCAAATTCGGCTTTCCTTCTGCTTTGTTTTGCTTTTGCTTTTGCTTATTATTCTACTTTTGTTTCATTCTACTTTTGCTTCATTTTATTTTTGCTTCATTATACTTTTGCTTTTAGTTTATTCTGCTTCTATTTCTGCTTTTAAATTGGTTCTACTTGTCCTCACTAATTATGTTAAAAAAATTGATTGTGCAAAAAAATTTTGATTATGAGTTCTAATTATGTATTTTTCTTGTAATTAACTGATTATATTATAGCAAAAATTCTACTTCTAATCATGCTAAAATTTAATTATGGCAAAAATTTTGGTTATGAATTTGTATTGATTATAAAAAAAAGTATTGCTATGACAGAAAGGAAGCTTGTTGGTAAGAGGGAGGGTGGTGATGGAGGAGTAGGGTGAAGAGATGATGGACGAGATAGTAGGAGTGGTAGAGAGCAATGAGGGTGGAAGAAAGAAGGGAAAGTGTGAGGTCGAGGGCAAGGTGTTCTGTAACACCCTAATATTCAAATCCTTATGCTCGAGTCATAAGTCAATGATATTACGGTGGTACGACTCTCAGGTGGATTTTTTTAATATATAAATATAGGTAATTTCGAAAGGAATATTAAACGAGAAGCCTGAAAAGAGTAGAAATAAAATCGCGAAGACGTATCACTCACGTTTCGACAACGAAAAGTTAAACTGTGAAGCCGAACGCGATAAACGGACAAGGCATAAATGAGATTAAGAGATAGATAACGGATAGATATATATAACATAAGTAATAGCCACTAGTCGCGACCCGCGAAGTTTAGGCCGGCTAGGGTACAGTATGAAAGTAGTTGACAACAGTACATCCTAATCTCTCCCAAAGGAAACATAAGAGCCTCTATAGGCAAGTTCCAAAAGAGTTCAATACATAATATAATCTTTTCAAAACAAAGATGGAGAGATTCTAAGCAAAACACAAAGTAGAGAAAATAAAGATCTTCGCCGTCTCTCAGACGTACCACAGCTCACTTCTGAGCACTTGGACCTGTATCTGAAAAACAAGAGATATATACGGAATGAGAACCCCGGGCCCATGGGTTCCTAGTACGGTAAAAGTGCCAAATAAATACAATGCACTGCAATAAAAACTCACTAAGCATCCTAAACTCCTTTTCACCAATTATCCAGCCTAGATTCTCACTAATCCATAAATAGGCATCTGACGTAAGGGGATACTAAATCTAGTTCATGTTACACATGTTTCCCAATTCGCTGATTCTTTCACGAATCAGACTCAAAATCATAAGCAAAACCATTACCAGTTGTTCTGCCTCAGCAACTTTATATCAATACATCACACCCTCGCCTGGAGCTAGTGAAATCACATCACTGCGTCTACCCATGGGGCTCAAATGATCTCATTCAAAAATCATCATCATTATGCAATCGCATTATCAATTCATCTCATCAAGAACAGCCCCCAACATCCACCAACACCATCATGAGGGATCTCTCAGTTGTACAAACACAAGCAATACAGACAAGTAATACACAAATAAGGTACAAGTAGAACAAGTAGCATATAATTAGGTAACATAGCATATATGATATAGAAATCCAAAACAAATAGGCAAACCCAAACAATTCAAACATATGCAAATGATGTATGCCTGCCCTATGGCTGATGATATCATCTGTCGGTTATATAGCCAACCCGACACATCCTGGTAGCTAACCATGGACAGAAACACCCCTTGCGGAGCAAGTAGGTTTGAGCTACAACCCCCTTGCTACTACCCGCTCAGCCCAGAGCCAGTGGAACAACCACTACTGCGGCTACTACCCAGGCGGGTGTTTAACAGCTCAACCTGGAGCCAGTGGAACAACCACTACTGCGGCTACTACCCAGGCGTCACAATCTCTGACCTGGAGCAAGTGGGACGAACCACAACCCTTGCTACTGCCCAGGTTTCACAATCTCTTACCTGGAGCAAGTGGGACGAACCACAATCCTTGCTACTGCCCAAGTATCTTAAGCATTAACCCGGAGCAAGCGGAACAAACCACAACCCTTGCTACTGCCCAGGTATCTTAAGCATATATTCATTCAATCTCAATTCAAATTATCAATCCTCATTGTTATCAAATCTCAAACATTAACCTGGAGCAAGTGGGACGAACCACAACCCTTACTACTACCCAGGTATCACAAATACATTCATTCAAAACTCCATAATTAAACTCATTTATCATAAACATCCTTTTCCGTCTCACACCCGGAGCAAGTGGACAACGCCACTGCCTACTACCCGGGGTTACACATCACATTTCAACATCTTCCATTATTATCCATTTAACACATTCATTCATTAATCATACATGCAATTATTCTCAGCCATAATCAATAATGGCTTTGCCGTGACCCGGCAATAACTCAGCCATCCGGCTCATGGTCCAATCAAGAACCAGCCATTTATCAATAAATATAGCCCTTCGGCTCATGGCATACACGGTACTCCCACCGTCATCCTCCATATCTCATATAATCATCGTTGATCATCATTGATCATAACTTTTCCCTTGCTTCACTCGCAAGTTACCACATCCCCTAGCTCCTTTCTCATTGCTAGGCATATCATAATGATTTAATACATAAGGGGTGAGATCGGAGGCTTAGAAGTATGAGATTTGGCTTTTAAAACTCAAATATCAACTTTGGCATGAAAACAGGGCCACGCGTACGCGTACTCCACGCGCACGCGTGGATGCCCACAAAGCTTATCGACGCGTATGCGTCATACACGCGGACGCGCAGATTGAAACAAAGCCAGACGATGCGTAAGCGTCAGCCACGCGTACGCGTGGGTGCATTTGCGCCCCAGGCACAAAACTGGCACAACTCTGGCACAACTCTCGGGAAAATGGCTGGGCATTGGGTGCAGCACATCGACGCGCACGCGCACACCACGCGCTCGTGTGGATGGTGCCTTCTCGAAGAACGACGCGTACGTGCCAAGTGCGCCTACGCGTGGAGGGTCATTCTGCTAAAAATTTTCTAAGTTAAAAGCTGCAGAATTCACAGATTCAACCCCCAATCTTCCGACGGACATAACTTCCTCATTTTAAATCGTTTTTCACCCGTTCTTCGAACGGCATGGATATCCTGGATCCAATTTCATTTCTAAACAGATTTGGCACAAAACAAAGATCCGTAGTCCAAGTTATGTCCCGTCAAAGTATGCCCAAAAACCATATTTTCATATAAAACCACAAGGTGCCATTTTCAAAACAAGCCATTTTCAACTCTTTTCAAAATCAACCAAAACATGCCAATTTCAACCCTTTTTGAAACCAATCAAAATATACCAAAATCAACATCAAGCCTCCTCAACTCATACATTAACACCTTACCACAATTCACAAAACCGCCATATAACCATCTTTACCCATTTCAAACAAATGGCTAAATTACAAACATATCAACATGTCATACATTCTTCCTCATCCCAATTTCCAACAATACTATTTCCAATCAACCATCATTATACATAACCAATATCATACTCACTATCACGTGGTTTCACCCCCAAATCAACCTTAATCATTTCTCAAGTATATATCACAACATACATATCTCTCATGCATTATCATACCATTAAGGCATCAATAATCATACTCACATATATGACCACATAATATATCTCAACCAAAATCAAACATACCTCATCTATACAATTTCACCCAAAATTACCAATTTCCACACTTCAACTCCTCAAACCTCATTATCCAATAACCAACCCAATCATTCATATTCATTATATGAAATTCATCCAATCACTTGTGTCATCATACAATGCACACATCAACTTACCTCCCTTACCTCTTTCCGGCCTCCGGCCCAAAATTTACGGCCTCCGGCCCAATTTCACAATTTAAATGCATAAACCACAATTTAATACTCATTACCCAATACATCAAATTTTCAATACACCAAGCATACAAGGCCACACAATTCTCAACCCAATCATCAATTCACATTACATACCAACTATGCATATTAGCATCAACCATTTACACAATCCAAACTTAATCCTAGGGGCATCTAGCCTAGGAATTCTCATCACACCACACGGTACTTAAATGAAACTTAAACCGTACCTCTTGTAGCCAAATCAATTGAGTCCCTTCTTTAGAAGTCTCCACCAACCCTTAGCTCCAAGCTTCACCAAAGCTCCACAAGCAATACCAACCTCCCAATTGTGCATCAAAATCACCAAATACACTAACATAACCAATATCACATACATACATCAACCTAGGGCTCATAAAGATGATAAATCACAAGGGTTTGAGCACTTCTTACCTCAGCCCATATGAAGTAGGGATAGAACCCACTTAGAATCCATGTTGGAGTATCCCTAAACACCCAAAATCACAAGATTTCAACACTAACTTCCCAAAAACGTGTAACAGTGGGAAATTTCGAAAACTGGGCAGAGATGAATGGAATACTCACCATAAAACTTAGATAGAAATGTAGAGGATGAGAAGAGCGACGCGTGGCCACAAACGGCTCGTCAATCGGAGCTCCGTAGCTCAAGTTATGGTGATTTGAAGATCAAAGAGAGTTAGGTTTTCTCTCTTCTCTCCTCTCTTCTCTATTTCAGCGCCCCACCCTCTCTTTTAGGGTAAAAATGAGCTGAAATGCTCATAACTAATGTTTATATATGTTGGGTCTTGGGCCCACTTAGGCCCAGTTCACTTATTTTTGTCCGTTGGCCCAATTTTGGACCAAAACCTTTAAGATTAGCGCTCTAAATCGCACTTCAAATATTTCTACCTCCCCTAATTATAATTCCTCATTTCTTAATCCTATTTACTCATAATCAATTTTTTCAGCTGCAGTACCAGACAGGTCTCAGCGGTACTGCCGGTCAAAATTCTACTGCGCGCTTTTACGCAGAAAACTATGTCTTCCGACTCAGAAAAATTCACTGAATCCAAATATCATATTGAAATCATCAAATTCCAATTGCCAAATCTTCCAGCCATATTCGCTCCTACTTAACTCATTATTTAATTAATTTCGGTTAGACCGGGTATTACATTCTACCCCCCTAACAGAAATTTTTGCCCTCGAAAATTCCATCTATCACTACGAGTACGCGGGCGTAGTCTGCCGTTATATCCAACGCATAACAGTTCCAAGGTCCTTTTACTCTGCGCGCTTCCGTTGCCGCGCTCTGATTTCTCTATTTCTGAGGATCTCGGTCATTCGTTCCTTACTTTTACCGTCTTATCAACCCACACCCTATTAAATCTCATCAATAATATTACCATCATCGTTAATCATAGCCATCATCACACATCACTATAATCAATCAAAGCTTTATTCATTTTTAGAATCCAATGAGTTTGTACTAACAAGCTGACAAACTCTTATGAATCCGCTTCCCTTTAATAATCTATAAAAGCTTTCGAGACACATCTCTTTTGTTTAAGTTACTCAGATCAAAAATCATTTTCAAAAACATAACCAACGCTCCTTCAAATTCTTGGGAAAAATTTCAACAGCACCTCTCCAAAGATTGGAGTTTACCACCCGTCACGGGTTTCCTCAAACCAATCTAAGTACCACATCAGCATTTCAATTTAATGGTTTTCACATTCGTCTTTCAAAACCGATCATTATAAACCTCAATCTAAATCCAAGGTCACCATGACCAAACATCATAGCACTCATCTCTCGAACACGACAACTTGCACTCAATCATCATCTAAATCCGATTACGCATCAATGATAATTTTCTCATCCGATTCAGAACCATCAAGGCTCACAGCCGCAATTAATTCCAATTATCTAGAATCATTATCTGCATAAGCTCACTAAACTTTTAAGTACTCCAAGCATAAAGCATTTCTAATCATACCCCACTTTTCCTTATTATTACCATACTATGCTAACGCTTTAGCAAGCTTCTGCTATGCTACTTTGATTTCTCGTCAAGTATTAGCTCCATCACTTATTTCCTCAAGTACCCAACCACAACTTAGCATGACTGGTATTTCAAATCAACGTTTCCAAATCCATAATTTAGGACCATTTCTTATCTATTTAAATCAAAGGAACTAAAAGTCACGGGTCAATCCGTTTTACCAAAAATCTAGAATTCATCCAACTACATAACAAACACAACACATCATTCTCAACAGAAAATCATTTACATCATAGGCGTTTATCCATTTGTATTAAGGTAAATCCTTACTCGGACCATCCGGTTTACTTCTCAGTCTAATATTAAGCTTGACACTCCCAGTTTTACTGTATAGGCGGTATTATAAAATCACGCACGGTCCTTTAAGCTTGATGATAATAATTACCTCAATCTTACTGTCGCAATCGACCCGCATCCTGACTCTCTCCTTGTTGGTAATTCCTTGATACATGCCCTGGTAACCCGCACTTGTAACATACACCTAACCCCAATCGGCACGGCCTATTTGGGTGATGACTTCCACACCTCTGACAGCTCAAAACATCAGAAGTAGCCGCTGCCCGTTTTCCCTTACCGTTTCTTTGGGACTCCTCACTCGTCGCAAAGTCATTTCGCCTTTGAGGAAAACGTTGTGGGTATCCTCTTCTCTTAAACTCTTGACCCCTTGTTGGGTATTCTTGATTGTGCTCCCTGCTGTGGGACTCCCGACGGTCATTCTTCGCCTCAACAGCCTTCCTCACACATTCTTCAGCAATACAGCTCTTGTTCACAAGTTCGGAGAAGACCCTAATCTCCATCGGTCCAACGGAGCTCAGGATTTCACTTCGAAGTCCTCCCTCATACTTAATACACTTCCATTCCTCGAAGTCTTCCGGAGCTCCCTGACACATGCGGGAAAACCTGAATAGCTCCTCAAATTTGTCTGTATACTCAGATACGGACATAGCACCTTGCTTCAGCTGCAGTAACTCCAATTCCTTGGCTGTCCTGGCAGAATTTGGAAAGTACTTCTTATAGAATTCCAGCTGGAAGGCATCCCAAGTGATAGGATCATTCCCCTGTTGTAGGAGACGTCGAGCCCCTTGCCACCAATGCGATGCTTCTCCCGTGAGCAGATAGGTAGCAAATTCAACACGTTGCTCTTCAGGCACCAACTGCGCTTGCAGTGCTCGCTCCATGGCCTGAAACCAAGTATCAGCTTCAGTCGGATCGGTGGTTCCCTTGAACTTAGGTGGATTAACCTTTAAGAAAGTTGCTAGTGTCATCGGGCCCTGAGCTACACTTTCACTATTGCCATTATTGTTTATCTGTTGCCCAAGAGCCTCCGCAGTGGCTTGCATAGCAGCAGCCATATTCTCCAACGCTGCCATAAGGTTTACCGGGTTATTCAGGTTGACTTCCGGTTCCTACGTACTAGTACGATCTCTCTCACGTCCCTGACTGGGTCCACGAGGCGCCATCTGGTTCCTATACACACCAAACAATCGATATCAAGTTGATCAGTCTCAATATCGGAAGTATAGTGCTTCAAAGTACCAAAGGTACACTCATGGACTTCATGCTAGATGTATCGGTTAGATACCCTAACTAGCACAGGCACAGACTCAGAGTATGCATTGAAGCATAAGCAGTTCCATCCCTCAGGCTCACGAGGACGAACTGCTCTGATACCATAATTTAACACCCTAATATTCAAATCCTTATGCTCGAGTCATAAGTCAATGATATTACGGTGGTACGACTCTCAGGTGGATTTTTTTAATATATAAATATAGGTAATTTCGAAAGGAATATTAAACGAGAAGCCTGAAAAGAGTAGAAATAAAATCGCGAAGACGTATCACTCACGTTTCGACAACGAAAAGTTAAACTGTGAAGCCGAACGCGATAAACGGACAAGGCATAAATGAGATTAAGAGATAGATAACGGATAGATATATATAACATAAGTAATAGCCACTAGTCGCGACCCGCGAAGTTTAGGCCGGCTAGGGTACAGTATGAAAGTAGTTGACAACAGTACATCCTAATCTCTCCCAAAGGAAACATAAGAGCCTCTATAGGCAAGTTCCAAAAGAGTTCAATACATAATATAATCTTTTCAAAACAAAGATGGAGAGATTCTAAGCAAAACACAAAGTAGAGAAAATAAAGATCTTCGCCGTCTCTCAGACGTACCACAGCTCACTTCTGAGCACTTGGACCTGTATCTGAAAAACAAGAGATATATACGGAATGAGAACCCCGGGCCCATGGGTTCCCAGTACGGTAAAAGTGCCAAATAAATACAATGCACTGCAATAAAAACTCACTAAGCATCCTAAACTCCTTTTCACCAATTATCCAGCCTAGATTCTCACTAATCCATAAATAGGCATCTGACGTAAGGGGATACTAAATCTAGTTCATGTTACACATGTTTCCCAATTCGCTGATTCTTTCACGAATCAGACTCAAAATCATAAGCAAAACCATTACCAGTTGTTCTGCCTCAGCAACTTTATATCAATACATCACACCATCGCCTGGAGCTAGTGAAATCACATCACTGCGTCTACCCAGGGGGCTCAAATGATCTCATTCAAAAATCATCATCATTATGCAATCGCATTATCAATTCATCTCATCAAGAACAGCCCCCAACATCCACCAACACCATCATGAGGGATCTCTCAGTTGTACAAACACAAGCAATACAGACAAGTAATACACAAATAAGGTACAAGTAGAACAAGTAGCATATAATCAGGTAACATAGCATATATGATATAGAAATCCAAAACAAATAGGCAAACCCAAACAATTCAAACATATGCAAATGATGTATGCCTGCCCTATGGCTGATGATATCATCTGTCGGTTATATAGCCAACCCGACACATCCTGGTAGCTAACCATGGACAGAAACACCCCTTGCGGAGCAAGTAGGTTTGAGCTACAACCCCCTTGTTACTACCCGCTCAGCCCAGAGCCAGTGGAACAACCACTACTACGGCTACTACCCAGGCGGGTGTTTAACAGCTCAACTTGGAGCCAGTGGAACAACCACTACTGCGGCTACTACCCAGGCGTCACAATCTCTGACCTGGAGCAAGTGGGATGAACCACAACCCTTGCTACTGCCCAGGTTTCACAATCTCTTACCTGGAGCAAGTGGGACGAACCACAATCCTTGCTACTGCCCAAGTATCTTAAGCATTAACCCGGAGCAAGCGGAACAAACCACAACCCTTGCTACTGCCCAGGTATCTTAAGCATATATTCATTCAATCTCAATTCAAATTATCAATCCTCATTGTTATCAAATCTCAAACATTAACCTGGAGCAAGTGGGACGAACCACAACCCTTACTACTACCCAGGTATCACAAATACATTCATTCAAAACTCCATAATTAAACTCATTTATCATAAACATCCTTTTCCGTCTCACACCCGGAGCAAGTGGACAACGCCACTGCCTACTACCCGGGGTTACACATCACATTTCAACATCTTCCATTATTATCCATTTAACACATTCATTCATTAATCATACATGCAATTATTCTCAGCCATAATCAATAATGGCTTTGCCGTGACCCGGCAATAACTCAGCCATCCGGCTCATGGTCCAATCAAGAACCAGCCATTTATCAATAAATATAGCCCTTCGGCTCATGGCATACACGGTACTCCCACCGTCATCCTCCATATCTCATATAATCATCGTTGATCATCATTGATCATAACTTTTCCCTTGCTTCACTCGCAAGTTACCACATCCCCTAGCTCCTTTCTCATTGCTAGGCATATCATAATGATTTAATACATAAGGGGTGAGATCGGAGGCTTAGAAGTATGAGATTTGGCTTTTAAAACTCAAATATCAACTTTGGCATGAAAACAGGGCCACGCGTACGCGTACTCCACGCGCACGCGTGGATGCCCACAAAGCTTATCGACGCGTATGCGTCATACACGCGGACGCGCAGATTGAAACAAAGCCAGACGATGCGTAAGCGTCAGCCACGCGTACGCGTGGGTGCATTTGCGCCCCAGGCACAAAACTGGCACAACTCTGGCACAACTCTCGGGAAAATGGCTGGGCATTGGGTGCAGCGCATCGACGCGCACGCGCACACCACGCGCTCGTGTGGATGGTGCCTTCTCGAAGAACGACGCGTACGTGCCAAGTGCGCCTACGCGTGGAGGGTCATTCTGCTAAAAATTTTCTAAGTTAAAAGCTGCAGAATTCACAGATTCAACCCCCAATCTTCCGACGGACATAACTTCCTCATTTTAAATCGTTTTTCACCCGTTCTTCGAACGGCATGGATATCCCGGATCCAATTTCATTTCTAAACAGATTTGGCACAAAACAAAGATCCGTAGTCCAAGTTATGTCCCGTCAAAGTATGCCCAAAAACCATATTTTCATATAAAACCACAAGGTGCCATTTTCAAAACAAGCCATTTTCAACTCTTTTCAAAATCAACCAAAACATGCCAATTTCAACCCTTTTTGAAACCAATCAAAATATACCAAAATCAACATCAAGCCTCCTCAACTCATACATTAACACCTTACCACAATTCACAAAACCGCCATATAACCATCTTTACCCATTTCAAACAAATGGCTAAATTACAAACATATCAACATGTCATACATTCTTCCTCATCCCAATTTCCAACAATACTATTCCAATCAACCATCATTATACATAACCAATATCATACTCACTATCACGTGGTTTCACCCCCAAATCAACCTTAATCATTTCTCAAGCATATATCACAACATACATATCTCTCATGCATTATCATACCATTAAGGCATCAATAATCATACTCACATATATGACCACATAATATATCTCAACCAAAATCAAACATACCTCATCTATACAATTTCACCCAAAATTACCAATTTCCACACTTCAACTCCTCAAACCTCATTATCCAATAACCAACCCAATCATTCATATATTCATTATATGAAATTCATCCAATCACTTGTGTCATCATACAATGCACACATCAACTTACCTCCCTTACCTCTTTCCGGCCTCCGGCCCAAAATTTACGGCCTCCGGCCCAATTTCACAATTTAAATGCATAAACCACAATTTAATACTCATTACCCAATACATCAAATTTTCAATACACCAAGCATACAAGGCCACACAATTCTCAACCCAATCATTAATTCACATTACATACCAACTATGCATATTAGCATCAACCATTTACACAATCCAAACTTAATCCTAGGGGCATCTAGCCTAGGAATTCTCATCACACCACACGGTACTTAAATGAAACTTAAACCGTACCTCTTGTAGCCAAATCAATTGAGTCCCTTCTTTAGAAGTCTCCACCAACCCTTAGCTCCAAGCTTCACCAAAGCTCCACAAGCAATACCAACCTCCCAATTGTGCATCAAAATCACCAAATACACTAACATAACCAATATCACATACATACATCAACCTAGGGCTCATAAAGATGATAAATCACAAGGGTTTGAGCACTTCTTACCTCAGCCCATATGAAGTAGGGATAGAACCCACTTAGAATCCATGTTGGAGTATCCCTAAACACCCAAAATCACAAGATTTCAACACTAACTTCTCAAAAACGTGTAACAGTGGGAAATTTCGAAAACTGGGCAGAGATGAATGCAATACTCACCACAAAACTTAGATAGAAATGTAGAGGATGAGAAGAGCGACGCGTGGCCACAAACAGCTCGTCAATCGGAGCTCCGTAGCTCAAGTTATGGTGATTTGAAGATCAAAGAGAGTTAGGTTTTCTCTCTTCTCTCCTCTCTTTTCTATTTCAGCGCCCCACCCTCTCTTTTAGGGTAAAAATGAGCTGAAATACTCATAACTAATGTTTATATATGTTGGGTCTTGGGCCCACTTAGGCCCAGTTCACTTATTTTTGTCCGTTGGCCCAATTTTGGACCAAAACCTTTAAGATTAGCGCTCTAAATCGCACTTCAAATATTTCTACCTCCCCTAATTATAATTCCTCATTTCTTAATCCTATTTACTCATAATCAATTTTTTCAGCTGCAGTACCAGACAGGTCTCAGCGGTACTGCCGGTCAAACTTTTACTGCGCGCTTTTACGCAGAAAACTATGTCTTCCGACTCAGAAAAATTCACTGAATCCAAATATCATATTGAAATCATCAAATTCCAATTGCCAAATCTTCCAGCCATATTCGCTCCTACTTAACTCATTATTTAATTAATTTCGGTTAGACCGGGTATTACATGTTCGACGCAATGCCACTAAGAGGATTGGATTGAATGGAGGAAGGTGGCTTCAGAGATTGGTGTTTGGGGTTCGAAGAGAGTAAAGAAATGGAGAGCAGGGGTGGTTCCTCTGTGTTTGAAATTGGAAGGTTTGACTTTGAAGAGAGTATCATGTTTAGGAAGAGAGTACCATTGCTTCTCTGCCTTATTAGAGGTAGAGAGTATGTCTAAATTAGTAAATTTACAATTTATAAATATTTTTTAATGTTTACTGTTAATAACGACTTAATTACAAAATCTAATATCGTATAAGGACCCAAATAAAAAAAAAGTATAAAAAACTAATTAAAAATTCGATAAAACCGGTAGAATAATTAAACCTTATTAGTATTATATTATCTTTAACAATATATAATGGCAAAACATGAAATTTGGTGTCCAAAATTTCTTTTTAATAGTATCCTTCTAATTAACTCCTCTATTTAACGTCAGTTCTTCAGTTTTAAAAAACTCCCACCAGTTTTTCTCACCTCATATTCATATTATTAGAGTAACTTCACACTTATCCACTTTGACATAACTTCACACCAATACGGCAACTCCATTTAAAGATATCATAAACAGAGATAGACACATTGCTGATATTTTGCCTCAAAAACTCTATCTAAATTAATTTTACAAAAAAAATACTATAGATTACTCCTAAAAATTATAAATTATAAGTAATAATTTTTTTGTTACATCCATAATAATAATATAATAATAATAATAATAATAATAATAATAATAATAATAATAATAATAATAATAATAATAATAATAATAATATATTATTATTATTATTATTATTATTATTATTATTATTATTATTATTATTATTATTATTATTATTATTATTATTATTATTTTATTTTAATGTACTCTTAGTAGCTATGTGTTATATAAGAAATTATTTCATTTTTAGTGAAATTAAAAAAATATTAATCTCATGTCAATAATATATATAATACAATATATTAAGTTTGATAATTATTCACTTAATAAATTTATGCTTTTATTAATGTTTGAATTATTTTTATTATGGTACTATTTTAATGTGCTCTAAAATTTTATCATGTATTTATAATTTTGATAATAATTATTCTTAGAAGAAATATTAATTTTATTTCTTAATTTTTTTGGCCTTGACAATGTTGAATAATTAATATTAAAATATTTAGATAATTCAAAAAATATTATTAAAATAAAGATATTAAAATATAATAAATAAAATTGTTAATTTAACATTTATTAATAGATAACTAAAAGAATAAAATAATTATTGTATAAATAATAGAAAATAATTTGATAATATACAGGTTACTTTAGATAACCAAAATAAAGTAAAATAAGCAACAAAAGAAGATATAAAATTCTACTTTTCGTTATGTGGTACAAAAATAATATAATAATATAATAAACTGTAATGTTTTGAGGAATATGAAACTTAATGTTATCCTTTTAAGATTTCTTTATCTTTTTATTTTAATTTTATTAAAAAATACTAATATCATTTAACTTTAATTTTTAACTTTTAAGATAAATAAAAAGATGTGATCTTTTATGTATTATATAATTTAAAAAATATTTATTATAGAGAAAGTTAAAAATATTGTGGAGAGAGAGATTAAGAAAGAGGGTGAGAAAGGGAGAGAGAGAAAGTTAAAAATTTTTAACTAATAAAAAAGAATCACCACCGTGACACCATCAACCTATTAAATTTGAGTTATATCAAGTGAAGATTAAGAAACAAATTAGAATTATGATTTCAAAATTTTTTGTCTCTCTTTATATAGTGTTTCAAATGAAGTAACTATTTTTTATGGATAGTATTTAAATGACAAACAAAATAGTAAGAAGATTTGCATTAGATTATGAAAACTGATGTCATCCTTATAGTACGATTACATTATTTCAAAATATGCAAAATAAAATAATAAAGTATAGTTTAATTAATTTACACAATAAAGCAAATATAAAACTTATATAATAGCAGTCAAATGTGAAAAGTAATGACAGTCTTCTGTTCTAAAGTATTATATTAAATTGCAACTTAAATTTATAATTATTAGTTAAAAATTTACAATAATGTACTATTTTTTATTATATTAGTTAAAAATAATGTATTTTGATATTATTTTTATGGATTACTGACATCAAATTTTGATAATTTGAGCACAAATTTTGAATATTTTTTGTCTTAAATTTTGTGTTAATAGAACAGTAAGACAACTTAACACGTACATCAAGAAAAATTTATTGTTTTTATACATTTAGATATTAAAAAAATACAAAAATGAATTCTTTTAACATTTTAACGACTCATAAAAGTTAACAGAATGGATGATTATAGATTAAAGTAATGGACAAGATTAAAAGTTGCGATAATGAAACTTTGTGATAATTAATTACGATCGGATGAAGAGAATGTGGAAGGAAAAGAAAAAAATGAAAAAGGAGAACAAGACAATATATACAACAGTGGCGGTGAGACAATGACAGGTATGTATATAGAGAATAATAGGAAGAGAAAATAATAGTGTGTGATACAATGAGGAGATATAATAAAAGTATAAATTAATAATTTTGAAAAAAGTAATAAAATTAAAGATAGTTTAATAAATTAAATATAAAATTAAAAAATAAAATATTTTTTATTTATTAGAATTATGTATGAAGATAAAAAATATTTTAAATATAAATTTTTATCTTTGCGTCATTAAATACTGTTAAAAAAATAAATAAATAAATAAACTTATATAATATTTATACATACTTACTTTGTAAATATTTATCTTGATTTTGTTACACATAATAACAATATAATAATATTTTTAATATCTTATTTAATTTAAATTTATAATTTTTATACATTCTAAAAGTTATATATATTTAAAAATAAAAAAAATAAAATTATTATTATACAGTTATTGTTGTGGTTATTGTTGTTACTACTTTTGTCTACGGCAGACTATCAAGACTTTGTTGCCTAAAAACCTGATCCACTAGAAATCTACAACGAGAGCTCTGCAGCCGCAGTAGCAACAACCGAGTACATTCACGTCTCACGAATAGGCAAAATGAAATGACACTCTACATTGTTGTTTACTTTAGTAGAACAATGGAGGCTTGAAACACACACGTTTCACCTTTCACTGGTGAAGTCACTATCACCCTAGACGACATGTTGCATATTTTTGTCCTGCTAGTTAATGGCCAACCCATGACGGGCAAATCGGACAGGAGTCATTCATTCTTGGTAGACAAATATATACTAGTTTTTGATAGGTAAGTCGGTCCGCACGATTATACGTTGGGGCAAGTAAACTTAGCATGGTTCAGCACTGTAGAGACACTAAGAAATTAGACACCCAAGAATCTATTGAGCAATATGTCTGGTATCACATATTCGCTTGCTTAGAACTGTGGTGATTTTCGACAAATCGACCAATTCGCTTAACTCGAAGTTTTTACCTCTATTTCGACAATTCAATTATATTTGTACTTACAGTTGGGGGCAGCTTGTTTGGCAAATCTATACAGATCGTTGTATCGTACATTGAAATATAATTGTAAGGCGATGGATAACCCCCTTATACAGCTGTTTGTTTATGCGTGGGAGCATATGTCGTGGATAGCACCTGCTCCCTATGATAAGCCTAAAGTTGTTGCTGTACAAATTAGTCAACAATAATAGTTATATTTTTCATGTGCAATTTCATCCTTTTTATATTTTAAAAATTGATTCTAACTAATGTAAACTAATTTAGGTGGAATCATCATGGCGATTAAGAAATTATGTGCCAAGGTTTATGATGCAATTTAGACAAAATTTAGATGACATAGGTATGAACGATGTACATGCTAATGATTTATTTTAATATTATTTAAGTTTAATAAGTTAATTGATTGTTGTCGCATTTATTATTGTGCAGTTTATATGGCGGCCACATGTGGGACTTAATGTGCCTGGGGACTTATAGTTAGATTGTAGATGTGCTCTACAAAGTATCTGTTGGTGTTCTTTGAGTGTATCGAATCACACCCAATAGACTGAGTGAGATGCCATTTCGGGCTTCCACAACCTCCATCAGACGATCCATTCTAGATTGGAGAAGCTCACTGCAGGCGGTTGATTGGAATACAGTGCCATGGAAAGGTATTAGGTCGACATGTGGAATAATCAGCGCTACCTTCACTTGTAAAAAAGAGATAAAACTGACGACTTTCATCCTTCTCCAGTGTCTATAATTGGTACACGTGATAGTATGACAATCACTAAGATTGTCAGTAAAAAATCCACAGGGAGACCCTGAGACAAACCAACCACAGTTGCCGCCACTGCATGCATAACATCAGTTTTCGCTTTATAGACAACAACATCAGTTTAGCTTTTTGACCCGCTATCCTCCTATCTATTTTATTCTTGGTGCTGAAATATTTTTGAGACTGCTTATAAAATCTCAAGAAAGGAAGACTATTCGAGGTATTAAGATTGCAAGACAAGCCCCAAAGATCTCTCACCTTTTCTTTGCGGACGATATCATAATTTTTGCGAGAGCATCGAACCAAGACATAATAGAGATCAAGAACATCCTTTAATCCTACCAACGGGATTCCGGACAAAGAGTTAATTTGGACAAATTTGAACTCTCCTTTAGCCGAAATGTGCCTCCTCTCAGACAAAAGCTTATACAAGAATGGTTAGAGATAAAGGCAGTGAAGAATCACTCAAAATATTTGAGAATTCCAATCTTCGTGGGTAGGTCAAAGAATCATATTTTTGGATTTGTGCAAGATCGAATTTGGAAGAAGTTAAAAGGATGGATGAAAAAGTGCCTTTCTAAAGTGGAAAAAGAAGTGCTCATCAAATCTATTTCCCAAGTCATACCTTCATACATTATGGGGTGCTTTCAACTTCCCAAGAGTCTCTGCCAACATATCAAAAGCGTCATTAGCAAATTCTACTGGGGGAGCAAAAATGGAGAGAGAAAGATTCATTGGATAAAGTGGTCAAAGCTATGTGCATCTAAAGAGGAAGGGGAAATAGGCTTTAGAAGTTTTGAAGCTTTCAACCAAGCGCTCATAGCCAAGCAAGGTTGGAGACTCATCAAGAATCCTGTAAGACCCAAAACTTTTGAAAAGTCTTATTATGATCAAGTTTCAAATCATATGGTTATTTATAGCCTTAATTTCAGAAATTATTTTATTAAAGGTAATTAAGGCAAGTTTTGATTTATTGGATTTGAGATGAGTTATGATTATTATCCAATTTTATAATTATTGGATTATTTTCTATATTTGAATTATAAAGTTAGCAGTTATGAAATAATAAGGATTTTAAATGATTTGGATTAAATAATTAATATTTTAAATATTAATACTTCTACTTTGGAAAATAAAGGATTTAATTATATTATTTTTAGTTATTTGATTTGGACCTTTTATTGAAAATAATTTCTGAAAGTGATGAACAAATAGTATTTTCTATAGGTAATTAGTGTTGGATTTAATTGAGTTTCAATTACTATATTATCCCTATTTTTAAGTGAAATTACAAAATTACCCTTGTACCTAATTTTACCCTAATCCTAAAACTCAACACACACAACCCTAACCCTGAAAATCCTACCCGGTAACCCGGTTCCCCTAAACCAAACACACACCGCTGCACTTAACACTATGGCAGCAGCTGCTGCAAACCAGATGAAGAACAAAAGAAAGAAGGGGTTAGGAGGAAACAGGAAGAAGTAGAGAGGGGAGGATCTCTGACTGTTGATCAGAGGAGAGCGAAGGGGACCTCGCCGCCGTGTTCAGCCCGCTGCGTGCCCTGCCGCGCCTCGCTGCCAGTACCGTCATTGTCACCATCGATGGAGGAGAAGGGGGAGAGCGCTCGCGAGGAGCTGCTACAGAAGCCACCGCCGTGCACCCTCGTGCTGTCGCTGGAGATCTGGCCGTCAACGCCGATCATCCTTGCGCCGCGTCAGAGACAGAGCTGCAAACTGGAGGGAGCGCGACCCACAGCCACCAACAGAGAAGAAAGAGCACGCGGGAAGGTGAAGCCGCCGCTGTCACCGTCGCGTGTGGAGCTGCCGCCGCGCTTGACCTCTGTTGCTGTTACACTTTGACCGCCGCCATTCATGCCGCTGTCGAGCCGCGTCGGAAGGAAAACGCCGCCGCCGTGCGCTGTTAGAACTTATGGAGTTGTGTTGAAACTCGCTGCGAGAAGAGGAAAAGACTAGGGCCAGCGCCATTATGCCTGGTAAGGACCTGCAGCAGCTGCTGCTCTTGCTCCGTTCTGCTTTATTCTGCCCTCTGTTTAATGGTTATCCTTGTTTCCGTTCTGTCCGCTAGAGCTGTTGCCGTCGATTTGGAGTTGCTGCGGAATGGGGCCACTAGGAGAGTAGTGCTGCTGCTAAACCACAGGCTCTGCGGCCGAGACTTTGCCACCGAAGAACACTCTTTCGTTGATCCACCAGAGCTTCTGGCCACCGCCGGAGCTGTTGCCGGGGCCGGTTCAAAATCGCAGCTGCTTTGTGTTGTTATTCCGGTAAGAGATTATGTTTCGAAAAGCCTCGCGTTAGTATTTTGTTGTGTATAGTTGATGAATATGAATTCTGATAGCGTGGGGTCGAGTTCTGATTATTGTATGTTGCGATTAGTGTTGCTATGGTTATTGCGAATGTGGCTTGAAGCTGAGGTTGCGGTTGTTGTTGATTTCGAGTTGAGGCGGAAAGGACTCTGTGAGACGTTTGGGTTATGGATTTGCGTTTTGAGGTAGGGGCGCTTTCCAAAAACTATGTGTTATGTATTGGAATTATTACATATGGATACTGATGTGAGATATTGTGTATTTAGTGATTGTATCTGCCTTATGTATTATTTGATTGACTCGACTGATTATGGATGTTGATTGGGCTGAATTGTTGTGCGGCTTTGTGAAATGCAATGTTTGAAGTTGATTCTTTAAAGATTTGAATTTGAGTTTAATCCGTTGAGGATTGATTTGATTTGAGTTAATTGTTTTGATGATTCAAAAAGTCGAATGCACTTTTGAATTCAGCCTGGTTTATTTTAATTGATTTGGTTTTGGACAAATGATTTATTATTGAACCATTTCTTTAAAGCTTTGGAAATGAGTTATATCGATTGATATTGAGTTGATTTTGAAATGGTATCCTTGAGATACGCCACTGAGGCGATTGTTGGATTTAGCTCGCTTTAAATTGATTTCTAGTTTTGAGCTGTTGAAAAGGAATGAGAAATGGTTTAGTTGGGACCCGAACCGGGTGGCAAAAGTCCAAGTTTTAGGGGAGGTGCTGCCGAAATTTCTATAAAATCCTACACTTGTTTGTAAGGTTATTTAGAAAGGGTTGGATTTGAGAAATTGTATTATTGATTTATTAAAAGGATATTTATGTTTTCAAGCTTAATTCATTTGATGAACCTTATACATTGAGTTCGGCTTATTTAGAACTGAACTATTTTTACCGTTTGAGTCACTGAAGGAAAGAATGATGCTTTAATATTGATTTCAATATAAAAAGGAATTTTTAGTGATTTTTAAAGGAACCTAGACTTTTGATTGAGTAATCAAGTTTGAGGCATTTTGGAAGAGTTGGAAAAATGGGTTCCAAAAAGAAACCTGAAAGTGGTTTGATTCAAATGAACCGGTTCCGTTTCAAATGAGTTGATTTTTGGACCGGGTTGGAACTTGTGATTTTGTATGATCGGTTTTATAATAATTCAGTTTTATTTACTTGAACCGAGGATTTATGATTTTAAGAGTTTCAATGAATTTTAAGGAATTTATATAAGTTGACCTTCCCTAAAGACTTGGGACTCTGGCAAGAAACTTTTGTTTTAAAATCCCATTGTTGGATGGATGATTTTGAATGTTCCCAAAATGAGTCTTTACTTTCCATGGTTTTGGAAGTTTTGAACAGAGAATGCCGAGAGTGGCTTTGTTTTAAAAAGGGAACTCACTTTGAGTAAATTTGGCTTATGAGCCTGAGATGATTTGAGAAATGAGATCTTTAAAGCCAAGGCTGAAAAGAGTTGAAATTTGATTTCAAAGTGAAATGGCTTGAGAAAAGTGATTTATGGCTTAAATGCCGGTTTTTATGAATTTGATGATATTGAATGATGGAAGTACTGTCTTTGTTATGGGCCAGAATGGCTATGTATGATTATAAATATTGGCTGGTTCTGGATTGAACCGTGAGCCGGAATGGCTGTGTGTGATATTGATTTATGGCTGATTATCGAATGAGCTATAAGCCGTAAGGCCGATTATGAATTATGAATTTAAGTCGAAGGGCTGTATTTATTGATAAGTTGATTGGTTCTGGATTGAACCGTGAGCCGGATGGCTGAGATGGATGGTGATCCATGGTTGAATATATGTGCATGTATGCAATTGAATGATTTGTGAATTTAAGCCGAATGGCTGAGATGAAAGTTGTAAGCGGGTATGCTTGCGTTTTCTCTCTGGTTGTAAGGGTGACAGGGCACCGATACCCTCTAATGGCGACAGGGCGCAGATACCCTCTAATGGCGACAGGGCGCATATACCCTCTAATGGCGACAGGGCGCATATACCCTCTAATGGCGACAAGGCGCAGATACCCTCTAATGATAATAATGCGCAACAGAGAGACTGTATCCGGGTTAGCTACCGGACACGTCGGGTTGGCTTGGTAACCGACAGATGATATCATCAGCCACTAGGAACAGGCATGCATCATATGCATCTATGTGACATTGTTTGGGTATGCATATTGTACTTGGTTTGCCTATGTGATTAACTGCTAATTGTTCTACTTGCAATAACTGTTTGTTTGTGTTTGCATCTTCCTACTTGTGTTTGCATCTGGAACTCTGTTGGTTTGTGGTGGATTGGTTATGGTTGGATTGTTTGGGCCTAGGGCCGTGGTTGAATGAGATGGACCGGTGGTTAATTTCGGTTTCGTGGTTCTGGTTTGGAATAAGATATGAAAGGTTATTTTGGTTCAGTATAGATAAACCTTTTTGAAATGCTTTGATGTTTTGAGAATTGAACAGTTCCTCTTTCAAAAAAGATTTCTGACTTTATTTTATTGTAAACTGTTGTTTTTGAAAAGAGGCATAAGATGGCTATTAATCACTGGTACGGTTTATCTTCATGTATCCTATTACAGTAATTCCCAAAAAACCCTCTACTGAGAACCCTTTCGAGGATGATGTTCTCACCCCTTACATTTTTCCCCTTTCAGGATATGGGCGCAGAAGTTACAAAGAATTTATTTAGTTATTGTTGTGATGTTCTGTATTGCTTTGGATTATTAATTATTGTACCCTCGCCTTTATCTTGATATATTCTATAAGAGGGATAGGGATTGTATTCGCTAATGTCTGTAGTATTAGTTATATATATGTATGTATATATATGGATGTACTCTTTATGAGTTTTCGTAAGTTGTATGGTTTCTTTGGATGTACGTTATCGAACGAAAGTATTTTTGGGAGCGGTATTGCGGTTTAAAATTTTTAAACAGGCTCATATTTTAGTATTAAATAGTATAAGTGTCGTCGTAATGTCCGAGCTATCAGAGTTGCACAGCCGGAAGCGTGAGCTTTGGTAGTTAGGGTGTTACATTATGGTATCAGAGCAGTTCTTCCTGTAGAGCCTGAGGAATGGACTGACTATGATTCAATTGCATACTCTGAGCTTTTGTCATGTATTAGGTCTTGTCGAATGACGAGAATTAGAGCTTTATGCACATGACGATCTATTGATCAACGCTGTTAGTCTTGCATTGCATAATTCTTGGTAGTAAGTTTGGCCGGCTTAATACTAGTGAATTTTGTATATGAAAGCACTAATGAGTTATCATAGATGAAATCCGAGTTTTGAGTTAAGCGGATCGCGGGTTCTGGGAACGTTGAAAAAACTTTTCTCGAGGCTGCTCAGTTATGTATCTTGAATTCTGTTCGAGTCGACCTATTCTTTCATAGCCTAACTTGAAGTTCTTGTTTGCTAACCCCCTTGAAAAGTAATTTGATGTTTCCGCTCTGTTTCTCTATTCATATGCAATCTCGTTTGACCTTAAGTGCATATGCTTGCTTAGAATCCTTGTTGCATCTATCTTCCTCTGTTTGAATTCTTCTTGATTCATGTATTCTTCGATATAGCTTTGAACTTGTCTTGATGCGCTGTGCCTTTTACTCCGGATTTTGAGTTCATTATTAGAGAGATTGTTGATTCAATTGTTCTCTTATTTAACAGTGATTACAGCCAATTTTTGAGATTTTTATGAAAATTTCTGTTGAATAGATATATACTATATATGAACTTTGAAGATTTCTTATACAGTTTAATAACTATTTATCTCTAATATCTTGCCTGTACTTTTACTGGTTTACGGAACTACATTTACTTTAAAGTACAATTTGAATTTCTAGTAAATTTTACTATAGTTCCAAGGCGCATCTTCATTTGATTATGTATTTGGGTATTTTTTAAATTTTGAAAGAAAGGATTTTTCACTTTTATTCCGGTTGAGTTTCAGTTGATAAGCCTTACTTAACTTATTTTGAATTGAGTTTGATTTAGCATGCTATATGGTTTATGCCATTATTGTTCTTTTGAAAGTGTTGGACTCATAGCTTTCCTCCTATGAACGGACTAAATTCTCTAGTAAACCTTCCATCTCTATGAATGTCATACTTGGCTTTATTTTTAACTAATCTTTTGCACCTTGTGAACATTACCATTGGTTTTGGTTCTCCTTCTCTTGTAAATTTCATCCTTATGTGAATCATTTTGATTCGTTTCAAATTAGTGCATCGTTTATCTTCTCATTGTCTCTAACAGAGTTTTTAATCAAAGATTTATCCTTGAGGAGTTACTAATGATTGAGTTGTCTTTTCCTATGATTTTTGTATTCTTTTGAATCAAGTGAAAGCTGGTTTGATGTCTCACGCCTAGTGGATCTTGTTTTAACTATTTTGATTTAAGATTCATTCTTTTATGGCTTGACTCCTTTTAAGTACATTCTAATCTCCTTGAATATCCTTCTGAGATGGTGATTTCAAGAACATTTTGGAGTCTTGTTTTGAACTTTTAAAGAAGTTTTGAATTCTCTTTGAAGAAATTCTAAAAGGAATTTATTTTCTGTTGCTTGATTGAGATTGAAACCATTATTCGATTTTGACGAAATTGTTCTTAAAGTTGGCATGCGCTATTTTAAATGAGGTTTTGAAAAGTTTCCTTGTTTAGTGGAAACCGGTTCGTTTGTAACGCACCACTTATTTCCTTTACCAAATTGTAAGCAAATTTTTACTTCAGAATTTCCTTTCTAAAAAGAGTTTAACTTCCTCTTTCAGTCTCGCTATAATGTTATACACGCTTGTTTGAATATGGACTTTGGGAATTTTTGAACAAGCATTTAATTTCTCTTCCGAGTTTTATGATTGCTTTTGGTTAAGTTGTGCACCTAATTATCTTTCTAACATATTTGAGGAAATATTTTAGCCTTTAGCCAAACCTGTGTGCACCTTGTTTTTAAAATTCTGCATGATCTGTTTCAACATAAAATTGTATTACAGCAAAGCCACGTTATTGCTTTTGTTATTCTCTTGGAGAATGTTTGTCACTTAACTTTTCTTCTAAATTGCGAAGTGATTTTTCCGCAAGTTTTCGATCCTTTTGTGAACAATGTATTTGGAAGTATTTTTAATTATGCTCTTGAGTTCTGTGAGCTTGGCTTGGGTCTGAGATATTCTTTTCTGTAACCTCTTATTTCTTCGACTCATCTTGAAATTGTTTCAAACTAATGCGCTGATTCTCCTTCCTATTGATCCTAATGAATTGCCTTGATCCAAGGGTTATCTTGAAGTTGTCAATTGAATTGAGTCTAGCAAACTTCATTGCTTGAGTGTCCTTGTTTATCTGGAATTGGATACATTCTCTCAAATCTGAGTACTATCCTTGACATTTGACTCTCCTTTTTAAATCTTGTATCCTTCTGAGTAGACTCGAGAATTGTTTTGATATCACGTGCGACTTGTAGACGTAGTAGCGCGACGCGTTAGTTCTTTAAGACGTGATATATGTATACGGAAGGTGAAATGATAGGTGTACCATGTTATGAGTTGTGGGTGTTTAGTCCTTTGCAAGCGAGTTTGCGGGTGTTAGGCTTATGTTTTGCTATGAGATTGTAAAATGATTAGTGGAGTTGGGAAATTGAAGTTCTGAAGTGGGAACAAGATTTGTCAGCGAACATTATGCCGCTATTTAGATACCAACATGCCTTGCAGCCTTTTACCACACTAATTACCACTTTGCTTTGTGAACGCCTATTTTGATTTGCACCCTATTTTGGCACCTCAAGTTTTTGTAAAGCCTTGAGATCATATGACCTTGTGCATTGAGCCTATCTTGTAATGTTCGCTTTGCAATCACACTCCTACCTTTGTATCTTTATGCATACGACCATCCAAGTATTTGAAAACCGTATATATGTTTATATGTTGAGATATTTTTACTTTTTCCTTAAATGTGTTCAAGGGTGAACTGTTATGAAATTTCTTTCATTTTGTATCAATTTTCGAGGGCGAAAATTTTTATAAGGTGGGTAGAATGTAAGACCCAAAACTTTTGAAAAGTCTTATTATGATCAAGTTTCAAATCATATGGTTATTTATAGCCTTAATTTCAGAAATTATTTTATTAAAGGTAATTAAGGCAAGTTTTGATTTATTGGATTTGAGATGAGTTATGATTATTATCCAATTTTATAATTATTGGATTATTTTCTATATTTGAATTATAAAGTTAGCAGTTATGAAATAATAAGGATTTTAAATGATTTGGATTAAATAATTAATATTTTAAATATTAATACTTCTACTTTGGAAAATAAAGGATTTAATTATATTATTTTTAGTTATTTGATTTGGACCTTTTATTGAAAATAATTTCTGAAAGTGATGAACAAATAGTATTTTCTATAGGTAATTAGTGTTGGATTTAATTGAGTTTCAATTACTATATTATCCCTATTTTTAAGTGAAATTACAAAATTACCCTTGTACCTAATTTTACCCTAATCCTAAAACTCAACACACACAACCCTAACCCTGAAAATCCTACCCGGTAACCCGGTTCCCCTAAACCAAACACACACCGCTGCACTTAACACTATGGCAGCAGCTGCTGCAAACCAGATGAAGAACAAAAGAAAGAAGGGGTTAGGAGGAAACAGGAAGAAGTAGAGAGGGGAGGATCTCTGACTGTTGATCAGAGGAGAGCGAAGGGGACCTCGCCGCCGTGTTCAGCCCGCTGCGTGCCCTGCCGCGCCTCGCTGCCAGTACCGTCATTGTCACCATCGATGGAGGAGAAGGGGGAGAGCGCTCGCGAGGAGCTGCTACAGAAGCCACCGCCGTGCACTGGTGCACGAAATTGCAATCACACTTTTGCAATCCCACACAACTAACCAGCAAGTGCACTGGGTCGTCCAAGTAATACCTTGCGTGAGCAAGGGTCGATCCCACGGAGATTGTCGGCTTGAAGCAAGCTATGGTTATCTTGTAAATCTTAGTCAGGATATCAGAAATTATCAGGATTGATTGTAAAAAGCAAAAGAGCATGAAAAAGGTACTTGTTTTGCAGTAATGGAGAATAGGTTGAGGTTTGGAGATATTCCATCTTCTGAATCTCTGCTTTCCCACTGTCTTCTTTTTCAAACACGCAAGTCTCCTTCCATGGCAAGCTGTGTGTAGGGTTTCACCGTTGTCAGTGGCTACCTCCCATCCTCTCAGTGAAAGCGATTGCATATGCTCTGTCACAGCATAGCGGAATTCATCTGTCGGTTCTCAATCAGGCCGGAATAGAATCCAGTGATTCTTTTGCGTCTGTCACTAACGCCCCGCCTTCAGGAGATTGAAGCACGTCACAGTCATTCAATCATTGAATCCTACTCAGAATACCACAGACAAGGTTTAGACCTTCCGGATTCTCTTGAATGCCGCCATCAGTCCTAGCTTATACCACGAAGATTCCGATTAAAGAATCCAAGAGATATCTACTTAATCTAAGATAGAACGGAGGTGATTGTCAGTCACACGTTCATAGTTGAGAATATGATGAGTGTCACAGATCATCACATTCATCCGGGTTAAGAGCAAGTGATATCTTAGAATGGAAGCAAGCATGATTGAATAAGAAACAGTAGTAATTGCATTAATCCATCAGGACACAGCAGAGCTCCTCACCCCCAACCATGGGGCTTAGAGACTCATGCTGTGGAAGTACACAAGAAACGTGTAAAAAATGTCATGAGGTCATAAGGTACGGATACAATGTCAAAAGGTCCTATTAATAGTAAACTAGTATCCTAAGGTTTACAGAAATGAGTAAATGACAGAAAAATCCACTTCCGGGCCCACTTGGTGTGTGCTTGGGCTGAGCATTGAAGCTTTTATGTGTAGAGACGTTTTCTGGAGTTAAACGCCAGCTTTCATGCCAGTTTGGGCGTTTAACTCCAAATTTTATGCCAGTTCCGGCGTTTAACGCTGGAATTTCTGTAGGTGACTTTGAGCGCCGGTTTGGGCCATCAAATCTTGGGCAAAGTATGGACTATTATATATTGCTGGAAAGCCCAGGATGTCTACTTTCCAATGCCGTTGAGAGCGCGCCAATTGGGCTTCTGTAGCTCCAGAAAATCCACTTCGAGTGCAGGGAGGTCAGAATCCAACAGCATCTGCAGTCCTTTTCAGTCTCTGGATCAGATTTTTGCTCAGGACCCTCAATTTCAGTCAGAAAATACCTGAAATTACAGAAAAACACACAAACTCATAGTAAAATCCAGAAAAGTGAATTTTAATTAAAAATTAATAAAAATATACTAAAAACTAACTAAAAGATACTAAAAACATACTAAAAACAATGCCAAAAAGCATACAAATTATCCGCTCATCACAACACCAAACTTAAATTGTTGCTTGTCCCCAAGCAACTGAAAATCAAAATAGGATAAAAAGAAGAGAATATACTATAGACTCCAAAATATCAAAGGAACATAGCTCCAATTAGATGAGCGGGACTAGTAGCTTTTTGCCTCCGAACAGTTTTGGCATCTCACTCTATCCTTTGAAGTTCAGAATGATTGGCATCTATAAGAACTCAGAACTCAGATAGTGTTATTGATTCTCCTAGTTAAGTATGATGATTCTTGAACATAGCTAGTGTATGAGTCTTGGCTGTGGCCCAAAGCACTCTGTCTTCCAGTATTACCACCGGATACATACATGCCACAGACACATAATTGGGTGAACCCTTTTAAATTGTGACTCAGCTTTGCTAAAGTCCCCAATTAGAGGTGTCCAGGGTTCTTAAGCATACTCTTGTTGCCTTGGATCACAACTTTATTTCCTTCTTTTTCTTTTTCTTTTTCTTTCTTTTTTTTTCGAAATTTTTTTTTTCACTGCTTTTTCTTGCTTCAAGAATCAATTTTGATGATTTTTCAGATCCTCAATAACAGTTCTCTTTCTCCTCATTCTTTCAAGAGCCAACAATTTTAACATTCTTAAAACAACAAATTTAAAAGACATATGCACTGTTCAAGCATTCATTCAGAAAACAAAAAGTATTGTCACCACATCAAACTAATTCAACTAGTTTCAGAGATAAATTTCGAAATCCTGTACTTCTTGTTCTTTTGTGATTAAAACATTTTTCTTTTAAGAGAGGTGATGGATTCATAGGACATTCATAGCTTTAAGGCATAAACTTAAATTTTATTAATTATGAATTAAGAACAAGACTCAAATATAGATATAAGATGAGACTAAAAATAAAAATAGAAAACAAAACAAGAAAAACGAAAAAATAGGCTCCTAATGATAGAGGTTTTCACAGAGTTAGGACTCAACAACCTTGATTTTGAGAAGTGGATGCTCCCTCAGCTTGAGAGGAGAACTTTTGGCGTTTCATCTCTTGAATTTCACGCCCCTGCTTCTCTTGTTCCTTCAGCAATTTGCAGAGCATGCAGTTCTGATTCTGCTGTTCTTCCTTCAGTTGCTCCATAGTTTCTTGCAACTTGGTGATAGATGCTTCTAGGCTGGACCAGTAGTCAATTCTTGGGAATTCAGGGAGGAATTCCTGCGCCCTCCTCTTGATGGAGTTGTCTTGCACTTGTCCTTCCATTGACTTCTTGGTGATTGGGTGTTCAATGGGTATGAACTCATCTACTCCCATCTTCACCCCAGCCTCTTTACAGAGCAAGGAAATCAAGCTTGGATAAGCCAATTTGGCTTCAGTGGAATTCTTGTTTGCAATTGTGTAGATCTCACAAGCAATCACATGATGGACCTCCACTTCTTTTCCAAGCATAATGCAATGAATCATCACTGCCCTCTTGATGGTGACCTCAGAACGGTTGCTAGTGGGCAATATGGAACGCCCAATGAAGTCTAGCCAACCTCTTGCAATTGGCTTGAGGTCTCCCCTCTTGAGTTGGTTTGGGACACCCTTAGAATTGGTTATCCACTTAGTTCCAGGGAGGCATATGTCCTCTAGAACTTGATCCAACCCCTTATCTACTCTCACCATCCTCCTATTAAAGGAATCAGGATCATCTTGCAGTTGAGGTAACTTGAAGATTTCTCTTATTTTGTCCAGATGAAAGTATATAACTTTCCCTCTGACCATGGTTCTGTAGGTATGGTAAGCGGTTCCAGTCATTCTCTGCTTATCTGTTAGCCACAGATTTGAGTAGAATTCCTGAACCATGTTCCTTCCAACCTTTGTCTCAGGATTGGTTAGAACTTCCCATCCTCTGTTTCGAATTTGCTCTTGGATCCCCGGATATTCATCTTCTTTTAGATCAAATTTAACTTCCGGGATCACTGACCTCAGACCCATTATTTTGTGATAATGGTCTTCATGTTCTTTGGTTAAGAACTTCTCTTCATTCCAAAGATTCTTTGGATTATTCTCTTTCTTGCCTCTTAAATTGGTTTGTTTTCCCTTAGGAGCCATGATATTGATGAATCTTGGCTTAGTGATCACGGAAAAGCACACCAAACTTAGAGGTTTGCTTGTCCTCAAGCAAAAGAAAAGAAAGAAGAGAGAGAGAGAGAAAGAGGAAATTCGAATGGTGTGGGTAAAGGGGGTTCCAAACGTGAATTTATAAGGGAGGGGAGAAGAGATTTCGAAAAAATAAAAATTTGAAAGGAGATTTGAGAAGATATGAAAAGAAATTGAGAAAAGGGTGAGTTTTTGAAGAAGATTTGTGATTAATTTGAAATAGATTTGAAGAATGGTTTTGATTTGTGAAGATTTGAAAGTGAATGATGAAAGGTTGAAGTGCATTTATGTAGAAGAGTATGGTTAAAAAGAGGAAAGTTTGAAAAAATTTGAGTTGAAAACAAAAATGTGGTCCCCCCACCTTTCTGGCGTTAAACGCCCAGAATGGCACCCATTCTGGCGTTTAACGCCCATTTGTTACCCCTTTTGGGCGTTTAACGCCCAGCCAGGTGCTCTGGCTGGCGTTAAACGCCAGAAATCCTTTGTCACTGGGCGTTTTTTTAAAACGCCCAGGATGCTGCACACCTGGCGTTAAACGCCCAGAATGGTGCACATTCTGGCGTTTAACGCCCAAAATGGCACCATTCCTGGCATTAAACGCCCAGAATGGTACCCATTCTGGCGTTTAACGCCCAAAATGCCCCTTACTGGCGTTTTTTCGCCAGTAAGCTCATTTTCTCTGCTTTTTGAGCTGAATCCTTCTGTAACTCTGTGAATTCCTTCATTTTCGATACTTGCCTCTGTAAGAACTAATCATATACCTTCCTAATGACTGGGTTGCCTCCCAGCAAGCGCTTCTTTACTGTCTTTAGCTGGACTTCTGCTAAGAATCACTCAAGTCTCAGTCTTGAGCATTCCTGCTCAAAATTGCTTTCAAGATAATGCTTGATTCTCTGTCCATTAACAATGAACTTCTTGTCTGAATCAATATCCTGAAGCTCAACATATCCATATGGTGACACTCCTGTAATCACATACAGACCCCTCCACCGGGATTTGAGTTTTCCTGGAAACAGTTTGAGCCTAGAGTTGAAGAGCAGAACTTTTTGTCCTGGCTCAAAGACTCTGGTTGACAATCTCTTGTCATGCCACTTCTTTGCCTTTTCCTTATAAATTTTTGCATTTTCAAAGGCATTGAGTCTGAACTCCTCTAGCTCATTTAGCTGGAGCAGTCTTTTCTCACCAGCTAACTGTGCATCCATGTTTAGGAATCTGGTTGCCCAGTAGGCTTTGTGTTCCAGTTCCACAGGCAAATGACAGGCCTTCCCATACACCAATTGGTATGGAGAGGTTCCTATAGGAGTCTTGAATGCTGTTCTGTATGCACACAGAGCATCATCCAAGCTCTTTGCCCAATCCTTTCTTCGGGCCATTACAGTCCGTTCCAGGATTCTTTTTAGCTCTCTGTTAGAGACTTCAGCTTGCCCATTAGTCTGTGGATGATATGCAGTTGCCACTTTATGGCTAATTCCATATCTAACCATAGCAGAGTATAGCTGTTTGTTGCAGAAATGAGAGCCCCCATCACTGATTAGTACTCTGGGAACACCAAATCTGCTGAAAATGTTCTTCTGGAGGAATTTCAGTACAGTCTTGGTATCATTAGTGGGTGTAGCAATTGCTTCTACCCACTTAGATACATAGTCCACTGCCACCAGAATGTAAGTGTTTGAGTATGATGGTGGGAATGGTCCCATGAAATCAATTCCCCATACATCAAACAATTCTATCTCTAATATTCCTTGTTGAGGCATGGCATATCCGTGAGGCAGGTTACCAGCTCTTTGGCAACTGTCATAGTTACGCACAAACTCTCGGGAATCTTTATAGAGAGTAGGCCAGTAGAAGCCGCACTGGAGAACTTTAGTGGCTGTTCGCTCACTTCCAAAATGTCCTCCATACTGTGATCCATGGCAGTGCCATAGGATCCTTCGTGCTTCTTCTCTGGGTACACACCTGCGGATCACTCCGTCAGCACATCTCTTAAAGAGATATGGTTCATCCCAAAGGTAGTACTTGGCATCTGAAATTAGTTTCTTTCTCTGCACATAACTGTACTCTTTGGGTATGAACCTCACAGCTTTATAGTTTGCAATATCTGCAAACCATGGAGCTTCCTGAATGGCAAAGAGTTGCTCATCTGGGAAAGTCTCAGAGATCTCAGTAGAAGGGAGGGACGTTCCAGCTACTGGTTCTATCCAGGACAGATGATCAGCCACTTGGTTCTCTATCCCTTTTCTGTCTCTTATTTCTATATCAAACTCTTGCAGAAGCAACACCCATCTTATAAGCCTGGGTTTTGAATCCTGCTTTGTGAGTAAGTATTTAAGAGCAGCATGGTCAGTGTACACAATCACCTTTGATCCCACTAAGTAGGATCTAAACTTGTCAATGGCATAGACCACTGCAAGTAATTCTTTTTCTGTGGTTGTGTAATTCTTCTGTGCATCATTTAGAACATGGCTAGCATAATAAATGACATGCAGAAGTTTGTTATGCCTCTGTCCCAACACTGCACCAATGGCATGATCACTGGCATCACACATTAATTCAAATGGTAATGCCCAATCTGGTGCAGAGATGACTGGTGCTGTGACCAGCTTAGCTTTCAGGGTCTCAAATGCCTGCAAACACTGTGTGTCAAACACAAATGGCGTGTCAGCAGCTAGCAGGTTACTTAAAGGTTTTGCAATTTTCGAAAAATCCTTGATAAACCTTCTATAGAATCCTGCATGCCCCAGAAAGCTTCTGATTGCCTTAACATTGACAGGTGGTGGTAATTTCTCAATTACCTCTACCTTTGCCTTATCCACCTCTATTCCCCTGCTTGAAATTTTGTGCCCAAGGACAATTCCTTCAGTCACCATAAAGTGACATTTCTCCCAGTTTAAAACCAGGTTAGTCTCTTGGCATCTTTTCAGGACAAGTGATAGGTGGTTAAGACAGGAGCTGAATGAGTCTCCATATACTGAGAAGTCGTCCATGAAGACTTCCAGGAATTTCTCTACCATATCTGAGAAGATAGAGAGCATGCACCTCTGAAAGGTTGCAGGTGCATTGCACAGACCAAAAGGCATCCTTCTGTAGGCAAACACGCCAGAAGGGCAAGTGAATGCTGTCTTCTCTTGGTCCTGAGGATCTACTGCAATTTGGTTGTAGCCTGAATAGCCATCCAAAAAGCAGTAATAATCATGACCAGCTAGTCTTTCTAGCATTTGGTCTATAAATGGTAAAGGAAAATGATCCTTTCTGGTGGCTGTATTGAGTCTTCTGTAATCAATACACATGCGCCACCCTGTGACTGTCCTTGTAGGAACCAGTTCATTTTTTTCATTATGAACCACTGTCATGCCTCCCTTTTTGGGAACAACTTGGACAGGGCTCACCCAGGGGCTATCAGAAATAGGATAAATAATCCCAGCCTCTAGTAATTTAGTGACCTCTTTCTGCACCACCTCCTTCATGGCAGGATTTAGCCTCCTCTGTGGTTGAACCACTGGTTTGGCATTATCCTCCAACAGGATTTTGTGCATGCATCTAGCTGGACTAATGCCCTTGAGATCACTTATGGACCACCCAAGAGCTGTCTTGTGTGTCCTTAGCACTTTAATCAGTGCTTCCTCTTCCTGTGGATTTAAAGCAGAGCTTATAATCACTGGAAAAGTGTCACCCTCTCCCAGAAATGCATATTTCAGGGATGATGATAGTGGTTTGAGTTCAGGCTTAGGAGGCTTATCCTCCTCCTGAGGAATTTTCGAAAATTCCTTTGCCTCCTCTGGCTCTTCCTGATCAGGTTGAGCATCTTTGAAGATGTCCTCAAGCTCTGATTCTAGGCTTTCAGTCATATTGATCTCTTCTACCAGAGAGTCAATAATGTCAGCGCCCATGCAGTCCTCTGGTGTGTCTGGATGCTGCATAGCTTTTACAGCATTCAACTTGAACTCATCCTCATTGACTCTCAAGGTTACTTCCCCCTTTTGTACATCAATGAGAGTTCGTCCAGTTGCTAGGAAAGGTCTTCCTAGAATGAGAGTTGCACTCTTGTGCTCCTCCATTTCCAGCACCACAAAGTCAGTTGGAAAGGCAAATGGCCCAACCTTGACAATCATATCCTCTATTATGCCTGATGGGTGTTTAATGGAGCCATCAGCAAGTTGGAGGCATATCCTGGTTGGTTTGACTTCTCCAATCAACCCAAGCTTTCTGATAGTGGATGCAGGTATTAGATTGATGCTTGCTCCAAGATCACATAAAGCTGTCTTGGTGCAAGTGCCTTCTAATGTGCATGGTATCAGAAAGCTTCCAGGATCTTGAAGCTTTTCTGGTAAGCTTTTCAAAATGACTGCACTGCATTCTTCAGTGAGAAACACTTTTTCAGTTTCTCTCCAATCCTTCTTATGACTTAAGATTTCCTTCATGAACTTAGCATAAGAAGGTATTTGCTCAAGTGCCTCTGCAAACGGGATCTTTATTTCAAGAGTCCTTAAATAGTCTGCAAAGCGGGCAAATTGCTTATCCTGTTCCGCTTTGCGGAGTTTCTGAGGATAAGGCATCTTGGCTTGATATTCTTCAACCTTAGATGCTGCAGGTTTATTCCTTACAGAAGTGGTTGAAGAAGCCTTGTTAGAGGGATTACTGTCAGCACTCTCAGGTGTCTGATTTTCCCTTGGCGTTTGAACGCCAGGAATGGGTGGAAAATGGGCGTTTAACGCCAACTTTTCCCCCTTTTCTGGCGTTTGAACGCCAGAACTGGGCAAGGAATGGGCGTTTAACGCCAGCTTTCCTTCCCTTTCTGGCGTTTGAACGCCAATATTCCTCTCTGGGCTCTTACTGTCCTCAGAGGGATTTTGAACAGTGGTTTGGTTGTCCTCTGTCATTTGTTCCTTGTTTGGCTTTTTGCTCTTTTGAGCAGTGTTATTCAAGGTCTTCCCACTCCTCAATTGAACTGCTTGACACTCCTCTGTTATCTGTTTAGATATTTGCTGTTTTGCTTGATTCAACTGTAGTTCTATGCTCTTATTAGCAACTTTAGTTTCATGGAGCATCTCTTTAAATTCTGCTAACTGTTCTGTCATCAGGAGCAGTTGTTGATTAAGCTCAATCAACTGTTCTTGAGGATGAGGGTCAGTGACTAATGCCATGACTTCCTCCTTTGGAACGAACTCATTGCTAGAATACAAGTATTGGTTTCTAGCAACAGTGTCTATAAGCTCTTAAGCTTCTTCAATTGTCTTCCTCATGTGTATAGATCCACCAGCTGAGTGGTCTAAAGACATCTGAGCTTTTTCTGTAAGCACATAGTAGAAAATGTCTAACTGTACCCACTCTGAAAACATTTCAGAGGGACATTTTCTTAGCATACCTCTATACCTCTCCCAGGCATTATAAAGGGATTCATTATCCTCTTGTTTAAAGCCTTGGATGTCCAGCCTTAGCTGTGTCATCCTCTTTGGAGGGTAAAAATGATTCAGGAATTTGTCTGTTAACTGTTTCCATGTCTTTATGCTTGCTGTAGGTTGGTTATTCAACCACCTTTTAGCTTGATCTTTTACAGCAAATGGAAACAGTAATAGTCTGTAGACATCCTGATCTACCTCTTTATCATGTACTGTGTCAGCAATCTGTAAGAACTGTGCCAGAAACTCAGTAGGTTCTTCCTGTGGAAGACCGGAATACTGGCAATTTTGCTGCACTATGATAATGAGTTGAGGATTTAGCTCAAAGCTGCTTGCTTTGATGGGGGGCGTGCAGATGCTACTCCCATATGCAGCTGTAATGGGGTTAGCATATGACCCCAGAGTCCTTCTGGACCGATCAATTCCACTTAAGTCCATAATGGACAAAAGGGAAATGATAATGATTGCAAAGAGATAAATTTTGCTTATTTTTATTTTTTTGAAATAACCGAAAAGAAAAGAAAATTAAAATAAAATAAAATAAGACAAAAGGAAAATAAAATAAAATTCGAAAATTAGAAATAAAATAAGATCAAAGCAAATTGAGAACTGAATCAATTAGTAAAGAAAAAGATTTTGAAAACAGCAATTAAGAAGATATGATTGAAAAATTTTTATGAAAAAGATTTGATTCTTAAAAAGAGGAAAGAGAAAAACACAAAAAGACACCAAACTTAAAATTTTTAGAAAATCAAACACACAATTTTCGAAAATTTTTAAGGGAAAAACACAAAGAGGACACCAAACTTAGAATTTTTATGAATCAAACAGGGACTAAGAACATGCAAAAACGAAAATTCAAAAGAAAAGTAAAAGCATGCAATTGACACCAAACTTAGAATATGAAACTAGACTCAACTAAAAAACTCTAAACCAACGAAAATAAAACAGTCCTAATCTAAGAAACAAGATAAGCCGTCAGTTGTCCAAACTCGAACAATCCCCGGCAACGGCGCCAAAAACTTGGTGCACGAAATTGCAATCACACTTTTGCAATCCCGCACAACTAACCAGCAAGTGCACTGGGTCGTCCAAGTAATACCTTGCGTGAGCAAGGGTCGATCCCACGGAGATTGTCGGCTTGAAGCAAGCTATGGTTATCTTGTAAATCTTAGTCAGGATATCAGAAATTATCAGGATTGATTGTAAAAAGCAAAAGAGCATGAAAAAGGTACTTGTTTTGCAGTAATGGAGAATAGGTTGAGGTTTGGAGATACTCCATCTTCTGAATCTCTGCTTTCCCACTGTCTTCTTTTTCAAACACGCAAGTCTCCTTCCATGGCAAGCTGTGTGTAGGGTTTCACCGTTGTCAGTGGCTACCTCCCATCCTCTCAGTGAAAGCGATTGCATATGCTCTGTCACAGCATAGCGGAATTCATCTGTCGGTTCTCAATCAGGCCGGAATAGAATCCAGTGATTCTTTTGCGTCTGTCACTAACGCCCCGCCTTCAGGAGATTGAAGCACGTCACAGTCATTCAATCATTGAATCCTACTCAGAATACCACAGACAAGGTTTAGACCTTCCGGATTCTCTTGAATGCCGCCATCAGTCCTAGCTTATACCACGAAGATTCCGATTAAAGAATCCAAGAGATATCTACTTAATCTAAGATAGAACGGAGGTGGTTGTCAGTCACACGTTCATAGTTGAGAATATGATGAGTGTCACAGATCATCACATTCATCCGGGTTAAGAGCAAGTGATATCTTAGAATGGAAGCAAGCATGATTGAATAAGAAACAGTAGTAATTGCATTAATCCATCAGGACACAGCAGAGCTCCTCACCCCCAACCATGGGGCTTAGAGACTCATGCTGTGGAAGTACACAAGAAACGTGTAAAAAAATGTCATGAGGTCATAAGGTACGGATACAATGTCAAAAGGTCCTATTAATAGTAAACTAGTATCCTAAGGTTTACAGAAATGAGTAAATGACAGAAAAATCTACTTCCGGGCCCACTTGGTATGTGCTTGGGCTGAGCATTGAAGCTTTTATGTGTAGAGACGTTTTCTGGAGTTAAACGCCAGCTTTCATGCCAGTTTGGGCGTTTAACTCCAAATTTTATGCCAGTTCCGGCGTTTAACGCTGGAATTTCTGTAGGTGACTTTGAGCGCCGGTTTGGGCCATCAAATCTTGGGCAAAGTATGGACTATTATATATTGCTGGAAAGCCCAGGATGTCTACTTTCCAATGCCGTTGAGAGCGCGCCAATTGGGCTTCTGTAGCTCCAGAAAATCCACTTCGAGTGCAGGGAGGTCAGAATCCAACAGCATCTGCAGTCCTTTTCAGTCTCTGGATCAGATTTTTGCTCAGGACCCTCAATTTCAGTCAGAAAATACCTGAAATTACAGAAAAACACACAAACTCATAGTAAAGTCTAGAAAAGTGAATTTTAATTAAAAATTAATAAAAATATACTAAAAACTAACTAAAAGATACTAAAAACATACTAAAAACAATGCCAAAAAGCATACAAATTATCCGCTCATCATGCACCCTCGTGCCATCGCTGGAGATCTGGCCGTCAACGCCGATCATCCTTGCGCCGCGTCAGAGACAGAGCTGCGAACTGGAGGTAGCGCGACCCACAGCCACCAACAGAGAAGAAAGAGCACGCGGGAAGGTGAAGCCGCCGCTGTCACCGTCGCGTGTGGAGCTGCCGCCGCGCTTGACCTCTGTTGCTGTTGCACTTTGACCGCCGCCATTCTTGTCGATGTCGAGCTGCGTCAGAAGGAAAACGCCGCCGCCGTGCGCTGTTAGAACTTATGGAGTTGTGTTGAAACTCGCTGCGAGAAGAGGAAAAGACTAGGGCCAGCGCCATTATGCCTGGTAAAGACCTGCAGCAGCTGCTGCTCTTGCTCCGTTCTGCTTTATTCTGCCCTCTGTTTAATGGTTATCCTTGTTTCCGTTCTGTCCGCTAGAGCTGTTGCCGTCGATTTGGAGTTGCTGCGGAATGGGGCCACTAGGAGAATAGTGCTGCTGCTAAACCACAGGCTCTGCGGCCGAGACTTTGCCACCGAAGAACACTCTTTCGTTGATCCACCAGAGCTTCTGGCCACCGCCGGAGCTGTTGCCGGGGCCGGTTCAAAATCGCAGCTGCTTTGTGTTGTTATTCCGGTAAGAGATTATGTTTCGAAAAGCCTCGCGTTAGTATTTTGTTGTGTATAGTTGATGAATATGAATTCTGATAGCGTGGGGTCGAGTTCTGATTATTGTATGTTGCGATTAGTGTTGCTATGGTTATTGCGAATGTGGCTTGAAGCTGAGGTTGCGGTTGTTGTTGATTTCGAGTTGAGGCGGAAAGGACTCTGTGAGACGTTTGGGTTATGGATTTGCGTTTTGAGGTAGGGGCGCTTTCCAAAAACTATGTGTTATGTATTGGAATTATTACATATGGATACTGATGTGAGATATTGTGTATTTAGTGATTGTATCTGTCTTATGTATTATTTGATTGACTCGACTGATTATGGATGTTGATTGGGCTGAATTGTTGTGCGGCTTTGTGAAATGCAATGTTTGAAGTTGATTCTTTAAAGATTTGAATTTGAGTTTAATCCGTTGAGGATTGATTTGATTTGAGTTAATTGTTTTGATGATTCGAAAAGTCGAATGCACTTTTGAATTCAGCCTGGTTTATTTTAATTGATTTGGTTTTGGACAAATGATTTATTATTGAACCATTTCTTTAAAGCTTTGGAAATGAGTTATATCGATTGATATTGAGTTGATTTTGAAATGGTATCCTTGAGATACGCCACTGAGGCGATTGTTGGATTTAGCTCGCTTTAAATTGATTTCTAGTTTTGAGCTGTTGAAAAGGAATGAGAAATGGTTTAGTTGGGACCCGAACCGGGTGGCAAAAGTCCAAGTTTTAGGGGAGGTGCTGCCGAAATTTCTATAAAATCCTACACTTGTTTGTAAGGTTATTTAGAAAGGGTTGGATTTGAGAAATTGTATTATTGATTTATTAAAAGGATATTTATGTTTTCAAGCTTAATTCATTTGATAAACCTTATACATTGAGTTCGGCTTATTTAGAACTGAACTATTTTTACCGTTTGAGTCACTGAAGGAAAGAATGATGCTTTAATATTGATTTCAATATAAAAAGGAATTTTTAGTGATTTTTAAAGGAACCTAGACTTTTGATTGAGTAATCAAGTTTGAGGCATTTTGGAAGAGTTGGAAAAATGGGTTCCAAAAAGAAACCTGAAAGTGGTTTGATTCAAATGAACCGGTTCCGTTTCAAATGAGTTGATTTTTGGACCGGGTTGGAACTTGTGATTTTGTATGATCGGTTTTATAATAAATTCAGTTTTATTTACTTGAACCGAGGATTTATGATTTTAAGAGTTTCAATGAATTTTAAGGAATTTATATAAGTTGACCTTCCCTAAAGACTTGGGACTCTGGCAAGAAACTTTTGTTTTAAAATCCCATTGTTGGATGGGTGATTTTGAATGTTCCCAAAATGAGTCTTTACTTTCCATGGTTTTGGAAGTTTTGAACAGAGAATGCCGAGAGTGGCTTTGTTTTAAAAAGGGAACTCACTTTGAGTAAATTTGGCTTATGAGCCTGAGATGATTTGAGAAATGAGATCTTTAAAGCCAAGGCTGAAAAGAGTTGAAATTTGATTTCAAAGTGAAATGGCTTGAGAAAAGTGATTTATGGCTTAAATGCCGGTTTTTATGAATTTGATGATATTGAATGATGGAAGTACTGTCTTTGTTATGGGCCAGAATGGCTATGTATGATTATAAATATTGGCTGGTTCTGGATTGAACCGTGAGCCGGAATGGCTGTGTGTGATATTGATTTATGGCTGATTATCGAATGAGCTATAAGCCGTAAGGCCGATTATGAATTATGAATTTAAGCCGAAGGGCTGTATTTATTGATAAGTTGATTGGTTCTGGATTGAACCGTGAGCCGGATGGCTGAGATGGATGGTGATCCATGGTTGAATATATGTGCATGTATGCAATTGAATGATTTGTGAATTTAAGCCGAATGGCTGAGATGAAAGTTGTAAGCGGGTATGCTTGCGTTTTCTCTCTGGTTGTAAGGGTGACAGGGCACCGATACCCTCTAATGGCGACAGGGCGCAGATACCCTCTAATGGCGACAGGGCGCATATACCCTCTAATGGCGACAGGGCGCAGATACCCTCTAATGATAATAATGCGCAACAGAGAGACTGTATCCGGGTTAGCTACCGGACACGTCGGGTTGGCTTGGTAACCGACAGATGATATCATCAGCCACTAGGAACAGGCATGCATCATATGCATCTATGTGACATTGTTTGGGTATGCATATTGTACTTGGTTTGCCTATGTGATTAACTGCTAATTGTTCTACTTGCAATAACTGTTTGTTTGTGTTTGCATCTTCCTACTTGTGTTTGCATCTGGAACTCTGTTGGTTTGTGGTGGATTGGTTATGGTTGGATTGTTTGGGCCTAGGGCCGTGGTTGAATGAGATGGACCGGTGGTTAATTTCGGTTTCGTGGTTCTGGTTTGGAATAAGATATGAAAGGTTATTTTGGTTCAGTATAGATAAACCTTTTTGAAATGCTTTGATGTTTTGAGAATTGAACAGTTCCTCTTTCAAAAAAGATTTCTGACTTTATTTTATTGTAAACTGTTGTTTTTGAAAAGAGGCATAAGATGGCTATTAATCACTGGTACGGTTTATCTTCATGTATCCTATTACAGTAATTCCCAAAAAACCCTCTACTGAGAACCCTTTCGAGGATGATGTTCTCACCCCTTACATTTTTCCCCTTTCAGGATATGGGCGCAGAAGTTACGAAGAATTTATTTAGTTATTGTTGTGATGTTCTGTATTGCTTTGGATTATTAATTATTGTACCCTCGCCTTTATCTTGATATATTCTATAAGAGGGATAGGGATTGTATTCGCTAATGTCTGTAGTATTAGTTATATATGTATGTATATATGGATGTACTCTTTATGAGTTTTCGTAAGTTGTATGGTTTCTTTGGATGTACGTTATCGAACGAAAGTATTTTTGGGAGCGGTATTGCGGTTTAAAATTTTTAAACAGGCTCATATTTTAGTATTAAATAGTATAAGTGTCGTCGTAATGTCCGAGCTATCAGAGTTGCGCAGCCGGAAGCGTGAGCTTTGGTAGTTAGGGTGTTACATTATGGTATCAGAGCAGTTCTTCCTGTAGAGCCTGAGGAATGGACTGACTATGATTCAATTGCATACTCTGAGCTTTTGTCATGTATTAGGTCTTGTCGAATGACGAGAATTAGAGCTTTATGCACATGACGATCTATTGATCAACGCTGTTAGTCTTGCATTGCATAATTCTTGGTAGTAAGTTTGGCCGGCTTAATACTAGTGAATTTTGTATATGAAAGCACTAATGAGTTATCATAGATGAAATCCGAGTTTTGAGTTAAGCGGATCGCGGGTTCTGGGAACGTTGAAAAAACTTTTCTCGAGGCTGCTCAGTTATGTATCTTGAATTCTGTTCGAGTCGACCTATTCTTTCATAGCCTAACTTGAAGTTCTTGTTTGCTAACCCCCTTGAAAAGTAATTTGATGTTTCCGCTCTGTTTCTCTATTCATATGCAATCTCGTTTGACCTTAAGTGCATATGCTTGCTTAGAATCCTTGTTGCATCTATCTTCCTCTGTTTGAATTCTTCTTGATTCATGTATTCTTCGATATAGCTTTGAACTTGTCTTGATGCGCTGTGCCTTTTACTCCGGATTTTGAG
The DNA here is from genome assembly GCF_014773155.1 of Arachis stenosperma. NCBI lineage: Eukaryota > Viridiplantae > Streptophyta > Magnoliopsida > Fabales > Fabaceae > Arachis > Arachis stenosperma. The sequence goes on along the minus strand of NC_080381.1, from coordinate 43,648,927 downwards.
TTCATTATTAGAGAGATTGTTGATTCAATTGTTCTCTTATTTAACAGTGATTACAGCCAATTTTTGAGATTTTTATGAAAATTTCTGTTGAATAGATATATACTATATATGAACTTTGAAGATTTCTTATACAGTTTAATAACTATTTATCTCTAATATCTTGCCTGTACTTTTACTGGTTTACGGAACTACATTTACTTTAAAGTACAATTTGAATTTCTAGTAAATTTTACTATAGTTCCAAGGCGCATCTTCATTTGATTATGTATTTGGGTATTTTTTAAATTTTGAAAGAAAGGATTTTTCACTTTTATTCCGGTTGAGTTTCAGTTGATAAGCCTTACTTAACTTATTTTGAATTGAGTTTGATTTAGCATGCTATATGGTTTATGCCATTATTGTTCTTTTGAAAGTGTTGGACTCATAGCTTTCCTCCTATGAACGGACTAAATTCTCTAGTAAACCTTCCATCTCTATGAATGTCATACTTGGCTTTATTTTTAACTAATCTTTTGCACCTTGTGAACATTACCATTGGTTTTGGTTCTCCTTCTCTTGTAAATTTCATCCTTATGTGAATCATTTTGATTCGTTTCAAATTAGTGCATCGTTTATCTTCTCATTGTCTCTAACAGAGTTTTTAATCAAAGATTTATCCTTGAGGAGTTACTAATGATTGAGTTGTCTTTTCCTATGATTTTTGTATTCTTTTGAATCAAGTGAAAGCTGGTTTGATGTCTCACGCCTAGTGGATCTTGTTTTAACTATTTTGATTTAAGATTCATTCTTTTATGGCTTGACTCCTTTTAAGTACATTCTAATCTCCTTGAATATCCTTCTGAGATGGTGATTTCAAGAACATTTTGGAGTCTTGTTTTGAACTTTTAAAGAAGTTTTGAATTCTCTTTGAAGAAATTCTAAAAGGAATTTATTTTCTGTTGCTTGATTGAGATTGAAACCATTATTCGATTTTGACGAAATTGTTCTTAAAGTTGGCATGCGCTATTTTAAATGAGGTTTTGAAAAGTTTCCTTGTTTAGTGGAAACCGGTTCGTTTGTAACGCACCACTTATTTCCTTTACCAAATTGTAAGCAAATTTTTACTTCAGAATTTCCTTTCTAAAAAGAGTTTAACTTCCTCTTTCAGTCTCGCTATAAATGTTATACACGCTTGTTTGAATATGGACTTTGGGAATTTTTGAACAAGCATTTAATTTCTCTTCCGAGTTTTATGATTGCTTTTGGTTAAGTTGTGCACCTAATTATCTTTCTAACATATTTGAGGAAATATTTTAGCCTTTAGCCAAACCTGTGTGCACCTTGTTTTTAAAATTCTGCATGATCTGTTTCAACATAAAATTGTATTACAGCAAAGCCACGTTATTGCTTTTGTTATTCTCTTGGAGAATGTTTGTCACTTAACTTTTCTTCTAAATTGCGAAGTGATTTTTCCGCAAGTTTTCGATCCTTTTGTGAACAATGTATTTGGAAGTATTTTTAATTATGCTCTTGAGTTCTGTGAGCTTGGCTTGGGTCTGAGATATTCTTTTCTGTAACCTCTTATTTCTTCGACTCATCTTGAAATTGTTTCAAACTAATGCGCTGATTCTCCTTCCTATTGATCCTAATGAATTGCCTTGATCCAAGGGTTATCTTGAAGTTGTCAATTGAATTGAGTCTAGCAAACTTCATTGCTTGAGTGTCCTTGTTTATCTGGAATTGGATACATTCTCTCAAATCTGAGTACTATCCTTGACATTTGACTCTCCTTTTTAAATCTTGTATCCTTCTGAGTAGACTCGAGAATTGTTTTGATATCACGTGCGACTTGTAGACGTAGTAGCGCGACGCGTTAGTTCTTTAAGACGTGATATATGTATACGGAAGGTGAAATGATAGGTGTACCATGTTATGAGTTGTGGGTGTTTAGTCCTTTGCAAGCGAGTTTGCGGGTGTTAGGCTTATGTTTTGCTATGAGATTGTAAAATGATTAGTGGAGTTGGGAAATTGAAGTTCTGAAGTGGGAACAAGATTTGTCAGCGAACATTATGCCGCTATTTAGATACCAACATGCCTTGCAGCCTTTTACCACACTAATTACCACTTTGCTTTGTGAACGCCTATTTTGATTTGCACCCTATTTTGGCACCTCAAGTTTTTGTAAAGCCTTGAGATCATATGACCTTGTGCATTGAGCCTATCTTGTAATGTTCGCTTTGCAATCACACTCCTACCTTTGTATCTTTATGCATACGACCATCCAAGTATTTGAAAACCGTATATATGTTTATATGTTGAGATATTTTTACTTTTTCCTTAAATGTGTTCAAGGGTGAACTGTTATGAAATTTCTTTCATTTTGTATCAATTTTCGAGGGCGAAAATTTTTATAAGGTGGGTAGAATGTAAGACCCAAAACTTTTGAAAAGTCTTATTATGATCAAGTTTCAAATCATATGGTTATTTATAGCCTTAATTTCAGAAATTATTTTATTAAAGGTAATTAAGGCAAGTTTTGATTTATTGGATTTGAGATGAGTTATGATTATTATCCAATTTTATAATTATTGGATTATTTTCTATATTTGAATTATAAAGTTAGCAGTTATGAAATAATAAGGATTTTAAATGATTTGGATTAAATAATTAATATTTTAAATATTAATACTTCTACTTTGGAAAATAAAGGATTTAATTATATTATTTTTAGTTATTTGATTTGGACCTTTTATTGAAAATAATTTCTGAAAGTGATGAACAAATAGTATTTTCTATAGGTAATTAGTGTTGGATTTAATTGAGTTTCAATTACTATATTATCCCTATTTTTAAGTGAAATTACAAAATTACCCTTGTACCTAATTTTACCCTAATCCTAAAACTCAACACACACAACCCTAACCCTGAAAATCCTACCCGGTAACCCGGTTCCCCTAAACCAAACACACACCGCTGCACTTAACACTATGGCAGCAGCTGCTGCAAACCAGATGAAGAACAAAAGAAAGAAGGGGTTAGGAGGAAACAGGAAGAAGTAGAGAGGGGAGGATCTCTGACTGTTGATCAGAGGAGAGCGAAGGGGACCTCGCCGCCGTGTTCAGCCCGCTGCGTGCCCTGCCGCGCCTCGCTGCCAGTACCGTCATTGTCACCATCGATGGAGGAGAAGGGGGAGAGCACTCGCGAGGAGCTGCTACAGAAGCCACCGCCGTGCACTGGTGCACGAAATTGCAATCACACTTTTGCAATCCCACACAACTAACCAGCAAGTGCACTGGGTCGTCCAAGTAATACCTTGCGTGAGCAAGGGTCGATCCCACGGAGATTGTCGGCTTGAAGCAAGCTATGGTTATCTTGTAAATCTTAGTCAGGATATCAGAAATTATCAGGATTGATTGTAAAAAGCAAAAGAGCATGAAAAAGGTACTTGTTTTGCAGTAATGGAGAATAGGTTGAGGTTTGGAGATATTCCATCTTCTGAATCTCTGCTTTCCCACTGTCTTCTTTTTCAAACACGCAAGTCTCCTTCCATGGCAAGCTGTGTGTAGGGTTTCACCGTTGTCAGTGGCTACCTCCCATCCTCTCAGTGAAAGCGATTGCATATGCTCTGTCACAGCATAGCGGAATTCATCTGTCGGTTCTCAATCAGGCCGGAATAGAATCCAGTGATTCTTTTGCGTCTGTCACTAACGCCCCGCCTTCAGGAGATTGAAGCACGTCACAGTCATTCAATCATTGAATCCTACTCAGAATACCACAGACAAGGTTTAGACCTTCCGGATTCTCTTGAATGCCGCCATCAGTCCTAGCTTATACCACGAAGATTCCGATTAAAGAATCCAAGAGATATCTACTTAATCTAAGATAGAACGGAGGTGATTGTCAGTCACACGTTCATAGTTGAGAATATGATGAGTGTCACAGATCATCACATTCATCCGGGTTAAGAGCAAGTGATATCTTAGAATGGAAGCAAGCATGATTGAATAAGAAACAGTAGTAATTGCATTAATCCATCAGGACACAGCAGAGCTCCTCACCCCCAACCATGGGGCTTAGAGACTCATGCTGTGGAAGTACACAAGAAACGTGTAAAAAAATGTCATGAGGTCATAAGGTACGGATACAATGTCAAAAGGTCCTATTAATAGTAAACTAGTATCCTAAGGTTTACAGAAATGAGTAAATGACAGAAAAATCCACTTCCGGGCCCACTTGGTGTGTGCTTGGGCTGAGCATTGAAGCTTTTATGTGTAGAGACGTTTTCTGGAGTTAAACGCCAGCTTTCATGCCAGTTTGGGCGTTTAACTCCAAATTTTATGCCAGTTCCGGCGTTTAACGCTGGAATTTCTGTAGGTGACTTTGAGCGCCGGTTTGGGCCATCAAATCTTGGGCAAAGTATGGACTATTATATATTGCTGGAAAGCCCAGGATGTCTACTTTCCAATGCCGTTGAGAGCGCGCCAATTGGGCTTCTGTAGCTCCAGAAAATCCACTTCGAGTGCAGGGAGGTCAGAATCCAACAGCATCTGCAGTCCTTTTCAGTCTCTGGATCAGATTTTTGCTCAGGACCCTCAATTTCAGTCAGAAAATACCTGAAATTATAGAAAAACACACAAACTCATAGTAAAGTCCAGAAAAGTGAATTTTAATTAAAAATTAATAAAAATATACTAAAAACTAACTAAAAGATACTAAAAACATACTAAAAACAATGCCAAAAAGCATACAAATTATCCGCTCATCACAACACCAAACTTAAATTGTTGCTTGTCCCCAAGCAACTGAAAATCAAAATAGGATAAAAAGAAGAGAATATACTATAGACTCCAAAATATCAAAGGAACATAGCTCCAATTAGATGAGCGGGACTAGTAGCTTTTTGCCTCCGAACAGTTTTGGCATCTCACTCTATCCTTTGAAGTTCAGAATGATTGGCATCTATAAGAACTCAGAACTCAGATAGTGTTATTGATTCTCCTAGTTAAGTATGATGATTCTTGAACATAGCTAGTGTATGAGTCTTGGCTGTGGCCCAAAGCACTCTGTCTTCCAGTATTACCACCGGATACATACATGCCACAGACACATAATTGGGTGAACCCTTTTAAATTGTGACTCAGCTTTGCTAAAGTCCCCAATTAGAGGTGTCCAGGGTTCTTAAGCATACTCTTGTTGCCTTGGATCACAACTTTATTTCCTTCTTTTTCTTTTTCTTTTTCTTTCTTTTTTTTTCGAAATTTTTTTTTTCACTGCTTTTTCTTGCTTCAAGAATCAATTTTGATGATTTTTCAGATCCTCAATAACAGTTCTCTTTCTCCTCATTCTTTCAAGAGCCAACAATTTTAACATTCTTAAAACAACAAATTTAAAAGACATATGCACTGTTCAAGCATTCATTCAGAAAACAAAAAGTATTGTCACCACATCAAACTAATTCAACTAGTTTCAGAGATAAATTTCGAAATCCTGTACTTCTTGTTCTTTTGTGATTAAAACATTTTTCTTTTAAGAGAGGTGATGGATTCATAGGACATTCATAGCTTTAAGGCATAAACTTAAATTTTATTAATTATGAATTAAGAACAAGACTCAAATATAGATATAAGATGAGACTAAAAATAAAAATAGAAAACAAAACAAGAAAAACGAAAAAATAGGCTCCTAATGATAGAGGTTTTCACAGAGTTAGGACTCAACAACATTGATTTTGAGAAGTGGATGCTCCCTCAGCTTGAGAGGAGAACTTTTGGCGTTTCATCTCTTGAATTTCACGCCCCTGCTTCTCTTGTTCCTTCAGCAATTTGCAGAGCATGCAGTTCTGATTCTGCTGTTCTTCCTTCAGTTGCTCCATAGTTTCTTGCAACTTGGTGATAGATGCTTCTAGGCTGGACCAGTAGTCAATTCTTGGGAATTCAGGGAGGAATTCCTGCGCCCTCCTCTTGATGGAGTTGTCTTGCACTTGTCCTTCCATTGACTTCTTGGTGATTGGGTGTTCAATGGGTATGAACTCATCTACTCCCATCTTCACCCCAGCCTCTTTACAGAGCAAGGAAATCAAGCTTGGATAAGCCAATTTGGCTTCAGTGGAATTCTTGTTTGCAATTGTGTAGATCTCACAAGCAATCACATGATGGACCTCCACTTCTTTTCCAAGCATAATGCAATGAATCATCACTGCCCTCTTGATGGTGACCTCAGAACGGTTGCTAGTGGACAATATGGAACGCCCAATGAAGTCTAGCCAACCTCTTGCAATTGGCTTGAGGTCTCCCCTCTTGAGTTGGTTTGGGACACCCTTAGAATTGGTTATCCACTTAGTTCCAGGGAGGCATATGTCCTCTAGAACTTGATCCAACCCCTTATCTACTCTCACCATCCTCCTATTAAAGGAATCAGGATCATCTTGCAGTTGAGGTAACTTGAAGATTTCTCTTATTTTGTCCAGATGAAAGTATATAACTTTCCCTCTGACCATGGTTCTGTAGGTATGGTAAGCGGTTCCAGTCATTCTCTGCTTATCTGTTAGCCACAGATTTGAGTAGAATTCCTGAACCATGTTCCTTCCAACCTTTGTCTCAGGATTGGTTAGAACTTCCCATCCTCTGTTTCGAATTTGCTCTTGGATCCCCGGATATTCATCTTCTTTTAGATCAAATTTAACTTCCGGGATCACTGACCTCAGACCCATTATTTTGTGATAATGGTCTTCATGTTCTTTGGTTAAGAACTTCTCTTCATTCCAAAGATTCTTTGGATTATTCTCTTTCTTGCCTCTTAAATTGGTTTGTTTTCCCTTAGGAGCCATGATATTGATGAATCTTGGCTTAGTGATCACGGAAAAGCACACCAAACTTAGAGGTTTGCTTGTCCTCAAGCAAAAGAAAAGAAAGAAGAGAGAGAGAGAAAGAGGAAATTCGAATGGTGTGGGTAAAGGGGGTTCCAAACGTGAATTTATAAGGGAGGGGAGAAGAGATTTCGAAAAAATAAAAATTTGAAAGGAGATTTGAGAAGATATGAAAAGAAATTGAGAAAAGGGTGAGTTTTTGAAGAAGATTTGTGATTAATTTGAAATAGATTTGAAGAATGGTTTTGATTTGTGAAGATTTGAAAGTGAATGATGAAAGGTTGAAGTGCATTTATGTAGAAGAGTATGGTTAAAAAGAGGAAAGTTTGAAAAAATTTGAGTTGAAAACAAAAATGTGGTCCCCCCACCTTTCTGGCGTTAAACGCCCAGAATGGCACCCATTCTGGCGTTTAACGCCCATTTGTTACCCCTTTTGGGCGTTTAACGCCCAGCCAGGTGCTCTGGCTGGCGTTAAACGCCAGAAATCCTTTGTCACTGGGCGTTTTTTTAAAACGCCCAGGATGCTGCACACCTGGCGTTAAACGCCCAGAATGGTGCACATTCTGGCGTTTAACGCCCAAAATGGCACCATTCCTGGCGTTAAACGCCCAGAATGGTACCCATTCTGGCGTTTAACGCCCAAAATGCCCCTTACTGGCGTTTTTTCGCCAGTAAGCTCATTTTCTCTGCTTTTTGAGCTGAATCCTTCTGTAACTCTGTGAATTCCTTCATTTTCGATACTTGCCTCTGTAAGAACTAATCATATACCTTCCTAATGACTGGGTTGCCTCCCAGCAAGCGCTTCTTTACTGTCTTTAGCTGGACTTCTGCTAAGAATCACTCAAGTCTCAGTCTTGAGCATTCCTGCTCAAAATTGCTTTCAAGATAATGCTTGATTCTCTGTCCATTAACAATGAACTTCTTGTCTGAATCAATATCCTGAAGCTCAACATATCCATATGGTGACACTCCTGTAATCACATACGGACCCCTCCACCGGGATTTGAGTTTTCTTGGAAACAGTTTGAGCCTAGAGTTGAAGAGCAGAACTTTTTGTCCTGGCTCAAAGACTCTGGTTGACAATCTCTTGTCATGCCACTTCTTTGCCTTTTCCTTATAAATTTTTGCATTTTCAAAGGCATTGAGTTTGAACTCCTCTAGCTCATTTAGCTGGAGCAGTCTTTTCTCACCAGCTAACTGTGCATCCATGTTTAGGAATCTGGTTGCCCAGTAGGCTTTGTGTTCCAGTTCCACAGGCAAATGACAGGCCTTCCCATACACCAATTGGTATGGAGAGGTTCCTATAGGAGTCTTGAATGCTGTTCTGTATGCCCACAGAGCATCATCCAAGCTCTTTGCCCAATCCTTTCTTCGGGCCATTACAGTCCGTTCCAGGATTCTTTTTAGCTCTCTGTTAGAGACTTCAGCTTGCCCATTAGTCTGTGGATGATATGCAGTTGCCACTTTATGGCTAATTCCATATCTAACCATAGCAGAGTATAGCTGTTTGTTGCAGAAATGAGAGCCCCCATCACTGATTAGTACTCTGGGAACACCAAATCTGCTGAAAATGTTCTTCTGGAGGAATTTCAGTACAGTCTTGGTATCATTAGTGGGTGTAGCAATTGCTTCTACCCACTTAGATACATAGTCCACTGCCACCAGAATGTAAGTGTTTGAGTATGATGGTGGGAATGGTCCCATGAAATCAATTCCCCATACATCAAACAATTCTATCTCTAATATTCCTTGTTGAGGCATGGCATATCCGTGAGGCAGGTTACCAGCTCTTTGGCAACTGTCACAGTTACGCACAAACTCTCGGGAATCTTTATAGAGAGTAGGCCAGTAGAAGCCGCACTGGAGAACTTTAGTGGCTGTTCGCTCACTTCCAAAATGTCCTCCATATTGTGATCCATGGCAGTGCCATAGGATCCTTCGTGCTTCTTCTCTGGGTACACACCTGCGGATCACTCCGTCAGCACATCTCTTAAAGAGATATGGTTCATCCCAAAGGTAGTACTTGGCATCTGAAATTAGTTTCTTTCTCTGCGCATAACTGTACTCTTTGGGTATGAACCTCACAGCTTTATAGTTTGCAATATCTGCAAACCATGGAGCTTCCTGAATGGCAAAGAGTTGCTCATCTGGGAAAGTCTCAGAGATCTCAGTAGAAGGGAGGGACGTTCCAGCTACTGGTTCTATCCAGGACAGATGATCAGCCACTTGGTTCTCTGTCCCTTTTCTGTCTCTTATTTCTATATCAAACTCTTGCAGAAGCAACACCCATCTTATAAGCCTGGGTTTTGAATCCTGCTTTGTGAGTAAGTATTTAAGAGCAGCATGGTCAGTGTACACAATCACCTTTGATCCCACTAAGTAGGATCTAAACTTGTCAATGGCATAGACCACTGCAAGTAATTCTTTTTCTGTGGTTGTGTAATTCTTCTGTGCATCATTTAGAACACGGCTAGCATAATAAATGACATGCAGAAGTTTGTTATGCCTCTGTCCCAACACTGCACCAATGGCATGATCACTGGCATCACACATTAATTCAAATGGTAATGCCCAATCTGGTGCAGAGATGACTGGTGCTGTGACCAGCTTAGCTTTCAGGGTCTCAAATGCCTGCAAACACTGTGTGTCAAACACAAATGGCGTGTCAGCAGCTAGCAGGTTACTTAAAGGTTTTGCAATTTTTGAAAAATCCTTGATAAACCTTCTATAGAATCCTGCATGCCCCAGAAAGCTTCTGATTGCCTTAACATTGACAGGTGGTGGTAATTTCTCAATTACCTCTACCTTTGCCTTATCCACCTCTATTCCCCTGCTTGAAATTTTGTGCCCAAGGACAATTCCTTCAGTCACCATAAAGTGACATTTCTCCCAGTTTAAAACCAGGTTAGTCTCTTGGCATCTTTTCAGGACAAGTGATAGGTGGTTAAGACAGGAGCTGAATGAGTCTCCATATACTGAGAAGTCGTCCATGAAGACTTCCAGGAATTTCTCTACCATATCTGAGAAGATAGAGAGCATGCACCTCTGAAAGGTTGCAGGTGCATTGCACAGACCAAAAGGCATCCTTCTGTAGGCAAACACGCCAGAAGGGCAAGTGAATGCTGTCTTCTCTTGGTCCTGAGGATCTACTGCAATTTGGTTGTAGCCTGAATAGCCATCCAAAAAGCAGTAATAATCATGACCAGCTAGTCTTTCTAGCATTTGGTCTATAAATGGTAAAGGAAAATGATCCTTTCTGGTGGCTGTATTGAGTCTTCTGTAATCAATACACATGCGCCACCCTGTGACTGTCCTTGTAGGAACCAGTTCATTTTTTTCATTATGAACCACTGTCATGCCTCCCTTTTTGGGAACAACTTGGACAGGGCTCACCCAGGGGCTATCAGAAATAGGATAAATAATCCCAGCCTCTAGTAATTTAGTGACCTCTTTCTGCACCACCTCCTTCATGGCAGGATTTAGCCTCCTCTGTGGTTGAACCACTGGTTTGGCATTATCCTCCAACAGGATTTTGTGCATGCATCTAGCTGGACTAATGCCCTTGAGATCACTTATGGACCACCCAAGAGCTGTCTTGTGTGTCCTTAGCACTTTAATCAGTGCTTCCTCTTCCTGTGGATTTAAAGCAGAGCTTATAATCACTGGAAAAGTGTCACCCTCTCCCAGAAATGCATATTTCAGGGATGATGATAGTGGTTTGAGTTCAGGCTTAGGAGGCTTATCCTCCTCCTGAGGAATTTTCGAAAATTCCTTTGCCTCCTCTGGCTCTTCCTGATCAGGTTGAGCATCTTTGAAGATGTCCTCAAGCTCTGATTCTAGGCTTTCAGTCATATTGATCTCTTCTACCAGAGAGTCAATAATGTCAGCGCCCATGCAGTCCTCTGGTGTGTCTGGATGCTGCATAGCTTTTACAGCATTCAACTTGAACTCATCCTCATTGACTCTCAAGGTTACTTCCCCCTTTTGTACATCAATGAGAGTTCGTCCAGTTGCTAGGAAAGGTCTTCCTAGAATGAGAGTTGCACTCTTGTGCTCCTCCATTTCCAGCACCACAAAGTCAGTTGGAAAGGCAAATGGCCCAACCTTGACAATCATATCCTCTATTATGCCTGATGGGTGTTTAATGGAGCCATCAGCAAGTTGGAGGCATATCCTGGTTGGTTTGACTTCTCCAATCAACCCAAGCTTTCTGATAGTGGATGCAGGTATTAGATTGATGCTTGCTCCAAGATCACATAAAGCTGTCTTGGTGCAAGTGCCTTCTAATGTGCATGGTATCAGAAAGCTTCCAGGATCTTGAAGCTTTTCTGGTAAGCTTTTCAAAATGACTGCACTGCATTCTTCAGTGAGAAACACTTTTTCAGTTTCTCTCCAATCCTTCTTATGACTTAAGATTTCCTTCATGAACTTAGCATAAGAAGGTATTTGCTCAAGTGCCTCTGCAAACGGGATCTTTATTTCAAGAGTCCTTAAATAGTCTGCAAAGCGGGCAAATTGCTTATCCTGTTCCGCTTTGCGGAGTTTCTGAGGATAAGGCATCTTGGCTTGATATTCTTCAACCTTAGATGCTGCAGGTTTATTCCTTACAGAAGTGGTTGAAGAAGCCTTGTTAGAGGGATTACTGTCAGCACTCTCAGGTGTCTGATTTTCCCTTGGCGTTTGAACGCCAGGAATGGGTGGAAAATGGGCGTTTAACGCCAACTTTTCCCCCTTTTCTGGCGTTTGAACGCCAGAACTGGGCAAGGAATGGGCGTTTAACGCCAGCTTTCCTTCCCTTTCTGGCGTTTGAACGCCAATATTCCTCTCTGGGCTCTTACTGTCCTCAGAGGGATTTTGAACAGTGGTTTGGTTGTCCTCTGTCATTTGTTCCTTGTTTGGCTTTTTGCTCTTTTGAGCAGTGTTATTCAAGGTCTTCCCACTCCTCAATTGAACTGCTTGACACTCCTCTGTTATCTGTTTAGATATTTGCTGTTTTGCTTGATTCAACTGTAGTTCTATGCTCTTATTAGCAACTTTAGTTTCATGGAGCATCTCTTTAAATTCTGCTAACTGTTCTGTCATCAGGAGCAGTTGTTGATTAAGCTCAATCAACTGTTCTTGAGGATGAGGGTCAGTGACTAATGCCATGACTTCCTCCTTTGGAACGAACTCATTGCTAGAATACAAGTATTGGTTTCTAGCAACAGTGTCTATAAGCTCTTGAGCTTCTTCAATTGTCTTCCTCATGTGTATAGATCCACCAGCTGAGTGGTCTAAAGACATCTGAGCTTTTTCTGTAAGCCCATAGTAGAAAATGTCTAACTGTACCCACTCTGAAAACATTTCAGAGGGACATTTTCTTAGCATACCTCTATACCTCTCCCAGGCATTATAAAGGGATTCATTATCCTCTTGTTTAAAGCCTTGGATGTCCAGCCTTAGCTGTGTCATCCTCTTTGGAGGGTAAAAATGATTCAGGAATTTGTCTGTTAACTGTTTCCATGTCTTTATGCTTGCTGTAGGTTGGTTATTCAACCACCTTTTAGCTTGATCTTTTACAGCAAATGGAAACAGTAATAGTCTGTAGACATCCTGATCTACCTCTTTATCATGTACTGTGTCAGCAATCTGTAAGAACTGTGCCAGAAACTCAGTAGGTTCTTCCTGTGGAAGACCGGAATACTGGCAATTTTGCTGCACTATGATAATGAGTTGAGGATTTAGCTCAAAGCTGCTTGCTTTGATGGGGGGCGTGCAGATGCTACTCCCATATGCAGCTGTAATGGGGTTAGCATATGACCCCAGAGTCCTTCTGGACCGATCAATTCCACTTAAGTCCATAATGGACAAAAGGGAAATGATAATGATTGCAAAGAGATAAATTTTGCTTATTTTTATTTTTTTGAAATAACCGAAAAGAAAAGAAAATTAAAATAAAATAAAATAAGACAAAAGGAAAATGAAATAAAATTCGAAAATTAGAAATAAAATAAGATCAAAGCAAATTGAGAACTGAATCAATTAGTAAAGAAAAAGATTTTGAAAATAGCAATTAAGAAGATATGATTGAAAAATTTTTATGAAAAAGATTTGATTCTTAAAAAGAGGAAAGAGAAAAACACAAAAAGACACCAAACTTAAAATTTTTAGAAAATCAAACACACAATTTTCGAAAATTTTTAAGGGAAAAACACAAAGAGGACACCAAACTTAGAATTTTTATGAATCAAACAGGGACTAAGAACATGCAAAAACGAAAATTCAAAAGAAAAGTAAAAGCATGCAATTGACACCAAACTTAGAATATGAAACTAGACTCAACTAAAAAACTCTAAACCAACGAAAATAAAACAGTCCTAATCTAAGCAACAAGATAAGCCGTCAGTTGTCCAAACTCGAACAATCCCCGGCAACGGCGCCAAAAACTTGGTGCACGAAATTGCAATCACACTTTTGCAATCCCGCACAACTAACCAGCAAGTGCACTGGGTCGTCCAAGTAATACCTTGCGTGAGCAAGGGTCGATCCCACGGAGATTGTCGGCTTGAAGCAAGCTATGGTTATCTTGTAAATCTTAGTCAGGATATCAGAAATTATCAGGATTGATTGTAAAAAGCAAAAGAGCATGAAAAAGGTACTTGTTTTGCAGTAATGGAGAATAGGTTGAGGTTTGGAGATACTCCATCTTCTGAATCTCTGCTTTCCCACTGTCTTCTTTTTCAAACACGCAAGTCTCCTTCCATGGCAAGCTGTGTGTAGGGTTTCACCGTTGTCAGTGGCTACCTCCCATCCTCTCAGTGAAAGCGATTGCATATGCTCTGTCACAGCATAGCGGAATTCATCTGTCGGTTCTCAATCAGGCCGGAATAGAATCCAGTGATTCTTTTGCGTCTGTCACTAACGCCCCGCCTTCAGGAGATTGAAGCACGTCACAGTCATTCAATCATTGAATCCTACTCAGAATACCACAGACAAGGTTTAGACCTTCCGGATTCTCTTGAATGCCGCCATCAGTCCTAGCTTATACCACGAAGATTCCGATTAAAGAATCCAAGAGATATCTACTTAATCTAAGATAGAACGGAGGTGGTTGTCAGTCACACGTTCATAGTTGAGAATATGATGAGTGTCACAGATCATCACATTCATCCGGGTTAAGAGCAAGTGATATCTTAGAATGGAAGCAAGCATGATTGAATAAGAAACAGTAGTAATTGCATTAATCCATCAGGACACAGCAGAGCTCCTCACCCCCAACCATGGGGCTTAGAGACTCATGCTGTGGAAGTACACAAGAAACGTGTAAAAAAATGTCATGAGGTCATAAGGTACGGATACAATGTCAAAAGGTCCTATTAATAGTAAACTAGTATCCTAAGGTTTACAGAAATGAGTAAATGACAGAAAAATCCACTTCCGGGGCCACTTGGTGTGTGCTTGGGCTGAGCATTGAAGCTTTTATGTGTAGAGACGTTTTCTGGAGTTAAACGCCAGATTTCATGCCAGTTTGGGCGTTTAACTCCAAATTTTATGCCAGTTCCGGCGTTTAACGCTGGAATTTCTGTAGGTGACTTTGAGCGCCGGTTTGGGCCATCAAATCTTGGGCAAAGTATGGACTATTATATATTGCTGGAAAGCCCAGGATGTCTACTTTCCAATGCCGTTGAGAGCGCGCCAATTGGGCTTCTGTAGCTCCAGAAAATCCACTTCGAGTGCAGGGAGGTCAGAATCCAACAGCATCTGCAGTCCTTTTCAGTCTCTGGATCAGATTTTTGCTCAGGACCCTCAATTTCAGTCAGAAAATACCTGAAATTATAGAAAAACACACAAACTCATAGTAAAGTCCAGAAAAGTGAATTTTAATTAAAAATTAATAAAAATATACTAAAAACTAACTAAAAGATACTAAAAACATACTAAAAACAATGCCAAAAAGCATACAAATTATCCGCTCATCATGCACCCTCGTGCCATCGCTGGAGATCTGGCCGTCAACGCCGATCATCCTTGCGCCGCGTCAGAGACAGAGCTGCGAACTGGAGGTAGCGCGACCCACAGCCACCAACAGAGAAGAAAGAGCACGCGGGAAGGTGAAGCCGCCGCTGTCACCGTCGCGTGTGGAGCTGCCGCCGCGCTTGACCTCTGTTGCTGTTGCACTTTGACCGCCGCCATTCTTGTCGATGTCGAGCCGCGTCAGAAGGAAAACGCCGCCGCCGTGCGCTGTTAGAACTTATGGAGTTGTGTTGAAACTCGCTGCGAGAAGAGGAAAAGACTAGGGCCAGCGCCATTATGCCTGGTAAAGACCTGCAGCAGCTGCTGCTCTTGCTCCGTTCTGCTTTATTCTGCCCTCTGTTTAATGGTTATCCTTGTTTCCGTTCTGTCCGCTAGAGCTGTTGCCGTCGATTTGGAGTTGCTGCGGAATGGGGCCACTAGGAGAATAGTGCTGCTGCTAAACCACAGGCTCTGCGGCCGAGACTTTGCCACCGAAGAACACTCTTTCGTTGATCCACCAGAGCTTCTGGCCACCGCCGAAGCTGTTGCCGGGGCCGGTTCAAAATCGCAGCTGCTTTGTGTTGTTATTCCGGTAAGAGATTATGTTTCGAAAAGCCTCGCGTTAGTATTTTGTTGTGTATAGTTGATGAATATGAATTCTGATAGCGTGGGGTCGAGTTCTGATTATTGTATGTTGCGATTAGTGTTGCTATGGTTATTGCGAATGTGGCTTGAAGCTGAGGTTGCGGTTGTTGTTGATTTCGAGTTGAGGCGGAAAGGACTCTGTGAGACGTTTGGGTTATGGATTTGCGTTTTGAGGTAGGGGCGCTTTCCAAAAACTATGTGTTATGTATTGGAATTATTACATATGGATACTGATGTGAGATATTGTGTATTTAGTGATTGTATCTGTCTTATGTATTATTTGATTGACTCGACTGATTATGGATGTTGATTGGGCTGAATTGTTGTGCGGCTTTGTGAAATGCAATGTTTGAAGTTGATTCTTTAAAGATTTGAATTTGAGTTTAATCCGTTGAGGATTGATTTGATTTGAGTTAATTGTTTTGATGATTCGAAAAGTCGAATGCACTTTTGAATTCAGCCTGGTTTATTTTAATTGATTTGGTTTTGGACAAATGATTTATTATTGAACCATTTCTTTAAAGCTTTGGAAATGAGTTATATCGATTGATATTGAGTTGATTTTGAAATGGTATCCTTGAGATACGCCACTGAGGCGATTGTTGGATTTAGCTCGCTTTAAATTGATTTCTAGTTTTGAGCTGTTGAAAAGGAATGAGAAATGGTTTAGTTGGGACCCGAACCGGGTGGCAAAAGTCCAAGTTTTAGGGGAGGTGCTGCCGAAATTTCTATAAAATCCTACACTTGTTTGTAAGGTTATTTAGAAAGGGTTGGATTTGAGAAATTGTATTATTGATTTATTAAAAGGATATTTATGTTTTCAAGCTTAATTCATTTGATAAACCTTATACATTGAGTTCGGCTTATTTAGAACTGAACTATTTTTACCGTTTGAGTCACTGAAGGAAAGAATGATGCTTTAATATTGATTTCAATATAAAAAGGAATTTTTAGTGATTTTTAAAGGAACCTAGACTTTTGATTGAGTAATCAAGTTTGAGGCATTTTGGAAGAGTTGGAAAAATGGGTTCCAAAAAGAAACCTGAAAGTGGTTTGATTCAAATGAACCGGTTCCATTTCAAATGAGTTGATTTTTGGACCGGGTTGGAACTTGTGATTTTGTATGATCGGTTTTATAATAAATTCAGTTTTATTTACTTGAACCGAGGATTTATGATTTTAAGAGTTTCAATGAATTTTAAGGAATTTATATAAGTTGACCTTCCCTAAAGACTTGGGACTCTGGCAAGAAACTTTTGTTTTAAAATCCCATTGTTGGATGGGTGATTTTGAATGTTCCCAAAATGAGTCTTTACTTTCCATGGTTTTGGAAGTTTTGAACAGAGAATGCCGAGAGTGGCTTTGTTTTAAAAAGGGAACTCACTTTGAGTAAATTTGGCTTATGAGCCTGAGATGATTTGAGAAATGAGATCTTTAAAGCCAAGGCTGAAAAGAGTTGAAATTTGATTTCAAAGTGAAATGGCTTGAGAAAAGTGATTTATGGCTTAAATGCCGGTTTTTATGAATTTGATGATATTGAATGATGGAAGTACTGTCTTTGTTATGGGCCAGAATGGCTATGTATGATTATAAATATTGGCTGGTTCTGGATTGAACCGTGAGCCGGAATGGCTGTGTGTGATATTGATTTATGGCTGATTATCGAATGAGCTATAAGCCGTAAGGCCGATTATGAATTATGAATTTAAGCCGAAGGGCTGTATTTATTGATAAGTTGATTGGTTCTGGATTGAACCGTGAGCCGGATGGCTGAGATGGATGGTGATCCATGGTTGAATATATGTGCATGTATGCAATTGAATGATTTGTGAATTTAAGCCGAATGGCTGAGATGAAAGTTGTAAGCGGGTATGCTTGCGTTTTCTCTCTGGTTGTAAGGGTGACAGGGCACCGATACCCTCTAATGGCGACAGGGCGCAGATACCCTCTAATGGCGACAGGGCGCATATACCCTCTAATGGCGACAGGGCGCAGATACCCTCTAATGATAATAATGCGCAACAGAGAGACTGTATCCGGGTTAGCTACCGGACACGTCGGGTTGGCTTGGTAACCGACAGATGATATCATCAGCCACTAGGAACAGGCATGCATCATATGCATCTATGTGACATTGTTTGGGTATGCATATTGTACTTGGTTTGCCTATGTGATTAACTGCTAATTGTTCTACTTGCAATAACTGTTTGTTTGTGTTTGCATCTTCCTACTTGTGTTTGCATCTGGAACTCTGTTGGTTTGTGGTGGATTGGTTATGGTTGGATTGTTTGGGCCTAGGGCCGTGGTTGAATGAGATGGACCGGTGGTTAATTTCGGTTTCGTGGTTCTGGTTTGGAATAAGATATGAAAGGTTATTTTGGTTCAGTATAGATAAACCTTTTTGAAATGCTTTGATGTTTTGAGAATTGAACAGTTCCTCTTTCAAAAAAGATTTCTGACTTTATTTTATTGTAAACTGTTGTTTTTGAAAAGAGGCATAAGATGGCTATTAATCACTGGTACGGTTTATCTTCATGTATCCTATTACAGTAATTCCCAAAAAACCCTCTACTGAGAACCCTTTCGAGGATGATGTTCTCACCCCTTACATTTTTCCCCTTTCAGGATATGGGCGCAGAAGTTACGAAGAATTTATTTAGTTATTGTTGTGATGTTCTGTATTGCTTTGGATTATTAATTATTGTACCCTCGCCTTTATCTTGATATATTCTATAAGAGGGATAGGGATTGTATTCGCTAATGTCTGTAGTATTAGTTATATATATGTATGTATATATATGGATGTACTCTTTATGAGTTTTCGTAAGTTGTATGGTTTCTTTGGATGTACGTTATCGAACGAAAGTATTTTTGGGAGCGGTATTGCGGTTTAAAATTTTTAAACAGGCTCATATTTTAGTATTAAATAGTATAAGTGTCGTCGTAATGTCCGAGCTATCAGAGTTGCGCAGCCAGAAGCGTGAGCTTTGGTAGTTAGGGTGTTACAAATCCCGACTCTCTAGCTGTAAGGACCTTAAAGGCTAATTATTTTAACAAATAAATTTTTTTGGAGTCTGAAATTGGATACATGCATAGTTATACTTGGAGGAGCATTTGGTCTGCTAAGTGGGTTCTTAATTTAGGAGGGCTGTGGAGAGTTGGTTCTGGCAGAACAACAAGAATTTAGGATGATCCGTGACTTCCTCATCAAAATGATTTCAAAATCTGGAACTCTTGTTCTAATTTTGATTAGGAAGTCACAGTGAAAAACCTCATCGATCAAGAGTCATTAACATGGAAGGAGGAGATAACTAAATGGACTTTCTTACAATTTAAGGCAGAACAAATTCTAAAACTACCACTTGACATCAACCAACGAAAAGATTGCTACTATTAAAAATATTCTAGATTAGAAGAGTTTGAGGTTAAAAAGGCGTACCATCTCATCAGGTCCCAACCCAAAAATTCAGCACAAGAAAGCAACCCAAACCAGTGTTTGAACTTCTTTTGGAAATAACTCTGAAAAACCAAAGCAAGCCAAAGGACTTTGAATTTTGTTTGGAGATTACTCTCATGTGTTTTACCCACAAAATTTAACTTGGAAAAAAGAGGAATCAGAGACATAAACTTTTGCTCCAAATAGTATATTTTTTGGGATTGAATCTGGTTTTGGAAGGTTGTTTTTTTAACCTTTTGGTGGAAGGAGATAGCATAAACGTAATTAGGGTTATAGAGAAAGACATTCCCTTCTTAAACAATCTTGAATTTATAGTGTCAAATTGTAAAAACCTTTTGTATAGGTTCAGAAGTAGACAAATCTCTCTAGGAGAGATGGTAATAGAGTTGCAAATAGCTTAACAAGAATAGCACTATCCACATCAAATAGAATTTGGGTGGAAGAATCTCCATCAATTGTAACCAATTTGATTTTTTTTGAATATTATGGCCATCTCTAATTTTAATATATACACCCTTTCAACAAAAAAACCTCACTCTCTTATTTTTTTTTTTTACACCACTAAGTGTTAGAAAAAATTCACAAGTATGAAAAATTAAGTAGTAACAGTATTTACGAGTAAATGGTCAAATTAGTCCCTAAAAGATTACTCATTCTTTAAATTGGTCCCAAAAGATTTTTTTAATCAAATTCGTCTTTTAAAAATTTTAAATTAGTCATATTAGTCCTTCTGTCACTTTGTTTGTTGATAGTGTCAAAATTTGTTAATGTAGTACATTAAGTGACACCCAAACATACACTTAGGAGTCTTAATTAAATATTAACATGATTAATTTATGAAATTAGATCAAATCAAAATCTAATTGAAGAGAGAACTTGAGGTATTGGAATCTCCTAATTTAGAGTTGATTTGATCTAATTTTATAAACTAATCATGTTAATAGTCAATTAAGACTCTTAAGTGTATGTTGGAGTGTCACTTAACATGTTATATTAACAAATTTTGATACTATCAACAAACAAAGTGATGCAAAGACTAACATGACAAATTTAAAATCTTTAAAAGATAATTTTGATTTAAAAAATCTTTCAGGTACTAATTTAAAAAACGAGTAATCTTTTAGAAACTAATTTGACCATTTACTCCAATATTTATATACAAAACTCTCGAATTAAAATACCACTTACATTTTTAAAATAAAAACTTACGTTTAATTTTTAAAAAAAAAATACAAAATACAACATGTATTTTACAAGTACATAGAAACAATAAAAAAGAGCAAATCATAGGCTACGTTTTTGGGAAAATAAAAAAAAATATTATAAAAAGCAAATCATAACTTAACGTTTTATACGGCTAAGAAAACTAAAAAAATTATAAAATACAAATAGTAAAATATGTTTCATAGATAACAAAAATAAAAAAAATATTATGCACAAAATTTTTTTTAAGAAAAAAACTCAACGCAACAAAGGTGGAGCATATAAAATACTATTATTTAACCTGTATTTTGCTCTGATACCATATCAATACTATTATTTCATACAGATTCATTTTAAAATTTAACGTGTTTTACCAAATATTTTTTCATATTGAAAAAAAAAAAATCAGTCCAATTAGCAATCACCTGAAGTTATTTTTTTTTTTTAAAGAAAATAGATAAACTGAAGAACATGACACCAAAGTACGTAACTGCTAAAATTAGAAGTTAAAAAAAAAAGATTTATTTGCAAATGTTGTATGAGTGTGGGAAAGATGAGATTGTGATAGAGCTTTGTATGATCCAATCCAACTCGCAACTGCACCTTCAAACTTACATTACGTTCTCCATCTTTACATCACAGGTAACCTTTTCCTTGGTTTAATTTATTATTATTGCTGTAAAAAAAAAAGGCTTATTTTTACATTCAATTTGCTTTTTTATTCCAATTCAATTCTACTTTCTTTCTCTTCGTCTTCCACAAAAGAAACTTCTAGAATCAGGAACTGCAATTTCAATATGGCATTTCACTGAAACGTATCCTTTTGAATTTGCAGAATTGCGTCGTTCTCCTTTATTTTTGTGGCACAATGAATTTTTTGATGCGGTCTTCGTCGAGTTCATACTCGGAACGAACACCGCTTCCGCCCCCTAGGTCTGCGTCTGGGTCTAATCTTGAGAAGCTGGCGTCTCAGGATTCGCACGCGCGCCATGGCGATGATGCCACCATCGCTGGTCTTGTTCCAAGCTTACCAAATAAGCATCTTGATGTTTCTGTAGAAGAAGGGTTCATCACTATTCCATTCAGTATGTGTAATAATAATGCTTATAATATCATCACCTTAACAAATTACTTATTTATTTTTGGCTGCTTGGTTCTTCCTATTTAATTCCTCATAGTTTAAGATATGAATATGATTATGTTGAATGGAGTAGGTGAAATTCTTGCTAAGTGTAGAAGATGCTATAGTTATAGCATATAAAGTTTGCTAAAATGCAGAAATTACTGCTCAATGGCCCCATCGAAGCCATTTGTGATGGGGAGGGGGTTGCAACAATGTGACTTGATCCCGCCGTTCCTTTGTTTTGGGGGTGAATGTCCTGAACCGAATGATAGCTGAGGAAGTGAAAAACGGGCGCATTTCTCCACCATTAATAGGCAGGAATGGTGCAGAGCTGTCTCATCAGCAGTTTGCGGATGGTACTATTCTGTTTTGTCCGCAAGATGAAGAGACAATAAGAAGCTACAAGAGGCTAATATGGTGCTTTGAGATCACTTCTGGGTTGAGTATCAACTTTAACAAGTCAAGCTTGAGCCCAATAAACTGTGACTGGGAATGGGTGCAATAGATGTGTGACCTTCTTGGTTGTAAGTCAGCATAGCTACCAGTGAAGTACTTGAGAATATAACTTGGTGCAAACCCAAGGCTAGTGAAAACATGAAAACCAGTTATTGATAAGGTAGAGGAGAAGCTAAGCTGAGTCTTTGAAAGGCCAAGGTACTGAGTAAAGTAGGTTTGCTGGTGCTCATTAAGTTTGTATCAATAGTTTGCCTGTCTATTATCTTACACTGTATAAGATGCCAAACTTTTACTAGAAACACATTATAGTGCAAAGGAGGTTCTTTTGGGGTAAGAAGATGGGATGCTAGGAATGGCGTTAGTTAAGTGGGAATTGTTGTAGTGCCGAAGATGTTAGGAGGGCTTGGAGTGGGGGATGCAGTAATTCACAATACAACCTTGTTCAAATGTTGGTGGAGATTTTCTAAAGAAGATTATCCTCTTTGGAATAAAGGAACAACATATGCAAGATAAAATAGTCAATGGTTTAGCCATGGATGTACGGGATGGGAGAAGAACAAGGTTTTGGGAGGATTCATGGTTATAATATGGAAAACTGAAAGTCTCGTTTCAAAATCTCTTCTTGGTGTTAAACTAACAAGAATCTACCATTGGGAAGTGCGGGTTTTGGAATGGGTTGGATTGAATATGGAGCTTTCAATGACAGAGGAAACTTCCCCAATGGGAGTTTGAATTGTTAAACCAACTACATGGGGTTTGCAATCAATTTGTTTGGTGATAGAGAGGGAGGACAAAGTGGTGTGGAAATTTGCCAGTGAAAAGGTTTATCTTCGACTAACTCCTTTGTGCAACTGTTGCAGGCTGCAAAGTTGACAGAAGAAGTGGCGAGCTATAGCTTTACCAAAGTCGTCTAAAAGGGACTGGTACCTCCCTGGGTAGAATTTTTGTTTGGTTTGTGCTAGTTGATTGAGTCAATACTAAGGACCAACTAGCTAGACTAGGTGTTCCTGATAGTAGGAATAAATGAATATGTGCTATGCTGAATGTGCTATGCAGGAAACATTTTGAAACTGTTGAGTATTTTGTGTGTGCTTGGCTCCAGCAATTCAGACGAACCTAGACCTTTCAGAGTACTATGAAAGAGCACTTTGAGAGTTGGATAGCTGTGTTCATGAGGATAGAGATCCGGAAGCTAATAGGTTTCTTTGCTGTTATCTAAATAGTTGATTAGGAATGAGAAAATATTCCAGAATACATTGACAGGGGTTGATGCAGTCATTAGCAATTGACTCCATTGCTTTTTTATGGCAATGCTGGAGATGACATTGGAGTTTACTGCTTTATGTAATCCGTTATTGATTTATTTATTTTTGGCAGTTTAGTGGTTTTTAGGAGGTCTGTTCTTTCTCTTGGATTATGGATTTGTGTAGATTGCTTGTTGATAATGCTCCACCTTGTTGTGTTGAGCTCTTTTTCTTTCTAAAAAGAATAAAAAAGGGTTTTGCTTTAAAAATATTGAAAGCAGAATGTTTCATATCCTAACAGACTTAGAACCTTATATCATCTAAATTTCCAAGAATCCGGTAGTTCTCATGGTTGAGGGAATTAGGTTGTGCTATCAAATTTTCGTCTGGAATCTTTGCCTATTTACTGAAGTAAAGCTATAAGATCTTCCCTTTACGAAGCATGATGTGTGATCTAATGAATTGTGATATTTGCTTGAGGACGAATATCTGGTTCTGGATAGCGATGCCTTTTCTAAATAGCTTGACACTCTTGAACAGGGAGAAAGTAACTAGCATTTGTCATTGTTTGCATGAAATGGGAGAAATTGGTTTTATATGTTATTATAATAATAAGTGAACTTACTATAGATGCATTCTTAAAAGTTGCATTATAGTGACTGTAAAGTATAGCAGGTGCTCTAGAGAGGATATCAGCATGGAATTGTAATGTAGCTAAAAATTTATGTATGAGGACATCGTCATCTTCTTCTCTTCTAGTCCTAGCACAAGTTGTTAATTTTGTTTTAAGCTTATACATGACTTAAATTATGATCATAACATGCTTTTTCTAGCACATGATAGAGTTAGACAAATCTATGTATTTTAAGTATTTCCTCTCTGCCATGTGATGTTATGGGTGAGATTGCTCTTCATATAAAACATGATAAATCTAACTGTTAATTTGTTATCTTTTTGGTAGAGGAACTTCCTGAAAACTGGAATCACGTTCCAGATATACAGTCCCTGTGCTCACTTGACCGTTCATTTCTTTTTCCTGGTAATAGACTATTTTTGAAATATATAAATCTTGATTTTGGGATATATTTAATTGGTCAGCTGGCTTCCACAAAAAGTTTAGCAGACCTAATATAAGCATGTAATTCAGGTGAACAAGTTTATATCTTGGCATGCTTGTCTGCATCTAAGCAGGATACGGACATGATTACTCCAGTTGCTACAGCGATGAGTAAGAATGGCGTAGGTCAAAGCCTTGAGAGAGAAAATGAAAACATTAAAAACAGAAACAATTTAATATCTAGAGAAGGGCAATTAAGTACCAGTGTTGAAGAGCATCTGGAAGATTTTATTGATGGTGAATCCCTTTGTAGGATGGAGGCACAGAAAAGACGAACTGAATTGTTGTTACAAAAATTTGAGAATTCACGCTTCTTTGTGAGGATTTCAGAATTTGATGAACCCTTGTGGTCCAAAAGAGGCAGTGCAATAAATTTTTTTAACCCTTCTGATGCAAATGGCCTAAAGGCTTTAAATATTCAAATTGAAGAGCCTACATTGTCTTCTACCGGAGTGGTTATTGATAGAGGAAATTTTAATGCCACCACTTCTGGAGGATTGGTGAGAGATTCTGTTAAGTGTTCTGCTCTTCCTAATGGAGACATCGTGGTATGTGCTATAAACTTTGGAAACTATGAAGATGCATTTAGTTTATCTGAAATTTACAGAGAGACAAGGATGTTTTGTTTGTATATTTAAATTTCAATGCAAATAAAGTAATATTTTCTGTTAAATTTGTGTCCGAGTCTTGTAAGATTTTCTGGCTTCTTCCCCTTTAATTGTCTAACCTTCCCTTTTTTCAATCGTTTGCCTAATCTAATTTAATGTTCTTGTATGGAAGGATGCAGATTCTTTTACAGATGAATGTTGGTGTAGACTCTCTTAAAGATCCTTGTATTGAAGTTCTCCAATTTGAAAAGTGTCCAGAGAGAAAACTGCCTATCAATGACCACTTCGAGGTAGAACATACAAATGAGGATCCATGTGCTGAATTGTTAAATTGGATGCTTCCATTGGATAACAATCTTTCACCTCGCCTGCAATCTCCTCCTAATTTAAGACGTTACTCCATGTCATCATTACCCCAAAGTATGAGCAGTCCATCTGGTTATTTAAAAGCAGTTAGTTCTATGTCAAACTTCCTTGAGAACAGGGATCAAATCCTATCTAACAGTTACTTGAGGAGAAAATTTGCATTGGAAGGACTACTATCTTTTCGAGGAGTCTCTTTGGAGCAAGAAAGATTTTCTGTCTGTTGTGGATTAGAAGGCCTCCATACTCCAGGAAGAAGATGGAGAAGAAAACTTGAGATAGTACAACCTTTGGAGATTCACTCTTTTGCTGCTGACTGCAACTCAGAGGATCTTCTTTGTATTCAGATGAAGGTTTGAACTAGGATTTCATTGGATCAAATTATTTGACTTTCTATTCTTGTCCTCTGCATATTATATTCTCATTCTTCTCTTTTTGGTCTTTTACTACAACATATATTTTCAGTTCTGCCTTGACTAATTTTTCTTAAGTTGTCTCCAGAATGTCGCTCCTTCAAATGTTCCTGATATTGTGATATTTATAGATACAATATCTGTTGTTTTGGAGGAGACAACAAGAAATGGACCAATGCCATCATTACTGATTTCATGTGTTGAAGCTGGAAATGACCATTCTTTACCAAATCTAACCCTTAGGTTGTTATCTGGAATGAATATCTTATTATTTTTTCCAACTTTCTGTTGTTACTTATTTGATATCATGCTAGGCTGCAAATTTGGCATTTTAGTTTCATATTCTTGTGCTGAGGGACACCACCCTCATGAAAAAATAGAAAAATTCTCTGCAAAAGAAACAGAAGGGGAGAGAAAAAGGAAAAGGAAGGGGGGTGGAGGGGGGGAGGGGTGGTAAATATAACTAGACAAATCTGTGGATATCATATGTAGCATAGACAATGTCAAGGCATGGGATAATATATATGAAAGACTGTTTATTGATTTGCTTACCTTTGTTTTTACTCCCATCATTTTTAAGGTTAAAATATAGTCTTCTGCACTAGCAATATTCAGGCATATGGAGTAACATTTTAAAATATT
Organism: Arachis stenosperma; assembly: GCF_014773155.1. Lineage (NCBI taxonomy): Eukaryota > Viridiplantae > Streptophyta > Magnoliopsida > Fabales > Fabaceae > Arachis > Arachis stenosperma. The sequence goes on along the minus strand of NC_080381.1, from coordinate 43,622,820 downwards.
ATTTCTACTCAATTTTAAGAGGAAATTGGTATTGTTAACAGTGGATATTGTGCATATTAGTCCACCCTTTTGTTGTGTATAATAGTAAAAAATATGGGGTTATTCAAAATGGTAAGTACTTTGTTCTCTTAATAAATGGTCTTGAGTTCAAGTCTTAAGAATTTCAAAATGTTTATGGCTAATATATAAATAAGGGTATTTTAGGGGGAAAAAATCTTGTGCTTGAAACCCTCAATCACTGTTATATATAGTAGATAGGCTTGAGTTGAATATTTATCTCATTTTTCTTTTTCCAGTTGAAGCAAACTATATAATAGATGACCTTTCATGGCTTCACTGAATTGTTTCATTAATTTTAAAACAAAATTTGAGATAATCATGGCATGGGAAAGAGGATAAGAGAAGGAAGGAGTGAACTCTTCCTTTCTATAATGGCTAGTTGGTCTTTTTGCATGTGTGATTTACTTGTTAATAATGATATGTATTAATATTGCATAAAATAACTGAGATGACCTTGGTGAAAAATATATGTATCATTGTTTTCGATAAAAAAATATTCAGCTCATAGGATGAATGATGTAATGAACTTGTGTTACTTTAGGCATGACTTTTATTTGATTATCTAATATTTTCTTTACTTAAGTGCATGATTATATTTTTTCGTGTTGGTTAACTCAAGATTGGTGTCTGTGATCAACCCTAATAGTCATCATCTTATTAGAAGGTTTTTTTTCTCTTTTTTTTACAGGAGAGGTGAAGAGCATTCTTTTGTCGTTAAACCAGCCACTTCTATGAAGAAGAGTATCAATATTCAACACGATACAAGTTCTCAATTTTCAAAACAATTTCAAAATAGAACATCAAAATTAAGTCTGGATGGAAGAAACCCTACTTTGATTAATGATCAGTATGCAATTGTGGTGTCATACCGGTGCAATTATACAGGTAGGTTCTTTTGGCCCGATCTCCTTTTCCTATTCTATGATTTTTAACATGCTGATTAGGTGTTTTCTTTTTCTTTTTTTTTTTTTTTAAACAATCTAGCATCAAGGTTGTTCTTTAAACAACAAACTAGTTGGCGACCATGCACCTCTAAGGATATTATGATCTCTGTTTCATCAGAGATGTTAGGACAATATCCAAGACCTTATGCAACCTGCCAACTTCCTGTGCAGGTTATTGTTTATTTAGCTACTGTCCAACTCAAACTAGAGCTTTGGATTGGAAATCATTTAGCTCAGTTTGATTTTTTTTAATATTAGTTACAGTTGATCTTATGCTTTTATTAGCAATGACAATTAGTTTAACTTCATTGCTTCATTTTGATCAGATCCTAACTCTGCAAGCTTCAAATTTAACATCTGAAGATCTAACTTTAACAATGCTATCTCCTGCATCCTTTAGTTTACCCCCATCATTGGTCTCCTTGAGTTCTCCAACGACTCCAAGAAGTCCTTTTATTGGTTTCGCAGATTTTTTAGGAAGAGTAAATAGTGGAAGGAGTAGTGGTGCCACCCAGCCGTCAACTGTTGAAGAAAATGGGGAAAAAAGTTCTACTAGTGAAGCTAAGGCAGTTTCTACAAGTGATGTTGTTCCTAATTCTGGCCTGAGTTGTACTCATCTATGGTTGCAGAGCAAAGTTCCGCTCGGGTAACATATCATGTCACGTTTTTGTTTCTTTAACTATTTAAACTGAAAGTACTCGATTAAATGCTATGCTTCGGTTGCATCAGGTGTATTCCAGCTCAATCTATAGCAACTGTCAGGCTTGAACTACTCCCACTGACAGATGGCATAATTACACTTGACTCTCTGCAAATTGATGTTAAGGAAAAAGGTACAGATTGTGTTGCTTTTATTAATATGTACTTTTCTTAACTAGTTGCAGCGTCTATCTAGAGGAATACTTGGTCAATAAGAATAAATGGGAAGATGAACTATTGTCTATGACTTGTTATTTCTATGCTTGTATGGATTTCGAAGTATCACTCGTATGTGTAACAACATAGCAATTTCTAGTGATGCATAAGGTTGTGTTGGCTTCCGAGATGCTTCTGCGAGAGCACCCACGCCCCATCTTTCCATTTCATATAACTAATAATTTGTTTTCACTATCATCCCTTTGGGTATTTACCTGTCAAAAAAAGTATTTCTTCTTTTTATGTGCATTCTGTTTTCTACATTCTTCTTTATTCCTTATTTATTATATGGTTCCGGTTTCTCACATGTTCACATTTTGTTGTGATAGGTATTACTTATACCCCTGGGTGCGCTCTAAAGATAAATTCAACTTCCAGTATTCCGAAGGGGATTAGTTAGAATGGGACCTGTGGCTGTTTGCATTTCCTCTACCTTTCTCATCAAGCTCATTAACAAAATATGGATGATTTGCTTGCCTAAGTTCTAGAAGTGCCCTTGCAACTTATTCTCTTGGCAGAAAACAGATTTATTACTTTCCTGAATTTTAGAGTTTCGCTTATAACTTAATGTCGCAGTAGGTGTTTATAGGTAGAGAAATTCAGTTAAGAAATGTTTTGGGGTATATTTATCCAAATATAGAGTTTTCCTTTGTATTGTAAAATGTAAATCACATGGTTAAATAGATACTTACTAGGTGTTACATGCCCTTTATTTAAGGGGAAAAATGTAAACAGAGGTGGTATTTTTGTATTTTTATTTTCTTTGTAAATATGTGAGTGAACTATCAATTCGTCCTCTATTTTTCAGAATGACAATGCGGTCATTCAAGATAAAAACGATCCATCTCGGTTCATGTCCTCTACTTCTGTTACACAATGCGGTCTTTGTGTGTGTTTTTCCGCCAACGTTGAATGGAAAAAGTTGATGTGTTAGGTTCAGAAATAGATAGAGGTTTAATTATCTTTAAAATTAAATTGGTTAAAGGTTTATTTGTCTTTATTCTTTAAACAATATTTTTTAAAATTATTTTTTTTATTCATTATATTAATATTCTTTTTTCAATAAATTATTGAATATATGGTATAATACATACAATAAAATATATGTAAATTTAATTAAATTTTAGTATACAGAAAATTTTAATTAATCTATATTATTTTTATATTGATAAATTTTTATCGATCTGTAACCTTATGACAATATGTATATTAATAGAATAATAATATTATTGATGCTTTGAGTTTGTTGAGTTTATAAATGGTCTCCAAAATATATATTATGTTTTATTTTATTTAGTATTAGTAGCTTATTCATAGTGTATTTTAGTGCAAAGATATCAAATAGAATTATTAATTTAGTTTAAAGAGATAAAAAATTAAATTTGTATTACTCAAAATTTTTTTTACTATATATCAAATAATGTGTTCATTAGTTTCTATTTTATTGTGAAAATTATCTAAATCATAATACTAATAGTATATTATAGGAATATTATTATTAATGTATTAACTGTATTTTAATGTTTATTATTTATATATTTAAAAATTAGAATTGAGAATTATTTATTTAATTTCATCATAAATAATATTTTTAAATTTAAATAATTTATTAATAAATTTGTACTTATTATACGATATATTCAATAATTTATTGAAAAAAGAATATTAATATAATGAAAAAATAATTTAAAAAAAATATTATTTAAAAAATAAGGACAAATAAATTTTTAATCAATTTGAATTTTGAGACAATTAGGTTCTTGTCCATTTTTAAATCTAACACGTCAGCGTTTTTTATTCAGAGTTGATGGAAAAAAAACTCACAGAAACCATATTGTATCACTAAAGTAAAAGATAAGAACCGAAATAAATTATTTTTATCTTAAGAGATCGTGTTGTCATTTTAAGAAATAGACAAAGATCGAATTAATAGTTTCTTCAAAATATGTTACATATCTTTAGGTTTTTTTTTTTTTTGATAAGTAGCAGCAACTCATCACATATCCCAAGAGGGGGTTGTGAGGGATTAAAATTTAAAAAATAGCATTACATCAATCAAAACAAACATATGAGGATCCAAATTCCAAAATATACATAAAACTATCTAATTTCTAGTGATTTAGGTCTTATACACAAGTCAAACTCATGCCACTGCATCCAATATTTATTTGAGTATATATCGGGAGTATTGAATAAAAAAATTAGAAGTTCTAATTCATTTTTCTAATTATGTTCTTAATTTTTTAAATACAATTTTGAATTTATTTTTTATTTTAATTTTTTAAAATTATATATATATATATATATATATATATATATATATATATATATAATTTGTACTAAAGTATAAGATTGATTGATAACTAGAGAATGAATTAGGGTTTTTAATCATTACTCAAATAGTTGCTTCTCTAAAATCCGATTAAATCGTAATTAAAAAATCCGATTAAATCGTAATTAATTAAATAATAAATTAAATAAGAGCGAAATGGTTAGAAAATTTAGTAATTGAAATTTGATAATTTAAATATGATATTTGGACTCAATGAATTTTTTTGAGTAAGAAAACATAGTTTTTTGCGTAAAAATGTGTACTGAAAATTTGACCGGCAGTACCGGCTGAGATATGTCCGGTACTGCAACTGAAGAAATTAATTATAAGCGAATAAGGTTAGGAAATGAGAAATTATAAATTGGGAAGTTAGAAATATTTAAAATACGATTTAAAACTCTAATCTTAAAGGTTTTGTCCCAAAGTTGGGCCAACGGGTTAAACCGAATGAACTGGGCCCAAATGGACCCAAGATCCAACATATATATGGCCTAATTAAGGCCATTCAGCAGCCACACCCCCCATTCTTGTGTGAATCACGTTGAAGAGAAGAGATGGAAGAAGAGAGAAAACCCTAACCCACATTGAAATTTCAAACCACCATAACTTTCTCTCCAGAACTCTGATTGACGAGCCGTTTGCAGACACGCGTCACTCTTATCATCCTCTACAATTCTATATAAGTTTTGTGGTGAATATTTCATAGTCCTCTGCTCAGTTTTTATTTTTCTCTTTAAATTCGAATTTGGTTTGGGTTTTGAGAAAATCTTGTGATTTTGGTTATTTATGAGTGTTCTAGTATGAGTCATTGGTGATATTCATCATAAAATACAGTGGATTAAGGTAAGAAACCCTCCAACCCTTGTGATTTATCATTTTCATGAACCCTATGTTGATTGTAAGTGTGAAATTAGTTATGTTAGAGTATTGGTTGATTTTGGTGCACAATTGGGAGGTTGATTTTGCTTGTGGAGTTTTGGTGAGACTTGGAACTAAGGTTGGTGGAGACTTCCAAAAAAGAGGCTCAATTGGTTTGACTTCAAGAGCTACAATTTAAGTTTTATTTAAGTACCGTGTGGTGTGATGAGAATTCCTAGGTTAGATACCCCTAGGATTAAGTTTGGATTGTGTAAATAGTTGGTACTAATATGTATAGTTGATATGTAATATAAATTAATGATTGGGTTGAGAATTGTATGAATTTGTATGTTTGGTGTATTGAGAATTTGATAAATTAGATAATGAATATTTGTTTGTAGAATATGCATTTAAATTGTGAATTTAGGTCGGAGGCCGAAAAGAGGTAAGGAAGGTAAGTGATGTGTGTATTGTGTGATGTCATATGAAATTGAATGAATATTGAATATTGAGTGTGTAAATAAATGGGAGGAATGTGGAATAATAAGATATTAGGAATTTAGGAGTGGAAGACGAAATTGAATTGAATTGTGTAAATGAGGTAGGTTTGATTTTGGTTGAGTGTAATTATGTGAATGTGGTTGGGTTGTGGTCATTTGGATGAGTGAAAATGAATTTGGCTTGTGAACATTGGAAAAATTGGTGATTTCTATTTTTGGGTAAAAAACTTATTTTTGACCAATTTTGGCGGTCCGTAACTCGGTCCTCGGAGTTAGCAATTCTTCAAAATTGGATTTTTATGAAAGTTCATTCAATGATCTTTCCAACGATTTAGAAATGGTTGAAAAAACAATTTTGTATTAGAAATTATGTGTGGCAGAAGTTTGTGGTTTGAAAATGAAATTCTGCACTTTTCAGACTTAGTAAAATTTTTTGGAAAGCGTACGCCCACGCGTACTGATTAACCACTATTTTATGGTTTATATTATATTAAATTGAGTGGTTTTATCAAGCTTTTCACCCACTTATTCATATGATTTGCATGATTTTACAATTCCTTCCTAGTTTAGTTCTATGATTGAAAACATGCTTCTTTGGTCTTAATTTAGCTAATCTTAATCCTCTCCTATTACCATTCGATTCCTTGATCTGTGTGTTAAGTGTTTCAGGCTTCATAGGGCAGGAATGACTTAGAGAATAAAGAGGAAGCGTGCAAAAATGGAAGGAACACAGGAAATTGAAGAGATGACCAGCGAGAAGTCACGCGGTCGCACGGCTCACGCGACCGCGTGAAATGGAAGAAATCAGAGTGACGCGATCTCGTGCCTGACGCGATCGCGCGGATTGGAAAAGCACAAGTGACGCGGAAGCGTGGACGACGCGAACGCGTGTCAGGAAAAAACGCGAATGACGCGTTCGCATGGATGACGCGATCGCGTGACGTGCGCGATCTGCAGAATTACAAAAGTCGCTGGCAGAGATTCTGGGCCGCATTTCAACCCAGTTTTCGGCCCAGAAATACAGATTAAAGTCAGGGAACTTGCAGAGACTTAGGATGCTTTTCATAATTCACTTTTTAGGATTTAGATGTAGTTTTTAGAGAGAGAGGTTCTCTCCTCTCTCTTAGGATTTAGGTAGGATTTTTAGAAATTAGGATTTAATTCGACTCTTCATCAGGTTCAATATTTCCTTTACCTTACATTTATCTCTTACTTTAGATACTGTGCTTTTATTGGTATTTGATTTATGTTGCCCAATTGGCTTATGAACTTTTCATGATAGGACTATATATTATTGAGATGTTTTTAGATTTATGATTTCAATTTCTTATCCTTTTGGTCTTGGTTAAGAAATCAGTAACTCAGGAGTTATCTTAGCTTAACATAATTGATAACTATTATCTTTGCTAATTGAACTGAACTTCAATAATCCCAACCTTTTCTTAGGAAATAAATAGGATTCGAAGGTCAAACTAATTAGTCCCTTGACTTTCCTTTGCTTTAGCAAAGGTTAACTAAGTGGAATTAAGATTCAACTTTCATTATTATTGATAAGAATAACTAAGTCTGGACTTCCAATTTCTTGTACCTTGCCAAAGGTTTATTTTACAGTTATTATTATTTTATTTTACTTGTCATTCAATTAACTTTTTACCTTAATCCAAAACCCCAAAACACACTTTTCATAACTAATGATAAGAACATACCTCCCTGCAATTCCTTGAGAAGACGACCCGAGGTTTAAATACTCGATTATCAATTTTAAAGGGGTTTGTTACTTGTGACAACCAAAACGTTTGTATGAAAGGACTTTTGTTGGTTTAGAAGCTATACTTGCAACGGGAATCTATTCTGAATTCTAGACCACGCAAAAGTTCTCTCATCAAAATGGCACCGTTACCGGGGAATTGCAAACGTGTGCCTCATTATTGGTTATTGTAAATATTTAAAAAAATATATATAATAAATTTTCTTTTGCTTGTTTATTTGTTTTCTCTCTTCCATCTTATTTCTGATAACTATTATGAATTCTCACCCCTCTCGTTTTGAGTTTGGTTCTAATTTTGTTGCAAGGAATGGAAGCTATAACAGGACTATGCATCAAGGTCTAAGCAATCAAAGATGGATGGAGCCACAAGGATCCAATCAACCCTTTAGGCAACAACACCATCCTAGATACCATGGACAAAGACCATTTTACAATGCATGTCCAACTGATAGATTCGGTGGACCACCTTGTAGCTACCAACAGGCCCCACCCTGTGCTCAGAGACCATCCTTCCAACACAGCCCCAATCCACCATACTAACGGGCTTCTTTTCACCATTCACTACCACATGATCCTTATCCACCCCAACACCAATTCAATCACTCCCAAGAACCGCCACTCTCCTACAAACCATGTTCATATCCATCAAGCCAAGAATCACAGGTTCACTTCAAAGAATCAGTAAACCAATTCAATACAACTCTTCAGCAACTGGAGCAAGCAATAAATCAACTATCTTCCAGACATTAAGCCACTCAACAAACTCCCATGGCTTCATGTGGAGAATCTAATGAAGAATGTATTGTGAAGAAGACACAAGGAACTCCAGTGGACAGCATAGAGCACAACTTCGTACTAGAACAAGTAGAAAACGATGTCATTATAGAAGAAGAAGAGTTGGTTGAAGATTTAGGAGATGCTGAACCTCCACGGGAATACAGAGTCATGCAAGACCCCGTCAAGGATGTTACAACTGACGCTAAAGAGGATGTTGCACAACCTCCAATGCGGATATCTTATGAAGAACTGGACGGAGTAACTCAAGACGCATGTTTCTTTGATGATGATAGTCACCAATCAAGTCCTCCTCGTGATGAACTTGCATCCGCAAGTGAATCCTTCGAGACAGAAGAATCTTCCCCAAGTGAATACGAAGATGATGCAGAGGTCGACTTTTCTCAACCTCCTGTTTATGACTCAAGTGATGAGGAAGATATGGAAGACTTTGACCAGGACATGGCTGGAATGAAAAAGGTTTGCAAGGAAGTGAAGGAATCCACTGAAGACCACAAGGGAGTAGATCTTGTAGAACCCCTGGAAACACTGATCCCAAGGCCATTACCACCCAATACAGACTTCAAGTGGGTAAAATCCTTTACTCTTATTTTTATTTTTCCACTTGAATATGGTTTGCTTGAAACAGATGGTCAGCTTAGAGCTCTTTGCGGCTTTAAGAGAAAAAGGGAAATGACTCGCACTCAGCGCTGGTATGCAAGATCCAATGAGGTTTCGCACTTCAATTTGAGGCGCAGAAGTTGGTGTCAAGTTCACTTGATAGGATCTCGAAAAACGTTTGGTCATCTTGGTGAGAGTCTAATTTCCAAACCGCCCAGATGGAAAAGTATAGATGCAAACAAAGGCGAATTTGGAACCAAAGTTTGGGATCCTGGAAAGTACTCTGATATTCATCACCTCGGGAGTTTGAAAATCTGTTTGAAGCTGCTCAGAAGCTTCACATGCCTAGTTTGGGACCCCGGAGGATGCTGGCTGGTGGACGAAATTGTGATTTCTATCTTTTGAGCTTTAGTATGTACACAAAAACTATTGTGTCTCTTGTTCATTCAAAATCCTTATTATGGCACTGGTTGAATTCACAACTCCGTTCAACTAACCAGCAAGTGTACTGGGTCGTCCAAGTAATACCTTACGTGAGTAAGGGTCGAATCCACAGAGATTATTGGTTTGAAACAATCAATATTTATTTTATTAATCTTAGTTAGGATGTTAACAAGGATTATTTGGATTAAAAGTGAAATTACTAGATTTCATTATAAAAATAAAAGAGGGAACAATGTTACTTTGAATTGCAGTACTGGGGAATATGTTGGAGTTTTGGAGATGCTTTGTCCTTTGACTTCAACTTTTCCTAGGCGTCCTTTTCTCACACGCATTGTTCCTTCCATGGCAAGCTCTATGTAGGGTGTCACCGTTGTCAATGGCTACTTCCCATCCTCGCAGTGAAAGCTATGCACGCACTCTGTCACAGTACGGCCAATCACCGGTTGGTTCCCGCTCCTACTGGAATAGAATCCTCTTTTGCGTCTGTCACTAACGCCCAGCAGGTTAAAGTTTGAAGCACGTCACAGTCATTCAATCCCGGAATCCTACTCGGAATACCACAGACAAGGTTTAGACTTTCCGGATTCTCATGAATGCCGCCATCAATCCAGCTTATACCACGAAGATTCTGTTGGGGAATCTAAGAGATATTCATTCAATCTGATGTAGAACGGAGGTGGTTGTCAGGCACACGTTCATGGGTTGAGGAAGGTGATGAGTGTCACGGATCATCACCTTCTCCACAGTTAAGCGCGAATAAACATCTTAGATAAGAACAAGCGTGTTTGAATGGAAAACAAAGGAATTGTATTAAATCATCGAGACGCTGCAGAGCTCCTCACCCCCAACAATGGAGTTTAGAGACTCATGCCGTCACAAAGTATGTAATTCAGATCTGAAAATAGCATGAGGTACAAGATAAGTCTGTAAAAGTTGTTTAAATAGTAAACTAGTAACCTAGGTTTACAGAAAATGAATAAACTAAGATAATTGGTGCAGAAATCCACTTCTGGGGCCCACTTGGTGTGTGCTGGGGCTGAGACTAATGCTTTCCACGTGTGGAGGCCTTTCTTGGCGTCAAACTCCAGGTTTTGACGTGTTTTGGGCGTTCAACTCCGGATCATGACGTTTTTCTGGCGTTTAACTCCAGACAGCAGCATGTACTTGGCGTTCAACGCCAAGTTACGTCGTCTATCCTTGCGCAAAGTATGGACTATTATATATTGCTGGAAAGCCCTGGATGTCTACTTTCCAACGCCGTTGAGAGCGCGCCAATTGGACTCCTGTAGCTCCAGAAAATCCATTTCGAGTGCAGGGAGGTCAGGATCCAACAGCATCAGCAGTCCTTTTTCAGCCTAAGTCAGATTTTTGCTCAACTCCCTCAATTTCAGCCAGAAAATACCTGAAATCACAGAAAAATACACACACTCATAGTAAAGTCCAGAAATATGATTTTTGCCTAAAAACTAATATTATTTTACTAAAAACTAACTGAAACATGCTAAAATCTACATGAAATTACCCCCAAAAAGCGTACAAAATATCCGCTCATCACAACACCAAACTTAAACTGTTGCTTGTCCTCAAGCAACTAGATGAATAAAATAGGTTCTAACAGAAATTAAGAAGTAATATATATTTTAGAGTTTTAAATGAAGCTCAGATTCTTATTAGATGAGCGGGGCTTGTAGCTTTTTGTCTCTGAACAGTTTTGGCATCTCCCTGTATCTTTAGAATTTTAGAATAATTGGCATCCTTAGGAACTCAGAATTCAGATAGTATTATTGACTCTCCTAGTATAGTATGTTGATTCTTGAACACAGCTACTTATGAGTCTTGGCCGTGGCCCTAAGCACTTTGTCTTCCAGTATTACCACCGGATACATAAGTGCCACAGACACATAACTGGGTGAACCTTTTCAGATTGTGACTCAGCTTTGCTAGAGTCCCCAGTCAGTGGTGTCCAGAGCTCTTAAGCACACTCTTTTGCTCTGGATCACGACTTTAACCACTCAGTCTCAAGCTTTTCACTTGGACCTTCATGACACAAGCACATGGTTAGGGACAGCTTGATTTAGCCGCTTAGGCCTGGATTTTAATTTCCTTAGGCCCTCCTATCCATTGATGCTCAAAGCCTTGGATCCTTTTTACCCTTGCCTTTTGGTTTTAAGGGCTATTGGCTTTTTCTACTGCTCCTTCTTTTTTTTTTTTTTTTTTTCGCCATTTTTTTTTCAAGCTTTCTTTTTCACTGCTTTTTCTTGCTTCAAGAATCAATTTCATGATTTTTCAGATCATCCATAATATTTTTCGTGTTCCTCATCCTTTCAGGAGCCAATATTCATCAAATTCAAAGTACAATTTATGCACTGTTCAAGCATTCATTCAGAGAACAACAAGTATTGCCACCACATATAATTAATTATAGTCTTTATTACTAAGAACTCAAAAATATAAATTACTTCTTTATTCTTAAAAAAAATCTACTACTTTATTCATGCCTGATGATGATGAGAAAAATAAATTATAGCTTAATTGGAAATAAAATCAAAATAGATATGCTAAGTACTACTACTCCTATATAACTTCTAAGGTAAAATCCTATAATAATACTATCACAGAGTTAAAGCTGGAATTAGAACTTAACAACCTGTATTTTGGGAAGTGGATGTTCCTTTAGTCTGTGGGATGCCTTCAAGAATTAATTTCTGATGCTTCAGCTCCCTTAAGTTCACATCCTTGCTCTTCCTGTTCTCTTAGGTGCCATGATCTTAATGAGTTTTAGCTCAGTGATCATGGCAAATCACACCAAACTTAGAGGGTTGCTTGTCCTCAAGCAAAAGAAAGGAAAGGAGAGGAGAAGAAGGAAAGGCATTTTCACATAAAGATAAGATGAGTTAAAAGATATGAGAAGAAATTAAAAATATTTGAAAAAGAATTGGATTAGAAAAAGATATAATTTTAAAAAAAGAAAAGATATGAATCAAAATTTAAAAGATAGAATTGAATTTTAATTTTGAAAAGGATTTTTAAAAGGAGTTAAAGATGTGTTGGAAACAAATTTGAAAAGATGATGGATTGAATTGGAACGCCATTTGTTCTTTTGGGTTAAGATAAATCTAAAAAAATTTGCAATCATTGGATTTTAGAAATTAGGATAAACTTTTTGGAATTGAAAGTGATAATTTAAAATATGTTTATGCAAGAAATCATGAATTGAAACATAAAAATTTTGAAAAATTGCAAAGAAAAACGAAATTGTACCTCCTCCCACCATCCTGGCGTTAAACGCCCACATGGTGCATGGTTTGGGCGTTTAACGCCCACATGTTGTTTCTCCTGGGCGTTCAACGCCCATGTGATGCTTCTTCCTGGCGTTGAACGCCAGGAGGTCCTTCTTTACTGGGCGTTTTTCTAAACGCCCAGAATGCTAGCAGATTGGCGTTAAACGCCCAGAAGGTGCATCTTTCTGGCGTTTAACGCCCAGAAGATGCTTCTTCTTGGCGTTTAACGCCCAGAAGGCTACCCTTACTGGCGTTGAACGCCCAGTGGGTGCTTCTTTTGGGTGTTTAACGCCCAAAGTATTTCTTACTGGCTTTTTCATGCCAGTAAGCTTCCAAATTTCCCTGTAACTCTGTGACTTCAACCAATTGCTATTTCACCTTTTGAAGATACTTGGACTCAAACCTGTAAAGAAAATCAATACGAATAAAATTAAATTTTGTGATTGGCTGGGTTGCCTCCCAGCAAGCGCTTCTTTAATGTCTTTTAGCTGGACTGAGTTTTAATCAAGTCTCAGTTTTGAGCATTCTTGCTCAAAATTGCCTTCAAGATAATGTTTGACTCTTTGTCCATTAACAATGAACTTTTTGTTAGAGTCATTATCCTGAAGCTCTATGTATCCATATGGTGACACGTTTGTAATGACATATGGACCTCTCCACCGGAATTTTAATTCCCCAGGGAATAATTTGAGCCTAGAATTGAATAGCGGAACTTTTTGCCCCGGATCAAAGACTCTGGATGACAATTTCTTATCATGCCATCTTTTCGCTTTCTCTTTGTAAATCTTTACATTTTCGAAAGCATTGAGTCTAAATTCCTCTAGCTCTGATTCGAGACTCTCAGCCATATTGACATCTCTTACCAGAGAGTCAATTATATCAACACTCATGCAGTCATTTGGGGTGTCTGGATGTTGCATGGCTTCAACAACATTCAGCTTGAACTCTTCCTCATTGACTCTCAAGGTTACTTCCCCTTTTTGGACATCAATGAGGGTTCGGCCAGTTGCTAGGAAAGGTCTTCCTAGAATGAGAGTTGCACTCTTGTGCTCCTCCATTTCCAGCACCACAAAGTCAGTAGGAAAGGCAAACGGCCCAACCATGACAATCATGTCTTCAATTACGCCTGATGGGTATTTAATGGAGCCATCAGCAAGTTGAAGACATATCCTGGTTGGTTGATTTCTTCAGTTAAACCAAGCTTTCTGATAGTAGATGCAGGTATTAGGTTGATACTTGCCCCAAGGTCACATAAAGCTTGCTTGTTGCAATTACCTCCTAATGTGCATGGTATCATAAAGCTCCCAGGATCTTTAAGCTTCTCAGGTAAGCTTTTCAGAATGACTGCACTGCATTCTTCAGTGAGGTAGACCTTTTCAGTTTCCCTCCAATCCTTCTTATGACTTAAGATTTCTTTCATGAACTTAGCATAAGAGGGTATTTGCTCAAGTGCTTCTGCAAACGGAATCTTTATTTCAAGAGTCCTGAGATAGTCTGCAAAGCGGGCAAATTGCTTATCCTGTTCCGCTTGACGGAGTTTTTGAGGATAAGGCATTTTGGCTTTGTATTCCTCAACCTTAGTTGCTGCAGGTTTATTACCTACAGAAGTGGGTTGGGAAGCCTTTTTAGAAGGATTGTTATCAGCACTTGTATGTGACTGATCACCCACTGGCATTTGAATACCAGGGGTGGAAGCTGGGGTGGCGTTAAACGCCACCTCCTTGCTTGTTATTGGCGTTTGAACGCCAGCTTTGTCCCTTTCTGGGCTCGGACTGTCTTCAGGAGGATTTTGGGTATCCACTTGTTCATTTCTTGGTTTCCTGCTTCTTTGAAGTGAGGTATTTAATATTTTCCCACTTCTTAATTGAACTGCTTGACATTCTTCTGTTATTTGTCTTGACAGTTGTTTTTCTGTCTGCTTTAATTGTACTTCCATGTTCCTGTTAGCCATTCTTGTTTCCTGTAATATTTTCTTGAATTCGGCTAGCTGTTGAGTTAGAAAGTCCAATTGCTGATTGAATTCATTAGCCTGATCCACTGGACTGAGTTCTGCAGTTACTGTTTTAGCTTCTTCTTTCATGACAGATTCATTGCTTAAGTACAGATGTTGATTTCTGGCAACTGTATCAATAAGCTCTTGAGCCTCTTCAATTGTTTTTCTCATATGTATAGATCCACCAGCTGAGTGGTCTAGAGAAATCTGAGCTTTTTCTGTAAGCCCATAGTAGAAGATGTCTAATTGCACCCATTCTGAAAACATTTCAGAGGGACATTTTCTTAGCAACTCTCTGTATCTCTCCCAGGCATCATAAAGAGATTCATTATCTCCTTGTTTGAAGCCTTGGATGCTTAGCCTTAGCTGTGTCATCCGTTTGGGAGGGAAATAGTGATTCAGAAATTTTTCTGACAGCTGTTTCCATGTTTTTATGCTGTTCTTAGGCTGGTTATTTAACCACCTCTTAGCTTGATCTTTTACAGCAAATGGAAACAGTAACAGTCTGTAGACATCCTGATCTACTTTCTTATCATGTACTGTATCAGCAATTTGCAGAAATTGTGCCAGAAACTCTGTAGGTTCTTCATGTGGAAGACCGGAATACTGGCAGTTTTGCTGCACCATGATAATGAGCTGAGGATTCAGCTCAAAGCTACTAACTCCAATGGAAGGTATACAAATACTACTCCCATATGAAGCAGTAGTGGGGTTAGCATATGACCCCAAAGTCCTCTTGGACTGTTCATTCATATTGTCTTGTCCATTCATACTTACTTCCATAATGGGATACAAGAGATAATTTATATGTTGATATTATTTATTTTCTAGTAGTGGAATAAATAAAAATGGAATATATAAAAAAAATATTTTGAAAATATTTTGTGAAAAATTTTTTTCGAAAAATTTGAAATTGAAATTTGAATTTTATAAAAAAAAATTTCGAAAAAGTAGTTTTAAAATTGGTTAGAAAAAAAAATTTTTTTGAATTTTGAATTTTATGATGAAAGAGAAAAACACACAAAAGACACAAGACTTAAAATTTTTAGATCTAATGCTCCTTATTTTTCGA
Organism: Arachis stenosperma; assembly: GCF_014773155.1. Lineage (NCBI taxonomy): Eukaryota > Viridiplantae > Streptophyta > Magnoliopsida > Fabales > Fabaceae > Arachis > Arachis stenosperma. The sequence goes on along the minus strand of NC_080381.1, from coordinate 43,607,258 downwards.
AAATTTTTGGAGGGAAAACACCAAGGAACACCAAACTTAAAAATTTTAAGATCAAGACACAAGAAAAACTCAAGAACACTTTGAAGATTCGCAAGAACACCAAGAACACAAGAAAGAACACCAAACTTAAAATTTTTAGACAACTTCAATAAAATTTTCGAAAATTATATTAAAATTAACAAGAAAACACCAAACTTAAAGTTTGGCACAAAATTAAATCAAGAAAAATTATTTTTGAAAAAGATTTTAAAAAGAAGATGCCCAATTGCCAAGAACATAAGCCAACGCTCTAGCCAACTGATTTAAAAATGTAACTATTTTAAAGATGTGTTATTTTTATGGATAAAAGTATAATTTTTAAAAGTTAATGTTTTGAAAAAGCACAAGAAAAACAAGAAAAAGACACAAAACAAGAAAAATTCAAGATCAAACAAGAAAAATAAACAAGAACAACTTGAAGATTAAGGAAAAATAAAGAACACTAACACGAAAATTTAAAGAGAAATATGAAAAATGCAATTGACACCAAACTTAGAACAAGACACTAAACTCACGAAAATTAGCAATTAATTAAAAGAAAAATAATAAATTTTGAAAAGAAATTTTTGAAAAGAAACTATCCTATCAATATTGATTTAATGACTCTATAAAAAATAAGAACAAAAATAAAAATAAATTATTCCTAATCTAAGAAATAAAATAAGCCTTCAATTGTCCAAACTCAATAATCCCCGGCAACGGCGCCAAAAACTTGGTGGACGAAATTGTGATTTCTATCTTTTGAGCTTTAGTATGTACACAAAAACTATTGTCTCTTGTTCATTCAAAATCCTTATTATGGCACTGGTTGAATTCACAACTCCGTTCAACTAACCAGCAAGTGTACTGGGTCGTCCAAGTAATACCTTACGTGAGTAAGGGTCGAATCCACAGAGATTATTGGTTTGAAACAATCAATATTTATTTTATTAATCTTAGTTAGGATGTTAACAAGGATTATTTGGATTAAAAGTGAAATTACTAGATTTCATTATAAAAATAAAAGAGGGAACAATGTTACTTTGAATTGCAGTACTGGGGAATATGTTGGAGTTTTGGAGATGCTTTGTCCTTTGACTTCAACTTTTCCTAGGCGTCCTTTTCTCACACGCATTGTTCCTTCCATGGCAAGCTCTATGTAGGGTGTCACCGTTGTCAATGGCTACTTCCCATCCTCGCAGTGAAAGCTATGCACGCACTCTGTCACAGTACGGCCAATCACCGGTTGGTTCCCGCTCCTACTGGAATAGAATCCCTCTTTTGCGTCTGTCACTAACGCCCAGCAGGTTAAAGTTTGAAGCACGTCACAGTCATTCAATCCCGGAATCCTACTCGGAATACCACAGACAAGGTTTAGACTTTCCGGATTCTCATGAATGCCGCCATCAATCCAGCTTATACCACGAAGATTCTGTTGGGGAATCTAAGAGATATTCATTCAATCTGATGTAGAACGGAGGTGGTTGTCAGGCACACGTTCATGGGTTGAGGAAGGTGATGAGTGTCACGGATCATCACCTTCTCCACAGTTAAGCGCGAATAAACATCTTAGATAAGAACAAGCGTGTTTGAATGGAAAACAAAGGAATTGTATTAAATCATCGAGACGCTGCAGAGCTCCTCACCCCCAACAATGGAGTTTAGAGACTCATGCCGTCACAAAGTATGTAATTCAGATCTGAAAATAGCATGAGGTACAAGATAAGTCTGTAAAAGTTGTTTAAATAGTAAACTAGTAACCTAGGTTTACAGAAAATGAATAAACTAAGATAATTGGTGCAGAAATCCACTTCTGGGGCCCACTTGGTGTGTGCTGGGGCTGAGACTAATGCTTTCCACGTGTGGAGGCCTTTCTTGGCGTCAAACTCCAGGTTTTGACGTGTTTTGGGCGTTCAACTCCGGATCATGACGTTTTTCTGGCGTTTAACTCCAGACAGCAGCATGTACTTGGCGTTCAACGCCAAGTTACGTCGTCTATCCTTGCGCAAAGTATGGACTATTATATATTGCTGGAAAGCCCTGGATGTCTACTTTCCAACGCCGTTGAGAGCGCGCCAATTGGACTCCTGTAGCTCCAGAAAATCCATTTCGAGTGCAGGGAGGTCAGGATCCAACAGCATCAGCAGTCCTTTTTCAGCCTAAGTCAGATTTTTGCTCAACTCCCTCAATTTCAGCCAGAAAATACCTGAAATCACAGAAAAATACACACACTCATAGTAAAGTCCAGAAATATGATTTTTGCCTAAAAACTAATATTATTTTACTAAAAACTAACTGAAACATGCTAAAATCTACATGAAATTACCCCCAAAAAGCGTACAAAATATCCGCTCATCACTGGCATTCCAAACACTCATGGAGATTCCTGGACGAATTCAAGCACAAGCCACCATAACAGGAAGCTCACCAAATGTCCAACTTAAGGACTTTAACTAAAAGTGCTAGGTGGGAGACAACCCACCATGGTATGATCGTTTCTTTTTCATTTTTTTATCTAGTTTTATTTGTTTCAGAGTCTTTTTTTTATCTTATTATATTGAACCTGGAGTTTTACATAACATTCATATTAGCATTGCATTCTGCATTTTTTCATGCATAAAAAAAAATTTTGCCACGCGACGCGACCGCATCAACAACGCGTCCGCGTCGCAAGGAGAGGGGAGAAAAGAAAAACGAACAGAGAGTCACGCGAGAGCGTGGCTGGAGGCGTGCCAATGGCACAAATCGTCCCACGCGACTGCGTCGCTGACGCGACCACGTCACATGGGAATAATGGCCTTCCATGCGACCCCGTGCCCCACGCGGCCGCGTGCCCTGATTTTTGACGTAAAAAGGGTGCACAACGAATTATTGTGCGAGAGTGGTGTTGGATTGATGCTCAACGCACAATCTCTATCATGCGATCGCGTCGCCGACGCGTCCTTGTCATTCTCTTTTGAAGCCTACTCACGCGATCGCATGCCCCACGCGATCGCGTCACCCCAAATTTGGCAAAAATAAAAATTCGAACAGAGAGTTGTGCGAGCGCGAGGCTGCCCTCACGCCAGTAGCATAACCTGAGTCACGCGTCCGCGTGACCGACGCGACCGCGTCAACTGAATTAAAGCGCAATCACGCGGACGCGTGCCCCACGCGGCCGCGTCGTTTGCGCCGCACAGCTCAATCTTAATTTGCCAAATATCTTATCTTTTCTTCCCCCGATCCTAATTTTTCCCTCCCTCCTCTCTTACTCACTTCTTTCCCTTCTCATTCTTCTTATCTTTCATTTTATTTATTTGCATATTTCATTCATTGCATTTTAAATTAGTGCATATTTTTCTTTTCTTTTCTAAATTTTTTATTTTTCCTTTGGTGTTGATTTTCTTATTTAACTGTTGCATCTTTTCTGGTATAATTTTTAGTGACTTGTTTTACAATGTTGGGTGATGCTATTTTTTTGTCAATGTCAATCTTTTATGATACCTGTATTCCTTTTGCGTTGACATGAACTTACATTGTCTTTCATTACCCACTCTCTACCCCATTGTTGTACATTTTGTACCACTGGCATGCCATGGCTTCTATTATTTTCTCACGTACATGTTGAAGCTTCCATGTAAATGAGACCCTTATCATTTGGCATTAACCCATCCATACTTCATTTATTTTCTTATCCTTATTTCTGGGTTACTTTTCTTCCCTTTTTCTTTTAGGATGGCCACCCGAAGGGAAATCGGAAGACGTTTACATGGGGAGACAAGACATGTCCATCTGTACAATCTTTGGAGAGAAGCATCAGTTGGAACAACCCCCGCCCACCTGTACATCTCAGCATGCACCGAGGACGGTGCAACCTTTAAGTGTGGGGAGGTCGATACCGATCTCTACAGGTTAGTTAGTCCTTTCTCAACACCAATTTTTATTTTTCATTGTTGCATTTGCATATTTGATTGCATGTTTGTTTCTTTTTGTGCATATTTTACCACTTGGTTAAAGTAATATTTTCTTTTTCAAGAAATTTTTATAGTATTTTACTAATTTGAATAAAACTTTTTGAAAAACTTGTTTGAAGAAATCTTATTTTGGAACATGGTTTAAAGCTCGAACACACAAAACCAGTGAGATTTTGAGCCTATTTGATTGGTTGCATTTTATCAACCAATATTTTATTTTTGGTGTGTGTTTTTCTCTTTAAAATTGTGGTCTTTGTCTTGCTTAATTCTATATTTCCATTATTTGATGTATGCATGCACTGATATGATTGAGGCCCTTGTTTCACTAAGCTTACATACCCATATGACCTTACCCTTTCATTATCCTTTGCAAACTAATTTGAGCCTAATATAACGATTTGTTCTTTACTCTAGCTCATTACTAACTCTAAGCGAAAAACAATAATGTCCTTAATCTGAATCCTTGGTTAGCTTAGACTAGTAAAAGTGCTCATGATTTAAGTGTGGGGAAGTTGGGTTTGAAAATATTTGGTTTGAATAATTGGGTATTGTATATTTTACTGAAAATGTGCAAAATAATGGTTGAGCACATATTATTGCATTCAATACTTTAATCATATGCATTGAAAAAAAAAAAGTGAAAAAAAAAGAAAAAGAAAAAGAGCAATTAATAAAAGGGGACAAAATGCCCCAAAATAAATAGTGAAATCAATGCATATGAGCTGTACTCAAAACTTGGAATGCATAAATATGTAGTAAACACAGTTAATGGGAAGTTAGATTTTGTATTTTAATTAAATGAATTGTCTTGAGTTAGGTGAAAAGTTTATGTTAATTAAGGATTCAGATTTTAGTCCACTTGGCCAAATACAATCCTACCTTGACCCTAACCCCATTACAACCCTTAAAAGACCTCTTGATTTGTGTATTGGTGCATTGAATTTTTTGTTGATTGTTGGATGAAGAGCAAGCTATAGAAAGCAATATTAGTAGAGAATTGAGAGAATTAACCCTAGACACTTGAGAGTTAGAGTGATATACACTACCAGTAAGGGTTCAGCGCTCAATTCTATGTTCCCTGCTTTCATGAGCTATCTTCTTCTTGCAAGTTATTTGTATTGTATTTTGTGATTTGAATTAGTGAAATCCAGTTCACATTTATTCTTGAAAGATTTATTTACTTTTTCACTAAGTAGGTAGAATCATTTTAGCATGTACTTGCATTCACATTCATAGGTTGCATTGCATGAGTCTTGCCTTTCCCTGTTCATTTATTTGATCTCCATGAGTTTAGCATGAGGACATGCTAATGATTAAGTATGGGGAGGTTGATAAACCACTATTTTATGGTTTATATTATATTAAATTGAGTGGTTTTATCAAGCTTTTCACCCACTTATTCATATGATTTGCATGATTTTACAATTCCTTCCTAGTTTAGTTCTATGATTGAAAACATGCTTCTTTGGTCTTAATTTAGCTAATCTTAATCCTCTCCTATTACCATTCGATGCCTTGATCTGTGTGTTAAGTGTTTCAGGCTTCATAGGGCAGGAATGGCTTAGAGAATAAAGAGGAAGCGTGCAAAAATGGAAGGAACACAGGGAATTGAGGAGATGACCAGCGAGAAGTCACACGGTCGCATGGCTCACGCGACAGCGTGAAATGGAAGAAATCAGAGTGACGCGATCTCGTGCCTGACGCGACCGCGCGGATTGGAAAAGCACAAGTGACGCGGAAGCGTGGACGACGCGAACGCGTGTCAGGAAAAAAAGCGAATGACGCGTCTGCATGGATGACGCAATCGAGTGACGTGCGCGATCTGCAAAATTACAAAAGTCGCTGGCAGAGATTCTGGGCCGCATTTCAACCCAGTTTTCGGCCCAGAAACACAGATTAAAGTCAGGGAACTTGCAGAGACTCAGGATGCTTTTCATAATTCACTTTTTAGGATTTAGATGTAGTTTTTAGAGAGAGAGGTTCTCTCCTCTCTCTTAGGATTTAGGTAGGATTTTTAGAAATTAGGATTTAATTCGACTTTTCATCAGGTTCAATATTTCCTTTACCCTACATTTATCTCTTACTTTAGATACTGTGCTTTTATTGGTATTTGATTTATGTTGCCCAATTGGCTTATGAACTTTTCATGATAGGACTATATATTATTGAGATGTTTTTAGATTTATGATTTCAATTTCTTATCCTTTTGGTCTTGGTTAAGAAATCAGTAACTCAGGAGTTATCTTAGCTTAACATAATTGATAACTGTTTTCTTTGCTAATTGAACTGAACTTCAATAATCCCAACCTTTTCTTAGGAAATAAATAGGATTCGAAGGTCAAACTAATTAGTCCCTTGACTTTCCTTTGCTTTAGCAAAGGTTAACTAAGTGGAATTAAGATTCAACTTTCATTATTATTGATAAGAATAACTAAGTCTGGACTTCCAATTTCTTGTACCTTGCCAAAGGTTTATTTTACAGTTATTATTATTTTATTTTACTTGTCATTCAACTAACCTTTTACCTTAATCCAAAACCCCAAAACACACTTTTTCATAACCAATAATAAGAACATACCTCCCTGCAATTCCTTGAGAAGACGACCCGAGGTTTAAATACTCGGTTATCAATTTAAAGGGGTTTGTTACTTGTGACAAACAAAACGTTTGTATGAAAGGACTTTTGTTGGTTTAGAAGCTATACTTACAACGGAAATCTATTCTAAATTCTAGACCACGCAAAATTTCTCTCATCACGTACGCATGACCGACGCGCACGCATAACCCAAATAATTTACTGCCCACGTGTGTGCTTGGCCAATGCGTACGCGTCGCTGTGTTGATGCTGCTGTGTGGTAGAAAAACCAGAGAGTTGTGATGGTATTGTGCCGGATTCGTGCGCGGAGCACAAAACGCCTCCACGCGTATGCGTGACTAACGTGCACGCATCACTTCCCCTCTCTGATTTCTACGTGTACGTATGGACGACACTCATGCATCACTCCCTTTTTCCGCTTTCCACGCGTGCACATGGGCGACGCACATGAGTGGCCCTGTTTTCAGCAATTATGAGTTTTGTATTTTTAAAACCGAATTTTAAACCTTTATGCCCCATTGTTTCATTCTTTTAGTCCTGAATTAGAATAGTGTGCCTAGTAATGAGAAAAATCTGGGAAAGGTGATAACTTGGGATAAAGTAAAGGGAGAATTAATAATAAATCGTGAAAATGATGATGATTATGAGATTGTTAGCGAGAGTGATGATGATGATGAGATTGTTAATGACAATGATGATGATTATGAGACTGATAAAGAGGATGATGATGATTATGAGATTGTCATTGAGAATGATAACGATTAAGAGATTGATATTAAATATGATCCTGATTGTGATATACCTGCCTGGGTAGATACAGTGGCATTGATTCCACTTGCTCTGGGACGTGGTGAGATATACCTGCCTGGGTAGATGCAGTGGAGTGAATTCGCTTGCTCTGGGACATGGTGAGATATACCTGCCTGGGTAGATGCAGTGGAGTGATTCCACTTGCTCCGGGTTTGGTTTGAGACTCTTGGGTAGATGCAGTGGTTAGCCTCCACTTGCTCCTAGTCGAGGTTGATTTAAGATTTGTGAAACTATCTGAATTTTGGATTTCCTTGGGTAGATGCAGTGGGTCGGCTCCACTTACACCATGTTAAGATCCGAGATTCTGTTGACCCTGCGTGGTAAGATGTGACCGGACACTTAGGCCTTTTTGGATGAGCTCTCCCCCGTGGATATTTTATTTTGATTGATTATGATTTTGAGCTTGGGGATGCACACTCGCAGGGACTGTCCAATGGTTAGCTAAGAGGATATGTCGGATTGGCTTTGTAACCGACAGATGATATCATCGGCCATAGGGCAGGCATACATCATTTGCATATGTTTGACTTTTTTGGGTTTGCCTTCTTGTTTTGGATTGCTAAATTGTACATATATGCTATGTTACTTGATTAAATGCCACTTGCTCTACTTGTACCTTAATTGTGTATTACTTGTCTGTATTGCTTGTATTTGCACAACTGAGAGGTCCCTCATGCTGGTGTCGGTTGACGCTAAGTGCTATTTTTGATGAGATGAGTTGATGATATAATTGAATAATGATAATGGGTATTAAATGAGATAATTTGAGCTCCCTAGGCAGACGCAGTGAAGTGATTTCACTTGCTCCAGGTAGAGAATGAGACTATTAGTATTGAAGTATCGAGTTCGAGTTACTCGTTATAGTTTGTTCTGATTTGAGCGTCATTTGGTTTGGAGAGGAAAGGATTTGGCTAGACTTGGCATCCCTTAGAATAGTTACCTAGTTCATGGATTAGTGAGAACCTGGGGTGAGTAATTGATGAAAGGAAGCTTAGGATGTTTAGTGAGTTTTTATTGCAATGCATTGTATTTATTTGGAACTTTTACCGTACTGGGAACCCAAGGGTCGGGAGTTCTCATTCCGTATATATCTCTTGTTTTTCAGATACAGGTCTAGGTGCTCAAAAGTGAGCTGTGGTTCATCTGAGAGATGGCGAAGATCTTTATATTCTCTACTTTATATTTTGCCTAGAATCTCTCCACCTTTATTTTGAAATGCCTATATTATGTATTGAACTCTTTTGAACTTGCCTATAGAGGTTCTTATGTTTCTTTTGGGAGAAATTAGGAGATACTATTTATATATATATATATATATATATATATATATATATATATATATATATACACTGTCCTTCTCTTATTCTCCTTAATGCCTTTATTTGTATATCGCTTTTGACTTCACGCTGTATCTTTTAGTTGTTGATGCGTGAGTGATACGACTTCACGATTTTATTTTTACTCTTTTCAGGCTTCTCGATTAATACTCCTTTCAATTTTACTTATAATTATGCATTAAAAATCCACCTTGAGAGTCGTACCACCTTATTATCATTGACTTATGACTCGAGCATAATGATTTGAATATTAGGATGTTACAGCTTCTTTGTTGAAAATTAAATCACATATGAGCATTCGATGTATCATAAAGTAGAAGCACCTAGATAAGCCTCAAACTATGATCAATGATGCTATGTAATTGTAAACACAATTATAGTAGGATTTGTTTGTATATACATGTATGTATATCTCAAGATGATATGGATAAGCATAATTACTCATGCTAGATGATTATACATGTATGTTGATAGTTAGAGATATAACTATTTATGTTATTTTTTTATCAACTTAAACTTTTAGAAGAAATAATATCATGACATGGTATCACATCTCTATGTTCGAAAGATCTAGAGTTCAAACCCAAAAGAAATTATTCATATGGTCATCCTTTTATCAGCTTAAACTTTTGGAAGAATTTGAGATTGGAGGATTGGAATTGAGTATTGTATTTTGTGATCAGAGACTAAAACTAAAATTTTAATCTCACCTCCAAAAAGTGTAAACACAAGGGACTGAAGTTTAGGGATTGAGACAAAAACTTTTATAACATTTCTTTCTAAAAATACTCTTATTTAACTTTTCAAAATCAAAATCTATCTCTCAGTCTCTATATTGATTTTAAGCTAAACATGATATTGAGATATAACTCAGTCTAATATATTTTACACCAAACTTAATACAAAAATTTAATTCAGTTTCTGTCTCTCAATCTCAGTCTTCCTGTCAAAGAATAAACACTCAACCCGGTTCTTGTCCATTTTCACAAAGGACAAGGCGATCCTTGTCTAAACAAGAGGGACATTTTAGTCCTCGATCTTTTTATTTTGGGACAATACGATCTCTCTATTAGAAAATTTGTTAAATAGTAATGAAAATTAGTTTAGGGGTTTATTTATAATTTGTGGGGGGTTTTAAAATCTCATAAACTATTAATAAATTTATTTTTGAAAAATTCTTTCGCTGGTGGTTACGTAGAACAAGACCGTTGCTAGAAATAATGTCACAAGAAAAAAGTAATTACAGTATAAATACCTTTTAAAGAAAAAAAATAACATTGAACAAGAAACAAAAAAGAACATTAATATTGATATTGGTATTGGTGATGATGACAATAGACGAGATAACAATGATAATAAAGTATAGTTACACAATAAAAATAATAGAGATATAAGTAATAATGATGATGATAAAAAAGGTGGTGGTAGTAGTAGTAGTAGTCATAATTGATCATATTGTTGAAAAGAATTTGTGAGGGTTTAAAATTTTCACAAAATACAAATAAAATCCGTCACAAAAATAATTACTGTTACTATTTAATAAATTTTTTTATAGAGGAGTTATATTATTCCAACATAAAAAGAATAAGAGTCGAAGTGTCCCTTATTTTTTTTTAATAAAAATCGCATAATCCTTTGTGAAAATAAATAGAGACCGAATTGAATCTTTATTCTTTTCAAATGCATCCTAAAAGTCAAGCTCAATATCTTAATCAATCTAGCGTTGGTTGTCATGAATATTCCCTTTGTACTCTAATTTTTTTTAGGTATTATTTTTTTGATATTATTGTACTCTTATTTTATTCCTTACCATATGGCGATATGTTATCAGTTACAACCACCTACCCATAAGTCTAACTGTCTAAATCTAAGGCAACGTTTGTTTTTCAATACATATCTATTAATAAATCGAGACAGTGGTATATAAACTTTGTAAATTAATAAATAATTAGTCAATAAATTAATTATTATTCAAAAAATTAGGAAATTAAATTTTATAGTTTAGAGGAATAGAAATATTTAAAATACAAATTTTAACACTAATTTTAAATATTTTGCCTCAAAGTTAGACTAACGGACCAAACCAGACCCAAGTGGGTCCAAGCCCACATACCCAACCCCCATATAAAAGTAAGCTTCGGCCTTCTTTCTTCTCCATCCTTTCATTCTCGCAGAGAAGAAATATTTGAAGAAAATCCTAAAATCCTTTTTACTTAAAAAATTTAATCTTCCATAACTTTAGATCCGTAGCTTCGATCGCTGCACCGTTTGCAGTCACGCATTCATCTCGTTGAGCTCTTCGATTCTAACTAAACAAAGTAGTAAGTCTCTCTAAATTTTGCATCCAGTCTTTTGTTTCCCTCTTTTCCACTAGGTTTGGCTTTTGAGTGATTTTGATATTTTGGTAGTTTAGGTGTAATTTAACATTGGATAATTGTTAGATTTTACTCCAATCATTAATGAGTAAAGTAAATAAACTCTAAATCCTTGTGGTTTGTCCAATTTTTGTGTCCTAGTATTCATTTGAGTGAATTATATGAACTAGCTTGAGTTTATGTTGAATTGGAGTTGAATTGACAAATTGGAGCTCTTGAGAGAAAGCTTTGGTGGCTGGAATTTTTGCTTGAGTTAATTTGGGATCTTGGAAGCTTGTTTCATGGCGTTTTGAGTTTAGAGAGGAATCAACCAAGGTATGATTTTGGTTTCTCGTAGTTAATGTATAATGTTACGTGAAAACTTAGACTACTTGACCGTAGGATAAGTTGAATTATATGAATGGTACAATGTATGTTAGTGGATATAGTGAACAAATATTGAGTTGATGTTAATTGTAATTAGAAATTAGTTAGTGGTATTAGTGAATTATATGTTGAGATGATTGTGGTGTGGTTGAAGTTAATGAAAATCATTATATATATATGCATGAATGTGACAAATAGGATGTTGAATTGATAATGTTGTGTTGGTATTTTAGGTGGATAAATGGTTGGTAAGTAAGGGGTTAGTGTTTGGTGAGTTATGGAAGTACCTGAGATGGATTTGATTTAGGTTTTGGTTGATTTTGGATTGGAAAATGTGAAGTTTTGAGTTTTGCTAAAAACATAATTTTAATCAACTTTAACGCGGTGTAACTTGGCTCTTGGAATCTCTTCGTAAAACTTATTTTAAATAAAAATTGGGTCCAAGTAGTTTATGACATTTGAAGAACAGACGAAAAATAATTTTTAACGAAAAAAGTTATGCGCGTTTGAAGTTTGGTGTAAAAAATTAATTTATGCAACTTGGTAGTTTTTCTAAAAATTTGGAAACATATGTACGCGAACAATGCGTGCGTACGCGAGTCTGGCCTCTACCAGCACTCATGCGTACGTGAAATTGCCTCAAATATACCTATATGTATGTGACTGATGGCTTGCATATGCTGAAACCCATTTCTGCCCCATGAGCTCGCGAATGCGGATGGTGCTCGCGTACGCGACATTGCATTTTTGACACTTATGCGTATGTGGAAATGGGCATGCGTACGCATGACTCTGTTTCACTGAAAGTGCCATTTTTTACTCTTTAACCACTCCTCTACCTTCTCAAACCTCTGTAAAAACTGCATAAGATTTGATAGCTAGTATTTAGGATTTAGGACAAGCGAGAGTATATCGGGTTAAAATAAAAGAGGTAGTTTCTGTTTTGTATTTAGAGCCGGAGACTTAGGGATTATAGAGTGTTGTGGGTAGGTTAACTACAATGGTTTAGTAAAGTATTTTGAATTGATTAAAGAGAAGATATCAAAGTATTAGTGGTATTTATGATTGATCTTAGTCTTCCTGGGTAAACACAGTGACTTGCCCCCACAGATTGCAGGTTAAGATTTGAGATTCCTTTGACCCAGCTACATGATGGATGATTGAATATTTATATATATGCATGCTTTGAGCTTTGCATCACTGGGACTGTCCAGGGTTCGCTATTGGACATGTCGGGTTTGCCTAGATAACTGACAGATAATATCATCGGCTATAGGACAAACATGCATTGTGTGCATTTATATGATTTGTTTGAGTATGCATATTTTGGTTTGCCTAATTATTTATATATGTCTATATGCTACCTGATTTAAATGTTGTATTTGTCTCCTTAATTGTGTATTACTTATATGCTTTGTATGTCTTTGCAACTGAGAGATCCCTCATGCTGCTGGAGGTGACGCTGGGGGTAATTTCACCGGTGATTAAGAGGTTTGGGTTGATAGGAGGTGAATAATTAGATTAGAATTAGAATCCCCTTAGATAGGTTACCGAGATTCTGGTTTAGAATTAATTTTATGTTTAAATCTGAGTGTCGGTGTTCTAGGATTACCTCTGACTTTCTCAGAACTTTATATATTATCTATGTGGGCACATTTACCATACTGAGAACCCCCGATTCTCATTACATACATGTGGTTTTTCAGATGCAGGACGTGAGGCACCTTACTGAGCGTGTTGGATTTGCCTTTTTGCCAAAGTGAAAACTTATCTTTTGGGCCTTTTCATATTATGTACTTAGTTATATATGTATTTTCTTTTTTTTTTGTTTAAAAAAACTCGTATTTGTCCCTGTTAGAGGTTGACTTTGGAGAATTAGGATTTATATTTTGTCTTTTCGTATGTCTGTTGGGTTATATATGTATATATTCTAGCCAACCTTCGCTTCGCAGGTCGAGTCTAGAGCTTGATTACGTAACTATGCTTTGGAACTCTTTTTATATATATGTCTCTTGGCCTTTTTTTTTGGTATAAGCTTTCGATTTTAACACTTTTCGAGTGAGCCGTAATTGTCTGGTCTTGGTTTTTGCCAGGGACGAATGTACATACATAGTTGTGGGGGCAAGCGCCCCCACTACAATTTGAAATTTTTTTTAGTAGTATATGATAATAATATTTATTCGCCCCCACTAAATTATTAAATTTGACCCCACAATAATTTTTTATTCAATTTTTGGTATTTCATAATAAATTTAAAAATTTTATATTAGATGTCATTAGAATGATCAATTCTCAATTTAAATAAAATTTGTGTTTTCTTTTAGAAATCGACTTGAAAGAGTATTATTTATCTTTTTTTGTTATTAGTTTTAATTTTTTTCGTAACAACTACATTAATTGAAAAAACTTTCTCAACTATGAATCTCAATAAGAGTTGGCTTCTAATTGTATGAAAAATAAATTTGTAAATAAGTTTTTACTGATATATATATATATAAGAGTAATACTACACATTCAAGTCTTTTTATGAACTAAGTCTAACCAAGTTAAATAATAAGGCTTAGAATAATGCTAGTCATAATTGATTTTTGTTATTTTAGATTAATTTGGTTGGGCTTATTTAACAAAAAAAAAACCTTAAATGTGTAGCATTATTCTATATAAAAAGAGAGATATTTCGATTGTATTATTAAGAAAAAGATTACTTAATTTTTTAAAAATATAAAACAAATAATAAAATTCTAAATTATTTGTTATTATTTAAATTATTATTTAGTATTTTTATTTGTAAATTAGATATTTTAAAGACTAATCATATTATATGTACATAAAAAATAACTACTTATATAATATTAAACTAAAAAATATACATTAAAAATAAATTAAACAATACATATAATGATTAATGAATATTTTAACAATTGATTTTTATGTATATATAATATTTTTATTATAAAAATTATTATTATATTATATATTTTGCCCCCACTATCAAAATTTTCTAGATCCGTCACTGGACTTTTTGCATAACGTTTTCTTTCAAGACTCCTAGATATATTATCCTTGCTATATTTATATGTATGTATTTTGTTTTTAGAAGTCGTAGCGTCTCACGACCTCTACTTTACGTCCTAGGCGTAAAGCTCTGTGTGGTAGGGTGTTACATGATACATGTTTACCGTTTGGTTCCTTACACATAAATTTTCGATGAACACAGTAGTACATAAGAGCACATAAAATACATATCTTCAATGTCTCTTCTTTAACCTGAAACACTAAAACACAAATTATAAGATTCCAAACTTGTCCCTTATCCTTTATCCTTTCATCCTCTTCTTTCTTAGATCAAATTCCTTCCAGCACCCTTTCCTCCCTCTTTCTTCTTCCTTCCCCTTCCTTCATCCACCACTATCTCCGTCTTTCAGACGTTGTCGCCAACACCTCCATCCTCCTTTTTTCCTTCTTCCTTATTCCTTCCTCTTTTCAGGCACTATTTATAAAGATGACACTATTTATGAGAAAATCTTGGAATATTTGCATGCTGTTTTTTTTATTTCAGGTCCTGTCTATTGTACTGTTTTCAGTGCTTCAGAGATTCAACGATTTTTATTTATGATAAAGTTCTAATTTGCTAAATCTAGATAATCCACTTGCAAATTTTCAATTTTTGAGTTGAAGTTAGCATTAGCAACAAAAATAATAGATTTTGATCTCTCCAAAAAGATTGCCAATAGGTATTTGAAGCGTGAAATTCTTGATGAAGATACTTATAGAATTGTATATAAAGTCATTGATACTCACGTAATTTTGTTCTACTGTCTTTTGCTATTTTATTAAACTTTTGAACAAATTTATTAGAATTTTTTGTGAAAAAAATGACTTATTTTATGTTCAATTTTTTAGATTGTGAAAATTGGGTTTTTTTTTTCTAGTTTATGTAAAGAAATTTATTGAAATCAAAGAAAAATACATATATGAATTTTGATTAATGTTTGTTAGATTGATCAATTATATTATAAAAAACCTGTTAAATATTGTATTATTTTATTTGATTAAATTTTTTAATTAGTTAAATAACTATAGAAAAGTGATGGTGGTAGTGATGATTGTATATAATAAAAAGGGTAGTGGTAATTTTTTTTATAAAAATAATATTAATATTTGTAATTTATTGTTCTATCTAATACATAACTATCAAACAAAATGGAGATTTTGTCTTATTATATTTATGTTTTTAATATTTATGTTCTTATGTCTCAATTTTAATCTCAATCCATACATAAATCAAACGCAGCCAAAGGTCGCAAAATTGAAACCAACTACTGGTTTTTCCCTCCTCCTAATCTAAAGAAATCCTATCCTATATTCTATAAAACGCTAAAACCCAGTCAAGCACTGTCGTGTTTTCCCGTTTTTATTTTTGTAAACCATCTTTCACGTATACATATATCACCATGCATACATGCATATGATGATTATAGAATTAAATGATAGTTGTTAGACATGAGACTAATACTTTTTGACTGCATTAATTTTTTTCCACCAGTATCCATGTTTATGGTTTGCATTTAAGTTCATTCAACTTTGAATTTGACTCTTTGACCCTTTAGTTTTGTTTTTTTCTTTTCTTTTTTTTTGTATTCATTAAATATCATGCTTCTTTTTGTTTATCTAATTATTTTACATATTCACGGTTGATATTAGATAAATTTAAAATACAATAAAAAAATGGTTAGAGAGTGTTAGAAAAACTCAACACAGGTTTAAAACAAGAACCTGTCTAACAGCGAAAGCACCAAAAATAATTTTTCCACAACCTGTGTAATTAAATGGGCAACACCAAAGATACTCCAAACAACAAATATAATGGCAGAAATTAAATAATCAGACACCAGAATTTTAATGTGGGAAAACCCCCAAAAGAGGGACAAAAAACCCACGGGACCTAGTGCAGAAAAATCTTTCACTATCAAAATAATGGGTACACAAACAGTCTTCCTAGTGACACTAGGGCATCTCAACAATCAACAAAATACATCACCAAAACTGGTGGAATCAACATAAACCCTCCACAAAAGTGGGTATCTCAAATCAGGTAAAAGAGAAGGCAATACAACTAGCAAGTTATATCCTAATGTTCATCTCTACACCAGGAATAACATACTAAAATTTCATAAGAAATGGAGCAAGTTTATCAAGTCAATGTGATCAAGGTTGGCTTGCCCTTTTTCCCCAAATTTCTCTTCTCCTTCGGCGCTGTTTTTCCTTTCATTCAAAAAATGAATGAAGCCTTCAAAATCTCTCTCTCCTTACCGTGGCTTGTTACCCACTCTTCTTTCTTTATTTTTTTTGTTTTTTTTAAAACTTGTGGGCCCCACTTGGTTGGAGACCCACTAACAAATCTCTCCCTCACCAACTCAAGTGGGGATAGGCTGCTCCACCAAGCCCGCCTTCTCTTTGCAGGAATCAAACTTCACTGCAGGTAAACTCTTAGTCATCATATCTGAACCATTATCATCAGTATGGATCTTCTCAAGTGCATATGACTTCATCTTAAGCGCTTGACGTATCCAATGATACCTCACCTCTATGTGCTTCGATCTAGAATGAAACGTTGGATTCTTGCTGAGATGGATAGCACTCTGACTGTCACAAAATAACACAAACTTCTCTTGATTGATGCCTAACTCTTGTAGAAATTTTTTCATCCACAAGAGTTCCTTAGAAGCTTCAACAACAGCAATGTATTCTGCTTCTGTAGTAGACAAAGCAACACATTTCTGAAGTCGAGATTGCCACGACACATCTCCACCTGCAAAAGTCATCATATATCCAGAAGTAGACTTTCTTGAATCAAGATCCCCAGCCATATCTGCATCTGTATAACCATCCAACACAGTTTGGCCACTCCCAAAGCATAAACAAACTCTGGAAGTACCATTAAGGTATCTGAGAATCCACTTCACTGCTTGCTAGTGTTCCTTGTCAGGATTAGAGAGAAACCGACTAGCAACTCCAACGGCATGAGCAATATCCGGCCTGGTGCAAACCATAGCATACATCAAACTGCCAACTGCAGATGCATATGGAATCTTCTTCATTTCCTCTTTCTCTTTCTCACTTGTAGGACATTGCTGCGAACTCAGCTTGAAATGACTAGCAAGTGGAGTACTAACAGGTTTGGAATTACTCATGCTAAACCTCTCTAAAACCTTCTCAATGTACTTCTGCTGCGACAACCACAGTTTCCCATTCTTCCTGTCACGAGTGATACTCATGCCAAGGATTTTCTTTGCAGGACCCAAATCCTTCATAGCAAAGGATCTGTTCAAGTCTTTCTTAAGACTTTCAATCTTCTTGGTGTCATGACCAACAATCAACATGTCATCAATATAAAGCAAGAGAATTATAAAATCACCATCAGAGAATTTCTTAACATAGACACAATGATCAGAAGAAGTCTTACTATACCCATGACCTTCCATGAAGGAATCAAACTTCGTGTACCACTGCCTTGGTGCTTGCTTCAACCCATATAAGCTCTTCTTCAACTTGCATACAAGATGCTCCTTTCCTTTAACCTCGAAACCCTCTGGTTGCTCCATATAGATTTCTTTTTCTATGTCACCGTGAAGAAATGCAGTCTTCACATCAAGCTGCTCAACCTCTAAATTCAAGCTAGCTGCCAATCCAAGCACAACTCGAATAGAGGACATCTTCACAACTGGAGAGAAAATCTCCTCAAAATCAATACCTTTCTTTTGCTCAAAGCCTTTCACAACCAATCGAGCTTTGTGCCTAGGTCGTGAGACATTTTCATCCGCTTTCAACTTGAACACCCATTTATTCTTGAATGCTCTCTTACCCTTCGGCAACTTCACTAATTCAAAAGTATGATTCTCATGCAAGGATTTTATTTCTTCTTGCATGGCCTTCAACTAATCTTCTTTATGCTCATCAGACATAGCTTCCTAGTAGCTCTCAGGCTCCCCAGTCTCAGTGTTCATCACATACTCATGAGGAGAGTATTTCTGAGAAGGATGACGCTCTCTAGTAGATCTTCTCAATTCAGGCTCAACTGGTAGTTCAGGTGAAACTTCAACATCTGGCACCTCAGGTTGAGGTGTAGGTTCATTATGCAAATTATCACCAACATTATCAACTTGTACATCTCCTCCATCAACAGAAGGTCTAGTGGAAGGACCATGTTCATCATCAATAGAACGTCTAACAGTTACTGTTGGCTTATCTGTCTTCTCAAGATCTTCAATAGTTTGGTCTTCAAGAAAAATCACATCTCGACTTCTAATTATCTTCTTGCTCACTGGATCCCATAATCTGTAACCAAAGTCTTCGTGACCATAACCCATAAAGATACACTGCTTTGACTTCCCATCAAGTTTAGACCTTTCATCTCTTGGAATGTGAACAAAAGCTCTGCAGCCGAACACTCGCAAGTGACTATAGGAGACATCTTTCCCTCTCCAAACTTTCTCTGGAACATCACCATTAAGTGAAACTGAAGGAGAAAGGTTGATCAAATCTACTGCAGTCCTCATTGCTTTACCCCAAAAGGATTTAGGCAAATTTGCATGAGAGAGCATACACCTGACTCTATCATTGATAGTACGATTCATTCTCTCAGCAACTCCATTGTGTTGAGGAGTCTTAGGAACCGTCTTCTCAAGCTTGATCCCATGTCCTTTACAATACTCTTCAAACGGACCCCTGTATTCACCAGCATTATCTGCTCGAACACATTTCAATTTCCTTCCTGTTTCTCTTTCAACACTTGCATGAAAGCGTTTGAAGATACCGAGCACCTGGTCTTTAGATTTCAAAACAAAAGCCCACACTTTTCAAGAATAATCATCAATAAAAGTAACAAAATATGATGCACCACCTAGTGTCTTAGCATCCATAGTGGAAACATTAGTGTGAACTAAATCTAGAACATGTGATCTCATATGAGGTCCAGAATTATGAAATGATACTCTAGCATGCTTTCCAACAAAATAATGAGTGCAAGTATTTAAAGTTGTACCTTTCACTGGAAGTGAGTGCTTCTTGGCCAAGACGCTTAGTCCTTTCTCGCTCAAGTGACCAAGACGTATATGCCATAAATCAGAAGAGGAATCATCAGCTACATTCATCTCTTCTTTGCACAACTTTGCTTGCAACCGGTAGAGAGCAGTGAGACTATTATCTTCTCTAGCAACAATGAGAGCCCCTTTGGTAATCTCGCATTTTCCACTACCAAAGGAAGTGCAATACCCCTCTTGATCCAATGCCTTCACTGAAATGAGATTGAATCGCATATCTGGCGCATGCCTAACATTCTTCAACTGCAACTTGCATCCCATGTTAGTTTCAAGCCACATATCACCCATACCAATGATATCACACACTCCTTTATCTCCCAATTTGATCTTGCCAAAATTTCCAGCAGTATAGGAAGTGAAAAATTCACGTTTTGGAGTGACATGATATGAGGCACCAAAGTCCATAATCCAAGTGGAATCATCACAGACAAGATTCACATAATTTTCATCATATGTGATAAGAACATCTTCATAAACAATATCAGCAATTTCTTTATCACTATCTTTACCTTTGTCTTCGTTTCTTCCCCTTGATTGTTCTCTTTTCAAGAACCTACAATACCTCTTGATATGCCCCGGCTTGCCACAATGGTGACAAATGAACTCTTTTCTTGGCTTGTATTTTCCTCTTGACTTGCTTCGACTCTTGACCTGTCAGAACTATGAGGTTTTTTACTTTGACTTCTCCCCCGTGACTCTGAAACAAGTGCTTCTGACTGGGAGGAGGCATTAGTCAAACCTCGCTCTCTTCTTCTGGCTTCTTCATTCAACATGCTCTCTTTAACCATTGCTAACGTCAACTTTCCTTTTGGAGCTGAGTTAGTCAGTGTCACAACCAGAATTTCCCAACTATCAAGCAAAGAGCTCAACAACAACAAGGCTTGCAACTCATCATTCAAAGTGATTTCATTATTTGTCAGTTGGTTCACCGTCTCCTGAAAAATACTCAAGTGCTCCGGCATTGATTTACCTTCAACATACTTCATATTGACAAGCTTCCTAATCAAGAATGCTTTGTTTTGCACATTCTTTCTCTCATATAACTCCTTCAATTTCTTCCATATCTTCTCAGCATTCGTTTCGGTGTCAACATGTGGATACACACTAAGATCAAGCCATTGCCTACTCAAAGCAACTGCCTTCCGATTCAACTTCTTCCATTCAGCATCGGATTTAGTACCTTTGGATTTATCCCCCTCCACAAGATCATACAAGTCCTTGCTATACAACATATCTTTCATGAGGGTCTTCCAAATTGAATAATTTTGGGAATTCAGTTTGACCATATTCAGTCCATGAGTATTTTTCTCCATTTAATCAGCACAGAGATAACCAACCAAAGCTCTGGATACCACTTTGTTGGAAAAACTCAACACAGGTTTAAAACAAGAACCTGTCTAACAGCGGAAGCACCAAAAATAATTTTTCCACAACCTGTGTAATTAAATGGGCAACACCAAAGATACTCCAAGCAACAAATATAATGGCAGAAATTAAATAATCAGACACCAGAATTTTAACGTGGGAAAACCCCCAAAAGAGGGACGAAAAACCCACGGGACCTAGTCCAGAAAAATCTTCCACTATCAAAATAATGGGTACACAAACAGTCTTCCTAGTGACACTAGGGCATCTCAACAATCAACAAAATACATCACCAAAACTGGTGGAATCAATATAAACCCTCCACAAAAGTGAGTATCTCAAATCAGGTAAAAAAGAAGGCAATACAACTAGCAAGTTATATCCTAATATTCATCTTTACACCAAGAATAACATACTAAAATTTCATAAGAAATGGAGCAAGTTTACCAAGTCAATGTGATCAAGGTTGGCTTGCCCTTTTCCCCCAAATTTCTCTTCTCCTTCAGCGATGTTTTTCCTTTCATTCAAAAAATGAATGAAGCCTTCAAAATCTCGCTCTCTTTACCGTGGCTTGTTAGCCACTCTTCTTTCTTTATTTTTTTTTTATTTCTTTTAAAACTTGTGAACCCCACTTAGTTGGGGATCACCAACAGAGAGTATTAGAAAAAAAAATATTTTATATAATAAAATAATTTATTTTACCTATTAATTTAAATTTTGTTGTTACATATATATAATTATTACCATAAAAAAGTCACATTTTATGTATAATGATAAGAAAATAAATATATGAATGGATCATTTATTCTGTTATTGTTACTTTTTTTTCTATTATTTTTTTGTTTTTATACGAGTATATGAGTATAGTCTCTAGTAATCTTTTGAATTATCTATCATTTGGAAGTGGAAATGTCAATAAAACTTTTTATAGAAAAAGGAAAAAGAAAAAAAAGAGAAAGATTTAAATAAAGAGTGATGATTAAAAATCCTAATTTATTTTCTAATAAATATGAGTAAAAAATTAATATATATGATTTTTTTAAAAGATAAAAAAGATAGAAAAATCATTTTTTTTATTTAGAAATTAAGAAGATATTAGAAGGATAAATTAGGACTCCAGATTATTTTTCGTAAATGAAAGTTTCAATGGGCATAGTCACAAACCCATGGAGTGATCGAATGAATTGAAATGCATGCCGGTGAAGGCAGGTGGGAGTGTGGGACATCGTGGGATTTGTAATGCATTTACACACAGTTATTACTTTCACAACCTTATTCTATATTAATACTAATATGTTTTTAATATTTTTTTTTGTCAAAATGACAAATTAACGTGTTCTTATATTCTTATTCTTTCCATTATTGATCTTAATTAGATTAAGTCATATTCTTAATCGGTTCTTGATGATAAAATATAATGGGTAATAATAAGATAGAATTAAAAAATCAACTTATAAGAATAACCGTGTATCATTAATTTTATATAAGATAATACAAATATTTTAATAGTTATAGTTTAACCTATATAAACATAACATATATAAATTATATAAATAAACATTATAACTAAACCTACTAAACCATCTATTTTCATTCCTTATCATTTCATATATATTTTTTTTAAATTTTAATTTATAAGTTCATCCATCAATGTTCTCTAGTTTAGCATTTCTAATTTAGTAATTATTAGAGCTAAATAACTTTTACTTATATGACTAAGTTATAGTTCTAATTTTGACGGAATTAACAATTTTTTTTATTCCATAAATGTCTTATAAATTAGTATTTACGATTAATAACTCACAATATAAATAAAAATAGTTAATTTTACGCAACTATTAAGGTGTGCAATATTTATTTAACTAACTAATATTAGTGTTTACAATGTTGGATTTTCAATAGCATTGTTGGGTTCAGAGGAAGGATTTAGGATTTAGAATTTAGATTTTTAATTATTGGTATTTATAGCGTTCATCGCATGATGACATTTTTGGATTTACAGAAAAAAAATTAAGATTTACGATTAAGAGTTTAAAGTTTTAAATTTTAATATATCTATTCAAATATCACTAATTAATTATTGTGTTTATTTTTTCATGGCATTGTTGGATTGATAAAAGTGATTCAGAGTTTATAGTTTGTTTCTTTTAATTATTAGTATTTATATGGTTGAACACTCCAAGACATTTTTCGGTTTATAGGAGGAATTTAGGATTTATTGTCTCATTTAAATTTGAATTATTGATATTCACAGCGTTGATCATTCCATGATATTTTTGGATTTATAGAGTTCAAAATTTAGAATTTTAGAAGTTAAAATTTTAAATTTTAATATACTTGTTTAAACATTACTGACTAATGGGTATTAGTATTTAGGGTGCTGAATTCTTCATTGCATTGTTGGATTGATGGGAGGAATTTAGAGTTTAGTATTTATTTAATTTTTTTTTGAATTATTAGTGACATAAATTATTAAAATTGTACTAGATTTTTGAAAACGTTGATAAAAATAATCCTCACTTTTAATACTATAAAAATATCTTTAAAATATTATAAAATGCGATAAAAATAAATAAAAAGAATAATATTTTTTATAATTAACAAATAATCTTTTATTTGGTAAATCGCTTATGTATAAAGTTCGACCTTTTAAATTTGTTTCATTTTCTAAAAGGATTAATGATCATTGATAAAAAATACCATAAAAAATCTAGTTTGTATAAAGTTATCAAATTTTGAAAATAATTTTTTTTATTGATGCTTGTACAAAGTCGCATCAAAATTTAATTTTTAAAGTATTTTTTGAGAATATATATTTAATATTGGATGTCAAATTTTAAAATATTTTAAAGATATTTTTATCGTTAATAAAAATGGACATCATTTTAATCAACGTTCAAATAGTTAAAATGCGAAATTGGTGATTTATTGTTATTAGTGTTTACGGTGTTGAACACCATATAATATTTTTAGATTTATAGAAAGGATTATATTTAAAATTTTGTTTATATTTGAATTATTAGTATTCACAGTTTTGACCATCTCATGGTATTCTAGCTTTATAGAAGGATTTAGAATCGAGAGTTTAGAATTTTAAATTTTAATACATCAATTTTAACATCACTAACTAATTATAGTATTAAGTTTTTCATGGCATTATCAAGTTGACCAGGAAGGATATAGGGTTTATGATTTTTTTTATTTGAATTATTAGTATTTATGATATTGACCACTTTATGATATTTTTGGGTTTATAGAATTTAAGGTTTATAGTTTATAGTTTTTAATTTTAATATAATTTATTCAAATATTACTAACTAATGAATATTAGTGTTTACTATGTTCGGTTCTTCGTAACATTGTTGAGTTAATACGAGACATTTAAGATTTGAAATTTTTTTTTTGAATTACTAGTGTTTATAATGTTAAATACCTAATGTTAAATACCTCATGACATTTTTTTATTTATAGGAGAAATTTAGGATGTAGGATTTCATTTATATTTGAGTTGCTCGTGTTCACAATGTTGACCACTCGATGATATTTTTTATTTTATAGGAGGTATTTAAAAATTAAAATTCAGAGTTTAGAGTTTTAAATCTTAATACATCTATTCAAATAATTAATTAATTAATATTAATGTTACAGTGTCGAGTTCTTCTTGGCATTATTGTTAGATGACTAGGAGGAATTTATGATTTATGATTTTTTTTAGTTATTGGTGTTTATGATGTTGAGAATCCTAGGATATTTTTTAGTTTATAGGAGAGATTTAGTATTTTGAGTTTTGTTTATATTTGAATTATTTTACTGTGTTAATCTCTCCATGATATTTTTGGATTTATAGAATTTAGAGTTTGTAATTTATGATTCAGAGTTTAATTTTTTATATTTGTCATTACCTAAGGTCTATTAAATAGTATTTGGTGGAGAGATAGAGACTAAAAAATTGAGATTGAGAGACTGAGATTAAGAGACAGAGACAAAAATAAATCTCAGTATTTTGTTTGGTGTAAAATAAGAGATAAAAATTGAAACAAGAATAAATCTCTAATTTAATTTACACAAAGAGTAAAATTGAAATTAAGTAATTGAAATAAGGATATTTTAGGTATAAAATGTTATAAAAGTTTTAGTCTAGTCTCTAAAAATTTCAGTCCCCTCTTGTAACACTCTAATACTTTTAAACTGAGTTAAGCTTTATTTGAATTATATTTAGTAGCTGATATTCAAAACCTTACAAAATTTTTCTTTTAAAACAAATATGAAATATTTATATAAAATAATTTATATATAAAAACATCGAATAATTAGTTTTTATTAGAATAGTTAATGTTGAGAAATATAAGTGGATCTGGAAATACTAACATAAAAATCGGGCATGCTAAACTATGAAGGCACAACATTGACAAGCTTTACTCATATCAAATAATCATAACAAGAAACATCATAATTACAATTGCAATCACTCAATAAGGATGAAACAAGACACATAAGAAATCCTAATTCTCTTAACTTGTTTAAATATGATTGAAACAATCGCCTATTCTTCCTTCTTCAGATAAACGCTTAATGTTTCGTATCTACATTCTTGATGGCTCGATCCTAATAGTGCACTTGTCTTTTCACCTCAACTAAGCAGTGTATTGCTTTGTGCCGCATCCTTTCTGAAGATGGTACGGAGAGAGAGGGGTGAGAAACAAAAGTTTCTCAATAGTTTATCTATATGGTGTCATCGTATCCATCTCTAGCCACTCCGAGTTTTAAAATAAAAACAGTGATAATGCAATATTGTTCAATTATTATTTTCAAAAGTCCTTATTAGTCGGAGTGGTGTGACTTTTAAATGTTTCTCATTTACTTATGTTATGACATGTGTGATGCATACAAAATGGCTATAGTATTAAAACATTTAAATGTAAACTCATAAACCTTAGTATGATAATCTCATAGGCCATAAAGCAAGGCAAAATAAATAATAAATAAGAGAAGAATAGTAACATTGCCATAGATAAGTCAAACAGAATAGATCTGAATAAAATAAAGATCTTAAACAATATCATACGTCATACAAAAAGGAACTTTGGATAAAGGAAGGATCTTTAAATACAATAATAAAGATAATCATAAATTAAAAAAGGATAAAAGAACAATCATGATCACACTTTTCATTGTACTTTTCATTACTTTTTTTCGTAACTTTTATGGAAGGTATTGAGCTCAAACCAGTATAAAAAGTGGGAGTCCCCTTCCCTTACCAAAGGTTCTTATCCCAAACGTTTTGTCGATCAGCTTCTCTTACCGAAAGATCATCTCGATCGATCACCTTCCCTTACCGAAGGATCATATCGATATCTTGTCTTTGGGGGTCACCTTCCCTTACCGAAGGATCATTCCCTCAGTTCAATTTACAATCAAGGTTATTTAGACATATACAAGAAAAGAGTTATATCAAAAAAGATATCTTATTATATAAAATTGATGGGAGTCCCCTTCCCTTACCAAAGGTTTCTAAAAGTTTACCGATCACCTTCCCTTACTGAAGGATCATCTCGATTCGATCACCTTCCCTTACCGAAAGATCATCTCGATTATCTTGTCTTTGGAGGTCACCTTTCCTTATCGAAGGATCATTCCCTCAGTTCTTTAATGCACATAAGATTGTTATTATAATGCATAATGCGTATGAAGGAAAGAGACATTATATCATGACATGTAATGCTAACATCTATATCCAAAATATTTAACATATGACATATAAAAATTAGCATAAAATCCCCTACCTCGAGTAAAGTTTTGATAGGTATTCCGATGCAAATAGATGCGGTTTGTTAGTGAAGAGAGACTTGTTCTATAGCTAGACTTTGTATATACTAGAATATTTTGTATAGAAAAAAGGGACTAGAATGAGGAAGGAAGGATCAAATAGCTCTCAGGTATATGTAGATTATGTTAGGAGGCATTTAGGTGAAATCTTTAATCTGAATTGTCACTTTGTGAGCCCTATAACATTTTCTACGTTTGGAATTTGGAAATAGCTATTAGAGACAAATTTATAGAGAGTTGAATTAGCTTTAAAACGAATCTTAAATGAAGTCAATCGAATAACCACAACTTGAGATATTCTCGAAATACTATTAGTATATCAGGCAGGCTGATAATAGCGCGATTTTCTACTATGAACTTGTAACCGATTTATCTACCTAATTTAATTTGAATTTGATTTTATACTAAACTTAAGGAATAGAGATAGTATTCTTATCTTTTCATATAACAAAATATCATTCAAATCTGATAAATGTAGAATTAGTTATGACTATATTTTAAAAGGTTGTTTACTGTCGGTTAAAAATTTACTACTACCACTAGTACTTTCATATGTTTAAAATTTAAATTCAAATCTTAAATCATTATCATTTTAATTAATTAATTAGTTATTAAATAATGACTTGATCCAAAAAGTTGGGATGTTACACCTCTGTCTCCACTTTTTGGAGGTACTAAAATACTGAAATTTCAGAAACAAGAGACAAAAATTTTTGTACAAATCTCTGAGTCAACAAACATGATATTGAGTCTCAACCTTCCAGTCTCTGTCCCAGTACCTCAAAACAAACACTACCTTATTATTTACAATGTTAAGTTCTTCATGGCATTGTTGGTTTAATAGAAAGAATTTAAGGTTTAGGATTTTTTCAATTATTAGTGTTCAGATTTTTTTTAGGTTTTAGAATTTAGAATTGAAATTTATTTTTGAAAATCTGTTTTCAATCATAGACAACTTTATGTTGCATGATCACGGATAAAGAACAATGATTGACTTTAACTTTTATTGCAAAATCATGATTGTAACACCCTAACATTTAAATTCTTATATATATATATATATATATATATATATATATATATATATATATATCTGAAAAAGAAGTAAAAGAATACCCCAATCGAAAACACACACATAACGAAAAATATCATATTCAAAAAAGTGGAATAAAAATAAAACTTAAAAGAAGAATAGAATAAAAACATAATGTATGTATGTATGTATGTATGTATGTATGATAGCCACTAGTCACAATCCGCAAAGTTTAGGTCGATTAGGGTTACAGAAGTAAAAAAAGTTGATAACAATTCCTATCTCTCTCAAACATACAACATAGCATCTATCGACAAGTTCCCAAATTGAAATATATACATACACATCATTTATGTTTTCCAAAATAAAGAGGGAGATAAATCTAAACAAAATGAAATACATAACTAAGATAACTTTGTCATCTTCTAGATGAACTCCAGCTCACTACGGAACACCAGGACTTATATTTGAAAAACAGTGAATACATACAGAATGAGAACTTCCAAGATTTTCAGTACGGTAAAAATGCCAAATAGATACAATATAAGACAACAGAAAACTCACTAAGGAATCTTAAGCTCCATTCATCAATATTTCCATCCTAGGTTTTCACTAATTCGTAATTAGGCAACTATCTTAGAAAATACTAATCTAATCCACTTCTATTAAAGTTTCCACAATCATTTACCTCAAAGCTTCCATCATCCTCCAAACTTCAAATAGAATAGCCCTCAACAGCAACCAACACCAGCATGAGAAACCTATTAGATATACAAATACAAAGAAGGCAAACAAATAATACACAAATAATTTCAAGTAAAGCAATTAGCATATAGTTATTCAATATGTACAAGTAAACAAGTCATGACAAATAGCAAACCCAAACAAATCAATCAAATGCAGATGATGCATGTCTGTCCTATAGCTGATGATATCATCTGTCGGTTATACAACCAATACCCGATATATCCAGTAGCTAACCCGGATATTATCTTTCTGTTGTGCACTAATAACTCAGCACGTTAGATGGCCGTTAGAGGGAATATGTGCCTTGTCACCATTAGAGAAATTATGTGCCATGTCACAATGCAATCAGAGCGAGAACCAGAAACAAGTGGAATTTCACCACCATCCTTGCTCGGGTTATAACTGCAAGTTAAATTGCAAGCGGGATAACACCACCGTCCTTGCCAAACACAATCCAATATGCAACAGGGATTATACCACCGTCCTTGCTATTGACACGTGATCTGGATAAAACTTCTGTCCTCACTGCGGAAGGGATAAAACCACCATTCTCGCATCCACCCAAGAAACTCAAACCTTAATCTGGAGCAAGTGGAACAACGCCACTGCATCTACACAGGCATATGCATCCCAATCCAATTAACTTTCGTTATCAAGTTCATCCACCATCTTACTCCATTTCATTCATAGTCATAATCATCATTAATCATTATCAACTCTTAATATCATAATCACCCTCAACAAACCTCACTCATAATTAATCATCATCATCTCTTAATATCATAATCATCCTCATCATATCTCAATCATCATCATCTCTCAATATCATAATCCATTTTTCTTTCATTCACTATCTCGACTCATTCCTAACTCCTTTACTCTTTATTACACCAGATCTAGACTCATAACAGAGTTTTATGGAAGTTTGGAAATTTAAAAATATGGTCTAAAAGCATAAGATTCATTCCAATTCCTAAAAAAAATGTTATTGGACCTTAAATAGGGGTTACGGGGGCTTACAAGCTTGGTGAGAATGCCAAACAGTAAAATAGAGTTTTTATAAAAAACAGGATTTGTGCGTATGCAAGCCTCGTGCATACGCACAATCTTGTGCAATGTCCAGCTCGTGCGTACGCACGACTTGCCACCCAAATGTAAACACCGGACAAAATTCTGGCGTGCGCGACCCCCTAATGCGTACGCATGTGTCATGCGTACGCATAACCTCTGGTTTCTGCGTATTGATGCGTGAGCATCTTATACCCTTTTTTCCTTTGTTTTTATAGTGTCTTTAGTTATATTTTATTAAGTTTCACTATGTCTTAGTGCAAGATTCATATTTGGATGCTACTTTGAGTTTTTGTGCTATTTCTATGATTTTAGGTGAATTTGGGGTGAATTTGGCATAATCTTGTTCAGAGACGAAGAAAGGATAGCAGATGTTGTCAATTCTGACCTCTATGCATTCCGATGAGCATATCTTGAGTTACAGAGGTCCAATTGATGCGGTCTCAACGGCGTTAGAAAGTTGACTTTTAGATCTTTCCAACGATATATGATAGTTTATACCCTTTTTTTTTTATCCAAAATCACTTCCAAATCTGGCGCTAATAGTCCAAACCTGGTGTTCAGCGCCCAAGAAGGAGTACCCCCAGCATTAAACGCCCAAAACTGGCGTTCAACGCCAGCCAGGGAGCAAGGACTAGCGAGCTCACCTCCCGAATAGGCGTTCAATGCCTAGAATTGAAGTTGAATGCTAGGCATCAGCCCAACATTCACAAAGTGGGGCCCAAAGTAGATTTTAGCACTCCTTATTTAATCTTATCGCTTTTAAATTTAAATTAACATCTTTTAGTGTTAATATTTACTATTTAAAGGAGAATATGACTGATGTTTAGAAGATACTCCTTCCCTGTTTTTGTTTAGAACTCTGTTTTCTCTGTAAAGTCATGAGCAACTAAACCTCCTGGTTAAAGTTAGGAGCTCTATTTATTTCAATGTATTAATATTATTACTTCTCTATTTTAATATATGTGTGATTTAGTTCTAAGGTGTGTTTTCGTTCTTCATCTAAATAAAACTAGGTGGAACGGACATATGACCCCTTTTTCTACATGAGTTTCTATGATATTCTGACCAAGGTCGCTTGAGCTACAACTTGAAAACACTCCTCAAACTGCAATCTATCTGGGCTAATTAGATATGTGACATGTAATCCGGTTAGCTTTGGAAAATTGAGGTTTCTGTGGCGCTAAACTAGTTTGGTGTCTCTTTAATTTTTCTTTTAAATTTTCAAAAACTTTTTTAACCTCCTTCTTTTTCTTTTATTTTCGAAAACTCTATGAACAAAACCTTCCATTTTTATTCTCAATACTCTATCTCATTTGATATCCTTGTTAGAGTTTCTCCCAGAGAGCTCTCTACACTCTAATATAGAGACTCCTATCTTTCCCTTTTCTTGGTTTGTTCTTTGTTGTTTATGAGCAGGAATAGGGATAGGGAAGCCCTTCTTGATCCTGATCCTAAACCTGAGAGGACCTTGAGGCGACGTTTATAACAAGCTCAAGCTTGCAGAGCCGGAGGGAATCTCACGGAATCTCTTGAGCAAGAAGCTAAAGAGACCAACATGCTGATGAGCGGATAATTTATACACTTTTTGGCATTGTTTTTAGTATGTTTTTAGTATGATCTAGTTAGTTTTTAGTATATTTTTATTAGTTTTTAGTTAAAATTCACTTTTCTGGACTTTACTATGAGTTTGTGTGTTTTTCTGTGATTTCAGGTATTTTCTGGCTGAAATTGAGGGACCTGAGCAAAAATCTGATCCAGAGACTCAAAAGGACTGCAGATGCTGTTGGATTCTGACCTCCCTGCACTCGAAGTGGATTTTCTGGAGCTACAGAAGCCCAATTGGCGCGCTCTCAACGGCGTTGGAAAGTAGACATCCTGGGCTTTCCAGCAATATATAATAGTCCATACTTTGCCCAAGATTTGATGGCCCAAACCGGCGTTCAAAGTCACCTCAAGAAATCCCAGCGTTAAACGCTGGAACTGGCACCCAAATGGGAGTTAAACGCCCAAACTGGCACCAAAGCTGGCGTTTAACTCCAAGAAGAGTCTCTACACGAAAAATGCTTCATTGCTCAGCCCAAGCACACACCAAGTGGGCGCGGAAGTGGATTTTTATGTCATTTACTCATTTCTGTACACCTTAGGCTACTAGTTTTCTATAAGTAGGACCTTTTACTATTGTATTAGAAATCTTCGGATCTTTGGAACCTTTTTTCTTTAGATCTTTTGATCACTTTGGGAGGCTGGCCATTCGGCCATGCCTAGACCCTGTTCTTATGTATTTTCAACGGTGGAGTTTCTACACACCATAGATTAAGGTGTGGAGCTCTGCTGTACCTCGAGTATTAATGCAATTACTATTGTTCTTCCATTCAATTCCGCTTGTTCTTTATCCAAGATATCACTTGTTCTTCAACATGATGAAGGTGATGATTGACGCCCATCACCATTCTCACTCATGAACAAGGTGACTGACAACCATTCTTGTTCTACAAGCATCTGAGGCTTAGTGAATATCTCTTGGATTCTTTAAAAGGAATCTTCGTGGTATAGGCAGGACTTGATGGCAGCATTCAAGAGAATCCGGAAGGTCTAACCTTGTCTGTGGTATTCTGAGTAGGATTCAATGATTGAATGACTGTGACGTGCTTCAAACCTGTAACCTACTGGGCGTTAGTGACAGACGCAAAAGAGTGATTCTATTCCGGTAGGGGAGGGAACCAAACCGGTGATTGGCAGTACTGTGACAGAGTGCGTGCATTAGCTTTCACTGCGCGGATGGGAGGTAGCTGCTGACAACAGTGAGACCCTACACGAGCTTGCCATGGAAAGGAGTAAGAAGGATTGGATGAAGGCAGTAGGAAAGCAGAGAGACGGAAGGGAAGGCATCTTCATACGCTTGTCTGAAGCTCTTACACCAATGATATACATAAGTATCACTATCTTTATCTTTATATTATTTTCGTTCATCATCATATACAATTGAGTTTGCCTGACTAAGATTTACAAGATGACCATAGCTTGCTTCAATGCTAACAATCTCCGTGGGATCGACCCTTACTCACGTAAGGTATTACTTGGACGACCCAGTGCACTTGCTGGTTAGTTGTGCGAAGTTGTGTAATGCCATGGTATTGAGCCACCAAGTTTTTGGAGCCATTACCGGGGATTATGAGAGTTGTGAAAAAGTATTGTTCACAATTTCGCGCACCACATGCCAGCCAATCAAAACGCAAGAGGAGACACAAGGAAGGTCATTGGCTCTTACATTGCACCCACATCTGAATTCTATGGGCACAACATCTCCATTCCTGCCATAGGTGCCAGGAATTTTGAGCTTAAGCCTCAACTGGTCACTCTGGTGCAACAAAATTGTCAGTTTCATAGACTCCCGCAGGAGGACCCCAACAAGTTTGATGAGCGGATATTTTATACGCTTTTTGGCATTGTTTTCATATAGTTTTTAGTATGTTTTGTTTAAGTTTTATTATATTTTCATAGGTTTTAGTGTAAATTTTATATTTTTGGATTCTACTTTGAGTTTGTGTGTTTTTATGCAATTTTAGGTATTTTCTACCTGAAATTGAGGAGCTGGAGCAAAAGTCTGATTCAGAGGCAAAGAAAGTACTGCAGATGTTGTCCAGATCTGACCTCCTTGCACTCGAAAGAGATTTTTTAGATCTATAGAAGTCTAAATAGAGCATTCTTAACGGCTACCAAAAGCTGACATCTAGAGCTTTTCAGAAATATATAATAGTTTATACTTTGCTTCAGAATTAAAGGCCCAAAACTGGCGTTCAATGCCAGTCTCTTGCCCTATTCTGGCGTCTAGCTCCCAAAGGAGAAGAGACCAGCGTCCAACGCCCATAAAGGACCCCCTAGCCAGCGTTCAACGCCCTAGAGGCCTCTTCGCACATGGATCTCAATCAAGCTCAGCCCAAACACTCACTAAGTGGGTATCAGAAGTGGATTTTAGCAATAAAAGACTATTTTACCCTTTTATATAATTATTTGTCATTAGTCTAGTATTTATTTGAGAAATTTTACATTCTAAACAGGTTTTATTCAGCAATTTTTGGATTACACATTGTATTTTCTATCAGTATGAGTTTCTAAACCTCCTAGGTTGAGGGGAGGAGCTCTGCTGAGTTTTATGGATCAATAAATTACTACTGTTCTTTCTCAATTTATGTTTGATCCTCTATTATAAGATGTATCTTCGTTCTTCATTCTAAGACCGCGTGCCTGACAACCACCCGTGTTATTCTTGGGTTCGTGTGAATACGTGACTGGAAAGCATTGAACCACTAACTTTATTATAATTCTCTTAGACAGCTAAACCACGACTTTGTTAGTGACTTCTCGAGATACCAGTTCAGCTGAGGTATGGCTGGGGAGATTAAAGTTTTTGTGGTAGAGGCTAGAACCCAAAGGTGCAGCATTCTCTAATTCGGAAGATTCGACCTTGTCTGTGGCATTTTGAGTAGGATCACTAAGGAGAATGAACTGCAGGAGCTTCACCTTCAATCAAAATGGATCCACACTAACCCTGGGGTTCAGATCTGGAGGAACATTGGCGACCTCTCAACCGGCATTGATCACATACAGTCTGTCATAGAAGAAATCGTTCATAGTTGAAGAAGATAGTAAAACTGCATGAATCCAGAAGAATAAAGCATCTCCAAGCCTTAACCATTATCTTATCATTGTAAACATATCAACCTAGTTAAGTTCTCTTTATCTTCTTTTTATCCATATAAACAAATCCAACAATTCTTCTATCCGCTTGACTAAGATCTATAAGATAACCATAGCTTGCTTCAAACCAAAATCCTCGTGGGATCGACCCTGACTCGCTCAGGTATTATTTGGACAACCCAGTGCACTTGCTGGTTCAGTTGTACGAAGTGTGGGAATTCGTGCACCAAAGTTCATATATGATTTTCTACAAATTTGTGATACTGTTAAAACAATTGGAGTAAACCCGGAAGTTTACAAGCTCATGCTCTTTCCCTTTGCTGTAAGGGATAGAGCAAAGCTATGGCTGGATTCTCAGCCTAAGGAAAGCCTGGACACATAGGAGAAGATGGTCAATGGGTTTGTAACCAAATTTTTTCCACCTCAGAAGCTGAGTAAGCTTAGGGTGGAAGTCCAGACTTTTAGACAGAAAGAGGGAGAATCCTTCTATGAAGCCTGTGAGAGGTACAAGCAGTTGATCAGGAGAAGCCCTCCCGACATAATCTCAGAGTGGACCATGTTAGAGATTTTCTATGATGGCCTCTCTGAGATGTCCAAGATGTCATTGGATCAATCTGCTGGTGGCTCACTCCACAGTCCATATGAAGAAGACGCCTGAGGAGGCGCAGGGGCTTATTGAGATGGTTGCCAACAACCCGTATATGTACATGGTGCACGAAATTGCAATAACACCTTTGCAATCCCGCACAACTAACCAGCAAGTGCACTGGGTCGTCCAAGTAATACCTTGCGTGAGCAAGGGTCGATCCCACGGAGATTGTCGGCTTGAAGCAAGCTATGGTTATCTTGTAAATCTTAGTCAGGATATCAGAAATTATCAGGATTGATTGTAAAAAGCAAAAGAACATAAAAAAGGTACTTGTTTTGCAGTAATGGAGAATAGGCTGAGGCTTTGGAGATGCTCCATCTTCCGAATCTCTGCTTTCCTACTGTCTTCTTCATCAAACACGCAAGGCTCCTTCCATGGCAAGCTGTATGTAGGGTTTCACCATTGTCAGTGGCTACCTCCTATCCTCTCAGTGAAAATACGTCCCTGATGCTCTGTCACAGCATAGGCTAATCATCTGTCGGTTCTCAATCAGGCCGGAATAGAATCCAGTGATTCTTTTGCGTCTGTCACTAACGCCCCGCCCTCAGGAGTTTGAAGCACGTCACAGTCATCCAGTCATTGAATCCTACTCAGAATACCACAGACAAGGTTTAGACCTTCCGGATTCTCTTGAATGCCGCCATCAGTTCTAGCTTATACCACGAAGATTCCGATTAAAGAATCCAAGAGATAACTACTCAATCTAAGATAGAACAGAGGTGGTTGTCAGGCACATG
Organism: Arachis stenosperma; assembly: GCF_014773155.1. Taxonomy (NCBI): domain Eukaryota; kingdom Viridiplantae; phylum Streptophyta; class Magnoliopsida; order Fabales; family Fabaceae; genus Arachis; species Arachis stenosperma. Next base: position 43,571,575 of record NC_080381.1, on the reverse strand, counting down.
TTCATAGTTGAGAATGATGATGATTGTCACGGATCATCACATTCATCCGGATTAAGAACAAGTGTTATCTTAGAATCGAAGCAAGCATGATTGAATAAGAAACAGTAGTAATTGCATTAATCCATCAAGACACAGCAGAGCTCCTCACCCCCAACCATGGGGTTTAGAGACTCATGCTGTGGAAGTACAAAGAAACGTGTAAAAAATGTTATCAGGTCATAAGGTACGGATACAATGTCAAAAGATCCTATAAGTAGTAAACTAGTGTCCTAAGGTTTACAGAAATGAGTAAATGACAGAAAAATCCACTTCCGGGCCCACTTGGTGTGTGCTTGGGCTGAGCAATGAAGGAATTTCGTGTAGAGACCTTTTCTGGAGTTAAACGCCAGCTTTCATGCCAGTTTGGGCGTTTAATTCCAAATTTTATGCCAGTTCCGGCGTTTAACGCTGGAATTTCTGTAGGTGACTTTGAGCGCCGGTTTGGGCCATCAAATCTTGGGCAAAGTATGGACTATTATATATTGCGGGAAAGCCCAGGATGTCTACTTTTCAATGCCGTTGAGAGCGCGCCAATTGGGCTTCTGTAGCTCCAGAAAATCCACTTCGAGTGCAGGGAGGTCAGAATCCAACAGCATCTGCAGTCCTTTTCAGTCTCTGGATCAGATTTTTGCTCAGGACCCTCAATTTCAGTCAGAAAATACCTGAAATCACAGAAAAACACACAAACTCATAGTAAAGTCCAGAAAAGTGAATTTTAATTAAAAACTAATAAAAATATACTAAAAACTAACTAAAAGATACTAAAAACATACTAAAAACAATGCCAAAAAGCGTACAAATTATCCGCTCATCACAACACCAAACTTAAATTGTTGCTTGTCCCCAAGCAACTGAAAATCAAAATAGGATAAAAAGAAGAGAATATACTATAGACTCCAAAATATCAAAGAAACACAGCTCCAATTAGATGAGCGGGACTAGTAGCTTTTTGCCTCCGAACAGTTTTGGCATCTCACTCTATCCTTTGAAGTTCAGAATGATTGGCATCTATAAGAACTCAGAACTCAGATAGTGTTATTGATTCTCCTAGTTAAGTATATTGATTCTTGAACATAGCCAGTGTATGAGTCTTGGCTGTGGCCCAAAGCACTCTGTCTTCCAGTATTACCACCGGATACATACATGCCACAGACACATAATTGGGTGAACCTTTTTAGATTGTGACTCAGCTTTGCTAAAGTCCCCAATTAGAGGTGTCCAGGGTTCTTAAGCACACTCTTTTGCCTTGGATCACAACTTTATTCCTTTCTTTTTCTTTTTCTTTCTTTTCTCTTTTTTTTTTCGAATTTTTTTTTCACTGCTTTTTCTTGCTTCAAGAATCAATTTGATGATTTTTCAGATCCTCAATAACAGTTCTCTTTCTCCTCATTCTTTCAAGAGCCAACAAATTTAACATTCTTAAAACAACAAATTCAAAAGACATATGCACTGTTCAAGCATTCATTCAGAAAACAAAAAGTATTGTCACCACATCAAACTAATTCAACTAGTTTCAGAGATAAATTTCGAAATCCTGTACTTCTTGTTCTTTTGTGATTAAAGCATTTTTCTTTTAAGAGAGGTGATGGATTCATAGGACATTCATAACTTTAAGGCATAAATTTTATTAATTATGAACTAAGAACAAGACTCAAATATAGATATAAGATGAGACTAAAATTAGAAATAGAAAACAAAAAGAAAAACGAAAAAAATAGGCTCCTAATGATAGAGGTTTTCACAGAGTTAGGACTCAACAACCTTGATTTTGAGAAGTGGATGCTCCCTCAGCTTGAGAGGAGAACTTTTGGCGTTTCATCTCTTGAATTTCACGCCCCTGCTTCTCTTGTTCCTTCAGCAATTTGCAGAGCATGCAGTTCTGATTCTGCTGTTCTTCCTTCAGTTGCTCCATAGTCTCTTGCAACTTGTTAATAGATGCTTCTAGGTTGGACCAGTAGTCAATTCTTGGAAATTCAGGAAGGAATTCCTGCGCCCTCCTCTTGATGGAGTTGTCTTGCACTTGTCCTTCCATTGACTTCTTGGTGATTGGGTGTTCAATGGGTATGAACTCATCTACTCCCATCTTCACCCCAGCCTCTTTACAGAGCAAGGAAATCAAGCTTGGATAAGCCAATTTGGCTTCAGTGGAATTCTTATTTGCAATTGTGTAGATCTCACAAGCAATCACATGATGCACCTCTACTTCTTTTCCAAGCATAATGCAATGAATCATCACTGCTCTCTTGATGGTGACCTCAGAACGGTTGCTAGTGGGCAATATGGAACGCCCAATAAAGTCTAGCCAACCTCTTGCAATTGGTTTGAGGTCTCCCCTCTTGAGTTGGTTTGGGACACCCTTAGAATTGGTTATCCACTTAGTTCCAGGGAGGCATATGTCCTCTAGAACTTGATCCAACCCCTTATCTACTCTCACCATCCTCCTATTAAAGGAATCAGGATCATCTTGCAGTTGAGGCAACTTGAAGATTTCTCTTATTTTGTCCAGATGGAAGTATATAACTTTCCCTCTGACCATGGTTCTATAGGTATGGTAAGCAGTTCCAGTCATTCTCTGCTTATCTGTTAGCCACAGATTTGAGTAGAATTCCTGAACCATGTTCCTTCCAACCTTTGTCTCAGGATTGGTTAGAACTTCCTATCCTCTGTTTCGAATTTGCTCTTGGATCCCCGGATATTCATCTTCTTTTAGATCAAATTTAACTTCCGGGATCACTGACCTCAGACCCATTATTTTGTGATAATGGTCTTCATGTTCTTTGGTTAAGAACTTCTCTTCATTCCAAAGATTCTTTGGATTATTCTCTTTCTTGCCTCTTAAATTGGTTTGTTTTCCCTTAGGAGCCATGATATTGATGAATCTTGGCTTAGTGATCACGGAAAAGCACACCAAACTTAGAGGTTTGCTTGTCCTCAAGCAAAATAAAAGAGAGAAGAGAGGGGGAGGAAGAGGAAATTCGAATGGTGTGGTGGAATGAGGGAGCCAAACGTGTATTTATAAGGTGGGGAGGGGAGTTTTCGAAAAAAGAGAGAGGGATTTGAAAAGATATGGAAGGAAATTGAGAAAAGGGTGAGTTTTTGAAGAAGATTTGGGATTAATTTGAAATAGATTTGAAGAATGGTTTTGATTTGTGAAGATTTGAAAGTGAATGATGAAGGGTTGAAGTGCATTTATGTAGAAGAGTATGGTTAAAAAGAGGAAAGTTTGAAAAAAAATTGAGTTGAAAACAAAAATGTGGTCCCCCCACCTTTCTGGCGTTAAACGCCCAGAATGGCACCCATTCTGGCGTTTAACACCCATTTGCTACCCTTTTTGGGCGTTTAACGCCCAGCCAGGTGCCCTGGCTGGCGTTAAACGCCAGAAATCCTTTATCACTGGGCGTTTTTCCAAAACGCCCAGGATGCTGCACACCTGGCGTTAAACGCCCAGAATGGTGCCCATTCTGGCGTTTAACGCCCAAAATGGTACCATTACTGGCGTTAAACGCCCAGAATGGTGCCCATTCTGGCGTTTAACGCCCAAAATGCCCCTTACTGGCGTTTTTTCGCCAGTAAGCTCATTTTCTCTGCTTTTTGAGCTGAATCCTTCTGTAACTCTGTGAATTCCTTCATTTTTGATACTTGCCTCTGTAAGAACAATTCATACAACCTTCTAATGACTGGGTTGCCTCCCAGCAAGCGCTTCTTTACTGTCTTTAGCTGGACTTTCACTGAGAATCACTCAAGTCTCAGTTTTGAGCATTCCTGCTCAAAATTTCCTTCACGATAGTGCTTGATTCTCTGTCCATTTACAATGAACTTTCTGTCAGAATCAATATCCTGAAGCTCAACATATCCATATGGTGACACTCCTGTAATCGCATACGGACCCCTCCACCGGGATTTGAGTTTTCCTGGAAACAGTTTGAGCCTAGAGTTGAAGAGCAGAACTTTTTGTCCTGGCTCAAAGACTCTGGTTGACAACTTCTTGTCATGCCATTTCTTTGCCTTTTCCTTATAAATTTTTGCATTTTCAAAGGCATTGAGTCTGAACTCCTCTAGCTCATTTAGCTGGAGCAGTCTTTTCTCACCAGTTAACTGTGCATCCATGTTTAGGAATCTGGTTGCCCAGTAGGCTTTGTGTTCCAGTTCCACAGGCAAATGACAGGCCTTCCCATACACCAGTTGGTATGGAGAGGTGCCTATAGGAGTCTTGAATGCTGTTCTGTATGCCCACAGAGCATCATCCAAGCTCTTTGCCCAATCCTTTCTTCGGGCTATCACAGTCCGTTCTAGGATTCTTTTTAGCTCTCTGTTAGAGACTTCAGCTTGCCCATTTGTCTGTGGATGATACAGAGTTGCCACTTTATGGCTGATTCCATATCTAACCATAGCAGAGTATAGCTGTTTATTGCAGAAATGAGTGCCCCCATCACTGATTAGCACTCTGGGGACGCCAAACCTGCTGAAAATGTTTTTCTGGAGGAATTTCAGCACGGTCTTGGTATCATTAGTGGGTGTAGCAATTGCTTCTACCCACTTAGATACATAGTCCACTGCCACCAGAATGTAAGTGTTTGAGTATGATGGTGGGAATGGCCCCATGAAGTCAATTCCCCATACATCAAACAATTCTATCTCTAATATCCCTTGTTGAGGCATGGCATATCCGTGAGGCAGATTACCAGCTCTTTGGCAACTGTCACAGTTACGCACAAACTCTCGGGAATCTTTGTAGAGAGTAGGCCAGTAGAAGCCGCACTGGAGAACTTTAGTGGCTGTTCGCTCACTTCCAAAATGTCCCCCATACTGTGATCCATGGCAGTGCCATAGGATCCTTTGTGCTTCTTCTCTGGGTACACATCTGCGGATCACTCCGTCAGCACATCTCTTAAAGAGATATGGTTCATCCCAAAGGTAGTATTTGGCATCTGAAATTAATTTCTTTCTTTGCACATTGCTGTACTCCTTGGGTATGAACCTCACAGCTTTATAATTTGCCATATCTGCAAACCATGGAGCTTCCTGGATGGCAAAGAGTTGCTCATCTGGGAAAGTCTCAGAGATCTCAGTAGAAGGGAGGGACGCCCCGGCTACTGGTTCTATTCGGGACAGATGATCAGCTACTTGATTCTCTGTCCCTTTTCTGTCTCTTATTTCTATATCAAACTCTTGCAGAAGCAACACCCATCTGATAAGCCTGGGTTTTGAATCCTGCTTTGTGAGTAAGTATTTAAGAGCAGCATGGTCAGTGTACACAATCACCTTTGATCCCACTAGGTAGGATCTAAACTTGTCAATGGCATAGACCACTGCAAGTAATTCTTTTTCTGTGGTTGTGTAATTCTTCTGTGCATCATTTAGAACACGGCTAGCATAATAAATGACATGCAGAAGTTTGTTATGCCTCTGTCCCAACACTGCACCAATGGCATGATCACTGGCATCACACATTAATTCAAATGGTAATGCCCAATCTGGTGCAGAGATGACTGGTGCTGTAACCAGCTTAGCTTTCAGGGTCTCAAATGCTTGCAGACACTGTGTGTCAAACACAAATGGTGTGTCAGCAGCTAACAGGTTACTCAGAGGTTTAGCAATTTTCGAAAAATCCTTGATAAACCTTCTGTAGAATCCTGCATGCCCCAGAAAGCTTCTGATTGCCTTAACATTGGCAGGTGGTGGTAATTTTTCAATTACCTCTACCTTTGCCTTATCCACCTCTATTCCCCTGCTTGAAATTTTGTGCCCAAGGACAATTCCTTCAGTCACCATAAAATGACATTTCTCCCAATTTAAAACCAGGTTAGTCTCTTGGCACCTTTTCAAGACAAGTGCTAGGTGATTAAGACAGGAGCTAAATGAGTCTCCATATACTGAAAAGTCATCCATGAAGACTTCCAGAAATTTCTCTACCATATCTGAGAAGATAGAGAGCATGCACCTCTGAAAGGTTGCAGGTGCATTGCACAGACCAAAAGGCATCCTCCTGTAGGCAAACACGCCAGAAGGGCAGGTGAATGCTGTTTTCTCTTGGTCCTGGGGATCTACTGCAATTTGGTTGTAGCCTGAATAGCCATCCAAAAAGCAGTAATAATCATGACCAGCTAATCTTTCTAGCATTTGGTCTATGAATGGTAAAGGAAAATGATCCTTTCTGGTAGCTGTATTGAGCCTTCTGTAGTCAATACACATGCGCCATCCTGTGACTGTCCTTGTAGGAACCAGTTCATTCTTTTCATTATGAACCACTGTCATGCCTCCCTTTTTGGGAACAACTTGGACAGGGCTCACCCAGGGGCTATCAGAAATAGGATAAATAATCCCAGCCTCTAGTAATTTAGTGACCTCTTTCTGCACCACCTCCTTCATGGCAGGATTTAGCCTCCTCTGTGGTTGGACCACTGGTTTGGCATTATCCTCCAACAGGATCTTGTGCATGCATCTAGCTGGGCTAATACCCTTGAGATCACTTATGGACCACCCAAGAGCTGTCTTGTGTGTCCTTAGCACTTTAATCAGTGATTCCTCTTCCTGTGGATTTAAAGCTGAGCTTATAATCACTGGAAAAGTGTCACCCTCTCCCAGAAATGTATATTTCAGGGATGATGGTAGTGGTTTGAGTTCAGGCTTAGGAGGCTTATCCTCCTCCTGAGGAATTTTCGAAAATTCCTTTGCCTCCTCTGGCTCTTCCTGATCAGTTTGAGCATCTTTGAAGATCTCCTCAAGCTCTGATTCTAGGCTTTCAGCCATATTGATCTCTTCTACCAGAGAGTCAATAATGTCAACGCCTATGCAGTCATCTGGTGTGTCTGGATGCTGCATAGCTTTCACAGCATTCAACTTGAACTCATCCTCATTGACTCTCAGGGTCACTTCCCCTTTGTGTACATCAATGAGAGTTCGTCCAGTTGCTAGGAAAGGTCTTCCTAGAATGAGAGTTGCACTTTTGTGCTCCTCCATTTCCAGCACCACAAAGTCAGTTGGAAAGGCAAATGGCCCAACCTTGACAATCATGTCCTCTATTATGCCTGATGGGTGTTTAATGGAGCCATCAGCAAGTTGGAGGCATATCCTGGTTGGTTTGACTTCTCCAGCCAGCCCAAGCTTTCTGATAGTGGATGCAGGTATTAGATTGATGCTTGCTCCAAGATCACATAGAGCTGTCTTGGTGCAAACACCTTCTAATGTGCATGGTATCATAAAGCTTCCAGGATCTTGAAGCTTTTCTGGTAAGCTTTTCAGAATGACTGCACTGCATTCTTCAGTGAGAAACACTTTTTCAGTTTCTCTCCAATCCTTCTTATGACTTAAGATCTCTTTCATGAACTTAGCATAAGAAGGTATTTGCTCAAGTGCCTCTGCAAACGGAATCTTTATTTCAAGAGTCCTTAAATAGTCTGCAAAGCGGGCAAATTGCTTATCCTGTTCCGCTTTGCGGAGTTTCTGAGGATAAGGCATCTTGGCTTGATATTCTTCAACCTTAGATGCTGCAGGTTTATTCCTTACAGAAGTGGTTGAAGAGGCCTTTTTAGAGGGATTACTGTCAGCACTCTCAGGTGTCTGATCCTCCCTTGGCGTTTGGACGCCAGAATTGGGTGGAAAATGGGCGTTTAACGCCAACTTTTCCCCTTTTTCTGGCGTTTGAACGCCAGAACTGGGCAAGGAATGGGCGTTTAACGCCAACTTTCCTTCCCTTTCTGGCGTTTGAACGCCAATATTCCTCTCTGGGCTCTTACTGTCCTCAGAGGGATTTTGAACAGTGGTTTGGTTGTCCTCTGTCATTTGTTCCTTATTTGGCTTTTTGCTCTTTTGAACAGTGTTATTCAAGGTCTTTCCACTCCTCAATTGAACTGCTTGACACTCCTCCATTATCTGTTTAGATATTTGCTGTTTTGCTTGATTCAACTGTAGTTATATGCTCTTATTAGCAACTTTAGTTTCATGGAGCATCTCTTTAAATTCTGCTAACTGTTCTGTCATCAGGAGCAATTGTTGATTAAGCTCAATTATCTGTTCTTGAGGATTAGGGTCAGTGACTACTGTCATGACTTCCTCTTCTGGAGAGAACTCATTGCTAGAGTACAAATATTGGTTTCTAGCAACAGTGTCTATAAGCTCTTGAGCTTCTTCAATTGTCTTCCTCATGTGTATAGATCCACCAGCTGAGTGGTCTAAAGACATCTGAGCTTTTTCTGTAAGCCCATAGTAGAAAATGTCTAACTGGACCCACTCTGAAAACATTTCAGAGGGACATTTCCTTAGCATACCTCTATACCTCTCCCAGGCATTATAAAGGGATTCATGATCCTCTTGTTTAAAGCCTTGGATGTCCAGCCTTAGCTGTGTCATCCTCTTTGGAGGGTAAAAATGATTCAGGAATTTGTCTGATAACTGTTTCCATGTCTTTATGCTTGCTGTAGGTTGGTTATTTAACCACCTTTTAGCTTGATCTTTTACAGCAAATGGAAACAGTAATAGTCTGTAGACATCCTGATCTACCTCTTTATCATGTACTGTGTCAGCAATTTGTAAGAACTGTGCCAGAAACTCAGTAGGTTCTTCCTGTGGAAGACCGGAATACTGGCAATTTTGCTGCACTATGATAATGAGTTGAGGATTTAGCTCAAAGCTGCTTGCTTTGATGGGAGGTATACAGATGCTACTCCCATATGCAGCTGTAATGGGGTTAGCATAAGACCCCAGAGTCCTCTTGGACTGATTAATTCCACTTAAGTCCATAATGGACAAAAGGGAAATGAGAATGATTGCAAAGAGATAAATTTTGTTTATTTTTATAATTTTTTTTTTGAAATAACCGAAAAAAATAAAATACAATAAAATAAAACAAAAGGAAAATAAAATAAAATTCGAAAATTAAAAATAAAATAAGATCAAAGCAAATTGAGAACTGAATCAATTAGTGAAAAAAAGATTTTGAAAACAGCAATTAAGAAGATATGATTGAAAAATTTTTATGAAAAAGATTTGATTTTTAAAAAGAGGAAAGAGAAAAACAGCAAAAAGACACCAAACTTAAAATTTTTAGAAATCAAACACTAATTTTTTTTCGAAAATTTTAAGAGAAAAACACAAAGAGGACACCAAACTTAGAATTTTTATGAATCAAAAAGGGACTAAGACTATGCAAAAACGAAAATTTTAAAAGAAAAACAAAAGCATGCAATTGACACCAAACTTAGAATATGAACTAGACTCAACTAAAAGACTCTAAACCAACAAAAATAAAACAGTCCTAATCTAAGCAACAAGATAAGCCGTCAGTTGTCCAAACTCGAACAATCCCCGGCAACGGCGCCAAAAACTTGGTGCACGAAATTGCAATAACACCTTTGCAATCCCGCACAACTAACCAGCAAGTGCACTGGGTCGTCCAAGTAATACCTTGCGTGAGCAAAGGTCGATCCCACGGAGATTGTCGGCTTGAAGCAAGCTATGGTTATCTTGTAAATCTTAGTCAGGATATCAGAAATTATCAGGATTGATTGTAAAAAGCAAAAGAACATAAAAAAGGTACTTGTTTTGCAGTAATGGAGAATAGGCTGAGGCTTTGGAGATGCTCCATCTTCCGAATCTCTGCTTTCCTACTGTCTTCTTCATCAAACACGCAAGGCTCCTTCCATGGCAAGCTGTATGTAGGGTTTCACCATTGTCAGTGGCTACCTCCCATCCTCTCAGTGAAAATACGTCCCTGATGCTCTGTCACAGCATAGGCTAATCATCTGTCGGTTCTCAATCAGGCCGGAATAGAATCCAGTGATTCTTTTGCGTCTGTCACTAACGCCCCGCCCTCAGGAGTTTGAAGCACGTCACAGTCATCCAGTCATTGAATCCTACTCAGAATACCACAGACAAGGTTTAGACCTTCCGGATTCTCTTGAATGCCGCCATCAGTTCTAGCTTATACCACGAAGATTCCGATTAAAGAATCCAAGAGATAACTACTCAATCTAAGATAGAACAGAGGTGGTTGTCAGGCACATGTTCATAGTTGAGAATGATGATGATTGTCACGGATCATCACATTCATCCGGATTAAGAACAAGTGTTATCTTAGAATCGAAGCAAGCATGATTGAATAAGAAACAGTAGTAATTGCATTAATCCATCAAGACACAGCAGAGCTCCTCACCCCCAACCATGGGGTTTAGAGACTCATGCTGTGGAAGTACAAAGAAACGTGTAAAAAATGTTATCAGGTCATAAGGTACGGATACAATGTCAAAAGATGCTATAAGTAGTAAACTAGTGTCCTAAGGTTTACAGAAATGAGTAAATGACAGAAAAATCCACTTCCGGGCCCACTTGGTGTGTGCTTGGGCTGAGCAATGAAGGAATTTCGTGTAGAGACCTTTTCTGGAGTTAAACGCCAGCTTTCATGCCAGTTTGGGCGTTTAATTCCAAATTTTATGCCAGTTCTGGCGTTTAACGCTGGAATTTCTGTAGGTGACTTTGAGCGCCGGTTTGGACCATCAAATCTTGGGCAAAGTATGGACTATTATATATTGCTGGAAATCCCAGGATGTCTACTTTCCAATGCCGTTGAGAGCGCGCCAATTGGGCTTCTATAGCTCCAGAAAATCCACTTCGAGTGCAGAGAGGTCAGAATCCAACAGCATCTGCAGTCCTTTTCAGTCTCTGGATCAGATTTTTGCTCAGGACCCTCAATTTCAGTCAGAAAATACCTGAAATCACAGAAAAACACACAAACTCATAGTAAAGTCCAGAAAAGTGAATTTTAATTAAAAACTAATAAAAATATACTAAAAACTAACTAAAAGATACTAAAAACATACTAAAACCAATGCCAAAAAGCGTACAAATTATCCGCTCATCAGTACACTTCTGAGAAAAATCTCGTGAATATTGGGACTACTCAAAAGAGAAGAGTTATGGAGGTAGACACTCTAGACGCCATTCTAGCACAGAACAAGCTCATGTACCAGCAAATCAACTTGATCTCCCAATACCTAAGTGGGATGCAAGCTTCAGCTGCTGCAACTCAAGATGCATCCTATGAAGGAGACACTGGTGACAATGCTTGGACCACTATAGAGGAAATGAACTACATGGTACATTCCTCCAAAAGTTCTAATAATAATCCCTATTCAAACACTTTCAATCAGGAATGGAGGAGTCACCTAAACTTTGGGTGGAGAGATCAGCAGATGCCTCAACAAGGCTTCAACAATAATCAGGGTGGAACTCACCAAAACAGGTTCAATAATAGATAGTTTCAACCCTCTCAGCAGCAGATAGAGACGCCCACATAGAGCCTCTTTGACCTAGCTACAATAGTCTCGAATCTCTCCAAGACCACTCATAGTTTCATGGCAGAGACTAGGTCTTCCATTCGAAATTTGGAGATACAGATCAATCAGTTGAGCAAGAGGCTACCTGAGGAACCCTCCAACACTCTTCCAAGCAACACTCAGGTAAATCTAAGGTGTAACACCTTAACTTTTAGCACGTCATGATCGTACCAAAAGTGAGGGGTTACTGACCAGTTTTCTTTATTAACTATTTAATATTGAGCCTTTAGTTCGATATCTCGTTCCAATTTTATAGAAAATTCCAAAAAATTGTTTTTTGTTTGTCAAAATCATATAGAAAAAATCATCAAGTAATAATAATCACGTAACTATTAATAATAATAAATGTTATACACATGAATTTAAATGAAACTCAGATACAACTCTTATCCCTCTGTATAAAATAAAATCTTAAATAACAAAGGTGAGAAAATTCTATGAAAGCAACTCAACACATAAACTTAACTCAAATAAGACTAATAACCGCCCGCAGCTTCAAATTGAGTCTTCGAACCTGTGTCACTGATAAACCACTATTTTATGATTTATTTTGTATTGAATTGAGTGGATTTTATCCATTATTCTCACACTTATTCATATAATTCGCATGTTTTACATCTTCCTTCCTGATTTTATGCTATATGATTGAAAACATGCTGCTTTGGCCTTAAATTTGCTAATTTTAATCCTTTCTTATTACCATTCGATGCCGTGATATGTTTGTTAAGTGTTTTTAGGGTTTATAGGATAGGAATGGCTTAGAGGATGGAAAAGAAGCATGCAAAAGTGGAAGAAACACAAGGAATTAAGGATTTTAGAATCTGGTAGTGATGCGCACACGTGGACAACGCGTACGCGTGACTGGTGCAGCAGACATACGACGCGCACGCGTGGCTGACGTCTACACATGGCCAGTGCCAAGTTCAAGTGACGCATACGCGTAGCCGACGCGTACGCGTGACAGAGCGTCACGTGCTGCAATTTATAGAAAATGCTAGGGACAATTTTTGGGCTGCTTTTGACCCAGTTTTAGGCCCGAAAATATAGATTAGAAGCTGCAAAGTGGAGCTAGAAGGAGGACTAACTCTCATTCACACAATTTTATGTTTTAGATGTAGAATTCTAGAGAGAGAGGCTCTCTCCTCTCTCTAGGTTTTAGGATTTATAGTCTTGTTCCTTCTCAAATTCAGATTTCTACCTTACTTTAATTTAGTTTTCTTTTACTTTTATATGTTCTAGTAATTTGGTTTATCTACTTATCTTGTTGATTTCTTTATGTTGCCAATTTAGTTTATGAATTCTTCTTGTTTCCTTTAATCCATATTAATGCAATTTATGTTTTCATGTTTATGATTTCTTTCTTTAATTTGTTGTTATTGTTTCCTCTTGCAATTGTTAGTCTTAGATTTGGTTGGATTTTAAATTAGATTTTTGTATTCTTAGCTTGGATTGAGTAATTTGGAGACTCTTGAATTGTCAAAGTCTCTTGTTGGTTGGTGATTGAAAGTTGCTAGTTGGCTTGAGCTTCACTAACTCTAGTTTTTTATTAGGACTTGTGAACTCAAGTTGATTTTCTCACTTGACTTTTCTTCAATTGTTAGAGGTTAACTAAGTGAGTGCAATTTGCAATTACCATCACAATTGACAATGATAATGAGGATAGGAATTCTGATTCTCAACCCTTGCTAGGACTTTTCTTAGTTGTTAGTTTATTTTCTTGTTATTTACATTCCTTGCTTATTAAACTCAAAACCCAAAAAGATACAATCTCATAACCAATAATAAATACACTTCCCTGCAATTTCTTGAGAGACGACCCAAGGTTTAAATACTTCGGTTAATTTTATTGGGTTTGCTTAAGTGACAAACAATTTAAACATTGACCGAGGATAATTTGTTGGTTTAGAACTATACTTGCAATGCGATATTTTTGTGAAATTTTTTACCGACATTTTTTTTTCCGTCAAGTTTTTGGCGCCGTTGCCGGAGAATTGCAAATGTGTGTCTTATTATTGGTTATTGTGAATATTGTGAATATGTTTGCCTTTTGTTTCTTTGTTAGTTTTTGCTAGTTTTAGGAGTTTATTTTCGTTAGTTTTTGTTAGTATTTGTTTTTATTTTCTCTCGCTATCACGAATTCTCACCTCTTTGGCTATGATTATGGTTACAATTATGTTGTAGGAAGTGGAGATTACAATGAAGGCTTGCATCAAGGATGGGACAATCAAAGATGGGAGGAGCCATAAGGATTTGATCAATCCTCTTGGCAACAACCTCCCCCAACTTCAATGGATATGGTGGACCTCCTGGTGACTACCAACAACCACCACCATATGCCTATGAACCCCCTCTTCAACATAGTTTTGAACCACCATACTCACAAGTCCCCTACAATCAAACACTTCCATATAACCCTAACCCATATCCACCATACCAACCACCTTATGAGCCAGATGAACTATACATAGAACTACCCCAATTCCAACACAATTATTCCCAAGAACCACCACCTCAATATACACCATCTCTATATCCTTATCAAGAGGAACCACCTTCCTATTGTGAGCCCTTTCTCCCATTTAATGAACCCTCCTATCCATCCCAAGCCCCAATAGATGATTCTCTCACTTCACTACTTCAAGGGCAAAAAGAGGTGCAAAGGATGACACTAGAGTTCGCGGCTGCCTTGACCGAGTTAGTAAGTCGATTCACTTCCCAATGGTTGGACACTCAAAGAACTCCCATGGCTACATGTGGAGAATCTAATAAAGAAAGTAACATGAAGGAGAGATTAGAAACTCCGGTGAAAAGTGAGGAATGTGACTTTGCATTGAAACAATTGGAGGAAGCCGTAATTATTGAAGAAGAAAAAATGGTCGAAGACTTAGAAGATGCTGAACCTCCATGGGAATCTAGAGTTGTAGAGTATTCCTCCAAGAAGCTTGAAATTAATGTTGAGAAGGGTAGTGCACAACCTCCAAGGCATGTTCCCTATGACGAATAGGACGGGATAGATCAAGAGGCAAGTTTCTTTGGTGACGATGATCATGAATCAAGCCATCCTAGTAATGAATTTGCATCCATAAGTGAAATCCTTGAGTTTGAAGAACCTTCTCCCGATGAAATTGAAAGCAACATTGAGGTAGATTTCTCTCAACCTCATATTTATGATTTGAGTGACGGAGAAGAGTTGGATGAATTCGATGGTGAAGAGCTTGAAAGTGAAGAATCTTTTCAAAAGGCAGAAGTCCTTCGGCAAGGTTGGACAGGAGTTGAATATGCTTTGTCAAGATCGTTGGAGACTTCTCTGCCTAGGTTGCCGTCTATTTCTTCATATGAGTGGGTAAAACTTATCTCTATTAGCTTTACTATCCCACTTGAGTATGGTATTCTTGAAACAGATGGCCAACTTAGGAGGCTTTGTGGAATGAAGCGTAAGAAAAAGATGTTTAGTGGTTAGAGTTGCAAATCAAGACTCATCAAGGTCGAGATTTCAAGAGCTAGATGCAAGTGTTAGGTTTATTTTGTTTAGGTTATGGTTTTACTTGTTTAATAATGTTTGGCATTACTTTGATAGCTTGTTAGTTTCTTATATAAAAAAAAGGGAAGCTCACGCGTGCGCGTGGCTGACGCGCACGCGTCATATTGGATGTTACTCTCTGGTATAAAAACCCGAGAGTTGTGCTGGAACCGTGCGGATGGGGTGCTAGAGGCACAACCCAACCCACGCGTACGCGTCATTTGCATTTTTGGCCACCCATGCGTAGGCGTGGACGACGTGTGTGCGTCGACGCCAAAATTTTGATGGTCTAGTACTAAAACCCGAGACTTGTGGTGGAACTGTGCAAGTGTTGTGCGAGGAACACAATTCACAACCACGCGTATGCGTGACTGACGCGCACGCGTCATCTCCTCATTTTGCAACCCCCGTATGCGTGGGCGACGCTTACGCGTCGCTTTTTCTCTTACTTTCTTCATCTTTATTCTCTCCTTTCTTCTTCTCTCTCTCTCGTTCTTCTTTCTTTCTACTTTTCTTCTTCTTCATTCCTTCCCCTTCACATCTTTATTCTCTCTCATTTATTGCATTTTAACTTTGTTGCTTGATCTTATTTTCTTATTTTCTTTTCATTTATTTTCTAAGTTTTAAATGAAACTCAGATACAACTCCTATCCTTGTGTATAAAATAAAATCTTAAATATCAAATGCGAGAGAATTATATGAAAGTAACTCAACACATAAACTTAACTCAAATAAGACTAATAACCGCCCGCAGCTTCAAACTGAGTCTTTGAACCTGTGTTACTGAAAGGGTGGAAGATTTTTCGGGTGAGAACAAACCACATATTCTCAGTAGGGAATGTGAATGCCATAAAAGTAATGAATAAAATGCGAAAAATTAACATACTCAAGGAAACTATAGTTTGATCAAACCTTTTGAAAATACTCTTGGTTTTACTTTAACTAATTAATTACCTCTTTCAAAATCTCTAAACCCAAAACAAATTTTAAATCAAAGACTAGTCACATTAACCATTTTTCAGCCAAATAATTAATTCTTATTCAAAACATCAATTTCTAATCACATTAATACATTCACAAACTAATAGTACAAGCAAGAGATTCAGTTTAACATACAGGCAAGTCGCAAGAAGACAAATAACACAATCACAAAGAAATAATACAAGTAAACATAATCTAATGCAAATGTGCAAACAACATGATACATGTCTATTCCTAATGCAGGCCATGAGCTCATGTGTTGGTTGCCTACCCGCTTCTGATATTACCCGGACACGAGTCCCAGATATGGCTTTCCAGATGCATCCAGTGTACTTATAAGTCTTACGGCTAGACCGCATACTGTGTGACTTTCAATGTGCTTACATCTGGAAAACAGTTCTCAGTGTGTGGGCGTCCCCACTATACATTTGGCACTAAGGCCCAAACAAAGTCGCATATGCTCTCCTATGGCAGACATTCCTTTAATCAATATATTCCTTTAATCCTTGTTCTCTGCTCTCCTATGGCAGAGATTCCTTTAATTATCTCTCATTTCTTTACTTTTTGTTCTTCTTCTTTTCTTCTTTATCAAACCGAACTCAAAAAATAACTTAAAGCAAAATCTCTTCTCAAAAGATTGAGTTTAAAACATTATACTTTTCTTAATAAATCGAATTGAAAACAAAACTTTTCTCGTAATAAATCAAAATCAAATAATATTCTTATATCAGATTTGCTTTTAAATAACACTTAAATAAAGTCTTAGAGTTTTATAAAAATTTGACAGCATTTCCTCTAAAATTTGGGTTATGCCTCCCTTTTAGGGTCCCAACCAAACAATCTCTCAACCATTTCGAATCCTTCGCTCATGAATCAAACCAAAATTTTTCTCAAATCAACAATCCAACCAAGACATTGACATAACCAGAGTTTTCAGCATCAATTACAGTCTCAATTCACACTCAATTTATATTTCTCATTCAACAAGCAATACCAAATCTATCACCATTAACAACCACATCTCAACAAATATTCATTATAACCAGCTATTACTAAGAATTTTCAACATTCCTAAACAACAAGAAATCAAATACTTATTCATTAAATTCAGTCAAATATACAATTCAAACTTATCATTCAATCATTCCAAACAATCATAAATTATTTGCAAATATCCACTAAACTTTCATGGCATTTATAAATTAAAATAGTTAATTTTAAAATAAAATTCTCTGTTTTCGTACAAAATCAGAATCAACAAAAATTTTGGAAAAACTTTCTGACTGAGCTGCTGAAGAAGAAAATGTCAAAAATCATCTGTGCCTCCTAGAACTCCAATTCGCCAAACTCAAAGAGAAGAAGAGCTATGTCACTGACGTGGCGGAAATTGGCGAGTTAAGAATTTATTAATATGGACACGTTGCAAGTACAGTCCTTAACCAGCCGAAAATCCGCTTATCAATTTAAAAGGGGTTGTCACAATATTGAAAATTAAAATACTGGGAGTATGAATCCCAGGTCGTCTCCCAACGAGTTGCAAGGAGATGTGCTATTTTATCAATCGGGCGTTTTCAAAAATGGTTTAGTTGATAAGCAGGAAATTAATCTAGAGAATTTTACTAATTTTAAATAAAAGCCTTGACTGGGGGTAGATTAGTTGGAAGCCCTATTCTTGTTAAAATTCTCTCAAGATTAATTAATAATTGGAAGTTGCTCTGCTTAGTTAACCCCTACTAGGTAAAGGAAAGTCAAGCAAGTTGAAAATCTATTTCTAGTCATAAGTCCTAATCCTCTCCCTTGGGAAGGACTAGAGTTAATGATTAGAGGGTGATCCAACAATAAACCCAATTATAATTTCTCTCTTGAGTAGTTCAACTCAAGGGTTCCTTTCAATCATCCCCCAATCAAGTCATGGGACTACTCACTCATCATAATTGTAAATTTCACAGAATCAATGGTGAAAATAAAAGAAGGCATGATAAATAATAATAAAAGGATTAATTGAAAATAAAAATAGTCTATATTAATAACTTGTAGAAATAATACAATGTCAACTCTAGAGGGATTAAGAATATGGAAGAATAAATATAAAAAGTAAATAACAAAATAAGATGACGAGTACCGGAGGTAGACTCTTCTCAAAAGTTAAAGCCAAAATCTTCCAATCCTAATTATGAATGCTCAAAATGAGTGAAAAACCTAGGGGAGGAGTAAATCCAGATCTAAAACTAAAAATTACGCAGAATGAAATGTGTGTCTTCTGTTTCTGCATGTTCCCTGGCTCTAGTCTGTGTTTCTAGGCCGAAAACTGGGTTGAAATCCGGACCAGAAACTCTGCCAGCGACTTCTGAAATTCTGCAGATCACGCACGCCATGCAGTCGCGTCATTCATGCGGATGCATCATTTTGCGTTTTGCTTTCCCACACGGGCACGTCGTCCATGCCTCCGCGTCACTTATGCTTTTCCAATCCACGCGGTCGCGTGAGCCATGCGGCCGCGTCACTGCGATTTCCTCTCTTTCCCGTGGTCGCGTGAGCCATGCGGCCGCGTCACTTCTCACTGGTCATCTCCTTAATTTCTTGTATTCCTTCCATTTTTGCAAACTTCATTTCCAATCTCCAATTCATTCATGTCCTATAAAGCCTGAAACACTTAACACACAGATCACGGCATCGAATGGGATAAAGGAGAATTAAAATACCTAATTAAAAGTCTCTAGGAAGTAAGTTTTCAATCATGTAATAATTTTAGGAAGGAAATATAAATGCATGATAATTATATGAATAAGTGGGTAAAGATCATGATAAAACCACACAATTAAACACATTATAAACCATTAAATAATGGTTTATCAACCTTCCCACA
Source organism: Arachis stenosperma (assembly GCF_014773155.1). NCBI lineage: Eukaryota > Viridiplantae > Streptophyta > Magnoliopsida > Fabales > Fabaceae > Arachis > Arachis stenosperma. Next base: position 43,552,839 of record NC_080381.1, on the reverse strand, counting down.
CTTAAACATTAGCATGTCCTCATGCTTAGTTGAAGGAGATAAAATAAATGAGTAGGAACATGTAAAAACTCATGTAATGCAATGCAACCTATATATGTGAATACGACTATATGATTCTTGTCCACTTGATCAAGAATAAATAAGCTCTTCAAAACAATTACAAATCAAGCTCCACTAAATCAATTCTCATACAGTAAGAACAGATAAAGATGCAAGAAGGTAGCTCATGAAAGCAGGGAACATATAATTTTAAGCATTGAACCCTCACTGATGATGCCTGTATATTCTAATCTCTCCAGTGTATAGGGTAATCACTTTATCCTTCTCTAATCATGCTCCCTAAATTTTGTTCTTTTCCTAATCAATCAACAACATTTAATATACCAATGTAACATCATGAGGTCTTTTCAAGGTTGTAATGGGGCCAAGGTAAAGGTAAGGATACATATATGGTTAAGTGAGCTTATAAATTGAATCTTTAATTAACTCAAACTCTAACATAACCTATATATTTTATATAACTATGGTGTTCGTACCTAGCTACCCAGAATTCTTTTTCACATTCCATACTCATGTATTAACTGTTTATTTTAATTTTATCATACATGCATTGACCTTTGAATTCTTAACTCAATATTGGGATAATTTTGTCCCTTTATTTATTTATTGAATTTTTTTATTATGTAAATGCAGTATGCAGATGGGGTGCAAGATATAGACAGTAGTATGGAGAAGAGTTATAAATGAGGGAAGAGAAGGTGAAGAAGAGGAACAATCATACCGTGGTGGGTTGTCTCCCACCTAGCACTTTGCTTTAACGTCCTTAAGTTGGACGCTTCAGTAGCTCAGTTTTCAGTTGCGAGTGGATCCTCTAGGAGGAAGATATCTAACTCCTTGTTTTTCGTCGCCTTCTCACCATGGTAGAGCTTCAAACGATGTCCATTAACCTTGATGAGTTCAGAGCTTGAAGGGTGACTTAGATGGAAAACTCCGTACGGCTCAGCCCTCTCGACTCTATATGGACCTTCCCACCTTGATCGCAGTTTGCCTGGCATGAGCCTCAGTCTAGAGTTGTAAAGAAGGACCAAATCCCCAGGTTGGAACTCCTTTCTCTTGATGTGTTGATCATGTACAACCTTCATTTTCTCCTTGTACAGTCTAGAGTTCTCATAAGCTTCTAGGCGAAGGCTCTCCAATTCTTGCAGTTGCGACTTCCTTTCAGCTTTGGCTTTCTCAAATCCCATGTTGCATTCCTTTACTGCCCAAAAAGCTTTGTGCTCCACCTCAACTGGAAGATGACAAGCCTTTCCATAGACTAAGCGAAAAGGACTCATCCCAATGGGTGTCTTGTATGCTGTTCTGTATGCCCAGAGTGCATCTTGTAGTCTGGTGCTCCAGTCTCTTCTATGAGGTTTGACTATCTTCTGTAAAATGTGCTTTATCTCTCTGTTAGACACCTCAGCTTGCCCATTAGTCTGAGGATGGTAGGCTGTTGCTATTTTATGAATGATCCCATGCTTCTTCAATAATCCTGTTAGTCTCCTGTTACAAAAATGGGTGCCTTGATCGCTCACGATTGCTCGTGGTGATCTAAAGTGACAAATAATGTGGTTTCTAACAAAGGAAACAACAGTGTTAGCATCATCAGTATATAGAAGTGGCCATTAGAATTTGGAAATGGACCCATGAAGTCAATACCCCAAACATAAAAAATTTCACAGAAAAGCATAGTTTGTTGAGGCATTTCATCCCTCTGGGATATATTACCAAACCTTTGGCATGGGGGACAAGATTTACAAAATTCAGCAGCGTCTTTAAAAAGGGTGGGCCACCAGAATCCACAGTCTAAGATTTTTCTAGCTGTTCTTTGAGGGCCAAAATGTCCTCCACTCTCAGATGAGTGACAGGCCTCTAAAATGGACTGGAATTCTGATTGAGGCACACACCTTCTAATTATCTGGTCAGCACCACATCTCCATAAATATGGGTTATCCCATATATAATATTTAGACTCGCTTTTCAGCTTGTCTCTTTGGTGCTTAGTAAAGTGTAGAGAAAAAGTGCGGCTAACTAGATAATTAGCTACAGGTGCATACCAAGGGACTACCTCAGATACTGCTTGTAGGTTATCAAATGGAAAATTATTAGCTATAGGGATGGAGTCATCCTTAATGTGTTCAAGGCGACTCAAGTGGTCTGCCACTAGATTCTGGTTACCACTCCTATCCTTTATTTCTAAATCAAATTCTTGTAGTAGCAGTATCCAACGTATAAGCCTTGGTTTGGATTCCTTTTTAGCTAATAAATACTTTAGAGCTGCGTGGTCTGAGTACACTACTACCTTCGTACCAAGTAAATAGGCTCGGAATTTATCCAAAGCAAAAACAATAGCAAGAAGCTCTTTCTCAATAGTAGTGTAATTAGACTGAGCGGCGTCTAAAGTTTTAGACGCATAAGCAATAACAAAAGGGTCCTTACCTTCATGCTGAGCCAGCACTGCTCCTACTGCATGGTTGGAAGCATCGCACATGATTTCGAACGGCTGGCTCCAGTCCGGTCCTCTCACAATTGGAGCTTGAGTCAGGGCGATTTTCAGCTTATCAAACGCTTGTTTTCAATCCTCACTGAACTCAAATTCAATATCTTTCTGCAGTAGTCTGGATAGGGGAAGTGCTACCTTACTAAAGTCCTTAATGAATCTTCGGTAAAAACCTGCATGTCCAAGGAATGAATGGACTTCCCTCACAGAGGAGGGGTAAGGCAAACTAGAAATAACATCTACCTTTGCTGGATCTACAGAAATACCAGTATTAGACACAACATGTCCCAGTATAATTCCTTGTCTTACCATGAAATGACATTTTTCAAAATTCAAAACGAGGTTTGTACTGACACATCTATCTAATACTCTAGATAAACTATCCAAGCAAAGGTTAAAAGAATCACCATAAACGCTGAAATCGTCCATAAAAACTTCCATACAGTCCTCGATAAGATCAGAGAAAAGACTCATCATGCACCTTTGGAAAGTAGCTGGTGCATTGCACAAGCCAAAGGGCATTCTCTTATAGGTATAGGTCCCAAAAGGACAGGTAAAAGTAGTCTTTTCTTGATCCTCAGAGGCTATATGAATCTAGAAATATCCTGTATAACCATCTAGAAAGCAATAATGTGATTTACCTGACAGGCGATCCAGCATTTGATCAATGAATGGAAGAGGATAGTGATCCTTACGAGTGGCTTGATTGAGACGCCTATAATCAATGCAGACCCTTCAGGCGTTCTGTACTCTGGTCGCTATGAGCTCTCCATGCTCATTCTTCACTGTAGTGATTCCAGACTTCTTGGGCACCACTTGTACTGGGCTCACCCATTCACTGTTTGAGATGGGGTAGATAATACCTGCCTCTAATAGTCTGGTCACTTCCTTCTTGACAACCTCCAAAATAGTGGGGTTCAGTCTTCTTTGGGGTGGACGAACAGGTCTTGCTCCTTCTTCTAAAAATATCCTGTGCTCACAAACTTGAGGGTCGATGCCTACTATGTCTGCTAAACTCCACCCAATTGCTTTCTTGTGCTTCCTCAGCACACTAAGTAACTGCTCTTCCTGCTGAGAAGTGAAGTCCCGTGCAATGATAACTGGAAACTTTTGCTTGTCCTCGAGGTAAGCATATTTGAGGTGTGGAGGTAGGGGTTTCAATTCTAACTTCTGTTCATGGTCCGGCTCTGGATTATCTGGAGCTGGTGGCAGTGGTAGAGTACCGTTATTGTCCTCAGAATTCCCCACACTTGGACCTTGTTTTATGTACTTATCTTCAAACTCTTCCTGGTGAATTTCAACTACGGTTTCATCTATGATGTCACACTGGAAGATAGAACGGTCTTCTGAAGGGTGCTTCATAACTCCATTTAGATTGATGCTTACTACTCGGCCGTCTATTTCAAAAGAGTATGTGCTTGCGAAAGCATCTAATTTGAACTTCGAGGTCTTCAAGAAAGGTCTTCCGAGTAGGATTGATGATGGTTTCTCTGAGTCATTTTGGGGCATCTCCAGGATGTAAAAATCAATGGGGAAAGTGAGACCTTTGATACCCAGTAATACATCTTCAGCAACTCCAGCCACTGTAATAATACTTTTATCTGCTAATACAAAATGAGCTACTGACCTTTTTAAGGGGGGGGAGCCTCAAAACATCATATACAGACAAAGGCATTATACTAACACATCCTTCTAAATCACACATGCAGTCAGAAAATATCACACCTCCGATGGTACAGTTAACCATGCATGGGCCTAGGTCACTACATTTTTTAGGTATATTTCCCATTAAAGCAGATATAGAACTTCCTAAAGGAATAGTTTCTAATTCATTAATTTTGTCTTTATGTATGCATAAATCTTTTAGAAACTTTGCATATTTAGGTACCTATTGAATGACATCAAAAAGGGGAACAGTTACCTCAACCTTTTTGAATATTTCTACCATTTTGGGATCAGGTTCCAACTGCTTCCTGGGCTTCCTTGCAAGTTGTGGAAATGGAATAGGAACGGCGTCCTCTATAGTGTCTGCGCCCTTTGGTGCTTCTTTCTGTGATTTGGCGTCTTCTCCTTCAGCCATGTCTTGCATGCTCTTTTCTTCTTCAACATCTTCTATTTCCACTACCTCGTCAGCTGAGGCGTGTTCAGGTGGGTTTGGCTCTTCCTGATTCCTCTCTTGCAATGTGGTTCCGGACCTTAGGGTGATGGCATTAATGCCACCCTTTGGATTGGGCAATGGTTGAGAGGGGAGTCCACCCGAGCTTGAAGACTGGTTGTTGGAGTTAGTCAGTGATCGAACCTGTGAGACAAGGGCTTGCAAAGTAGAAGTCAAACCATTCAGAGTTGCATTAAAGTTATTTTCCATAGCCTGTTGTCTCCGATCAATGGCTTGCAGTAACTCATCATTAGGGGATGAAGATGGATAAGTGATATGAGAGGTTTGTTGAAAATTTTGAGGCTGTCTGAGATGAGGTGCTCTGTAGGCCTGATTCTGATTCTGCAGCCTGAAGTTGTTATTCTTATTCCACCTCTGATTTCTATTGTTATCTCTGCCTCCTCTGTTATGATTGTCCCTCCAACCCTGGTTAGAATTGTCTCTCCAGCCTTGGTTAGAGTTATCCTGCCATCCGTGGTTATAGTTGCCACCTTGATTATACCCTTGATTGGGGCGGTCATGAAAGTTATGAGTGGCTGCTACAGTGTTGTCTTCCGGTTGGAGTTGTGGATACTCATCGGTATAGTGATTGTAATCTGCACAAATTTTGCATACTCTTTGTGTAACCAACTGCTGGTTGTGCTGTGGTGTAGATAGCTGAGCTTGCTGTGGTTGTTGATTTAGCTGTATCTGCTTCAGCAAGTTAGTCATTTCACATAAGCTCTGAGCTATAGCAGTAGTCTCTTTACTAGTGGATACCTCTGCAACAGCTCCTGACCGACCTTGTTTCTATCTGTGATTTCTGGTAGATTCGGCTAAGTCGCTGATCAATTGCCATGCTTCTTCTGTAGTCTTGTACTTTTTCATAGACCCATTGCTAGCACCTTCCAATGTGGTTCTATCTTGAGATTTCAAGCCCTGTCTAAAATAACCGAGCAACACTATCTTGTCAATCATATGGTGCGGACATGCTTCTAGAAGATTATTGAAGCATTCCAAGTATTCATAAAGAGTTTCAGATTCATCCTGAACGATCATGGACATGTCTTTTCTCAGTTTATCGACAACCTCAGCTGGAAAGAATTTCTCCAAAAATTCTCTTCTAAGTGTATCCCAGTTGAATACAGTTGTTCTGGGTTGAGTGTAGTACCACTCTCTTGCCTTTCCCTCAAGAGAGAATGGAAAGGCTTTTAACAGAATGGAGATCTCATCAGTGCCTTTACGCTTGACAGTAGAACAAGCAGACTGAAAATCCCTCAGGTATTTGATAGGCTTGGTGCGCGAAATTGTGAACAATACTTTTCACAACTCTCATAATCCCCGGTAATGAACCCCAAAAACTTGGTGTTCAATACCATGGCATAAACACAACTTCGCACAACTAACCAGCAAGTGCACTGGGTCGTCCAAGTAATAAACCTTACGCGAGTAAGGGTCGATCCCACGGAGATTGTTGGTATGAAGCAAGCTATGGTCATCTTGTAAATCTTAGTCAGGCAAACTCAAATGGATATGGTGATATACGAATAAAACATAAAGATAAAGATAGAGATACTTATGTAATTCATTGGTGGGAATTTCAGATAAGCGCATGAAGATGCTGTGTCCCTTCCGTCTCTCTGCTTTCCTACTGTCTTCATCCAATCCTTCTTACTCCTTTCCATGGCAAGCTTATGCAAGGGTTTCACCGTTGTCAGTGGCTACCTCCCATCCTCTCAGTGGAAATGTTCAACGCACCCTGTCACGGCACGGCTATCCATCTGTCGGTTCTCAATCAGGCCGGAATAGAATCCAGTGATTCTTTTGCGTCTGTCACTAACGCCCCGCATTCAGGAGTTTGAAGTACGTCACAGTCATTCAATCATTGAATCCTACTCAGAATACCACAGACAAGGTTAGACCTTCCGGATTCTCTTGAATGCCGCCATCAGTTCTAGCCTATACCACGAAGACTCTGATCTCACGGAATGGCTGGCTCGTTTGTCAGGCGAGCGCTCGGTTGTCAGGCGATCAACCATGCATCGTGCATCAGGAATCCAAGAGATATTCACCCAATCTAAGGTAGAACGGAGGTGGTTGTCAGTCACACGTTCATAGGTGAGAATGATGATGAGTGTCACGGATCATCACATTCATCAAGTTGAAGAACAAGTGATATCTTGGAACAAGAACAAGCGGAATTGAATAGAAGAACAATAGTAATTGCATTAATACTCGAGGTACAGCAGAGCTCCACACCTTAATCTATGGTGTGTAGAAACTCCACCGTTGAAAATACATAAGAACAAGGTCTAGGCATGGCCGAATGGCCAGCCTCTCAATGATCTAAGATAGCCTAAGAACAAAGATAGCTACCCAGATCCCTAAATACAATAGTAAAAGGTCCTACTTATAGAGAACTAGTAGCCTAAGGTCTACAGAGATGAGTAAATGACATAAAAATCCACTTCCGGGCCCACTTGGTGTGTGCTTGGGCTGAGCAATGAAGCATTTTCGTGTAGAGACTCTTCTTGGAGTTAAACGCCAGCTTTTGTGCCAGTTTGGGCGTTTAACTCCCATTTTGGTGCCAGTTCCAGCGTTTAACGCTGGAAATTCTGAAGGTGACTTTGAACGCCAGTTTGGGCCATCAAATCTTGGGCAAAGTATGGACTATCATATATTGCTGGAAAGCCCAGGATATCTACTTTCCAACGCCGTTGAGAGCGCGCCAATTAGGCTTCTGTAGCTCCAGAGAATCCACTTCGAGTGCAGGGAGGTCAGAATCCAACAGCATCTGCAGTCCTTTTCAGTCTCTGAATCAGATTTTTGCTCAAGTCCCTCAATTTCAGCCAGAAAATACCTGAAATCACAGAAAAACACAAAAACTCATAGTAAAGTCCAGAAAAGTGAATTTTAACTAAAAACTAATAAAAATATACTAAAAACTAAACCAAATATACTAAAAACATACTAAAAACAATGCCAAAAAGCGTACAAATTATCCGCTCATCACAACACCAAACTTAAATTGTTGCTTGTCCTCAAGCAATTGAAAATCAAATAAGATAAAAAGAACAGAATATGCAATGAATTCCAAAAACATCTATGAAGATCAGTATTAATTAGATGAGCGGGGCTTTTAGCTTTTTGCCTCTGAACAGTTTTGGCATCTCACTCTATCCTTTGAAACTCAGAATGATTGGCTTCTTTAGGAACTCAGAATCCAGATAGTGTTATTGATTCTCCTAGCTAAGCATAATGACTCTTGAACACAGCTACTTATTGAGTCTTGGCTGTGGCCCAAAGCACTCTGTCTTCCAGTATTACCACCGGATACATACATGCCACAGACACATAATTGGGTGAACCTTTTCAGATTGTGACTCAACTTTGCTAAAGTCCCCAATTAGAGGTGTCCAGGGTTCTTAAGCACACTCTTTTTGCCTTGGATCACAACTTTATTTCTTTCTTTTTCTTTTCTTTTTCTTTCTCTCTTTTTTTTTTCTTTTTTCGTCTTTCTCTTTCTCTCTTTTTTTTTCGTTTTTTTTTGTATTCACTGCTTTTTCTTGCTTCAAGAATCATTTTGATGATTTTTCAGATCCTCAGTAACATGTCTCCTTTTTCATCATTCTTTCAAGAGCCAACATTCATGAATCACAAATTCAAAAGACATATGCACTGTTTAAGCATGCATTCAGAAAACAAAAGTGTTGCCACCACATCAAAATAATTAAACTGTTATAAAATTCAAAATTCATGCAATTCTTTTTCTTTTTCAATTAAGAACATTTTTTTATTCAAGAAAGGTGATGGATTCATAGGACATTCATAACTTTAAGGCATAGACACTTAAGACACTAATGATCATAAGACACAAACATGGATAAACATAAGCATGAAAATTCGAAAAACAAGAAAATAAAGAACAAGGAGATTAAAGAACGGGTTCACCTTAGTGATGGCGGCTTGTTCTTCCTCTTGAAGATCTTATGGAGTGCTTGAGCTCCTCAATGTCTCTTCCTTGTCTTTGTTGCTCCTTTCTCATGATTCTTTGATCTTCTCTAATTTCATGGAGGAGGGTGGAATGTTCTTGGTGCTCCACCCTTAGTTGTCCCAAGTTGGAACTCAATTCTCCTAGGGAGGTGTTCAGTTGCTCCCAATAGTCTTGTGGAGGAAAGTGCATCCCTTGAGGCATCTCAGGGATCTCATGATGAGAGGGGTCTCTTGTTTGCTCCATCCTTTTCTTAGTGATGGGCTTATCCTCATCAATGGGGGTGTCTCCTTCTATGTCAACTCCAACTGAATAACAGAGGTGACAATTGAGGTGAGGAAAGGCTAACCTTGCCAAGGTAGAGGACTTGTCCGCCACCTTATAGAGTTCTTGGGCTATAACCTCATGAACTTCCACTTCTTCTCCACTCATGATGCTATGAATCATGATGGCCCGGTCTAGAGTAACTTCGGACCGGTTGCTAGTGGGAATGATTGAGCATTGGATAAACTCCAACCATCCTCTAGCCACGGGCTTGAGGTCATGCCTTCTTAGTTGAACCGGCTTCCCTCTTGAGTCTCTCTTCCATTGGGCGCCCTCTTCACAAATGTCAGTGAGGACTTGGTCCAACCTTTGATCAAAGTTGACCCTTCTAGTGTAAGGATGTTCATCTCCTTGCATCATAGGCAAGTTGAATGCCAACCTTACATTTTCCGGACTAAAATCCAAGTATTTTCCCCGAACCATAGTAAGCCAATTCTTTGGATCCGGGTTCACACTTTGATCATGGTTCTTGGTGATCCATGCATTGGCATAGAACTCTTGAACCATTAAGATTCCGACTTGTTGAATTGGGCTGGTAAGAACTTCCCAACCTCTTCTTCGGATCTCATGTCGGATCTCCGGATATTCACTCTTTTTGAGTGAAAAAAGGACCTCGGGGATCACCTTCTTCAAGGCCACAACTTCATAGAAGTGGTCTTGATGCACCCTTGAGATGAATCTCTCCATCTCCCATGACTCGGAGGTAGAAGCTTTTGCCTTCCCTTTCCTCTTTCTAGAGGTTTCTCCGGCCTTGGATGCCATAAATGGTTATGGAAAAACAAAAAGCAATGCTTTTACCACACCAAACTTAAAAGGTTTGCTCGTCCTCGAGCAAAAGAAGAAAGAAGAGAGTAGAAGAAGAAGAAATGAGGAAGAAGGGAATGGCTTTGTGTTCGGCCAAAGAGGGGGAGAAGTGGTGTTTAGGGTGTGTGAAAATGAAGGAGTGAAGATGGGTTTATATAGGTGTGAGGGGAAGGGTCATGGTTCGGCTATGGGAGGGTTAGTTTGGGAGGGAAAGTGGTTTGAATTTGAAGGTGAGGTAGGTGGGGTTTTATGAAGGATGGATGTGAGTGGTGAAGAGAAAGTTGGGATTTGATAGGTGAAGGGTTTTTGGGAAAGAGGTGTTGAGGTGATTGGTGAATGGGTGAAGAAGAGAGAGAGTGGTGGGGTTGGTGGGGATCCTGTGGGGTCCACAGATCCTGAGGTGTCAAGGAAAAGTCATCCCTGCACCAAATGGCATGTAAAAATGCGTTTTGAACCAATTCTGGCGTTAAACGCCGGGCTGGTGCCCATTTCTGGCGTTTAACGCCAAGTTCTTGCCCTTTTCTGGCGTTTAACGCCAGTCTGGTGCCCCTTTCTGGCGTTAAACGCCCAGAATGGTGCCAGACTGGGCGTTAAACGCCCAACAGCTAGCCTTACTGGCGTTTAAACGCCAGCACGCTCTCCTCCAGGGTGTGCTATTTTTCTTTCTGCTTTTCATTCTGTTTTTGCTTTTTCAATTGATTTTGTGACTTCTCATGATCATCAACCTACAAAATAAAATAAAATAACAAAGGAAAATATATAAAATATAACATTGGGTTGCCTCCCAACAAGCGCTTCTTTAATGTCAGTAGCTTGACAGAGGGCTCTCATGGAGCCTCACAGATGCTCAGAGCAATGTTGGAACCTCCCAACACCAAACTTAGAGTTTGAGTGTGGGGGTTCAATACCAAACTTAGAAGTTGGTTGTGGCCTCCCAACACTAAACTTAGAGTTTGACTGTGGGGGCTCTGTTTGACTCTGATTTGAGAGAAGCTCTTCATGCTTCCTCTCCATGGTGACAGAGGGATATCCTTGAGCCTTAAACACAAAGGATTCTTCATTCACTTGAATGATCAGTTCACCTCCATCAACATCAATCACAGCCTTTGCTGTGGCTAGGAAGGGTCTGCCAAGGATGATAGATTCATCCATGCACTTCCCAGTCTCTAGGACTATGAAATCAGCAGGGATGTAATGGTCTTCAATCTTTAACAGAACATCCTCTACAAGTCCATAAGCTTATTTTCTTGAATTGCCTGCCATCTCTAGTGAGATTCTTGCAGCTTGTACCTCAAAGATCCCTAGCTTCTCCATTACAGAGAGAGGCATGAGGTTTACACTTGACCCTAAGTCACACAGAGCCTTCTTGAAGGTCAATGTGCCTATGGTACAAGGTATGGAGAACTTCCCAGGGTCCTGCCTCTTTTGAGGTAATTTCTGCCTAGACAAGTCATCCAATTCTTTGGTGAGCAAAGGAGGTTCGTTCTCCCAAGTCTCATTTCCAAATAACTTGTCATTTAGCTTCATGATTGCTCCAAGGTATTTAGCAACTTGCTCTTCAGTGACATACTCATCCTCTTCAGAGGAGGAATACTCATCAGAGCTCATGAAAGGCAGAAGTAAGTCCAATAGAATCTCTATGGTCTCATTTTGAGCCTCAGATTCCCATGGTTCCTCATTAGGGAACTCATTGGAGGCTAGTGCACGCCCATTGAGGTCTTCCTCAGTGGCGTTCACTTCCTCTCCTTCCTCTCCAAATTCAGCCATGTTGATGGCCTTGCACTCTCCTTTTGGATTTTCTTCTGTATTGCTTGGAAGAGTACTAGGAGGGAGTTCAGTAATTTTCTTGCTCAGCTGTCCCACTTGTGCCTCCAAATTCCTAATGGAGGACCTTGTTTCAGTCATGAAACTTTGAGTGGTTTTGATTAGATCAGAGACCATGGTTGCTAAGTCAGAGTGGTTCTGCTTAGAATTCTCTGTCTGTTGCTGAGAAGATGATGGAAAAGGCTTGCCATTGCTAAACCTGTTTCTTCCACCATTATTGTTGTTGAAACCTTGTTGAGGTCTCTGTTGATCCTTCCATGAGAGATTTGGGTGATTTCTCCATGAAGAATTATAGGTGTTTCCATAGGGTTCTCCCATGTAATTCACCTCTTCCATTGAAGGGTTCTCAGGATCATAAGCTTCTTCTTCAGATGAAGCATCCTTAGTACTACCTGGTGCATTTTGCATTCCAGACAGACTTTGAGAAATCATATTGACTTGTTGAGTCAATATTTTGTTCTGAGCCAATATGGCATTCAGAGTGTCAATCTCAAGAACTCCTTTCTTCTGATTAGTCCCATTGTTCACAGGATTTCTTTCAGAAGTGTACATGAATTGGTTATTTGCAACCATTTCAATCAGCTCTTGAGCTTCTGTAGGCGTCTTCTTCAAATGAAGAGATCCTCCAGCAGAGCTATCCAAAGACATCTTGGACAGTTCAGAGAGACCATCATAGAAAATACCTATGATGCTCCATTCAGAAAGCATATCAGAGGGGCACTTTCTGATTAATTGTTTGTATCTTTCCCAAGCTTCATAGAGGGATTCTCCTTCCTTCTGTCTGAAGGTTTGGACTTCCACTCTAAGCTTACTCAATTTTTGAGGTGGAAAGAACTTTGCCAAGAAGGCATTGACTAGCTTTTCCCAAGAGTTCAGGCTTTCTTTAGGTTGTGAGTCCAACCATATCCTAGCTCTGTCTCTTACAGTAAAAGGGAATAGCATAAGTCTGTAGACCTCAGGGTCAATCCCATTAGTCTTGACAGTGTCACAGATTTGCAAGAACTCAGCCAAAAACTGATGAGGATCTTCCAATGGAAGTCCATGAAACTTGTAATTCTGTTGTATTAGAGAAACTAATTGAGGCTTAAGCTCAAAGTTGTTTGCTCCAATGGCAGGGATAGAGATGCTTCTCCCATAGAAGTCGGGAGTAGGTGCAGTAAAGTCACCCAGCACCTTCCTTGCATTGTTGGCATTGTTGTTGTTTTCGGCTGCCATGTGTTCTTCTTCTTTGAAGATTTCTGTTAAGTCCTCTACAGAGAGTTCTGCTTTAGCTTCTCTTAGCTTTCGCTTCAAGGTCCTTTTAGGTTCAGGATCAGCTTCAACAAGAATGCTTTTGTCTTTGTTCCTGCTCATATAAAAGAGAAGAGAACAAGAAAATGTGGAATCCTCTATGTCACAGTATAGGGATTCCTTGAGGTGTCAGAGAAGAAGAAAAATAGAAGGAAGAAGGAGAAGAATTCGAACTTAGTCAGACAGAGTTCGAATTGTGCATTGAGGAGGAGTGGTACTCCATAAATAGAAGGATGTGAGAAGAGGGGAAGAGCTTTTTCGAAAATTAAGTTAAAAATATTTTAAAAAAATTTTTGAAAAACTTTAATTGATTTTCGAAAATCAAGAGTGGGAAATAAATCAAGTAATTTTTGAAAAAGACTTTGAAATTAGAAATAAAAAAGATATGATTGAAAACTGTTTTGAAAAAGATGTGATTAAAAAGATATGATTGAGAAGATATGATTTGAAAACAATTTTAAAAAGATTTGATTTTAAAAATTAATAACTTGGCTATCAAGAAAAGATATGATTCAAACATTAAACCTTTCTCAACAGAAAAGGCAACATACTTGAAATGTTGAATCAAATCATTAATTGATAGCAAGTATCTTTGAAAAAGGAAAGAAATTGATTTTGAAAATATTTGATTGAAAAGATATGATTTGAAAAAGATTTGATTTTGAAAAACTTTGAAAACTTGAAAAAAAAAATTGATTTGAAAACAAAATCCTCCCCCTTGTGCCATCCTGGCGTTAAACGCCCAGAATGGTGCACATTCTGGCGTTTAACGCCCAATGCACTACCTTTTTGGACGTTAAACGCCCAACCAGGCACCCTGGCTGGCGTTTAAACGCCAGTCTGTCATTCTTCACTGGGCGTTTTGAACGCCCAGCTTTTTCTGTGTAATTCCTCTGCTGCATGTTCTGAATCTTCAGTTCCCTGTACTATTGGCTTGAAAATAGAACCAAGATCAAATAAACAATGCATGCAAGACACCAAACTTAAAATTAGACACTAGACTCAAACAAGAAACATAAAATATTTTTGGTTTTTATGATTTTGAAATTTTTTTGGATTTTTCGAAAATTATATGGAAATAGAAAATAAAGGTTTCAGAATTCTTAATTTGGATTCCAGGAATCATTGCAATGCTAGTCTAAGACTCCGGTCCAGGAATTAGACATGGCTTTACAGCCAGCCAAGCTTTCAAAGAAAGCTTCGGTCCAAAACACTAGACATGGCCAATGGCCAGCCAAGCCTTAGCAGATCATTGCTCCAATAGCAAGATTGATAGAGATCAACAAGCTCTTGTGATGATCAGTTGAAACCTCGGTCCAATAAGATTAGACATGGCTTCTCAGCCAGCCAGATTTCAACAGATCATCATGAAACTCTAGAACTCATTCTTAAGAATTCTGAAAAATACCTAATCTAAGCAACAAGATGAACCGTCAGTTGTCCATACACGAAACAATCCCCGGCAACGGCGCCAAAAACTTGGTGCGCGAAATTGTGAACAATACTTTTCACAACTCTCATAATCCCCGGTAATGAACCCCAAAAACTTGGTGTTCAATACCATGGCATAAACACAACTTCGCACAACTAACCAGCAAGTGCATTGGGTCGTCCAAGTAATAAACCTTACGCGAGTAAGGATCGATCCCACGGAGATTGTTGGTATGAAGCAAGCTATGGTCATCTTGTAAATCTTAGTCAGGCAAACTCAAATGGATATGGTGATATACGAATAAAACATAAAGATAAAGATAGAGATACTTATGTAATTCATTGGTGGGAATTTCAGATAAGCGCATGAAGATGCTGTGTCCCTTTCGTCTCTCTGCTTTCCTACTGTCTTCATCCAATCCTTCTTACTCCTTTCCATGGCAAGCTTATGCAAGGGTTTCACCGTTGTCAGTGGCTACCTCCCATCCTCTCAGTGGAAATGTTCAACGCACCCTGTCACGGCACGGCTATCCATCTGTCGGTTCTCAATCAGGCCGGAATAGAATCCAGTGATTCTTTTGCGTCTGTCACTAACGCCCCGCCTTCAGGAGTTTGAAGTACGTCACAGTCATTCAATCATTGAATCCTACTCAGAATACCACAGACAAGGTTAGACCTTCCGGATTCTCTTGAATGCCGCCATCAGTTCTAGCTTATACCACGAAGACTCTGATCTCACGGAATGGCTGGCTCGTTTGTCAGGCGAGCGCTCGGTTGTCAGGCGATCAACCATGCATCGTGCATCAGGAATCCAAGAGATATTCACCCAATCTAAGGTAGAACGGAGGTGGTTGTCAGTCACGCATTCATAGGTGAGAATGATGATGAGTGTCACGGATCATCACATTCATCAAGTTGAAGAACAAGTGATATCTTGGAACAAGAACAAGCGGAATTGAATAGAAGAACAATAGTAATTGCATTAATACTCGAGGTACAGCAGAGCTCCACACCTTAATCTATGGTGTGTAGAAACTCCACCGTTGAAAATACATAAGAACAAGGTCTAGGCATGGCCGAATGGCCAGCCTCTCAATGATCTAAGATAGCCTAAGAACAAAGATAGCTACCCAGATCCCTAAATACAATAGTAAAATGTCCTACTTATAGAGAACTAGTAGCCTAAGGTCTACAGAGATGAGTAAATGACATAAAAATCCACTTCCGGGCCCACTTGGTGTGTGCTTGGGCTGAGCAAAGAAGCATTTTTGGGTAGAGACTCTTCTTGGAGTTAAACGCCAGCTTTTTGCCAGTTTGGGCGTTTAACTCCCATTTTGGTGCCAGTTCCGGCGTTTAACGCTGGAAATTCTGAAGGTGATTTTGAACGCCGGTTTGGGCCATCAAATCTTGGGCAAAGTATGGACTATTATATATTGCTGAAAAGCCCAGGATGTCTACTTTCCAAAGCCGTTGAGAGAATGCCAATTGGGCTTCTGTAGCTCCAGAAAATCCACTTCGAGTGCAGGGAGGTCAGAATCCAACAGCATCTGCAGTCCTTTTCAGTCTCTGAATCAGATTTTTGCTCAGGTCCCTCAATTTCAGCCAGAAAATACCTGAAATCACAGAAAAACACACAAACTCATAGTAAAGTCCAGAAAAGTGAATTTTAACTAAAAACTAATAAAAATATACTAAAAACTAAACCAAATATACTAAAAACATACTAAAAACAATGCCAAAAAGCGTACAAATTATCCGCTCATCAAGGCTCTTGAGCAGGTAAGCCATGAAACTTGGGCATCAAGTTGAGTAGTGAAGACTTTATTTCGAAATCTACAGCTACTGCTGGGTTGTGTGCCTGGAATGGTTGGAGCGTAAAATCAGGGGCTCCTTCCTCATGGATAGTGACTCTCCTAGGTGCTGCCATATTGTCTGCACGTAAATCAACTTGATCAGTAGAAGGGGAGCTTGTTTCTTCCTTAGATGACGGTTCAGGTTCGTCCTCAAAGAGGACTCGCCGGCGCCGAGCTTGCCTTATATGTGAAAAAGTTCTCTCAATCTCAGGGTCAAATGCTGGCAAGCTTGGATCAAGAAGTGAACGCGTCATTTAACGAGAGAAACGTATAGCTCATGGTAACAAAATTAAAAAAAATTGCAATTAAATAAATGCCAATCAATAAACTAGCACACTGTCGCAACTCCCCGGCAACGGCGCCAAAAATTGACGTGGCAGAAATTGGCGAGTTAAGAATTTATTAATATGGACACGTTGCAAGTACAGTCCTTAACCAGCCGAAAATCCGCTTATCAATTTAAAAGGGGTTGTCACAATATTGAAAATTAAAATACTGGGAGTATGAATCCCAGGTCGTCTCCCAACGAGTTGCAAGTAGATGTGCTATTTTATCAATCGGGCGTTTTTAAAAATGGTTTAGTTGATAAGCAGGGAATTAATCTAGAGAATTTTACTAATTTTAAATAAAAGCCTTGACTGGGGGTAGATTAGTTGGATGCCCTATTCTTGTTGAAATACTCTCAAGATTAATTAATAATTGGAAGTTGCTCTGCTTAGTTAACCTCTACTAGGTAAAGGAAAGTCAAGCAAGTTGAAAATCTGTTTCTAGTCATAAGTCCTAATCCTCTCCCTTGGGATGGACTAGAGTTAATGATTAGAGGGTGATCCAACAATAAACCCAATTATAATTTCTCTCTTGATTAGTTCAACTCAAGGGTTCCTTTCAATCATCCCCCAATCAAGTCATGGGACTACTCACTCATCATAATTGTAAATTTCACAGAATCAATGGTGAAAATAAAAGAAGGCATGATAAATAATAATAAAAGGATTAATTGAAAATAAAAATAGTCTATATTAATAACTTGTAGAAATAATCCAATGTCAACTCTAGAGGGATTAAGAATATGGAAGAATAAATATAAAAAGTAAATAACAAAATAAGATGACGAGTACCGGAGGTAGACTCTTCTCAAAAGCTAAAGCCAAAATCTTCCAATCCTAATTATGAATGCTCAAAATGAGTGAAAAACCTAGGGGAGGAGTAAATCCAGATCTAAAACTAAAAATTACGCAGAATGAAATGTATGTCTTCTGTTTCTGCATGTTTCCTGGCTCTAGTCTGTGTTTCTGGGCCAAAAACTGGGTTGAAATCCGGCCCAGAAACTCTGCCAGCGACTTCTAAAATTCTGCAGATCGCGCACGCCACGCGGACGCGTCATTCGGCGTTTTGCTTTCCCACGCGGGCACGTCGTCCATGTCTCCGCGTCACTTATGCTTTTCCAATCCGCGCGGTCGCGTGAGCCATGCGGCCGCGTCACTGCGATTTCCTCTCTTTCGCGCGGTCGTGTGAACCATACGGCCGCGTCACTTCTCGCTGGTCATCTCCTTAATTTCTTGTATTCCTTCCATTTTTGCAAACTTCCTTTTCAATCTCCAATTCATTCATGCCCTATAAAGCCTGAAACACTTAACACACAGATCACGGCATCGAATGAGATAAAGGAGAATTAAAATACCTACTTAAAAGTCTCTAGGAAGTAAGTTTTTAATCATGTAATAATTTTAGGAAGGAAATATAAATGCATGCTAATTATATGAATAAATGAGTAAAGATCATGATAAAACCACACAATTAAACACATTATAAACTATAAAATAGTGGTTTATCAGTCACCGTTAATTTTTATCAGACAAAAATAACGACAACATATAAAAGAAGAAGATATAAACACTTCTACCGAATTAGATTTTTAATTACACTTACGAATCACAAAATATCGAAATCGGAAACTCTCGGAGGTGCCATGAATTCTCTTTCTCAATTACGGTCCATTTCTCTCTCTTTTCTTTCTTCTTGTAACACTAGAGATATTATGAAGCATTGATGATGATGATTAATTTAATAAAAGCTAATTAGGTGTCATGTTTTAACAACATAGAAGAGAACATGTGTCATCGTGATTCATATATACATATGCATTAAGCTAAGCCATGTTTCTTTTCCTTTGTTCTTTTCCTATATATATACATAATGGACGATGACTACTACTGTTACTACTACTGCTGCTGCTACTAATAATAATAATAATAATAATAATAATAATAATAATTCTTTTATTATTTTTTTTAAATATCTTATTATAATAAAAATAATTTTAAAAAATTTTAATAAATTTTAAATTTAAAATATCATAAAATTTAATTTAATTATTTTAAAAAAAATAACTTTCTTTAAATAAAATTTTTAACAAATATAATAAATAATAAATTACTCTCCATTTAATTTTTAAAAATTCGAGGTCTTATACAAGAAAAAAATGCAAGGCCCTCACTATGGAAGCTGAGGCCGAACTCAAGGAAAAAAACGCTGTTGAGGAACTAAAGAAGAACAAGGCTCAAGAGGACATTGAAAGTGTAACCATGCATGCCCCATGAAGATCAAGGAGTCTAAAAATCAACCCTCTTTAAACATGCAAGAGAGAATTGAGGATGAGCAATTTGCTCCATTCTTGGCAGCCCTAAAAAAGTTGCAAGTTAATATCTCTTTTGCAGAGGTGTTGGAGAAGAATCCCCCCTCTATGGCCTGTCTGAAAAATATAATCTCAGAAAAGAAGACCTGGAAGGGAGATGAAACTGTGGTGCTGACCAAAGAATGTTACACCCTGGTGCAAAGGAAGCTAAGCTGCCTCAAAAGATGTCAGATCTTGGAAGCTTCCTGATTCCCTGTACTATCGGGACCAACACATTTGAGAAGGCTCTGTGCGACCTTGGATCGAGCATTAATCTGATGCCTCTCTCCATGATGAAGAAGCTGGGGATCCAAGAGGTGCATCCCACTAGAGTCTCATTGGAGATGACAGATAAGTTCTTGAAACAGGCATTTGGACTGTTGGAGAACGTCCTTGTAAAGGTTGAAGACCTTTACCTCCCTGCAGACTTCGTGATACTCGACACTAGAGAGGACAAGAACAACTCCATCATACTTGGAAGGTCCTTCCTAGCCACTGGGAAGGTCTGGATTGATGTTGAGAGAGGAGAGCTAACCCTGAAGTTAGGGGAGGACCATATCCTGTTTCAGATGCCTAACCTTCTGTCTCTCTCAGATAAAGGAGGTACTACTGTGCAACACTTAATGTTTCAACCTTCTCTCCCAATACAGAGCCATATAGAGCCCACTGACATCAAACCTACTTTGGTGTTGGGCAGTCGCCACTAATTACCGAGGAAGGAGATACCAAGAAGATGGTACCCAAGGGTTGGAAGAACAAGAATATTCCAACTAAGTACCTCTCACCTGGCATGAGAGTTGTCTTCATAAGAAGTCCAGTCATTCCGCATACTGTAAATCGGATCCTGTCTCTGGAGCATGTTGAACTAATTTATGAGAGCACGGAAAGAAAGTTCACCATGAGGGGTGAAGATCTGAGCCACTATCAACCTCCGTAAAGGAGCTGTTTGTCAAACTAATGACGGTAAAGAAGTGCTTGTTGGGAGGCAACCCAACCATACAGTACTTTTATTTTCTTTTGAGTTATTTTAAGTCCATGGAGTCAGAGTTCTTACTATTTTATTCTTCAATATTTTCATAGTTTTTCTAGTCTTTCTAATGTTTGTGATCATATGTAGCACTTAGAACGAAAACAGAAACGCGTAGGAATAAAAACAGAACATCTTGGAGGTACCCCTTGCTGGCGTTGAATGCCCATTCAGGAGCAATTCAGGACTATTTTATGGTCCCTCCTTTGGGCGTTCAACGCCCATTCTTGGTGTTGAACGTGCCACCATTCAAAAAAAAAAGCAGTGCACCCTGGCGTTCAACGCCCAAACCTAGAGTTGAACGCCAGGGGACAGGGGTACTCTAATTTCCAAGCTTCATTGGCCAATGGGTCCCACCCAAACCTCACGTACCCCACCTTTCATTCACTCATTTTCTTCTCTCTCTTCTTACACCCACTATTACATCCTCATTCATCCATCCCATCACACATCAATTGCCTTGATTCTCGCACCCCACCTTTCCCTTTACCCAATACCCTTTCATCATTTCCATCAGTTCATTTTCCCACCAACACCACTCAATTCAAAATTGAATTCCCCCTTCACCCCACTTTTCCCTCCCAAGTGACCGAACCCAAACTGTAAAACCCAGTTATTTAATAAAAAATTAACTCATAAATTAAAAAAATTCTAGAAAATTAAAAATGTGATTTTCATGGTTTAATATGATAGAGAAAATTAAAACGAGAATTTTGACACCAATTTTAAAGAAATCGGTCCAAGGCCCAGCCAAGCCCTATTAAACAAGAGAGCTCAGCACTCTCTTCTTCCCACACAAGCAAAAACACGCTGGAAACATGAATGAAAAGGGGAAGAACATGCAACAATACCAAACCCTCATTTAATCTTCAAATTCACATAACTTTTGATCCAGAGCTCCAATGGACGCACTGTTTCTGGCCACGCGACCACGGCGTTGAGCTCTACAAAGCCCATAACTTTATTTTTGAGGTAAACCACGAATTGATGTCAGTTTCTCAGCCCTTGATTTCAAAATATTAGGATAAAGTGTTGAGATTCTGAGCTCTTTGATGTTATAGGATTCAAATAGCCTAAAGAGAAAGCTTAGTCTTGCCTCTTTGATCCTTGGGCAAGGTAAGAGATCTCAAACCCTAATGAAATTTCTAAAAATTTAGGCAATTGGGTATTGAGTTGTTGTGTTTGGATGTAATAATTGTGGTTTAGGTAGCGTGTATGTGAATGTTGATGCTTGTTGAAGCTTGTTTGAGATTTTGGAAGCTTGTTTGTGATTTTGGAAGCTTGGAAGTGGAGTTACAAGCTGGAAATCTGACCTTGGAGGTGTTGGAGCCTTGAAAATTGAGAAAAATGTGAAATTAGAAGTGTCCTGGGTTGAGCGGGGAATCGGCCAAGGTATGATTTCGGTTTCCTGTATCTAAAATGTAATGTAGTTGTGAAAACATAAGCTAGTGACCCAAAGGATAGGAATTGAATTTGTGATGATGGTTGATTGGTTATTGGAATTATTGTATGGTTATGTGATTATTGGTTTTAGAGGGTGTAAATGATGTTCTTATTGTTGGTGCTTATGAATTATATATGATGATGATGATTGGTATGTTGGTTTGAAGTTAAGATTGTGCTTGACATGGATATTTGATATTGTATATTGAATATTGTGGAATGGGAAGTATTGGGTTAGAATTTGATGAAAATGGGGGATTGGTAAGGTGATGAATGTGTATTGTATATTGTTGTACTTGAAATATTGAGTTTGAGATTGATTAAAGTGAATAAATTTAGTAGGTTGTGGATTGTATGAGAAAATTGGTATGTGGTTGAGGTTGAATTGATACATTGTTGGTTGAATTAAAAGAGGTTTGAGAAGAGTTTGTTTTGAAAGCTAAGGCTTATTGGTTTTGGTTGAAAATTGTGGTAAGATGTGAATTTAGTGAACTTTTGTGAAAATAAATTTTTGATGAACTTCAACGGATCATATCTTGAGATACTGTTTTTGAAATTTATTGCTTTTTATATCAAATGAAAGATAACTTGACAAGCTTTAAAACAGTTTAAATTTGGTGGAAATCTGAATTCTGTGGAAATAGATATGATCGTTGGAAGTTTGGGCCTCAAATCTGAATTCTGTGAATTATGCAAAATTTGTGATTTCTGGTTTGTGTGCGCACACACAGCCCTGTGCGCTCACACACCCTGTGGATTTTTGAAACTGTGCGCACGCACAGCCTTGTGCGTACGCACGCACAGGGATATGGCTGCTGTTGGGAGCGTTAGCACGCTTTGTGCGCGCACACAACCAAGAAAGTTTTGCGAGATGTGCACGCGCACAGCCATGTGCGCACGCACACGTTAGGAAGGATGTTCTGTTGAGGGCATTCGCACGCCTTGTGCGAGCGAACAGAATTGGAAAATTTGACTCCTGTGCGTACGCACACCTCTATGCGTACGCACACATCTTGAAAATTCTTCTGGTCGTGCAAACGCACACCCCTGTGTGTACGCACACTGCCTTGTTTTCTTGTAAGGACCTTGTTTTTAAATGTTTCACCTTCCTGGTAACCTTATAATCTTCTATGACCCTGTTTTCAGCAAATATGACTTTTGTGTTTATTTAAAAACCGAATTTCAAACTTCTAAGCCTCCACTTTTATCTGTTTAATCCTAAATCCTCACAGTATGCCTAGTTAAGAATAAGCTAGGAATGGGGGTAGCTTCAGGGGGAAGTAAGGGAAGAGTTGAGGATGAATTGTGATTAATGATGATTGTATGAGTTGCTGAAGGTGATAATGGAAGTGCGGTATATACCGTGAGGCGAAGGGCTGTATTTGATAATGATTATTAGTTGGTTATGGATTATGTTATGAGCCAGATGGCTATGATAAATTGTGATTTATGGCAGGAAATAAAAATGTGAATGTGAAAGATCATTTTATCTTGAGCTCTCTTTCTCGAAAGTGTGACCCCAGAGAGATGGTGGAAGGTAAGGATCTCCTTCCCTGTTCCTCTTGTTATTGTAGAATCGCCCCCAGCGAGATGGTGAGAGGTTAGGATCCCCTCCTTGGTTCTTCCTGGGCATATGAGAACGCATCTCCTGGGTAGATGCAAGGGTTGTGGTTTTGCCCCCACTTGCTCCAGGTTGGTTAGCATAGAGGCTCCACGGGTGAACGCAAGGGTTGTGATTTTGTCCCACTTGCCCCGGCTTACGATGAGTGATGATATTGTTATAATGAATGATGGTGGAATGTAATGAGTGAATGGAAAATGATTATCTGAGATATGAGTTTCTCTGGATGAAAGCAGTGACTAGCCACTACGTGCTCCAAGTTGAGACTCAATACTCTGCTGACCCTATGTCGCAAGGATGGCCGGACACTGTAAAAGTTTCGGATGAGCTCGCCCCCGTGGATAAACACCAGTGTGGGTGTTGTTTGATTATGATGATGATTATGACTATGTTTATGACTAAGAATTACTCAAGTTGGGGATGCGCGACAGAGAAACCGTCCAATGGTTAGCTACCAGGACTTGTCGGGTTGGCTTTATAACCGACAGATGAGACTCATCAGCCACTAGGACAGGCATGCATCATATGCATCTATAACTCTTGTTTAGATTGGCTAAGTGATTTCATTACTAAA
Organism: Arachis stenosperma; assembly: GCF_014773155.1. Classification (NCBI taxonomy): domain Eukaryota; kingdom Viridiplantae; phylum Streptophyta; class Magnoliopsida; order Fabales; family Fabaceae; genus Arachis; species Arachis stenosperma. The sequence continues at coordinate 43,529,310 of NC_080381.1, read as the reverse complement.
TGCTAGTTGATTATCTGCTATATTTGAATCCTATTTGTGATTTCTCTGTTTGTAATAATTGTGTTTGTTGCATTTGGTTTCGTCGGTAGTTGGGAGGTTTTGAGGAGTTGGACAGGGGAGTTTTAGATAGCTCTGAAGACCCTTAGCTAGTTACCTATTTTAATTTCATGGTTTAGTTATGTTTTAAGCTTTAATTATCTGTTGGGAGTTCTAGGATTGCCTTCGGCTTTCTCAGGACATTATATGTTAGATATGTGGGCACTGTTACCATGCTGAGAACGTCTGGTTCTCACCCATGCAGATTTTGTGGTTTTCAGATGCAGGTCAGGCGGCACCTCATTGAGGCATGCTGGAAGCTTCTAATGTTGAGAAGATTTTTATCTTTTGGGTTTATTTTGGTTATTTGTATTTGCTTAGATACTTATTATCTCCATCTATTATGTATATGCTGTATTAATTCCTCTTAGAGGTGATTTTGGAGACTCAGGTTTTGTAACTCTGTATTTTTTATTTTTCTTTGGGTTTTCTTTGGAACTCTTGGAATAATAACTCCTTAGCTTGTTCTATCTTGCTTTGTCTGCTTTATCGCTTCGTGAGCATTACGCTTTTCGATTTAATGGTTTTGCTTTATCCCTTTCTTCAAAGGCTCCTAGTTATAAATCTTTTTCAATATATTATATATTAAATTTTTATTTTTAGGGCTCGTAGCACCTTGCCACCTCTGTTTTACATCCTAAGTGTAAAGCTCTGTGTGGTAGGGTGTTACATTATGGTATCAGAGTAGTTCATTCCTGTAGAGCCTGAGGGACGGACTGACTATCCTTCTGAGTATACTCTGAGTCATGTTTATGTGCTATTTAGGATATTTGCCTGATATACATAACATAAAGTTCATGAGCATGTATTTGGAACTTTGAAGCACTAGACTTGCAATATTGAGACTGATCACATTAATATCACTTGTTTGTTTTGAACAGGAACTAAATGGCGCCTCGTGGATGCGGTCAGGAGCGTAATCGGGGTCTAGGACGGAGAGGTAATGATGTAACCATACCGGTAGGTGCGTTGTCTGATTTCATGACCGCAATGGCGAGTGCTGTTGCTGCCATTGGCACTGTGGCTGCTGTGACTAGCCGAGCAAGGGGTAGGATGGAGCAACAAGTTAGAGTTGGCAACGACAGTGGTAATGGAAATCAAGGTGGAAATATTATCCCGAGTGCGGTGGCACCAGTGGAAATAGCGAGTTATCCGGAGTTAACTAACACGGGTCAAATAGCAGGCAAAAATTCAAGAACAACCGAGGGGCCAAAGTTTCAAGAGGGGCCGTTATGCCACTTCGCGTTCTCAATGCCGAAATAATGACCGAAGGAATGACAACCGTCAGGGTCCAAATTCAGAAGGGTAGATTAGTACTCAATCGGAAGACATAAAGTGTCAGAGATGCAAAAAGTATCATCCAAATAGACCATGCAGGGCCAAACTAGGTGTATGTTACGAGTGCGGGAAGTCAGGGCATAAAGATCGAGATTGTCCACACAGAAAATGCCGGGAGGCAGCCAAATTTGATTCTCAGACCCGAGGTAATCACGAACTAGTAGTTGGATTTCTAACTTCTTTGCATATCATTAATATGTGATATTCATTCATAATGTATGACAAGCATCGATGATCATAAAGTCCAAGTCGACGATTAGTCATAGACCATTAGTTATTGAGACGGAGCGATATTTAGTTAACAAAGAGGAGTGGTCAGGATCTTGAAGGTTAAGAATCAGAATGACGTAGCAGAAGTAGGTTGGATTACATCTAAGGGATCAAAAGTGTTGAGAACGGTGCAGAGTTATTGTTTGGAAATCAGTGATAGTGAATTGCGAGGAAGAGGAATGGGACAGATTTAGCCTTTAGTTGCTAATCGTTTGGAAGGCGAGTTTGCGATAGACTTAGTGTCGGAAGCCGGATCAGCATTGATTGTACCGCAACCGAAAACACCATTATAATCGGTAGAACCTAGGATCGAGTTGAAGGGAGTATTAGAAGAGAAAAATGTCTGACTAAGTTTTTTTTTATGAGGGGTGATGAGCGGATAATTTATACGCTTTTTGGCATTATTTTTAGGTAGTTTTTAGTAGAATCAAGCTATTTTTAGGGATGTTTTCATTAGTTTTTATGCTAAATTCACATTTCTGGACTTTACTATGAGTTTGTGTGTTTTTCTATGATTTCAGGTATTTTCTGGCTGAAATTGAGGGACCTGAGCAAAACTCTGATAAAAAGGCTAACAGAGGACTGCTAATGCTATTGGATTCTGACCTCACTGCACTCGAAATGAATTTTATGAAGCTACAGAACTCCAAATGGCGCGCTCTCAATGGTGTTGGAAAGTAGACATCCAGAGCTTTCCAACAATATATAATAGTCTATACTTTATTCGTGATTAGACGACGTAAACTGGCGCTCAACGCCAGTTCCATGCTACATTCTGGAGTCAAACGCCAGAAACACGTCACGAACCAGAGTTGAACGCCAAAAACACGTTACAACTTGGCGTTCAACTCCAAAAGAAGCCTCTTCATGTGTAAAGCTCAAGCTCAGCCCAAGCACACACCAAGTGGGCCCTGGAAGTGGATTTCTACATCAATTACTTACTTCTGTAAATCCTAGTAGCTAGTCTAGTATAAATAGGACATTTTACTATGGTATTCAGTGTCTTTGACCATTCTTCTTTTGACCACGTTACATCTTTGGTCTCGTTTTTAATTTATTGTTCATCTGAGGAGACTATTGATCACGTTTTGGGGGCTGGCCATTCGGCCATGCCTGAACCTTCATCACTTATGTATTTTCAACGGTGGAGTTTCTACACACCATAGATTAAGGGTGTGGAGCTCTGCTGTACCTCAATTTTTAATGCAATTACTAATATCTTTTATTCAAATACAATCTTATTTCTGTTCTAAGATACTATTCGTACTTCAACCTGATGGATGTGATGATCCATGACACTCATCATCATCCGTCCCTATGAACGCGTGCCTGACAACCACTTCCGTTCTACAAGCGAAAGATAGAGTGTGTATCTCTTGGATTCCTGAAGCACGACGCATGGTTGCCCTCGCCTGACAACCGAGCCTTCCGTTCTGTGAGATCAGAGTCTTCGTGGTATAAGCTAGAATTGATGGCGGCATTCATGAGAATCCGGAAAGTCTAAACCTTGTCTATGGTATTCCGAGTAGGATTTCGGGAATGAATGACTGTGATGAGCTTTAAACTCGCGATTGTTGGGCATGATGACAAACGCAAAAGAATCAAGGGATTCTATTCCAACATGATCGAGAACTGACATATGATTAGCCGTGCCGTGACAGAGCATTTGGACCTTTTTCACTGAGAGGATGGGATGTAGCCATTGACAACGGTGATGCCCTACATACAGCTTGCCATGGAAAGGAGTAAGAAGGATTGGATGAAGGCAGTAGGAAAGCAGAGATTCAGAAGGAGCACAGCATTTTCATATGCCTATGTGAAATTTCCATCGATGATCTACATGAGTATCTTTATCTTCATTTTCTGTTTATTTATTATTAATTTTCGAAAACTCCATAACCCTTTTATAATCTGCCTGAATGAGATTTACAAGATGACCATAGCTTGCTTCATACCAACAATCTCCGTGGGATCGACCCTTACTCACGTAAGGTTTATTACTTGGACGATCCAGTGCACTTGCTGGTTAGTTGTGCAGAGTTGTGACTAAGTGTGATTCACGTTTGAGAGCGCTACCAAGTTTTTGGTGCCATTGTTAATGATCACAATTTCGTGCACCAAGTTTATAAGGCCACTTTAAGTTTCATGAGTGAAACAATGTCCTCCATCAGAAATCTGGAGGCACAAGTGGGCCAGCTGAGTAAGAAAATCACTGAAACTCCTTCTAGTACTCTCCCAAGCAATACTAAAGAGAATCCAAAAAAAGAGTGCAAGGCCATTGATATAATCAATATGGCCGAACCTAGAGAGGAAGGAGAGGACGTGAATCCCAACGAGGAAGACCTCATGGGACATCTCTCAAGCAAGAAGGAGTTTCCTATTGAGGACCCAAAGGAATCTGAGGCTCATATAGAGACCATAGAGATCCCATTAAACCTCCTTCTGCCATTCATGAGCTCTGAAGACTATTCTTCCTCTGAAGAGGATGAAGATGTAACTGGAGAGCAAGTTGCTCAATATCTAGGAGCTATCATAAAGCTGAATGCCAAGTTGTTTGGTAATGAGACTTGGGAAGGTGAACCTCCCTTACTCATTGGTGAACTAGATACATGGGTTCAGCAAATTTTACCTCAAAAGAGACAAGATCCTGGCAAATTCGTAATACCCTGCACCATAGGCACCATGATCTTTGAAAAAGCTCTGTGTGACCTGGGTGCAGGTATAAATCTTATGCCACTATCTGTAATGGAGAAGCTGGGGATCATTGAGGTGCAGCCTACCATATTTTCATTGCAAATGGCGGACAAGTCAGTAAGACAAGCTTATGGATTGGTAGAGGACGTGTTGGTAAAGGTTGAAGGCCTTTACATCCCTGCTGATTTCATAATCTTAGACACTAGGAAGGAGAAGGATGAATGCATCATCCTTGGAAGACCTTTCCTAGCCACAGCAGGAGCTGTGATAGATGTTAACGGAGGAGAATTAGTCCTTCAATTGAATGGGGACTACCTTGTGTTTAAGACTCAAGGGTATTCTTCTATATACATGGAGAGGAAGCATGAAAAGCTTCTCTCAGTACAGAGTCAAACAAAGCCCCCACAATCAAACCCTAAGTTTGGTGTTGAGAGGCCACAGCTAAACTCTAAGTTTGGTGTTGAGAGGCCACAGCCAAACTCTAAGTTTGGTGTTGAATCCCCACATCTAAACTCCAAGTTTGGTGTTGGGAGTCTACAACATTAACCTGATCACCTGTGAGGCTCCATGAGAGCCCATTGTCAAGCTAATGACATTAAAGAAGCGCTTATTGGGAGGCAACCCAATTTTTATTTATCTAATTTTATTTTTCTTTTATTGTTCTTTTATGTTTTATTAGGTTCATGATCATGTGGAGTCACGAAAAAATTACTAAAATTAAAAACAGAATCAAAAACAGCAGAAGAAAAATCATACCCTGGAGGAAGGACTTACTGGCGTTTAAACGCCAGTAAGGAGCATCTGGCTGGCGTTCAACGCCAGAACAAAGCATGGATCTAGCGTTGAACGCCAGAAACAAGCAGCATCCTAGCGTTTGAACACCAGGAATACACCCAGAGGAGAGCTGGCGCTGAACGCCAGAAATAAACATGGAACTGGCGTTCAACGCCAGAAACATGCTGCAATTGGGCGTTGAACGCCCAAAACAAGCATCACTCTGGCATTTAAACGCCAGAATTGTATGCAAAGGCATTCTAAATGCCTAATTGGTGCAGGAATGTAAATTCTTGACACCTCAGGATCTGTGGACCCCACAGGATTCCCACCTACCTCAACTCACCTTCTCTCTTCTTCACCAATCACCTCAATCTCTCTTCCCTATCACATCTTCACCATTCACATCCATCCATCTCTTCCCCACCCAATCCCACCCATCTGACCGAAACATACACATCTCTCCTTCTCATCCATATTTTCTCTTCTTCTTCTTCTTCTTTCTTTCTTCTCTTGCTCGAGGGCGAGCAATATTCTAAGTTTGGTGTGGTAAAAGCATAGCTTTTTTGTTTTTCAATAACCATTGATGGAACCTAAGGCCAGACAAATCTCAAAAAAAAAAGATAGAAAAGGGATGTCAAAAAAATTTTCCATCTCAAGGATCCATAGCTCATTAGAAGAGTATTTTACTGCACATCAAGAGAGCATGAGGAATTCTCTCATCAAGAAATCCCTGAGATACCTCAGGGGATACATTCTCCTCCACACAATTATTGAGAGAAACTAAGGATAGGAGCACTAAAATCACTAGGGATCAAGCAACAGAGGCAAGGAAGAGACATAGAGAAGCTAGCAACTAAGGATAGGAGCACCAAAATCACTAGGGATCAAGCAACAGAGGCAAGAAAGAGACATAGAGAAGCTCAAGAGCACCTTTGGTTCTTCAAGAGGAAGACACCACCCACACTAAGGTGGACTCATTCCTTAATCTCCTTGTCTATTTATTTGCTGATTTCGGTTTTTATGCTATATGTGTGTTTATGTTTTGTGTCTTTCCTACATGATCATTAGTATTGAGTAACTATGTCTTAAGGCTATGAATAATTCCATAAATCCTTCACCTCTCTTAAATGAAAAATGTTTCTAATTCAAAAGAACAAGAAGTACATGAATTTCAAAATTATCCTTGAATTTAGTTTAATTATATTGATGTGGTGACAATACTTTTTGTTTTCTGAATGAATGCTTGAACAGTGCATATTTTTTATCTTGTTGTTTATGAATGTTAAAATTATTGGCTCTTGAAAGAATGATGAACAAAGAGAATGTTATTGAAAATCTAAAAATCATGAAAAATTGATTCTTGAAGCAAGAAAAAGCAGTGAAAAAGCAAAAGCTTGCGAAAAAAAAGTGGCGAAAAAATAGAAAGAAAAAGAAAAAAAAGCAAGCAGAAAAAGCCAATAGCCCTTAAAACCAAAAGGCAAGGGTGAAAAGGATCCAAGGCTTTGAGCATCAATGGATAGGAGGGCCCAAGGAAATAAAATCCAGGCCTAAGCGGCTAAATCAAGCTGTCCCTAACCATGTGCTTGTGGTATGCAGGTCCAAGTGAAAAGCTTGAGACTGAGTGGTTAAAATCATGATCCAAAGCAAAAAGAGTGTGCTTAAGAGCTCTGGACACCTCTAACTGGGGACTTTAGCAAAGCTGAGTCACAATCTGAAAAGGTTCACCCAGTCATGTGTCTGTGGCATTTATGTATCAGGTGGTAATACTGGAAAACAAAATGCTTAGGGCCACGGCCAAGACTCAAAAAAGTAGCTGTGTTCAAGAATCAAAATACTTAACTAGGAGAATCAATAACACTATTTGAAATTCTAAGTTCTCATAGATGCCAATCATTCTAAACTTCAAAGGATAAAGTGAGATGCCAAAACTGTTCAGAAGCAAAAAGCTACAAGTCCCGCTCATCTAATTAGAACTAATATTCATTGATATTTTGGGATTTATAGTATATTTTCTTCTTTTTATCCTATTTGATTTTCAATTGCTTGGGGACAAGCAACAATTTAAGTTTGGTGTTGTGATGAGCAGAAAATTTATACGCTTTTTGGCATTGTTTTTAGGTAGTTTTTAGTAGGATCAAGCTATTTTTAGGGATGTTTTCATTAGTTTTTATGCTAAATTCACATTTCTGGACTTTACTATGAGTTTTTGTGTTTTTTGTGATTTCAGGTATTTTCTGGATGAAATTGAGGGACCTGAGTAAAACTCTGATAAAAAGGCTAACAAAGGACTGCTGATGCTGTTGGATTCTGACCTTCCTACACTCGAAATTGATTTTCTGGAGCTACGGAACTCCAAATGGAGATCTCTTAACGGCGTTGAAAAGTAGACATCCAGAGCTTTCCATCAATATATAATAGTCCATACTTTATTCTTGATTTGACGACGTAAAATGGCGCTCAACGCCAGTTCCATGCTGCATTCTGGAGTCAAAAGCCAGAAACACGTCACGAACCAGAGTTGAACACCGAAAACACGTTACAACTTGGCGTTCAACTCCAAAAGAAGCCTCTGCACGTGTAAAGCTCAATCTCAGCCCAAGCACACATCAAGTGGGCCCTGGAAGTGAATTTCTGCATCAATTACTTACTTCTGTAAACCCTAGTAGCTAGTCTAGTATAAATAGGACATTTTACTATTGTATTCAGTGTCTTTGACCATTCGTCTTTTGACCACGTTATATCTTTGCTCTCAATTTTAATTTATTATTCATCTGAAGAGACTATTGATCACGTTTTGGGGGGCTGGCCATTTGGCCATACCTGAACCTTCATCACTTATGTATTTTCAACGGTGGAGTTTCTACACACTATAGATTAAGGGTGTGGAGCTCTACTGTACCTCGAATTTTAATGCAATTACTACTATCTTTTATTCAAATACAATCTTATTTCTGTTCTAAGATACTACTCGTACTTCAACCTGATGGATGTGATGATCTGTGACACTCATCATCATTCATCCCTATGAACGCGTGCCTGATAACCACTTCCGTTCTACAAGCGAAAGCTAGAGTGTGTATCTCTTAGATTCCTGATGCACGACGCATGGTTGCCCTCGCCTGACAACCAAGCTTTCCATTCCGTGAGATCAGAGTCTTCGTGGTATAAGCTAGAATTGATGGCGGCATTCATGAGAATCCGGAAAGTCTAAACCTTGTCTGTGGTATTCCGAGTAGGATTCCGGGATTGAATGACTGTAACGAGCTTCAAACTCGCGATTGTTGGGCATGATGACAAACGCAAAAGAATAAAGGGATTCTATTCCAAAATGATCGAGAACGGACAGATGATTAGCCGTGCCGTGACAGAGCATTTGAACCTTTTTCACTGAGAGGATGGATTGTAGCCATTGACAACGGTGATGCCCTACATACAACTTGCCATGAAAAGGAGCACAGCATCTTCATACACCTATATGAAATTCCCATCGATGATCTACATGAGTATTTTTATCTTTATTTTCTGTTTATTTATTATTAATTTTCGAAAACTCCATAACCCTTTTATAATCTGCCTGACAGAGATTTACTAGATGACCATAGCTTGCTTCATACCAACAATCTCCGTGGGATCGACCCTTACTCACGTAAGGTTTATTACTTGGACGACCCAGTGCACTTGCTGGTTAGTTGTGCGGAGTTGTGACTAAGATTGATTCACATTTGAGAGCGCTACCAAGTTTTTGGCGCCATTATTGATGATCACGATTTCATGCACCAAGGGGCACCGGTGATGCCAGTGAAGGAGGAAGATAACAACAGAAAGACTTATACAAGAGGGATTGCGTCAACGCTTCTCAACAACCCGAATTAGCCTTTCTTTCGAGACTTATATTGAAAATTCTATTTCGAATTTCTTCTTGAATCTTCAATGAATTATTAGACGGAAGACTTTCAATAATCAACTTATCACAATTCATTATAACAACCAATCGTAATATCAATTTTGTCAAATCATTCATGTACCATGGTGACAACCCAACTTAGCAATCCAAATGTTCCCATAATCATTGCTCAAGCTTATCTCAATACCATAGTTGACTATTTGGTATCACTATCATTCCTAATTCTTTGTTCACATTTTCATCCACTTATAAAAGCTCTTCTAGCTTTTAGAATTGATTATTCTTTCAATTTACTCGACACCTCTATGCCTTAATTGCACATTTTAACCACACATTTTAAATACAATTGTAGTCCTTATTTGTAAACACCCCATGTGCGTTTCACATAGAGATACAATCGTGTACTTATTCTCAATTTACATGCAGTTAACTTTCATTGTAATCAATCACAAATTCAACCCTTACAATGCCATCAAACCAACTTGAATCAATCTTATCATAATCAAACATACTCGCTATCCCCCACGATTCTCAACTTCATCAATTCTTTTCAATTGGTCATACAAAACATCTGTGGATTATTGCAAATAGTTCACAAGCTTCTTGCATTCTTAATGAATTGATTCTCCTTCCAATGCTACCTTTTACTTGTATAAGTCTTGTTTTTCTAGAATGAGCCTGAACTTATCTTGGCATAAACATCTAAATCCTTGAATCTTAGGGGCGTGCTACGAGTGGAGTTACTCCTTTTTTTTTTGCAAACTTGCATCCTCTTTGACATTAGCTGAGACTTACTCAAATGGATATGCCTTGTTCTCCCTATTGCGGCTTTAATTTGAACCTTTTCCTTGAAATGCACCTTGAATTTTCCTCCTTGTGCATTTCATTATTTTAGCACAACTCTGTTTGATCGTATACAAAACTTTCTTTTGATTTTTTGTGAATATCGTTCGTGTTGCTCGTTCGTCAATATGGACATAACATCATTTTGGAAATTAACTCGTGCCAATTTTTTTGTCGTGCACAAATACTAGATGAAACCATTAAAAATGTTAATTCCTTAGAGCGAGACCCCTAAACGCGGGAGATGAAGCGTGTATGTGTGCAATACCAAGAGGAGTTTTGGAGCCTTAATTCTTGCCGACCGTATTAACTGAAGTTACATTGACACGCTAGGGTGCACCGTGTGTGTGGATGCCTGAGGGCGAAGAAAACTTTTGAATCTTGAGAGGAAGGTTAATCTTGGTACCAGTACTCACGACACTTGAACCTCATAAACCATTTGAAACTACTGCAATGCAATATCGAAGGGGTTAGGATGCACGTGGAGGCAACATCATAAAGTGGTGACAAGCGCCTTTAGTAACAAGACTCTGAGTGTTATTGGAGAATGATTAAGGAGAAGAAAACGTTAAGTAAGGTTGTAGTCTAAAGCTGGATGTCGAGGCAGCAACTAGAGGTATTAGACTGAATCGGTTGTGAATTTTAAGGAGCTATAAGGCCGAAAGTCTGAGAAGTACAGTAAGAGGATAAAGAGCTACTAAGAATGTTAAAGCATATTGAACAAGGGAATCAAGCGTCTTAGGTTCTGAATTGATAGCCGAAAGCAATGAGGAAAGATTAAGTGAAAATTGAGTTAAGGTTCTAACTGCGCAAGCCGACCTAAAAGTTATGTAGACTAACGGAGTGAGCCTAGAGAGTTTAAAAGAGAAAGCTGTGTATTATTGGAGACTACTTCGGTGACCGGTAAGAGAAGAGCGATCGACCGAAAGGAGATTATTTCGAGGACAATGGGCCGTTTAAGGTGTTAGAGCAAATTGAACCAATTTAATTCAAAAAGAATATGAAGTTTCAAGTGACCCTAATCAAGATTGATGACGTAAACGTAAGGAACTCTGAGGAAAAGAAGTCCTATCAGAGAGGTGACTTGGAAATCAAGTCAGAATGGAGAAGCGCATCAAAGAACTCGAATTAGAAACGGGGACAGACTACTCGCACCTATTTACAAGTAGCTAAATTAGAATTTTGTGGGCAAAATTCCCAAATAGGTGTGTAGAATGTAAAACCCTGTTATTTAATAAACAATTAGCTCAAAAATTTAAAAAATTCTAGAGAATTAAAAATGTGATTTTCTTGGTTTAATATGATAGAGAAAATTAAAACGAGAATTTTGACACCAATTTTAAAGAAATCGGCCCAAGATTAGGCCAAATGGGCCAAACCGGACCAACCGAATCCATATTGGGCCCAAGGCCCAGCCAAGCCCCATTAAACAAGAGAACTCAGCACTCTCTTCTTCCCACACAAGCAAAAACATGCTGGAAACATGAATGGAAAGGGGAAGAACATGCAACAACACCAAACCCTCATTCAATCTTCAAATTCACATAACTTTTGATCCGAATCTCCGATTGACGCACTGTTTACAGTGACGCGACCACGACATCGAGCTCTACAAAGTTCATAAATTTATTTTTGAGGTAAGCCACGAATTGATTTCAGTTTCTCAGGCCTTAATTTCAAAAATATTAGGATAAAGTGTTGAGATTCTGGACTCTTTGATGTTATAGGGTTTAGGGTTTAGGGTTTAGAGTTTAGGGTTTAGGGTAAGAGATCTCAAATCCTAATGAAATTTCTGAATTTAGGCAATTGGGTATTGAGTTGATGTGTTTGGATGTGATAATTGTGGTTTAGGTAGTGTGTATGTGAATGTTGATGCTTGTTGAAGCTTGTTGGTGATTTCTGAAGCTTGGAAGTGGAGTTGCAAGCTGGAAATCTAACCTTGGAGGTGTTGGAGTCTTGAAAATTGAGAAAAAAGTGAAATTGGAAGTGTCCTGGGTTGAGTGGGGAATCGGCCAAGGTATGGTTTTGTTTTCCTGTATCTAAAACGTAATGTGGTTGTGAAAACTTAGACTAGTGACCCATAGGATAGGAATTGAATTTGTGATGATGGTTGATTGGTTGATGGAATTATTGTATGGTTATGTGATTATTGGTTTTGGAGGGTGTAAATGATGTTATTGTTGTTGGTGCTTGTGAATTGTATATAATGATGATGATTGGTATGTTGGTTTGAAGTTAAGATTGGGCTTGATATGGATATTTGATATTGTATATTGAATATTGTGGAATTGGAAGTATTGGATTGGAATTTGATGAAAATGGGGAATGGTAAGGTGATGATTGTTTATTGTATATTATTGTACTTGAAATATTGAGTTTGAGATTGATTAAAATGAATAAATTTAGTAGGTTGTAGATTGTATGAAAAAGTTACTATGTGGTTGAGGTTGAATTGATAAAGTGTTGGTTGAATTAAAAGAGGTTTGAGAAGAGTTTGTTTTGAAAGTTGAGGCTTATTGGTTTTGGTTGAAAATTGTCGTAAGATGGGAATTTAGTGAACTTTTGTGAAAATAAATTTTTGATGGACTTCAACGGATCATATATTGAGATACTGTGTTTGAAGTTTAATGCTTTTTATATCAAACGAAAGAAAACTTGACAAGCTTTAAAATGATTTAAGACTGGTGGAAATTTGAATTCTGCGGAAATAGATATGATCGTTGAAAGTAGGGGCCTAAAATTTGAATTCTGTGAATTCAGCAGAATTTGTGATTTCTGATTTCTGTGCGCACACACAGTCCTGTGCGCACGCACACCCTGTGGATTATTGACAATGTGCGCATGTACAACCTTGTGCGTACACACATACAGGGATATGGCTGCTACTGGAAGCGTTAGCACGCTTTGTGCATGCACACAACCAATGAAGTTTTGCAAGCTGTGCGCGCGCACAGCCTTGTGCGCATGCACACATTGGGAAGGATATTCTGTTGAGGGCATTCGCATGCCTTGTGCGAGCGACCATAATTGAAAAATTTGACTCCTATGCGTACGCACAACTCTATGCGTACTGGTGCTCGAAATTTTGATCATCAACAATGGTGCCAAAAACTTGGTAGCGCTCTCAAACGTGAATCACACTTAGTCACAACTTCGCTCAACTAACTAGCAGGTGTACTGGGTCGTCTAAGTAATACCTTACGTGAGTAAGGGTCGATCCCACGGAGATTGTTGGTATGAAGCAAGCTATGGTCATCTTGTAAATCTTAGTTAGGTGGATAATAAATGTTATGGAGTTTTCGAATAATAAATAAAGCAGAAAAAAAGATAGAGTTACTCATGTAATTCAATGGTGGGAATTTCAGATAAGTGTGTGGAGATGCTTGTCTCTGTTGGATCTCTGCTTTCCTACTGCCTTCCTTCAATCCTTCTTATTCCTTTCCATGGCAAGCTGTATGTAGGGCATCACCATTGTCAATGGCTACATCCCATCCTCTCAGTGAAAAAGGTCCAAATGCTCTGTCACGGCACGGCTAATCATCTGTCGGTTCTCGATCATGTTGGAATAGAATCCCTTGATTCTTTTGCGTTTGTCATCACGCCCAACAATCGCGAGTTTGAATCTCGTCACAGTCATTCAATCCCTGAATCCTACTCGGAATACCACAGACAAGGTTTAGACTTTCCGGATTCTCATGAATGCTGCCATCAATCTAGCTTATACCACGAAGATTCTGATTAAGGAATCCAAGAGATATGCGCCCGGTCTAAAGTAGAATGGAAGTGGTTGTCAGTCACGCGTTCATAGGTGAGAATGATGATGAGTGTCACGGATCATCACATTCGTCATGGTGAAGTGCAACGAATATCTTAGAACAGGAATAAACTGAATTGAATAGAAAATAGTAGTAATTGCATTGAAACTTGAGGTACAGTAGAGCTCCACACCCTTAATTTATGGTGTGTAGAAACTCCACCGTTGAAAATACATAAGTGAAGGTCCAGGCATGGCCGAATGGCCAGCCCCCAAACGTAATCAAAAGACTGAATGGTCAAAAGACTAGACTCCTAGTACAATAGTTAAAAGTTCTATTTATACTATACTAGCTAACTAGGATTTACAGAAGTAAGTAATTGATGCAGAAATTCACTTTTGGGGCCCACTTGGTGTGTGCTTGGGATGAGCTTGAACTTTACACGAGCTGAGACTTCTTTTGGAGTTGAACGCCAAGTTGTAACGTGTTTTTGGCGTTCAACTCTGGTTCGTGACGTGTTTTTGGCGTTTGACTCCAGAATATAGCATGGAACTGGTGTTGAGCGCCAGTTTACGTCATCTAATCACGAATAAAGTATAGATTATTATATATTTCTGGAAAGCTCTAGATGTCTACTTTCCAACGCCATTGAGAGCGTGCCATTTGGAGTTTTATAGCTCCAGAAAATCTATTTCGAGTGTAGGGAGGTCAGATTCTAACAGCATCAGCAGTCCTTTGTCAGCCTCCTTATCAAAGTTTTGCTCAGGTCCTTCAATTTCAACCAGAAATTATCTGAAATCACAGAAAAACACACAAACTCATAGTAAAGTCTAGAAATGTGAATTTAGCATAAAAACTAATGAAAACATCCCTAAAAGTAGCTAGATTACACTAAAAACTATCTAAAAATAATGCCAAAAAGCGTATAAATTATCCGCTCATTACAACACCAAACTTAAATTGTTGCTTGTCCCCAAGCAACTGAAAATCAATTAGGATAAAAAGAAGAGAATATACTATAATTTCCAAGATATTAATGAATATTAATTCTAATTAGATGAGCGGGACTTGTAGCTTTTTGCTTCTGAACAGTTTTGGCATCTCACTTTCTCCTTTGAAGTTTAGAATGATTGGCATCTATAGGAACTTAGAATTTCAGATAGTGTTATTGATTCTCCTAGTTAAGTTTGTTGATTCTTGAACACATCTACTTTTATGAGTCTTGGCCGTGGCCCTAAACACTTTCTTTTCCAGTATTACCACCGGATACATAAATGCCACAGACACATAGCTGGGTGAACCTTTTCAAATTGTGACTCAGCTTTGCTAAAGTCCCTAGTCAGAGGTGTCCAGAGTTCTTAAGCACACTCTTTTTTGCTTTGGATCACGACTTTATCCACTCAATCTCAAGCTTTTCACTTGGACCTGCATGCCACAAGCACATGGTTAGGGACAACTTGATTTAGCCGCTTAGGCCTGTATTTTATTTCCTTGGGCCCTCCTATCCATTGATGCTCAAAGCCTTGGATCCTTTTTACCCTTGCCTTTTGGTTTTAAGGGCTATTGGCTTTTTCTGATTGCTTTTTCTTTTTCTTTCTAATTTTTTTCGCAATTTTTTTTCGCAAGCTTTTGCTTTTTCTTGCTTCAAGAATCAATTTTCATGATTTTTCAGATTGTCAATAACATTCTCTTTGTTCATCATTCTTTCAAGAGCCAACAATTTTAACATTCATAAACAACAAGATCAAAATTATGCACTGTTCAAGCATTCGTTCAGAAAATAAAAAGTATTGTCACCACATCAATATAATTAAACTAAATTCAAGGATAATTTCGAAATTCATGTACTTCTTGTTCTTTTGAATTAGAGACATTTTTCATTTAAGAGAGGTGAAGGATTCATGGAATTATTTATAGCCTTAAGACATAGTTACTCAATACTAATGATAATGAAGTAGATACACAAAACATAGATGATATAATAAGCATAAAAACCGAAAAAAAAACAGAAAAATAAGAACAATGAATGAATCCACCTTAGTGATGGTGGCGCTTTCTTCTTGAAGACCCAATGATGTCCTTGAGTTCTTCTATGTCTCTTCCTTGCCTTCGTTGCTCCTCCCTCGTTGCTCTTTGATCTTCTCTAATTTCATGGAGAATGATGGAGTGCTCTTGATGTTCCACCCTTAATTGATCCATATTGTAATTCAAATCTTCTAGAGAAGTGTTGAGTTGTTCCCAATAGTTGTTGGGAGGAAAGTGCATCCCTTGAGGCATCTCCGGGATTTCTTGGTGATGAGCTTCCTCATGCGTCTCTTGGGTTCCATGAGTGGGCTCCCTTGTTTGCTCCATCCTTTTCTTAGTGATGGGCTTGTCCTCCTCAATGGGGATGTCTCCTTCTATGATGACTCCAGCTGAGTAATATAGATGGCAAATAAGATGAGGAAAAGCTAGCCTTGCCAAGGTAGAGGGCTTTTCGGCTATTTTGTAGAATTCAAGGGAGATGACTTCATGAACTTCTACTTCCTCTTCATTCATGATGCTATGAATCATGATGGCCCGATCCATAGTAACTTCAGATCGGTTGCTAGTGGGGATGATGGAGCGTTGGATGAACTCCAACCATCCTCTAGCCACAGGCTTGAGGTCCAGTCTTCTTAATTGAACCGGCTTGCCTTTGGAGTCTCTTTTCTATTGAGCTCCTTCAACACATATGTCCATAAGGACTTGGTCCAACCTTTGATCAAAGTTGACCCTTCTTGTGTAGGGGTGTGCATCTCCTTGCATCATGGGCAAGTTGAATGCCAGCCTCACATTTTTCGGACTAAAATCTAAGTATTTTCCCCGAACCATTGTAAGATAGTTCTTTGGATTCGGGTTCATACTTTGATCATGGTTCCTAGTGATCCATGCATTGGCATAGAACTCTTGAACCATTAAGATTCCGACTTGTTGAATGAGGTTGGTCAGAACTTCCCAACTTCTTCTTTGGATCTCATGTCGGATCTCCGGAAACTCATTTTTCTTGAGCTTGAAAGGGACCTCAGGGATCACCTTCTTCTTGGCCACAACATCATAGAAGTGGTCTTGATGGGCTTTGGAGATGAACATTTCCATCTCCCATGACTCGGAGGTGAAAGCTTTTGTCTTCCCTTTCCCTTTTCTAGAGGTTTCTCTGGCCTTAGGTGCCATCAATGGTAATGGAAAAACAAAAAGCTTATGCTTTTACCACACCAAACTTAGAATATTGCTCGCCCTCGAGCAAGATAAGAAAGAAAAGAAGAAGAAAAAGAGAAAATATGGAGGAGAGTAGAGAAAGGTGTATTCGGCCAAGGTATAGGAGAGGGAGTTGTGTTGTGTGAAAATTAAGGGGAATAGAGGGGTTTATAAAGTGAGGGGAGAAGGAGTAGGTTCGGCAATTTAGGGTGGGTTTGGGTGGGAAAGAAATTTTGAATTTTGAAGGTAGGTGGGGTTTATGGGAAAGAGTGGATGGATGTGAGTGGTGAAGGGGGTAATTGGGAAGAGAGATTGAGGTGATTGGTGAAGGATTTTGGGGAAGAGTGTTTATTGGAAAGAGAGGATGAATGTTGAGAAAAGGGGAGAATATGGTAGGTGGGGATCCTGTGGGGTCCACAGATCCTGAGATGATCCTGTGGTGTCCACAGATCCTGAGGTGTCAAGGATTTACATCCCTGCACCAATTAGGCATGTACAATGCCTTTGCATGCAATTCTGGCGTTTAAATGCCGAGGTGATGCATGTTCTAGGCGTTTAACGCCCATGTGCAGCATGTTTCTGGCGTTGAACGCCAGTTCCATGCTTGTTTCTGGCATTCAGCGCCAGCTCTCTTCAGGGTATATTCCTGGCGTTCAAATGCCAGGATGATGCTTGTTTCTGGCGTTCAACACCAGATCCATGCTCTGTTCTGGCGTTGAACGCCAGCCAGATGCTCCTTACTAGCGTTTAAACGCCAGTAAGTCCTTCCTCCAGGGTGTGATTTTTCTTCTGCTATTTTTGATTCTGTTTTTAATTTTAATATTTTTTTTCGTGACTCTACATGATCATGAACCTAATAAAACATAAAAGAACAATAAAAATAAAATAAAATTAGATAAATAAAAATTGGGTTGCCTCCCAATAAGCGCTTCTTTATTGTCAATAGCTTGACAGTGGGCTCTCGTGGAGCCTCATAGGTGATCAGGTCAATGTTGTAGACTCCCAACGCCAAACTTAGAGTTTGGATGTGGGGTTTCAACACCAAACTTAGAGTTTGGCTGTGGCCTCTCAACACCAAACTTAGAGTTTGATTGTGGGGGCTTTGTTTGACTCTGTACTGAGAGAAGCCTTTCATGCTTCCTCTCGATTGTTAAAGAAGAAGATCCTTGAGCCTTAAACACAAGGTAGTCCCCATTCAATTGAAAGACTAATTCTCCTCTGTTAACATCTATCACAGCTCCTGCTGTGGCTAGGAAAGGCCTTCCAAGGATGATGCATTCATCCTCCTCCTTCCTAGTGTCTAAGATTATGAAATCAGCAGGGATGAAAAGGCCTTCAACCTTTACCAACACGTCCTCTACCAATCCATAAGCTTGTCTTATTGACTTGTCTGCCAATTGTAATGAAAATATGGTAGGTTGTACCTCAATGATCCCTAGCTTCTCCATTACAGAGAGTGGCATAAGATTTATGCTTAACCCTAGGTCACACAGAGTCTTTTCAAAGGTCATGGTGTCTATGGTACAGGGTATTAAGAATTTGCCAGGATCATGTCTCTTTTGAGGTAAGGTTTGCTGAACCCATGTATCTAGTTCACTGATGAGCAAGGGAGGTTCACCTTCCCAAGTCTCATTACCAAATAACTTGGCATTCAGCTTCATGATAGCTCCTAGATATTGAGCAACTTACTCTCCAGTTACATCTTCATCCTCTTCAGAGGAAGAATAGTCTTCAAAGCTCATGAATGGCAAAAGGAGGTTTAATGGGATCTCTATGGTCTCTATATGAGTCTCAGATTTTCTTGGGTCCTCAATAGGGAACTCCTTCTTGCCTGAGAGACGTCCCATGAGGTATTCCTCATTGAAATTCACGTCCTCTCCTTCCTCTCTAGGTTCAGCCATGTTGATTATATCAATGGCCTTGCACTCTCTTTTTGGATTCTCTTCAGTATTGCTTGGGAGAGTACTAGGAGGAGTTTTAGTGATTTTCTTACTCAGCTGGCCCACTTGTGCCTCTAGATTTCTGATGGAGGACATTGTTTCACTCATGAAACTTAAAGTGGCCTTAGACAGATCAGAGACTAAGTTTGCTAAGTTAGAGGTGCTCTGTTCAGAATTCTCTATCTGTTGCTGAGAAGATGATGGATAAGGCTTGATATTGCTGAGCCTATTTCTTCCACCATTATTAAAGCCTTGTTGAGGCTTTTGTTGATCCTTCCATGAGAAATTTGGATGATTTTTCCATGATGAATTATAGGTGTTTCCATAAGGTTCACCCATATAATTTACCTCTGCCATTGCAGGGTTTTCAGGATCATAAGCTTCTTCTTCAGAAGATGCATCTTTAGTACTGTTGGATGCATTTTGCCATCTATTCAGACTTTGAGAAATCATGTTGACTTGCTGAGTCAACATTTTGTTCTGAGCCAAAATGGCATTCAGAATATTAATTTCAAGAACTCCCTTCCTTTGAGGCGTCCCATTATTCACGGAATTCCTCTCAGAACTGTACATGAACTGGTTATTTGCAACCTTGTCAATAAGTTCTTGAGCCTCTGCAGGCATTTTCTTTAGGTGAATGGATCCACCTGCAGAATGGTCTAGTGACATCTTAGAAAATTCAGATAGACCATAATAGAATATATCTTTCATGGTCCATTCTGAAAACATGTCAGAAGGACATTTTTTGGTCATCTGCTTGTATCTTTCCCAAGCTTCATAGAGGGATCCACCATCTTTTTGTTTGAAGGTCTGAACATCCACTCTAAGCTTGCTCAGCTTTTAAGGAGGAAAGAACTTAGCCAAGAAGGCCGTGACCAGCTTATCCCAGGAGTCCAGGCTATCTTTAGGTTGAGAGTCCAACCATGCTCTTGCTCTATCTCTCACAACAAAAGGGAAAAGTATGAGCCTGTAGACTTCAGGATCTACTCCATTAGTCTTAACAGTCTCACACATCTGCAAGAACTCAGTTAAGAACTGGTAGGGATCTTCTGATGGAAGTCCATGAAACTTGCAGTTCTGTTGCATTAGAGCAACTAATTGAGGTTTCAGCTCAAAATTGTTTGCTCCAATAGCAGGAATTGAGATGCTTCTTCCATCAAACTTGGAAGTAAGTGCAGTATAATCACTAAGCATCTTTCTTGCATTATTGTTGTTGGGTTCGGCTGCCATCTCCTTTTCTTGTTCGAAAATTTCAACAAGGTTGTCTCTGGATTGTTGTAATTTAGCTTCTCTTAGTTTCCTCTTCAGAGTCCTTTCAGGTTTTGGATCAGCTTCAACAAGAATGCCTTTTTCCTTGTTCCTGCTTATATGAAGGAGAAGAGAGCAGAAAAAGAAGAGGAATCCTCTATATCACAGTAAAGAGGTTCCTTATTGTTAGTAGAAGAAGAAAGGGAATAAAGAAAGGAGAATCCAAATACAAAGGTGAGGATAGAGGCAGTGATTTGAGATGAAAAGAAGTGTTAGTAAATGAATGAATAAATAAGATGAGAGAGGGAGAAATTTTTGAAAATAAATTTTGAAAAGGAGTTAAATGATTTTCGAAAATAAGGAGAAGAAATAAAATTAAAATTAAAATTTAAAATAATTAATTAATTAAAAAAAGAATTTTTGAAAAAGAGGGAGGTATTTTCGAAATTTAGAGAGAGAAAAGTTGTTAGGTGGTTTTAAAAAAGATAAGAAACAAACAAAAAGTCAAATAGTTAGTTGAAAAAGAATTGAAATTCAAATTTGAAAAGATACGAAAATAAGAAGATAAGAAGTTAGAAAAGATATTTTAAAATCAAATTTTTGAAAAAAAAGATAAAATTTTGAAAAAGATATGATATAAAAGATAAGATAAAAAGATATGATTAAAAAATATATGGTTAGAAAATATTTAATTTTTAAAATTAAAAGTAATTACTTAACTAACAAGAAACTAAAAGATGAGATTCTAGAATTTAAAGATTAAACCTTTCTTTAACAAGAAAGTAACAAACTTCAAATTTTTGAACCAATCACATTACTTGTTAGTTAAGTTTCGAAAATTTTGAAATAAAATTAAGAAAAGATTTTGAAAATAATTTTTGAAATTTTCGAAAATCATGAAAGAAAAATGAAAAAGATTTGAATTTTGAAAAAGTTTTAAAAAGATAAGATTTTTAAAATTTGACAATTTGACTTGACTTATAAGAACTAATTAATTTTAAAAATTTTTTACTAAGTCAATCCAAATTTTTGAAATTTTGAGGAAAAAAAGAAAATATATATTTTTTATTTTTAAATTTTTAATTATGAGAGAGAAAAACACAAACATAAGCCAAAACATGAAAATTTTGGATCAAAACACATGATGCATGCAAGAACACTATGAATGTCAAGATGAACACCAAGAACACTTTGAAGATCATGATGAACATCAAGAACATGATTTTGAAAAATTTTTTATGCAAAGAAAACATACAAGACACCGAACTTAGAAATCTTTAATGTTTAGACACTATGAATGCAAAAGTACACATGAAAAACAACAAAAGATATAAAACAAGAAAACATCAAGATCAAACAAGAATACTTACCAAGAACAACTTGAAGATCATGAAGAACACTATAAATGCATGAATTTTCGAAAAATGCAAGAACAAGATGAATATGCAATTGACACCAAACTTAAAATATGACACAAGATTCAAACAAGAAACACAAAAATATTTTTGATTTTTATAATTTTTATTTTTTTGGATTTTATTTTATTTTTTCGAAAACATATAGGAAAAAGGAAGTAATGAATTCAAAGTCCTCAATCAAAATCCCAGGAATCATACCAGGTTAGTCTAAAGCTTGATGGCCAGCCAAGCTTCAGCATACCATTTTGAAACTCTAGAATTCATTCTTAAAAACTCTGAAGGATTTTTCAAAAACAAAGGAAAAAATTTGAAAAAAACTTTTGAAAACTTTCTTTGAAAAGAAAATAAAAAAAGAAAATTACATAATCTGAGCAACAAAATGAACCGTCAGTTGTCCAAACTCGAACAATCCCCGGCAACGGCACCAAAAACTTGGTGCACGAAATTGTGATCATCAACAATGGCGCCAAAAACTTGGTAGCGCTCTCAAACGTGAATCACACTTAGTCACAACTTCGCTCAACTAACCAGCAAGTGTATTGGGTCGTCCAAGTAATACCTTACGTGAGTAAGGGTCGATCCCACGGAGATTGTTGGTATGAAGCAAGCTATGGTCATCTTGTAAATCTCAGTTAGGCGGATAATAAATGTTATGGAGTTTTCGAATAATAAATAAAGCAGAAAATAAAGATAGAGTTACTCATGTAATTTAATGGTGGGAATTTCAGATAAGTGTATGGAGATGCTTGTCCCTATTGGATCTCTGCTTTCCTACTGCCTTCCTTCAATCCTTCTTGTTCCTTTCCATGGCAAGCTGTATGTAGGGCATCACCATTGTCAATGGCTACATCCCATCCTCTCAGTGAAAAAGGTCCAAATGCTCTGTCACGGCACGGCTAATCATCTGTCGGTTCTCGATCATGTTGGAATAGAATCCCTTGATTCTTTTGCGTTTGTCATCATGCCCAACAATCGCGAATTTGAAGCTCGTCACAGTCATTCAATCCTTGAATCCTACTCGGAATACCACAGACAAGGTTTAGACTTTCCGGATTCTCATGAATGCCGCCATCAATCTAGCTTATACCACGAAGATTCTGATTAAGGAATCCAAGAGATATGCGCCCGGTCTAAAGTAGAACGGAAGTGGTTGTTAGTCACGCATTCATAGGTTAGAATGATGATGAGTGTCATGGATCATCACATTTGTCATGGTGAAGTGCAACGAATATCTTAGAACAGGAATAAACTGAATTGAATAGAAAATAGTAGTAATTTCATTGAAACTTGAGGTACAGCAGAGCTCCACACCCTTAATCTATGGTGTGTAGAAACTCCACCGTTGAAAATACATAAGTGAAGGTCCAAGCATGGCCGAATGGCCAGCCCCCAAACGTAATCAAAAGACCGAATGGTCAAAAGACTAGACTCCTAGTACAATAGTTAAAAGTTCTATTTATACTAGACTAGCTAACTAGGGTTTACAGAAGTAAGTAATTGATGCAGAAATCCACTTCCGGGGCCCACTTGGTGTGTGCTTAGACTGAGCTTGAACTTTACACGAGCTGAGACTTCTTTTGGAGTTGAACGCCAAGTTGTAACATGTTTTTGGCGTTCAACTCTGGTTCGTGACGTGTTTCTGGCGTTTGACTCCAGAATGCAGCATGGAACTAGCGTTGAGCGCCAGTTTACATCATCTAATCACGAATAAAGTATGGACTATTATATATTGCTGGAAAGCTCTGGATGTCTAATTTCCAACGCCATTGAGAGCGTGCCATTTGGAGTTCTGTAGCACCAGAAATTCTATTTCGAGTGCAGGGAGGTCAGATTCAACCAGCATCAGCAGTCCTTTGTCAGCCTCCTTATCAGAGTTTTGCTCAGGTCCCTCAATTTTAGCCAGAAATTACCTAAAATCACATAAAAACACACAAACTCATAGTAAAGTCTAAAAATGTGAATTTAGCATAAAAACTAATGAAAACATTCCTAAAAGTAGCTAGATTACACTAAAAACTATCTAAAAACAATGCCAAAAAGGGTATAAATTATCCGCTCATCACATACGCACACATCCTGAAAATTCTTCTACGCGTGCGCACGCACACCCCTGTGCGTACACACACTACCTTGTTTTCTTGTAAAGACCTTGTTTTTAAATGTTTCGCCTTCCTGGCAAACTTGTAATCTTCTGTGACCCTGGTTTTAGCAAATATGACTTTTGTGTTTATTTAAAAATCGAATTTCAAAATTATAAGCCTCCACTTTCATCCGTTTAGTCCTAAATCCTCATAATATGCCTAGTTAAGAATAAGCTAGGAATAAGGATAACTTAAGAGTGAAGTAAGGGAAGAGTTGATGATGAATTGTGATTAATGATGATTGTATGAGTTGCTGAGGGCGATGATGGAAGTGCGGTGTATGCCGTAAACTGAAGGGTTGTATTTGATAAAGATTATTGGCTGGTAATAGATTATGTTATGCTCCGGATGGCTATGATAAATTGTGATTTATGGCTGGAAATGAAAATGTGAATGTGAAAGATTGTTTTATCTTGAGCTCTCTTTCTCAGAGGTGCGACCCCAGAGAGATGGTGGAAGGTGAGAATCCCCTTCCATGTTCCTTCTGGTATTGTAAAATCGCCCCCAACGAGATTGTGGGAGGTTAGGATCCCCTCCTTGGTTCCTCCTGGGCATATGAGAATGTATCTCCTGCGTAGATGCAAGGGTTGTGGTTTCGCCCCACTTGCTCCAGGTTGGTTAGCATAAAGGCTCCCCGGGTGGACACAAGGGTTGTGGTTTCGTCCCACTTGTCCCGGGTTATGATGAGTGATGATATGGTTATAATGAATGATGGTGGAATGTTATAAGTGAATGAGAAATGATTATCTGAGATACAAGTTTTCCTAGATGAAAGCAGTGACTAGCCACCACATGCTCCAGGTTGAGACTCGATATTCTGCTGACCCTATGTCGCAAGGGTGACCGGACACTGTGAAAGTTCCGAATGAGCTCGCCCCCGTGGATAAACACCAGTGTGGGTGTTGTTTAATTATGATGATGATTATGACTATGTTTATGACTAAGAATTACTCGAGTTGGGGATGTGCGACAGAGGGACCGTCCAATGGTTAGCTACCAGGACTTGTCGGGTTGGCTTTATAACTGACAGATAAGACTCATCAGCCTCTAGGACAGGCATGCATCATATGCATCTATATGTCTTGTTTGGATTGCCTAAGTGATTGCATAACTAAATGCTACTTGATTATCTACTATATTTGAATCCTATTTGTGATTTCTCTGTTTGTAATAATTGTGTTTGTTGCATTTGGTTTTGTCGGTGGTTGGGAGATTTGAAGGAGTTGGACAGGGAAGTTTTAGATAGCTCTGAAAACCCTCATCATGGTTTAGTTATGTTTTAAGCTTTAATTATCTGTTGGGAGTTCTAGGATTGTCTTTGGCTTTTCTAGGATATTATATGTTAGATATGTGAACACTGTTATCATGCTGAAAACCTTTGGTTCTCACCCATACAGGTTTTGTGCTTTTCAGATGCAGGTCAGGCGGCACCTCACTGCGGCATGCTGGAAGCTTCTGATGTTGCGAAGATTTTTATCTTTTGGGTTTATTTTGGTTATTTGTATTTGCTTAGATACTTATTATCTCCATCTATTATGTATATGCTGTATTAATTCCTCTTAGAGGTGATTTTGGAGACTCAGGTTTTGTAACTCTATATTTTTGGGTTTTCTTTGGGTTTTCCTATATATATTTATATATGTATAACTATGTGCTCGGGCCGGTTTATCTTCGAGAGCCGAGTCTTGAGTTTTGTTACATGTGTTTTGGAACTCTTGGAATAATAACTCCTTAGCTTGTTCTATCTTGCTTCGTCTGCTTTATCGCTTCGTGAGTGTTACGCTTTTCGATTTAACGGTTTTGCTTTATCCCCTTCTTCAAAGGCTCCTAGTTATAAATCTTTTTCACTATATTATATATTAAAATTTTTATTTTTAGGGTTCGTAGCGCCTCGCCATCTCTGTTTTACATCCTAGGTGTAAAGCTCTGTGTGGTAGGGTGTTATACAACCCCCCCAGTTATAAATAGCCCTCACTTCTATCCTCTTCACCACACCTTCAAAAACTCTTCCACATTTTTCATCATACACTTCCCTTTCTTCCAATTTCCTTTACCACACCCCACGGCCGAAGCCTCTCACCCCTCTCCCCTCTATCTTTTTCTTCTTTGTTATCCTATTTTCTTTTTCCTTTTCTTCCCTCTCTGAGACTATTGGGACCAATTGACCACATCTCTAGGGGAGCTAACTTCATCTGTTGATCAGTTGAGGATAGAACATCAACTCCAGTATGCCATCCTCTATCAGATGATAGAAGATCAGAGGAGCATGAGGGAGGAGCAATGGCCGCCATCACTGAGGTGGTCTAGTTCCATTCTTTTTTTATTTGTTTTATCTCTGTTTTCTCTGTACTCTATTTTATTATCTGTTTTCTTTTTCTAGTTACATGATCACTTAGGATTTCTTTGTTTTAGAGCATTAGTTATTTTTTGTTTTATTTAAAGATGCCTTACATATCCCACATCAAGCTTAAAAAAATTTTATTGAAAAGAAAGTAGTAAGATGCATAAGTTCTTGAGTCAAATTATGAATTATTCCAATTAATTTGGTGGGGTGGCCTTACCTTTATTTTCTGAATGTATGAATTAACTGTGCATAATTAATATTGAGGTTAAGCATATTGACTCTTGACGAACAGTGAATTTAAAGAAGTATTATTGATTCTCTGAAATATCAAAAAGATTGATTCTTGAAGCAAAAGAAACAACAAGAAAGGAAAATAATAAAAAAAGAAAAATCAAAAGAATAAGGTCCAAGACTTTGAGAATCAATGGTTAGGAGGGTCAAAATTAGCCTAAAAAGCTCAAAAGAGTTGATATCCCTAACTATATGCTTGTGGTGTGAAAGTGTCAAGCAATCCTTGAGACTGAACATTTAAAGTCGTGACCCAATGCTATAAAGAGTACGCTTAAGGCTTTGAGCACCACTGACTGGTTAAGCAAAGTTAAATTCGAATCCAAAGGGTTCCCACAGTTAAGTGCTTGTGGTGTTTATGTTTCAAGTGGTAATACTTGAAAACAAAATACTTAGAGTCACGGCTAGGCTCAAAGGTGCAAAGCACCAAAAAAACGAAAAACTGTGGTCAATAATCAAGAAAAACTTAAAGAAGGGAATCGATAATATCATCCGGGTTCTAGTTCTAAGGGATGCCAATATTTCTAAGCTTCAAAGGAAAGTGAGATGCCAAAGCTGTTCAGAAATAAAGAGTTAATAGTCTCATTCAATAATTAGAACTGAGCTTGAATGACAGCTCTAACCTGATGTATTTTTCTCTTCCATTTAGTCCTATCTTATTTTTGGTTGCTTGAGGACAAGTAATAGTTTAAGTTTGGTATTGTGATGCGTGAGCATCTTATGCCCTTTTTCTCTTTGTTTTTATAGTATTTTTAGTTATATTTTATTAAGTTTTACTATATTTTAGTGAAAATTTCATCTTTGGATGATACTTTGAGTTTTTATGCTATTTCTATGATTTTAGATGAATTTTGGACGAATTTGGCAGAATCTTGTTTAGAGATGAAGAAAGGATAGCAGATGCTATCAATCCTGACCTCCGTGCATTCCAATGAGTATATCTTGAGCTATGGAGGTTCAATTGATGTGGTCTCAATGGCTTAGAAAGCTAACTTCCAAAGCTTTCCAACGATATATGATAGTTTATACTTCTCTTCCAGAATCACTTCCAAATCTGGCACTAAAAGTCTAAACATGGCGTTCAGCACCCAAGAAGGAGTAGCCCCCAGTGTTGAACGTCTAAAACTGGCGTTCAATGCCAGCCAGGGAGCAAGGACCAGCGAGCTCACCTCTCCAATGGGTGTTCAATGCCCATAATTGAAGTTGAACACTAGGCATCAGCCCAGCATTCATAAAGTGGGCTCCAAAGTGGATTTTATCACTCCTTAGTTTATCTTATCACTTTTAAATTTAAATTAACATCTTTTAGGGTTAATATTTACTATTTAAAGGAAAAGATGACTGATGTTTAGAAGACACTTCTCCCCTGTTTTTTTTAGAACTTTGTTTTCTGTGTAAAGTCATGAGCAACTAAACCTCCTGGTTAAGGTTAGGAGCTCTGTTTATTTCTATGGATTAATATTATTATTTCTCTATTTTAATATATGTGTGATTTTGTTCTAAGGTGTATTTTCATTCTTCATCTAAATGAAACTGGGTAGAATGGATGTATGACCCTTTTCTACATGAGTTCCTGTGATACTCTGACCAAGGTCGCTTGAGCTACAACTTTAAAACACTCCTCCTAAACTGCAATCTATCTGGGCTAATTAGATATGTGACATATAATCCGGTTAGCTTTGGGTAATTGATGTTTCTGTGGCGCTAAAATAGTTTTCTAAACTTCACATTCTAATCCGAAAGGACTAACCTTGTTTGTGGCGTTTTAGTAGGAAAGGAGGAGATTAAATTGCTAGGGAAATAGGTTTTAACCACATACAGTTTGCCATAGAATGAATTATTCATTGTTAAAATTGCTAGTAAGAAATATTAATCCGGAAAGATAAATGATGAGCGGATAATTTATACGCTTTTTGGCATTATTTTTAGATAGTTTTTAGTATAATCTAGCTATTTTTAGGGATGTTTTCATTAGTTTTTATGCTAAATTCACATTTCTGGAATTTACTATGAGTTTGTGTGTTTTTCTGTGATTTCAGGTAATTTCTGGCTGAAATTGAGGGACCTGAGCAAAACTCTGATAAAAGGTTGACAAAGGACTGCTGATGTTGTTGGATTCTGACCTCCCTGCACTCAAAATGTATTTTCTAGAGCTACAGAACTCCAAATGGCGTGTCTCAATGGCGTTAGAAAGTAGACATCCAGAGCTTTCCAGCAATATATAATAGTTCATACTTTATTCGAGATTAGATGACGTAAACTGGCGCTCAACGCCAGTTCCATGTTGTATTCTGGAGTCAAACGCCAGAAACACGTCACAAACCAGAGTTGAACGCCAAAAACACGTTACAACTTGGCGTTCAACTCCAAAAGAAGCCTCTGCACGTGTAAATCTCAAGCTCAGCCCAAGCACAAACCAAGTGGGCCCCGGAAGTGGATTTCTGCATCAATTACTTACTTTTGTAAACCCTAGTAGCTTGTCTAGTATAAATATGACATTTTACTATTGTATTTGGTGTCTTTTGACCACGTTACATCTTTGGTCTCAGTTTTATTCTATTGCTCATCTTAGGAGACTATTGATCACATTTTGGGGGCTGGCCATTCGGCCATGCCTGAACCGTTATCACTTATGTATTTTCAACGGTGGAGTTTCTACACACCATAGATTAAGGGTGTGGAGCTCTGCTGTACCTCAAGTTTTAATGCAATTACTACTATCTTTTATTCAAATTCAATCTTATTCCTATTCTAAGATACTGCTCGTACTTCAACCTGATGGATGTGATGATCTGTGACACTCATCATCATCCGTCCCTATGAACGCGTGCCTGACAACCACTTTCGTTCTACAAGCGAAAGCTAGAGTGTGTATCTCTTGGATTTCTAATGCATGACGCATGGTTGCCCTCGCCTGACAACCGAGCTTTCCATTCTATGAGATCAGAGTCTTTGTGGTATAAGCTAGAATTGATGGTGGCACTCATGAGAATCTGGAAAGTCTAAACCTTGTCTGTGGTATTCCGAGTAGGATTCCGGGATTGAATGACTGTGATGAGCTTCAAAATCACGATTGTTGGGCATGATGACAAACGCAAAAGAATCAAGGGATTCTATTCCGACATGATCGAGAACCGACAGATGATTAGTCGTGCCGTGACAGAGCATTTAGACCTTTTTCACTGAGAGGATGGGATGTAGCCATTGACAACGGTGATGCCCTACATACAGCTTACCATGGAAAGGAGTAAGAAGGATTGGATGAAGGCAGTAGGAAAGCAGAGATTCAGAAGGAGCACAGCATCTTCATACGCCTATCTGAAATTCCCATCGATGATCTACATAAGTATTTCTATCTTTATTTTCTGTTTATTTATTATTATTATTCGAAAACTCCATAACCATTTATTATCCGCCTGACTGAGATTTACAAGATGACCATACCTTGCTTCATACCAACAATCTCCGTGGGATCGACCCTTACTCACGTAAGGTTTTATTACTTGGACGACCCAGTGCACTTGCTGGTTAGTTGTGCGAGGTTGTGAAGAAAGTGCTGAGTTAGTAAATGCGCACACCAAGTTGAATGCCATTATAAGAGATCACAATTTCGTCCTTCAAGTTTTTGGCGCCGTTGTCGGGGATTGTTCGAGTTTGGACAACTGACGGTTCATCTTGTTGCTCAGATTAGGTAATTTTCTTTTCATTTATTTTCAAAAAAAAATTTTTTTAAATCTTTCAAAAAATTTTCTCCCTCTATTTTCGAAAAATCCTTCAGAGTTTTTAAGAATGAATTCTAAAGTTCTAAAATGGTATGCTGAAGCTTGGCTGGCCATCAAGCTTTAGACTAACCTGGTATGATTTCTGGGATTTTGATTGAGGACTTTGAATTCATTACTTCCTTTTTCCTATATGTTTTTCGAAAAATATAAAATAAAATCCAAAAAATAATAAAATTATAAAAAATCAAAAATATTTTTGTGTTTTTTGTTTGAGTCTTGTGTCATGTTTTAAGTTTGGTGTCAATTGCATATTCATATTGTTCTTGCATTTTTCGAAAAAATTCATGCATTCATAGTGTTCTTTATGATCTTCAAGTTTTTCTTGGCAAGTCTACTTGTTTGATCTTGATAATTTCTTGTTTTGTGTTCTTTGTTGTTTTTCATATGCATTTGTGCATTCATATTGTCTAAGCATTGCAAATTTCTAAGTTTGGTGTCTTGCATGTTTTCTTTGCATCAAATATGTTCTTGATGTTCATCATGATCTTCAAAGTGTTCTTGGTGTTCATCTTGACATTCATAGTGTTCTTGCATGCATCATGTGTTTTGATTCATAATTTTCATGTTGTGAGTCATTTTTTTATGTTTTTCTCTCTCATAATTAAAAATTCAAAAATAAAAAAATATATTTTCCTTTTTTCTCTCAAAATTTCAAAAATTTGGGTTGACTTAGTCAAAAAATTTTTTTTTAAAAATTAGTTATTTCTTGTAAGTCAAGTCAAATTTTCAATTTTAAAAATCTTATCTTTTTCAAAACTTTTTCAAAAATCAAATCTTTTTTATTTTTCTTATTAATTTTTGAAAATTCTTTAAAATATTTTTCAAAAATCTTTTTCTTAATTTTATCTTTATTTTTGAAAATTATGCTAACAATTAATGTGATTGATTCAAAAATTTGAAGTTTGTTACTTTCTTGTTAAGAAAGGTTCAATCTTTAAATTCTAGAATCTTATCTTTTAGTTTCTTGTTAGTCAAGTAATTAATTTTAATTTTAAAAAATTAAATCTTTTCTAACCATATCTTTTTAATCATATATTTTTATCTTATCTTTTATATCATATCTTTTTCAAAAATTTGATTTTAAAATATCTTTTCTAACTTCTTATCTTCTTATCTTTTCAAAATTAATTTTCAAATCTTTTTCAATTAACTATTTGACTTTTTGTTTGTTTCTTATCTTTTTCAAAATCACCTAACTACTCTTCCCTCTCTAATTTTCGAAAATACCTCCCTCTTTTTCAAAAATTCTTTTTAATTAATTAATTGTTTTAAATTTTAATTTTTATTTTATTTCTTATCTTAATTTTCGAAAATCATTAACTCTTTTTCAAAATTATTTTCGAAAACTTCTCTCTCATCTTATTCTATTTATTCATTCATTTACTAACACTTCTCTTCATCTCAAATCAATGCCCCTATCCTCACCCTTGTGTTTGGATTCTCCTTTCTTTATTCCCTTTCTTCTTCTACTAACAATAAGGAACCTCTTTACTGTGACATGGAGGATTCCTCTTCTTTTTCTGTTCTCTTCTCTTTCATATGAGCAAGAACAAGAAAAAAGGCATTCTTGTTGAAGCTAATCCAGAACCTGAAAGGACTCTGAAGAGGAAACTAAGAGAAGCTAAACTACAACAATCCAGAGACAACTTTGCTGAAATTTTCGAACAAGAAAAGGAGATGGCAGCCGAACCCAACAACAATAATGCAAGAAGGATGCTTGGTGATTATACTGCACCTACATCCAAGTTTGATGGAAGAAGCATCTCAATTCCTGCCATTGGAGCAAACAATTTTGAGCTGAAACCTCAATTAGTTGCTCTAATGCAACAGAACTGCAAGTTTCATGGACTTCCATCAGAAGATCCCTACCAGTTCTTAACTGAGTTCTTGCAGATCTGTGAGACTATTAAGACTAATGGAGTAGATCCTGAAGTCTACAGACTCATGCTTTTCCCTTTTGTTGTAAGAGACAAAGCTAGAGCATGGTTGGACTCTCAACCTAAAGATAGCCTGGACTCCTGGGATAAGCTGGTCACGGCCTTCTTGGCTAAATTTTTTCCTCCTCAAAAGCTGAGCAAGCTTAGAGTGGATGTTCAGACCTTCAAACAAAAAGATGGTGAATCCCTCTGATGGTTTCAGTGGCTAAGAGAAAGGGGGGTTGAATCTTAGCCCCCTTTTTGCTTGATAACACTTGATGACTTGTCAGAATAATTCTGGAAACTTTTACTCTTTTTATCTCTTCACTACACACGAGACTTTTTGTTTTGTCTCGTCCCTAGCCACGAGACTTTTCTTTTTGTCTCGTCACTTGGCACGAGAAAATTCTGGTTTTTGCTCCTGTGTAGGTGAAAACAGAAATGGAGTAGAAAGGAGAAGAAGATTGCACCCAGATATATCCTGGTTCGGCTGCTAAGTGCAGTGCAACCTACATCCAGTCTCCATCACAAACATGATGGAATTTCACTATAATCAATCTGATTACAACTTGTAAAGTGCTAACCCAACTTACAAGGGGATTCCCACAGAATCATGATACACAACATAGATAAACAAAGGACCTCTAAGACATCTATGGCTTTTTCTTTTAATTTTGCTCTCTCTGCCTTTTTCCGCTCTATGGCTTTTTCATACAAACCTCACTTGTTTGCCTTTTCTTATGAGACTCAAGACATGACAAAATTAAACAGAAAAATTACAAAATAGAGAACATTGAAGGAGAAGAGAAAACTGTTAGCTCAGGTAGCTCTGAGAACACTGTGCCTTGCACTCTCAAATTTTCTCCTTGCTTCAAACAGTGGTTGTTCTCTCTTTTTAAAGAAGAGGGAAGCCTCCACACTTGAAGTCAACACCCAAACCAACTTCTTCCTCCTTCAAGAAACAGAACCGGTTCGGCCACATAGAGAGAGAAGAGATAACCATGCAAAACCCAACATACAATTACCTCTAGTCCTTTCTCGATCATCACTCTTCATCAATCCGAGCACTCCATCCTTGGCTTCCTCTCCAAGATGGATTTCTGGCCCTTGATGCTTCATGATGATGATGACTTCATCTGCTTCAATCTCTGCCTCAACCATCACTTCGCCACTCTAGCTACTCCCTGTGGTGGTTGAGCAGAATCAAAGACAAGCCATGCTTCAAGAATCTCCCTTGCTGGCCGAATCTTCATCTTCCTTTTCTGAGCATGAAGAGCTCGAGATTACCTCACCAAATCTAACCATATTTGGTGAATATCTCAGCCACAGCTCATTTTTATTTTAGTATGTTTTCTTGCCATCATTAGCTTGATGGTCTTGATGCATGCAACTTCTTCTGTTTCTTTGTTGATGAGCATAGCGTCCATAGCTTTTTGGACAAGGACCGAAGAAGAAACAAGAAAGAGATGAGAGAGAATAAACAACTTAGAAGAAAAGAAATTCAATGTGATAAACCACTTTGTTGGTAAAAGTTGCTTTTACTTCCCTAGCTTAGATTGGCGTGTTGTCATAATAGCTATCAATCAATTCAGCTGAATTTTTCTCTCTCATATTTCCCATGCATCAATTAACAATATAATAGATTTTGAAATCCATCACATGGTTAAAAGCTTGGATCCGTTGGAAGCATTTTGCTTTCATTTTATCTTGGTTTCGGACCAAGTTTGGAAGCATTCATCAATAATAAGATTTGGGCTTTGTAGCATTAAAATTAAAACTGGCCCAACTAGTTAACATTTGCTTTCCTGATGAATCTTGTTTCGGATCAAGCATGGAAACTTTCATCAAAATTAACCATGGGCTTGGTTGTAACATCATTGAACTTGGCCCATCAATATAAAAATCCAACCACTTAATATATAACTTGTAGCAAGGCTGATTATTGGGCTTAAACCACAAACTTATTTTTCGGCCCAACATAAAATCTGCACAACAAAATTATTAATTAGGCAAATATGAATTAAGATCAAATTAATAATTTTGTAATTAAACATTTTAATAATATTTGTTCATCATCAAAATTAAATAAGAGTTTTCCAAACTCATCACCCTCTATGAAGCTTGGAAAGATACAAGCAGATGACCAAAAGATGTCCTTCTGACATGTTTTCAGAATGGACCATGATAGATATATTCTATTATGGTCTATCAGAGTTCTCTAAGATGTCACTGGACCATTCTGCAGGTGGATCTATTCACCTAAAGAAAACGCCTGCAGAAGCTCAAGAACTTATTGACATGGTTGCAAATAACCAGTTCATGTACACTTCTGAGAGGAATTCTGTGAATAATGGGACGCCTCAAAGGAAGGGAGTTCTTGAAATTGATGCTCTGAATGCCATATTGGCTCAGAACAAAATGTTGACTCAGCAAGTCAACATGATTTCTCAAAGTCTGAATGGATGGCAAAATGCATCCAACAGCACTAAAGAGGCATCTTCTGAAGAAGAAGCTTATGATCTTGAGAACCCTGCAATGGCAGAGGTAAATTACATGGGTGAACCTTATGGAAACACCTATAATTCATCATGGAGAAATCATCCAAATTTCTCATGGAAGGATCAACAAAAGCCTCAACAAGGCTTTAATAATGGTGGAAGAAACAAGTTTAGTAATGGCAAGCCTTTTCCATCATCTTCTCAGCAACAGGCAGAGAATTCTGAGCAGAGTACCTCTAACTTAGCAAATTTAGTCTCTGATCTGTCTAAGGCCACTTTAAATTTCATGAGTGAGACAAGGTCCTCCATCAGAAATTTGGAGGCACAAGTGGGCCAGCTGAGTAAGAAAGTAACTGAAACTCCTCCTAGTACTCTCCTAAGCAATACTGAAGAGAATCCAAAAAGAGAGTGCAAGGCCATTGACATAATCAAAATGGCCGAACCTAGGGAGGAAGGAGAGGACGTGAATCCCAATGAGGAATACCTCATGGGACGTCTCTCAAGCAAGAAGGAGTTCCCTATTGAGGACCCAAAGGAATCTGAGGCTCATATAGAGACCATAGAGATTCCATTAAACCTCCTTCTGCCATTCATGAGCTCTGAAGACCATTCTTCCTCTGAAGAGGATGAAGATGTAACTGGAGAGCAAGTTGCTCAATATCTAGGAGCTATCATAAAGCTGAATGCCAAGTTATTTGGTAATGAGACTTGGGAAGGTGAACCTCCCTTGCTCATTAGTGAACTAGATACATGGGTTCAGCAAATTTTACCTCAAAAGAGACAAGATCCTGGCAAATTCGTAATACCCTGCACCATAGGCACCATGATCTTTAAAAAAGCTCTGTGTGACCTGGGGTCAGGTATAAATCTTATGCCACTCTCTGTAATGGAGAAGCTGGGAATCATTGAGGTACAACCTGCCATATTCTCATTACAAATGGCAGACAAGTCAGTAAGACAAGCTTATAGATTAGTAGAGAACGTATCAGTGAAGGTTAAAGGCCTTTACATCCCTGCTGATTTCATAATCTTAGACACTAGGAAGGAGGAGGATGAATGCATCATCCTTGGAAGACCCTTCCTAGCCACAGCAGGAGCTGTGATTGATGTTGACAGAGGAGAACTAGTCCTTCAATTAAATGGGGACTACCTTGTGTTTAAAGCTCAAGGATCTTCCTCTGCAACCATGGAGAGAAAGCATGTAAAGCTTCTCTCAGTGCAGAGTCAAACAAAGCCCCCACAATCAAGCTCTAAGTTTGGTGTTGGGAGGCCACAGCCAAACTCTAAGTTTGGTGTTGAATCCCCACATCCAAACTCTAAGTTTGGTGTTGGGAGTCTACAACATTGACTTGATCACCTGTGAGGCTCCATGAGAGCCCACTGTCAAGCTAGTGACATTAAAGAAGCGCTTATTGGGAGGCAACTCAATTTTT
This sequence comes from Arachis stenosperma, assembly GCF_014773155.1. Taxonomy (NCBI): domain Eukaryota; kingdom Viridiplantae; phylum Streptophyta; class Magnoliopsida; order Fabales; family Fabaceae; genus Arachis; species Arachis stenosperma. Next base: position 43,493,409 of record NC_080381.1, on the reverse strand, counting down.
ATTTATCTAATTTTATTTTTCTTTTCTTGTTCTTTAATGTTTTATTAGGTTCATGATCATGTGGAGTCACAAAAAAAATACTAAAATTAAAAACAGAATCAAAAATAGCAGAAAAAAAATCACACCCTAGAGGAAGGACTTACTGGCGTTCAAACGCCAGTAAGGAGCATCTGGCTGGCGTTCAACGCCAGAACAGAGCATGGGTCTGGCGTTGAACCCTAGAAACAAGCAGCATCTAGGCGTTTGAACGCCAGGAATATACCCTGAGGAGAGCTGGCACTGAACGCCAGAAACAAGCATGGAACTGGCGTTCAACGCCAGAAACATGCTGCAATTGGGCGTTGAACTCCCAACATAAGCATCACTTCGGTGTTTAAACGCCAGAATTGTATGCAAAGGCGTTTTACATGCCTAATTGGTGCAGGGATGTAAATCCTTGACACCTCAGGATCTGTGGACCCCACAGGATCATCTCAGGATCTGTAGACCCCACAGGATCCCCACCTACCTCAACTCACCCTCTCTCCTCTTCTTCACATCCTTCTACTCTTCCCCATAAACACTCTTCCCCAAAAACTCTTCACCAATCACCTCAATCTCTCTTTCCAATTACCCATCTTCACCACTCACATCCTTCCACTCTTCCCCATAAACCCCACCTACCTTCAAAATTCAAAATCACTTTCCCACCCAATATGGCCGAACTTTAACCCCTCTCCCTCCACTATAAATACCCCTCCATTCTTCTTCATTTTCACACAAAACAACCCTCTCTTCTCCACCTTGGCTGAAACACAACCTTCTCTCCCTCTCCTCCATATCTTCTTCTTCTTCATCTATTCTTTCTTCTCTTACTCGTGGGTGAGCAATATTTTAAGTTTGGTGTGGTAAAAGCATAGATTTTTATTTTTTCATAACCATTAATGGCACCTAAAGCCAGAGAAACCTCTAGAAAAAAGAAAGAGAAGACAAAAGCTTCCACCTCCGAGTCATAGGAGATGGAGAGATTGATCTCCAAAGCCCATCAAGACCACTTCTATGATGTTGTGGCCAAGAAGAAGGTGATCCCTGAGGTCCCTTTCAAGCTCAAGAAAAATGAGTATCCGGAGATCCGACATGAGATTCAAAGAAGAGGTTGGGAAGTTCTGACCAACCCCACTCAACAAGTGAGAATCTTAATGGTTCAAGAGTTTTATGCCAATGCATGGATCACTAGGAACCATGATCAAAGTATGAACCCGAATCCAAAGAACTATCTTACAATGGTTCGGGGGAAATACTTAGATTTTAGTCCGAAAAATGTGAGGTTGGCATTCAACTTGCCCATGATGCAAGGAGATGCACACCCCTAAACAAGAAGGGTTAACTTTGATCAAAGATTGGACCAAGTCCTTATGGACATATGTGTTGAAGGAGCTCAATGGAAAAGAGACTCCAAAGGCAAGCCGGTTCAATTAAGAAGACTGGACCTCAAGCCCATGGCTAGAAGATGGTTGGAGTTCATCCAACGCTCTATCATCCCCACTAGCAACCGATCTGAAGTTACTGTGGATCGGGCCATCATGATTCATAGCATCATGAATGGAGAGGAAGTAGAAGTTCATGAAGTCATCTCCCTTGAATTCTACAAAATAGCCGAAAACCCCTCTACCTTGGCAAGGCTAGCTTTTCCTCATCTTATTTACCATCTATGTTACTCAGCTGGAGTCATCATAGAAGGAGACATCCTATTGAGGAGGACAAGCCCATCACTAAGAAAAGGATGGAGCAAACAAGAGAGCCCACTCATGGAACCCAAGAGACGCATGAGGAAGCTCATCACCAAGAAATTCTGGAGATGCCTCAAGGGATGCACTTTTCTCCCAATAAATATTAGGAACAACTCAACACTTCTCTAGAAGATTTGAGTTACAATATGGATCAATTAAGGGTGAAACATCAAGAGCACTCCATCATTCTCCATGAAATTAGAGAAGATCAAAGAACAATGAGGGAGGAGCAACAAACGCAAGGAAGAGACATAGAAGAACTCAAGGACATCATTGGTTCTTCAAGAAGAAAGCGCCACCATCACTAAGGTGGATGATGTGTGGAAAACGATCCAACACAAAACTCACCGGCAAGTGTACCGGGTCGCATCAAGTAATAATAACTCACATGAGTGAGGTCGATCCCACAGGGATTGAAGGATTGAGCAATTTTAGTTTAGTGGGTGATTTAGTCAAGCGAATCAAGTTTTGGTTGAGTGATTTGTGTTTAACAGAGAGTAAATGACAGTAAATGTAAAGGGGGAAGGGAAAAGTGCAGTAAATTGAAGAACAGAATTGTAAAATTGCAGAATCTTAAAGAGCAAGAAAGTAAATGACTGAAACTTAAAGTGCAAGAAACTTAAATTGCAGTAACTTAAATGGCAAGAAAGATAAATGGCTTGAATATAAAAGGGAATTGAGGAATGGGATTGCAGGATCTAAACAAAGAAGAAGTAAATTGCAGTAAATGGTTGAGCAGAAAGTAAATCAGAAGCAATAAGCATTCAAACAGAAATGATATAAAATGTAGCAGAGGTTCACAGAAGAACCAAAAGTAAAATTATGATCTCAGGATCCCAAGGGCTTAGGTAGCAGAGCCTAAAACCCAATTTCCTTCCCATATCTGAATTGACTAAGCAATTGACAGAAAATTAAAGAAGAAGCAATATAAGAACAAAATTGGAGTAGAATTATGCAGAAAATAAAGTGCAAAGAGCTTGAATGGGAATTGGGACAGAATTTCCCCAATTTCACACACCCAAAAACTCAAAAACAAGAGAGTAGAATTGCCCAAGGGAAATGAGGAAGAAGATCAGTCAATTCTCCCTTAATCCTCTTAGTTCTCGGACAAGTCTCTCAAGAAAGCTCAAAGAAAATGAAATTCAAAAGCCCAGGTAAAAGTCTAAGTGATCCAAAGCAAAAGTAAAAGCTCAAGGTAGCTAAAAAGGTCCTAATTACATCAAACTATCTCCTATTTATACACTTTCTATTCTTGGATAATGGGATTTGGATGGGCTTTTGAATTGGTGAAGAAATGAATTCAAATGAATTTTTAATTTGAATTTTGGCCCAAAGAGTCACTCCCAGGAGGCTGCCCTGCCCTTGTGGAGGGCAGGGCAGAAAATTGAAGCTTGGTGCACGAGATTGGTGCGGCCTTGGTTGAGGATTGGTGCGCCAAAGTTGTTGGTGCGCGCGCTTGGTGTGCAAGGATGCTGCCCTGCCCGCGCCAAGGGCAGGGCAGGAAGTTTGGTGCGCGCTGATGCATGCCTTGGACGAGCGTTGCGCGTATGGTGCTGCCAGGGGGGAAATTGGTGCGCGCAAATCAAAATTGGTGCGCTACACAAGATCCTGCCCGCGCCAAGGGCAGGGCAGAGTTTCCCAAGGCACGGCCCGTGTTCGAATCACGGAGGAAGCAAACACGCTTCATTAATTCTTGATTTCTTGGCACGGTAGTGGGCCTTAGTGCCTAGCTTCCTCATGGTTCCTTGTTCGAACCTTGTAGCATGCATGGGTGACCTTTTTTTCTTGTTTTCTTTCCTTGAAGTGCCCGATTCTTCCCTCCACAAGGGCAGGGCAATGTTCTCCTTCTCTTGGCTCCAAGGCACCATTTTGTGCTCTGCCCTTGGAGTGGGCAGGGCAGAGTTGCCTCCCTTGGCTTGGTCACCTAATGTTGCTCTCCTAGAGGGCATTCTGCCCTTGTGGAGGGCAATGTTGCTTCCCCCATTAGTTGCGGCACGCTTCATCTTGATTCGGCCACGCTTTTCTTTCTTTTGCTACACTTTTTAGGCCATGCTTTTCATTTTCTTTTCTTTTCTTCACCTACAATAAACCAAAACAACCACTCAAAGTATCACTAAATTCAAGAGGCTTACAAATCAATTAAAATGCAATTAAAATTAGCTTAAACCTCATGATTTAACATAAATTTCATGGTGGTTGCTTGATTTAGAGAAGTTATGCATTTTCACTCCAAATCACTTACTTAGGATGCAAGAAAGTGCATAATTGCTAACAAAACAAGTGAAATTAGCTTGAAAAATGGGTATATGATGACTTGTCATCACAACACCAAACTTAAACCTTGCTTGTCCCCAAGCAAGCATCAAAACTAAGAGTAAATGAAATGAATAGGAAAAGAATGCATATCCTTATTATGCAGATAGCAGAACTTGATCTATGGGGCATTTATGCAGACAATGACAACTCATTTATTGTTGCTGCTGCCTAATACACATTTTGCATCAAAAGGTTTGCTAAACTTGCTGTTATAAGACTCACCTTTTGATTACTCCCTTGCTAACTCTTCTTGGCTTATAATGCTTTAACAAGCTTATTATTCTTTTAGAGGTTGGGTGTCAAATGCTGCAGCATAGCCTTTGGCTTTATTTTCTTTTCTTTTGCTCAACATCTTTCCACCACAGACACTTAGCTCATTAATTCTTCCTAGGATCATTGATGCCCAGCATCTCTTTGGATCACTAAGTGCTTTGTATCTAAGTTGCTCTTTATTGTGGATTTTCAATTGGCCATCCCAAATCAGTTGATCTAAGTGACCGGGTTTTAAAATACCCCTTAGAATTTACTCATCCAAGCAGATCTCAGTACAAGAACACCACAGGCATTTGTCCTAAGGTTCAAGCCATTGGTGTCCAACCTTTATTCTTTGTTTTTCTTGCCATTTTGGCTTTTTCTTTCTTCCTTTTCTTTCTGTTTTTGTTACCAAGGGTTGTTTCATTCTTGATATGAGTTTTTATAACAGCAAGCTAACTCACAATTGGATGAGAATGATATTATGCAACACTTATTTCATGAGTCATGCATTTAATCAAACACATATGCCACCACCAACTTCCATTCATACTTATGCAACATTGGATATTTTACTTTTCAATTCAAACCAAACTCTTTTATTCAAGCATATGGGAAACAAAGCAATATTTAAAGCTAAGTGATGGATACAAGCATTATGCAGACTTATCATTTTTAACAAGCTATTTATTAACTAACTAACATAAAAAGCAAAGAACAGAAAATGCATAAAGTAAAAGAAATAAATGATGGAGGCATATCATGTTTCAGACATGCATCTCCTTATTAGAGACATGAAAGAGGAAGTATGAAGGAACCTTGCCACCTTCTAATGGTCATGGCTGCTGCTTGATTCTCCCTTCTTCTTCTTTCTCTTCCCTGTCTTGGAGTAATCTCGGATCTCTTCACTAGGACATCTTCTACCCCAAACAGAGTCTAAGAGTCCTCTGAGCCCAAAATCTTCCAATCTTTGAAAGGTTGACTCAGTGTATTGATGAGATTTTGCTTGTTGCTTGGCTAAGAATTCAGGACATTGCTCAAATGGCTTGATCTCAGGATTGAGTGTTGGCAAATTGTGGGTCAAGTACTCCAACCTTGCTTGCATGTTTTCATCATACTCCATTCTTTGTACGTGTCTAACTTCACCTATGGTATGATGAACATTCTTCCATTGATATAGGTTGTGACTATACTCCTCTGCCTTAGCTTGACTAAAATACAGCTTATCATATGATTCCTTGAATTCTTTGTATTGCTCTTTTTGTCCTTCGAGAATCTGTGCTTGAAATTCTTGCTGTTGAGTCATCATTTGTTGTTGCCATCTCTCTTGTTTTTCCTCCATTTGATGCTGCCAAGCTTCTCGTTCTTCTTTTTCTTTCAAGAATTGCTCCATGAATTCAGGATGGGGCTCTAGATATTTCTCTTGGCCCTCCTGATTTTGGCCTTGTTGGGCCTGCATGAGTTGATTTTGACCTTGTTGAGCCTGCATAAGTTGCTGAGATAATTCTTCTATTGATCTTTGCAATTGGCTCATATCAATGGCATCATAAACCTGATTTCGTCCTTCCTCTCTTTGTGATCTCCTTTGTCTAGGAGCTACTACCCCTTCTTGGTCTTCTTCTTCATTAATTCCCTCCATGCTTTTCTTGGTAATTCCTTTTCCTACTTTCACTTTTGTTGTGTCCTCATCTTCAAAAATTACGTTAGCTTTGTTACATAGCCTGAGGATGGTACTTGGATGTCCAAGACCTTTTGATTTGCTTGTGCTATCGGCCATTCCTTGAATGCTGTCAGCTATGAGTTGTGCAACATTGATCTCACCTCCATGCAAGATGCAGTATGTCAAGAGTGCTCTTTTGATTGTGACCCAAGAAGCATTTCCAGTAGGAAGGATAGATCTCCTCACTATTTCATACCATCCCTTAGCCACAAGAGTAAGATTTATCCTCCTTATGTGACTTGGAACTCCCTTTGAATCTCTTTCCCAATCAGTACTCTCCATGCATAACCCCTGCAGAATTTCATCAGGATTATTTTCCCGTTGCAATCTAGCCTCATAACTAAGCTCTGGATAAGTTATGGTTCGCAACTTAAGAGCTCTTGTGATAGCAGCTGGGCTAAAACTCACTTCAACCCCTCTGACATAGCTTGTGTAGGGAGCACTATTTTTGTTTTCTTTGGCAGCATTTGCATAGAACTCCCTAATCATTACTGCACTGATGTCAGTCAGAGGAGCACACAAGAGTTCCCACCTTCTTTCTCTAGTAATTTGCCTCATAATGGGGTATTCTCCTTCCCTCAAATCAAGGCCTTTCTCATAGATGACATTCTTTGCCTTTATGAACCTATGATATCTCCCTTCGTGGAATTGGGATCTAAACTTGCGTGCATCAAATGCTGGAGGTTCGGTTACCATAGGTTCTTTTCCTGGCCTTCTTGTTGAGCTTGAGGATGCCATTAAAAATTAAAGTGAAAAGAAAGAGGAAGTAAGAGTAGAAGAAATATGTGTTGTGTTTGGGGTGAACTTTGGTTCGGTTTTGATGTGTGAGGTAGGGGAATTATGTTGGCTTTGGAAGTGGAATAGAGTGTGGTTTCATATGAAAGTGGCTTGACTGGGAATGTGTATGCCGTGTTGGTGCAACGGCTATATATAGGCCATGTTTCCAAGCTTTTCAACAAAACCACAATGAATGAATGAAGAAGGAACTGTTTGTGTTCATGAAGGGCTGAGATTGATTTGCTCATTCAAAGAATGCATGAGATGGACGGCTTGCATGCATGGTTGAGGCTTGACGAGGATTCTCCTCCCATTGGCTGCATGCACTTCGGTGTCCAATGTTGCATGCATGCAAATTTTGTTCCCCATGAGCACGTTCTCCTAGGCACATGTGACCTCCCTCACATAGCTCCTCCTAGCCGTGGCCCCTCCTTGTGTTTGTCTTAACCTTTTTCTCCTGCATAAATCAAAACAACAAGCTTAGAGTATGATATAACCGTGACGACTTATTTGCAATAATAAAATAGATTGTTTTGGTTTGTTTAATAGTTATTAAAATTTTTTGTGATCAATTGTGTCCCTAAATAAAATGTTAAAAGTTGGTGAACACCAAACTTATATTTTATTAAGGGGGTGGCTTAACAATGCAAACCATTCTCACAATTGATGCATTTTTAAAACAAATTGATGTATGATCCCTTGTCTGTATGGTTTTGAGTTCATGATTGGAAAATGATCCTCTGATCATTGTTGCATATGCAGACACCAAACTTAGTGTTTGGTCACATGCTTTATCAAAAGACTTATGCATATGTTCTAAAAGACAATCCTCTTCTTTGAACAATGAACTTGGGTGTGCCTTAAGGTACACCAAACTTAGAAGTTTGCCATGTGCTTCAAAATGACATATGCATTTACCAGGCATGAAAATTCAAAATCATATTTAGAAGAATCATAGCTTATTAAATAAAAGAGAAGACAGAAATCTTAAACCATGGGTTGCCTCCCATGAAGCGCTCTTTTATTGTCATTAGCTTGACATTGACCTCCCTTTAAGGTGGTTGATGTTGGTGATGTCTCAATTTGTCACCTCTCACTGTCAGCTTTCTTTGTGTGCCTTGATGTTCAATTTCCATGTGCTCAAGAGAAAGTATTTGGTTGACAGTGTAATAATCTTTTGCTCCTTGCTGTTGGTATACTAGTTGCACCTTATCACCCTTAGAAAATCCTTCAGTAGGGATTTTCTTGTTCTTCCACCCTTTGTGAGCCTTTTTCTTATTCTTCGTCTTTTTCTTACTTGTTGATCTTCCTTTCTTGACAGTTACTTGAGTTGTGATGCCTTCCTTCTTGCTGATCACCCCTGCTTCCTTGTGAATCCCTTTTTCTTCTTGCATCTGTTTGTTTTTCTGTTCCACTTCCTTTTCAGTTGATTGCTTTGGAGGGAGATCATCACTCATTTTGCCTGTTTCTTCGTCCCTTTGTTCTTCTGGAAAGACTTTCAGGATGATGCTCTCCTCATGCATCCTGAGAGTTAACTCTCCTTGTTCTATATCTACAATGGCTCTAGCAGTGGCCAAGAATGGTCGACCAAGTATTATGGAATCATTTCCTTGTTCTGAAGAATCCAGGATCACAAATTCTGCTGGGTAGATAAACTTGTCAACCTTAACTAAAAGGTTCTCAATCACCCCTTTAGGATATACTATTGATTGATCCACCAATTCCAAAGACATCTCTGTTGGTTTCACCTCCTCTATGCCAAGCTTTTTCACTAAAGAATATGGAATTAGATTTATGCTTGCTCCTAGATCGCACATCCCTTTGTTAATGAACATGTTTCCAATAGTGCATGGTAAGAAGAAGCCTCCAGGGTCTTCAAGCTTGGGAGGGAGTCCCTTTTTAATGAGTGCACTACATTCCTCACTAAGCATCACTGTTTCCTTCTCATTCCAATCTCTCTTCTTGTTGATGAGCTCCTTGAGAAACTTAGCATACAGGGGCATTTGCTCCAAAGCCTCTGCCAAAGGTATGTTGATTTCCAACTTCTTGAAAGTCTCAAGAAATTTGTGGAAGTGCTGGTCCTTTGTTTCCTTGTGAAATCTCTGTGGATAAGGTAGTGGTGGTGTTGAGCTCTTCTCCACTTGATGCTGTTTTGGAATTGGTTCTTCCATGATTTTCTTTCCTTTCTTCAAACTCTGTGGCTTGTTGTCTTCCTCTGTGAGTTGTTCTGGAGCACTCTTGCTTATTGTGTCTTTGTTAATGGCTTCATCATTCTTTGTTGGCTCAGTGTCATTCTCCATAAGCTTCTTTGTTGCTCCTTGGCTACCATCTGTTAACACTCTTCCACTTCTTAGTTGCACCACCTTACATTCTTCCTTCGGGTTGGGAATGGTGTCACTAGGTAGTGAACTTGATGGCTTCTCAACAGAGATCTTCTTAGAAATTTGTCCAATCTGCCTCTCTAGGTTCTTCATGGTAGCTTCTTGATTCTTGTTTGTCAGTTCTTGGTTTTTCATCAGTTTTTCCATGAGCTGTTCTAGATTGGTGATTCTCTGTGAGTCTTGTGAGGTGGGTTGATTTTGGGTTGTTGATGGATGATGATAAGTGTTTTGGTTAGTTGGGTGGTTATTGAGTGGGTATTGGTTAGAATTGGGGTAGTTGTTTTGTGGTTTTCTATATGTATTTTGGTTAGTGTTTGGCTGGGGGTTATGGTTTGTGTTTTTCCAATTGTTTTGGCTTGTGTTTCTTTGCCATGGTTGTTGGTTTTGGTTATGGTTGTCTCCCCATCTGAGGTTGGGATGGTTCTTCCAAGATGGATTGTAAGTATCTCCATAGACTTCATTTGTTCTAGGATTTTGGTTGTGCATGTATTGAACCTGCTCTGGTTGTTGCTCTTCTTGTGTTTCTTCACTTTGGACCCAAGTGGTTGGAGATTGGCTTGTGGTGCTCACTGCTGCCACTTGCAAGCCATCAATTCTCTTAGCCATTTGCTCAAATTGTTGTTGAATTTGCTGCTGCATCATCTTGTTCTGGGCTAGAATTGAATCAACTCCTTCCAACTCCATTACTCCTCTTCTTTGTGATGGTTGGCGTTGTCTTTGATGAGCAAAGAAATATTAGTTGTTGGCCACCATATCAATGAGGTTTCGAGCTTCCTCTGTGGTTTTCATGAGCTGTAAAGAGCCTCCTGCAGAATGATCAAGAGCTTCTTGAGCTTTAAGAGTGAGTCCCTCATAGAAGTTTTGCAACTTGTCCCACTCAGTGAACATCTCTGGTGGACATTTCCTCAATAGAGCCTTATATCTCTCCCATGCTTCATACAAGCTCTCGGCCTCCATTTGAGTGAATGTTTGAACCTCTGTCTTCAACCTTAGGACTCTTTGAGGTGGATAGAATTTGGCAAGGAACTTGCTCACCAAGTCATCCCAAGTGTTGATGCTTTCTTTGGGAAAGGTCTCTAGCCATTGAGTTGCTTTATCCCTCAGAGAGAATGGGAAGAGTAGCAACTTGTAGCTATCAGGGGGCACACCATTTGTTTTCACTGTGTCACAAATTCTCAAGAAAGTAGACAAATGTTGGTTTGGATCCTCCAAAGGCCCTCCTCCAAAAGAACAATTGTTTTGCACCAGAGTGATGAGTTGTGGCTTGAGTTCAAAGTTGTTTGCATTGACATTGGGAGGAAGAATGCTACTCCCACAATGCCTAGCATTTGCAAATGTGTATAAAGCCAAAACTCTTCTCTGTTGTTGATTATTGTTGGCTCCTTCTCCTGGTTGATTGATATCTCCTTCCATGTCTTGGAATTCCTCCTCAGATTCTTCTTCTCCAACAATGTTCTTCCCTCTTTCCGCTCTTCTTATTCTCCGAAGAGTCCTTTGATCAATTTCTGAGATAACAGGGGAAGATCTTCCTATACCTGACATACAAACACACAGCAATAAACACACAGACCCAGAAAATTAACAAAACTTCAATCTATTGCTAGAATGAGGTTTTTGGTTAGTTTAAGCAAAAATTCAAACAGTTAGTGTGTTAGTAAGAATTAGAATAACAGAAAAGGAAATGTGCTTAATCTAGACCTCCACTTCACTTAATCATTGTCAATCTATTTCAATCCCCGGCAACGGCGCCAAAAACTTGATGTGTGGAAAACGATCCAACACAAAACTCACCGGCAAGTGTACCGGGTCGCATCAAGTAATAATAACTCACATGAGTGAGGTCGATCCCACAGGGATTGAAGGATTGAGCAATTTTAGTTTAGTGGGTGATTTAGTCAAGCGAATCAAGTTTTGGTTGAGTGATTTGTGTTTAACAGAGAGTAAATGACAGTAAATGTAAAGGGGGAAGGGAAAAGTGCAGTAAATTGAAGAACAGAATTGTAAAATTGCCGAATCTTAAAGAGCAAGAAAGTAAATGACTGAAACTTAAAGTGCAAGAAACTTAAATTGCAGTAACTTAAATGGCAAGAAAGATAAATGGCTTGAATATAAAAGGGAATTGAGGAATGGGATTGCAGGATCTAAACAAAGAAGAAGTAAATTGCAGTAAATGGTTGAGCAGAAAGTAAATCAGAAGCAATAAGCATTCAAACAGAAATGATATAAAATGTAGCAGAGGTTCACAGAAGAACCAAAAGTAAAATTATGATCTCAGGATCCCAAGGGCTTAGGTAGCAGAACCTAAAACCCAATTTCCTTCCCAGATCTGAATTGACTAAGCAATTGACAGAAAATTAAAGAAGAAGCAATATAAGAACAGAATTGGAGTAGAATTATGCAGAAAATAAAGTGCAAAGAGCTTGAATGGGAATTGGGACAGAATTTCCCCAATTTCACACACCCAAAAACTCAAAAACAAGAGAGTAGAATTGCCCAAGGGAAATGAGGAAGGAGATCAGTCAATTCTCCCTTAATCCTCTTAGTTCTCGGACAAGTCTCTCAAGAAAGCTCAAAGAAAATGAAATTCAAAAGCCCAGGTAAAAGTCTAAGTGATCCAAAGCAAAAGTAAAAGCTCAAGGTAGCTAAAAAGGTCCTAATTACATCAAACTATCTCCTATTTATACACTTTCTATTCTTGGATAATGGGATTTGGATGGGCTTTTGAATTGGTGAAGAAATGAATTCAAATGAATTTTTAATTTGAATTTTGGCCCAAAGAGTCACTCCCAGGAGGCTGCCCTGCCCTTGTGGAGGGCAGGGCAGAAAATTGAAGCTTGGTGCACGAGATTGGTGCGGCCTTGGTTGAGGATTGGTGCGCCAAAGTTGTTGGTGCGCGCGCTTGTTGTGCAAGGATGCTGCCCTGCCCGCGCCAAGGGCAGGGCAGGAAGTTTGGTGCACGCTGATGCATGCCTTGGACGAGCGTTGCGCGTATGGTGCTGCCAGGGGGGAAATTGGTGCGCGCAAATCAAAATTGGTGCGCTACACAAGATCCTGCCCGCGCCAAGGGCAGGGCAGAGTTTCCCAAGGCACGGCCCGTGTTCGAATCACGGAGGAAGCAAACACGCTTCATTAATTCTTGATTTCTTGGCACGGTAGTGGGCCTTAGTGCCTAGCTTCCTCATGGTTCCTTGTTCGAACCTTGTAGCATGCATGGGTGACCTTTTTTTCTTGTTTTCTTTCCTTGAAGTGCCCAATTCTGCCCTCCACAAGGGCAGGGCAATGTTCTCCTTCTCTTGGCTCCAAGGCACCATTTTGTGCTCTGCCCTTGGAGTGGGCAGGGCAGAGTTGGCTCCCTTGGCTTGGTCACCTAATGTTGCTCTCCTAGAGGGCATTCTGCCCTTGTGGAGGGCAATGTTGCTTCCCCCATTAGTTGCGGCACGCTTCATCTTGATTCGGCCACGCTTTTCTTTCTTTTGCTACACTTTTTAGGCCACGCTTTTCATTTTCTTTTCTTTTCTTCACCTACAATAAACCAAAACAACCACTCAAAGTATCACTAAATTCAAGAGGCTTACAAATCAATTAAAATGCAATTAAAATTAGCTTAAACCTCATGATTTAACATAAATTTCATGGTGGTTGCTTGATTTAGAGAAGTTATGCATTTTCACTCCAAATCACTTACTTAGGATGCAAGAAAGTGCATAATTGCTAACAAAACAAGTGAAATTAGCTTGAAAAATGGGTATATGATGACTTGTCATCAGTGGACTCATTCCTTGTTCTCATTTTTTTCTATTTTTTTTCGGTTTTTATGCTATATATGTGTTTATGTTTTGTGTCTCTACTTCATGATCATTAGTATGTAGTAACTATGTCTTAAGACTATGAATAATTCCATAAGTCCTTCACCTCTCTTAAATGAAAAAATGTTTCTAATTCAAAAGAACAAGAAGTACATGAATTTTGAAATTATCCTTGAATTTAGTTTAATTATATTGATGTGGTGACAATACTTTTTGTTTTCTAAATGAATGCTTGAACAGTGCATAATTTTGATCTTGTTGTTTATGAATGTTAAAATTGTTGGCTCTTGAAAGAATGACGAACAAAGAGAATGTTATTGACAATTTGAAAAATCATGAAAATTGATTCTTGAAGCAAGAAAAAGTAGTGAATAGCAAAAGCTTGCGGAAAAAAATAGAAAGAAAAAGAAAAAGCAAGCAGAAAAAGCCAATAGCCCTTAAAACCAAAAGGCAAGGGTAAAAAGGATCCAAGGCTTTGAGCATCAATGGATAGGAAGGCCTGGTGGACGAAATTGTGATTTCTATCTTTTGATCTTTAGTATGTACACAACTCCGTTCAACTAACCAGCAAGTGCACTGGGTCGTCCAAGTAATACCTTACGTGAGTAAGGGTCGATCCCACGGAGATTATTGGCTTGAAGCAATCAATGTTTATTTTATTAATCTTAGTCAGGAGGCCAATAGGATTTAAAAAGTGAAATTACCAGATTTGATTATAAAAATAAAAGAGAATAACAGTGTTACTTGTTATGCAGTAATGAGAAACATGTTGGAGTTTTGGAGATGCTTTGTCCTTTGAATTTCTACTTTTCCTTGAAATCCTCTTCCCACACGCAAGATTCCTTCCATGGCAAGCTCTATGTAGGGTGTCACCGTTGTCAGTGGCTACTTCCCATCCTCTCAGTAAAAACGTTCCTATGCTCTGTCACAGCACGGCTAATCATCTGTCGGTTCTCAATCAGGTTGGAATAGAATCCATTGATTCTTTTGCGTCTGTCACTAACGCCCAGCCCTCAGGAGTTTGAAGCACGTCACAGTCATTCAATCCCGGAATCCTACTCGGAATACCACAGACAAGGTTTAGACTTTCCGGATTCTCATGAATGCCGCCATCAATCCGGCCTATACCACGAAGATTCTGATTAAGGAATCTAAGAGATATTCATTCAATCTGATGTAGAACGGAGGTGGTTGTCAGGCACACGTTCATGGGTTGAGGAAGATGATGAGTGTCACGGATCATCACCCTCTTCACAATTAAGCGCGAATAAACATCTTAGATAAGAACAAGCGTGTTTGAATGGAAAACAAAGGAATTGTATTAAATCATCGAGACGCTGCATAGCTCCTCACCCCCAACAATGGAGTTTAGAGACTCATGCCGTCACAAAGTATGTAATTCAGATCTGAAAATGTCATGAGGTACAAGAAATGTCTGTAAAAGTTGTTTTTATAGTAAACTAGTAACCTAGGTTTACAGAAAATGAATAAACTAAGATAGTTGGTGCAGAAATCTACTTCTGGGGCCCACTTGGTGTGTGCTGGGGCTGAGATTAAAGCTATCCACGAGTAGAGGCCTTTCTTGGCGTTAAACTCCAGGTTATGACGTGTTTTGGGCGTTCAACTCCGGATCATGACGTTTTTCTGGCGTTTAACTCTAGACAGCAGCATGTGCTTGGCGTTCAACGCCAAGTTACGTCGTCTATCCTTGCGCAAAGTATGGACTATTATATATTGCTGGAAAGCCCTGGATGTCTACTTTCCAACGCCATTGAGATCGCGCCAATTGGACTCCTGTAGCTCCATAAAATCCATTTCGAGTGCAGGGAGGTCAGGATCCAACAGCATCAGCAGTCCTTTTTCAGCCTAAGTCAGATTTTTGCTCAGCTCCCTCAATTTCAGCCAGAAAATACCTGAAATTACAGAAAAATACACACACTCATAGTAAAGTCCAGAAATATGATTTTTGCTTAAAAACTAATAGAATTCTATTAAAAACTAATTAAAACATACTAAAATCTACATGAAATTACCCCCAAAAAGCGTATAAAATATCCGCTCATCACAACACCAAACTTAAACTGTTGCTTGTCCTCAAGCAACTAGATAAATAAAATAGGCTTTAGCAGAAATTAAGAAGTAATAATATTTTAGAGTTTTAAATGAAGCTCGTATTCTTATTAGATGAGCGGGGCTTGTAGCTTTTTGTTTCTGAACAATTTTGGCATCCCCCTGTATCTTTAAATTTTCAGAATAATTGGCATCCTTAGGAACTCAGAATTCAGATAGTATTATTGACTCTCCTAGTGTAGGATGTTGATTCTTGAACACAGTTATTTTATGAGTCTTGGATGTGGCCCTAAGCACTTTGTTTTCCAGTATTACCACCAGATACATAAATGCCACAGACACATAACTGGGTGAACCTTTTCAGATTGTGACTTAGCTTTGCTAAAGTCCCCAGTTAGTGGTGTCCAGAGCTCTTAAGCACACTCTTTTGCTTTGGATCACGACTTTAACCACTCAGTCTCAAGCTTGTAACTTGGACCTGCATGCCACAAGCATATGGTTAGGGACAGCTTGGTTTAGCCGCTTAGGCCTGGATTTTATTTCCTTGGGCCCTCCTATCCATTGATGCTCAAAGCCTTGGATCCCTTTTTTACTCTTGGCTAGTGCTCATGGCCTTTTTTTTTTTTTTTTTGAACTGCTTTTTCTTGCTTCAAGAATCAATTTCATGATTTTTCAGATCATCAATAATATTTTTCGTGTTCCTCATTCTTTCAGGAGCCAATATTCATAAAATTCAAGATAAAATTTATGCACTGTTCAAGCATCCATTCAGAGAACAAAAAGTATTGCCACCACATATAATTAATTATAGTCTTTATTACTAAGAACTCATAAATATAGATTACTTCTTTATTCTAAACAAATTCTACTACTTTATTCATGCCTGATGATGATGAGAAAAATAAATTATAGCTTTAATTGGAAATAAAATCAAAATAGACAAACTAAATATCTCCTAAGGTAAAATCCTATAATAATACTATCACAGAGTTAAAGCTGGAATTAGAACTTAACAACCTGTATTTTGGGAAGTGGATGTTCCTCTAGTCTGTGGGGTGCCTTCAAGAATGAATTTCTGACGCTTCAGCTCCCTTAAGTTCACATCCTTGCTCTTCCTGTTCTCTTAGGTGCCATGATCTTAATGAGTTTTAGCTCAGTGATCATGGCAAATCACACCAAACTTAGAGGTTTGCTTGTCCTCAAGCAAAAGAAAGGAAAGGAGAGGAGTAGAAGGAAAGGCATTTTCAAATAAAGATAAGATGAGTTGAAAAAGATATGAGAAGAAATTAAAAATACTTGAAAAAGAATTGGATTGGAAAAAGATTTGTGTTTATGAATTAAGATACATTTGATATTTTTGAAAAAGGGATTTCGGAAATTAGGATAAAAACTTTTGGAATTGAAAGTGATAATTTGAAATATGTTTATGCAAGAAATCATGAATTGAAACATAAAAATTTTGAAAAATTATGAAGAAAAACGAATTGTACCTCCTCCCCACCATCCTGGCGTTAAACGCCCAACTGCTGCATGGTTTGGGCGTTTAACGCCCACATGTTGCTTCTCCTGGGCGTTCAACGCCCAGTTGATGCATCTTTCTGGCGTTTAACGCCCAGAGGATGCTTCTTTCTGGCGTTTAACGCCCAGAAAGCTACCCTTACTGGCGTTGAACGCCCAGTGGGTGCTTCTTTTGGGCGTTCAACGCCCAAAGTGTTTCTTACTGGCTTTTTCATGCCAGTAAGCTTCCAATTTCTTTTATAACTCTGTGAATCCAACCAATTGCTATTTTACCTTGGAGATACTTGGACATAAACCTGTAAAAAAAAAGAAAATTTATTTAATTAATAAATAAACTTTGTAAATGGCTGGGTTGCCTCCCAGCAAGCGCTTCTTTATTGTCTTTAGCTGGACTACTACTGAGTTCTAATCAAGTCTCAGTTTTGAGCATTCCTGCTCAAAATTTCCTTCAAGATAGTGTTTGACTCTTTGTCCATTAACAATGAACTTTTTGTTAGAGTCACTATCCTGAAGTTCTATGTATCCATATGGTGATACGCTTGTGATTACATATGGACCTCTCCACCGGGATTTTAATTTCCCAGGGAATAATTTGAGCCTTGAATTAAATAACAGAACTTTCTGTCCTGGCTCAAAGACTCTGGATGACAATTTCTTATCATGCCATCTTTTTGCTTTCTCTTTGTAAATTTTTGCATTTTCGAAAGCATTGAGTCTAAATTCCTCTAGCTCATTTAACTGGAGTAATCGTCTTTCTCCAGCTAACTTGGCATCAAGGTTCAGGAATCTGGTTGCCCAGTAGGCCTTGTGTTTCAGTTCCACTGGCAAGTGACACGCCTTTCCATACACTAGCTGGTATGGAGAGGTCCTTATGGGGGTTTTAAATGCTGTTCTGTATGCCCACAGAGCATCATCCAAGCTTCTTGCCCAATCCTTTCTACGGTTAATTACAGTCCGTTCCAGGATTCTTTTGAGTTCTCTATTTGAGACTTCAGCTTGCCCATTAGTTTGTGGATGATATGGAGTAGCCACCCTGTGGTTAACTCCATAACGAACCAGAGCAGCATAAAGCTGTTTATTGCAGAAATGAGTGCCCCCATCACTAATTAACACTCTAGGGATACCAAATCTGCTGAAGATGTGTTTCTGGAGGAATTTTAACACTGTTTTAGTGTCATTGGTGGGTGTTGCAATAGCCTCCACCCATTTGGATACATAATCCACTGCCACCAGAATATAAGTGTTTGAGTATGATGGTGGGAAGGGTCCCATGAAATCAATGCCCCATACATCAAACAACTCAATCTCCAAGATTCCTTGTTGAGGCATGGCATAACTGTGAGGTAGGTTGCCTGATCTTTGGCAACTGTCACAGTTAAGCACAAATGCTCGGGAATCTTTATAGAGAGTAGGCCAGTAGAAGCCACTTTGGAGGACTCTTGTGGCTGTTCGCTCACTTCCAAAATGTCCTCCATACTGTGATCCATGGCAATGCCAAAGGATCTTCTGTGCTTCCTCTTTAGGCACACATCTACGGATTACTCCGTCTGCACATCTCTTGAAGAGATATGGTTCATCCCAAAGGTAGTACTTTGCATCTGTGATTAATTTCTTTGATTGCACCCTACTGTACTCTTTGGGTATGAATCTCACTGCCTTGTAGTTTGCAATGTCTGCAAACCATGGCACTTCCTGGATGGCAAACAGTTGCTCATCCGGAAAGGTTTCAGAGATTTCAGTGAGAGGGAGGGACGCCCCTTCTACTGGTTCTATTCGGGACAGGTGATCTGCTACTTGATTTTCTGTCCCTTTTCTGTCTCTTATTTCTATATCAAACTCTTGCAGAAGCAACACCCATCTTATAAGTCTGGGTTTTGAATCCTGCTTTGTGAGTAGATATTTAAGAGCAGCATGATCAGTGTACACAATCACCTTTGATCCTACTAAATAGGATCTAAATTTGTCAATGGCGTAAACCACTGCAAGCAGTTCTTTTTCTGTGGTTGTGTAATTCTTCTGTGCGTCATTTAGAACACGGCTGGCATAGTAAATGACGTGCAGAAGCTTGTCATGCCTTTGTCCCAACACTGCACCAATGGCATGGTCACTGGCATCACACATTAATTCAAATGGTAATGTCCAGTCTGGTGCAGAGATGATTGGTGCTGAGACCAATTTAGCTTTCAGAGTCTCAAATGCCTGCAAACACTCTTTATCAAAGATAAATGGCGTGTCAGCAGCTAGCAGGTTGCTCAGAGGTTTGGCGATTTTTGAAAAATCCTTTATAAACCTCCTATAGAATCCTGCATGCCCCAGAAAGCTTCTGATTGCCTTAACATTAGCAGGTGGTGGCAATTTTTCAATTACTTCTACCTTAGCTTGGTCCACCTCTATTCCCTTGTTCGAAATTTTGTGCCCAAGGACAATTCCTTCAGTCACCATAAAGTGGCATTTTTCCCAGTTTAAAACCAGGTTAGTCTCTTGGCATCTTTTCAGAACAAGTGCTAAATGGTTAAGGCAGGAGCTGAATGAGTCTCCAAATACTGAAAAGTCATCCATGAAGACTTCCAGGAATTTTTCCACCATATCAGAGAAAATTGAGAGCATGCACCTTTGAAAGGTTGCAGGTGCATTGCACAGGCCAAATGGCATCCTTCTGTATGCAAATACTCCAGATGGGCATGTGAATGCCGTTTTCTCCTGATCCTGGGGATCTACTGCAATTTGATTATAACCTGAATATCCATCCAGGAAGCAGTAGTATTCATGACCTGCTAGTCTTTCTAGCATCTGGTCTATGAATGGTAAAGGAAAATGATCCTTTCTGGTGGCTGTATTGAGCCTTCTATAATCAATGCACATACGCCACCCTGTAACTATTCTTGTAGGAACCAGTTCATTTTTTTCATTATGAACCACTGTCATGCCTCCCTTCTTAGGGACAACTTGGACAGGGCTTACCTAGGGGCTGTCAGAAATAGGATAAATAATCCCAGCCTCTAGTAATTTAGTGACCTCCTTCTGCACCACTTTTTTCATAGCTGGATTCAGCCGCCTTTGTGGTTGGACCACTGGTTTGGCGTCATCCTCCAACAAGATCTTGTGCATGCATTTGGCTGGGCTAATGCCCTTAAGATCACTGATGGACCACCCAAGAGCTGTCTTGTGTGTCCTTAGCACTTGAATTAGTGCTTCCTCTTCCTGTGGCTCTAAGGTAGAGCTTATAATTACAGGAAAGGTATCACCTTCTCCCAGAAATGCATATTTCAAGGATGGTGGTAATGGTTTGAGTTCGGGTTTTGGAGGTTTCTCCTCTTCTTGAGGGATTTTCAGAGGTTCTATTATCTTCTCTGACTCCTCCAAATCAGGCTGAACATCTTTAAATATGTCCTCTAGCTCTGATTCGAGACTCTCAGCCATATTGACCTCTCTTACCAGAGAGTCAATAATATCAACACTCATGCAGTCATTTGGGGTGTCTGGATGTTGCATTGCTTTGACAACATTCAACTTGAACTCCTCCTCATTGACTCTCAAGGTTACTTCCCCTTTTTGGACATCAATGAGGGTTCGGCCAGTTGCTAGGAAAGGTCTTCCTAGAATGAGAGTTGCACTCTTGTGCTCCTCCATTTCCAGCACCACAAAGTCAGTAGGAAAGGCAAATGGCCCAACCTTGACAATCATGTCTTCAATCACGCCTGATGGGTACTTAATGGAGCCATCAGCAAGTTGAAGACATATCCTGGTTGGTTTAATTTCTTCAGTTAAACCAAGCTTTCTGATAGTAGATGCAGGTATTAAGTTGATACTTGCCCCAAGATCACATAAAGCTTGCTTGGTACAATTACCCTCTAATGTGCATGGTATCATAAAGCTCCCAGGATCTTTAAGCTTCTCAGGTAAGCTTTTCAGAATGACTGCACTGCATTCTTCAGTGAGGTAGACTTTCTCAGTTTCCCTCCAATCCTTCTTATGACTTAAGATTTCTTTCATGAACTTAGCATAAGAAGGTATTTGCTCAAGTGCTTCTGCAAACGGAATCTTTATTTCAAGAGTCCTGAGATAGTCTGCAAAGCGGGCAAATTGCTTATCCTGTTCCGCTTGGCGGAGTTTTTGAGGATAAGGCATTTTGGCTTTGTATTCCTCAACCTTAGTTGCTGCAGGTTTATTACCTACAGAAGTGGGTTGGGAAGCCTTTTTAGAAAGGTCAGCACTTGTATGTGACTGATCACCCACTGGCATTTGAATGCTAGGAGTGGAAGCTGGAGTGGCGTTAGACGCCATCTCCTTGTTTGTTACTGGCGTTTGAACGCCAGAACCATGTCCCTTTTGGGCGTTCAACGCCAGATCCATGCTTGTTTCTGGCGTTGAACGCCAGGAATGAGCATGGTCTGGGCGTTCAGCGCCAGCTCTGTTCCTCTCTGGGCTCTGATTGTCCTCAGAGGGATTTTGAGTATCCTCTTGTTCATTTCTTGGTTTCCTGCTGCTTTGAAGTGAGGTATTTAATGTTTTCCCACTTCTTAATTGAACTGCTTGGCATTCTTCTGTTATTTGTTTTGACAGTTGCTTTTCTGTCTGCTTTAATTGCACTTCCATGTTCCTGTTAGCCATTCTTGTTTCCTGTAATATTTCCTTGAATTTGGCTAGTTGCTGAGTTAGAAAATCTAATTGCTGATTGAATTCATTAGCCTGATCCACTGGACTGAGTTCTGCAGTTACTGTTTTAGCTTCTTCTTTCATAGAGGATTCACTGCTTAGGTACAGATGCTGATTTCTGGCAACTGTATCAATAAGCTCTTGAGCTTCTTCAATTGTTTTTCTCATATGTATAGATCCACCAGCTGAGTGGTCTAGAGAAATCTGAGCTTTTTCTGTAAGCCCATAGTAGAAGATGTCTAATTGCACCCATTCTGAAAACATTTCAGAGGGGCATTTTCTTAGCATCTCTCTGTATCTCTCCCAAGCATCATAAAGGGATTCATGATCTCCTTGTTTGAAGCCTTGGATGTTTAGCCTTAGCTGTGTCATCCGTTTGGGAGGGAAATAGTGATTCAGGAATTTTTCTGACAGCTGTTTCCATGTTTTTATGCTGTTCTTAGGCTGGTTATTTAACCACCTCTTAGCTTGATCTTTTACAGCAAATGGAAACAGTAATAATCTGTAGACATCCTGATCTACTTCCTTATCATGTACTGTATCAGCAATTTGCAAAAATTGTGCCAGAAACTCTGTAGGTTCTTCATGTGGAAGACCGGAATACTGGCAGTTTTGCTGCACCATGATAATGAGCTGAGGATTCAGCTCAAAGCTACTAACTCCAATGGAGGGTATACAAATACTACTCCCATATGAAGCAGTAGTGGGGTTAGCATATGACCCCAGAGTCCTCTTGGACTGTTCATTCCCACTTGCTTCCATATTGAACAATAGAGTTATTTGTTTATAAAGGATTGTGGAATATGTTGGTATTATTTATTTTATAAAAATCAGAATTTTTATAAAATAAAAAAAAACGAAATAAATAAATGAAAGTGAAAATATTTTGAAATTGAAAATTGAATTTTTATATAAAATTTTCGAAAAAAATAGTTCAGAATTAGTTAGAAAGTATAAATTTTTTTTTTTTGAATTTTGAATTTTATGATGAAAGAGAAAAATACACAAAAGACACAAGACTTAAAATTTTTAGATCTAATGTTCCTTGTTTTCGAAAATTTTTGGAGGGAAAACACCAAGGAACACCAAACTTAAAAATTTTAAGATCAAGACACAAGAAAAGCTCAAGAACACTTTGAAGATTCACAAGAACACCAAGAACAAAAGGAAGAACACCAAACTTAAAATTTTTAGAAAATCAAAATAAATTTTCGAAAATTATAAAAAGATTAACAAGAAAACACCAAACTTAGAGTTTGGCACAAGATTAAATCAAGAAAAATTATTTTTGAAAAAGATTTCAAAAGTATTGGTGCTCCTTTATCAAGAATATGACCCTTCTATTCTAGCCAAATGGGCAGCAAATATAACAATTGTTTTGAAAAAAGCACAAGAAAAACAAGAAAAGACTCGGAACAAGAAAAATTAAAGATCAAACAAGAAAAATAGACAAGAACAACTTGAAGATTAAGGAAAAACAAAGAACACTAACACGAAAATTTAAAGAAAAATATAAAAGATGCAATTGACACCAAACTTAGAACAAGACACTAGACTCACGAAAAACTAACAGTTAATAAGGAAAAAGTAATATTTTCGAAAAATATTTTTGAAAAGGGAATAAAAGACTCAAATTTAATGACACTGTAACATCAATACTATATTCCTAATCTAAGAAATAAAATAAGCCTTCAATTGTTCAAACTCAATAATCCCCGGCGACGGCGTCAAAAACTTGGTGGACGAAATTGTGATTTCTATCTTTTGATCTTTAGTATGTACACAACTCCGTTCAACTAACCAGCAAGTGCACTGGGTCGTCCAAGTAATACCTTACGTGAGTAAGGGTCGATCCCACGGAGATTATTGGCTTGAAGCAATCAATGTTTATTTTATTAATCTTAGTCAGGAGGCCAATAGGATTTAAAAAGTGAAATTACCAGATTTGATTATAAAAATAAAAGAGAATAACAGTGTTACTTGTTATGCAGTAATGAGAAACATGTTGGAGTTTTGGAGATGCTTTGTCCTTTGAATTTCTACTTTTCCTTGAAATCCTCTTCCCACACGCAAGATTCCTTCCATGGCAAGCTCTATGTAGGGTGTCACCGTTGTCAGTGGCTACTTCCCATCCTCTCAGTGAAAACGTTCCTATGCTCTGTCACAGCACGGCTAATCATCTGTCGGTTCTCAATCAGGTTGGAATAGAATCCATTGATTCTTTTGCGTCTGTCACTAACGCCCAGCCCTCAGGAGTTTGAAGCACGTCACAGTCATTCAATCCCGGAATCCTACTCGGAATACCACAGACAAGGTTTAGACTTTCCGGATTCTCATGAATGCCGCCATCAATCCGGCCTATACCACGAAGATTCTGATTAAGGAATCTAAGAGATATTCATTCAATCTGATGTAGAACGGAGGTGGTTGTCAGGCACACGTTCATGGGTTGAGGAAGATGATGAGTGTCACGGATCATCACCCTCTTCACAATTAAGCGCGAATAAACATCTTAGATAAGAACAAGCGTGTTTGAATGGAAAACAAAGGAATTGTATTAAATCATCGAGACGCTGCAGAGCTCCTCACCCCCAACAATGGAGTTTAGAGACTCATGCCGTCACAAAGTATGTAATTCAGATCTGAAAATGTCATGAGGTACAAGAAATGTCTGTAAAAGTTGTTTTTATAGTAAACTAGTAACCTAGGTTTACAGAAAATGAATAAACTAAGATAATTGGTGCAGAAATCCACTTCTGGGGCCCACTTGGTGTGTGCTGGGGCTGAGATTAAAGCTATCCACGAGTAGAGGCCTTTCTTGGCGTTAAACTCCAGGTTATGACGTGTTTTGGGCGTTCAACTCCGGATCATGACGTTTTTCTGGCGTTTAACTCTAGACAGCAGCATGTACTTGGCGTTCAACGCCAAGTTACGTTGTCTATCCTTGCGCAAAATATGGACTATTATATATTGCTGGAAAGCCCTGGATGTCTACTTTCCAACGCCATTGAGAGCGCGCCAATTGGACTCCTGTAGCTCCAGAAAATCCATTTCGAGTGCAGGGAGGTCAGGATCCAACAGCATCAGCAGTCCTTTTTCAGCCTAAGTCAGATTTTTGCTCAGCTCCCTCAATTTCAGCCAGAAAATACCTGAAATTACAGAAAAATACACACACTCATAGTAAAGTCCAGAAATATGATTTTTGCTTAAAAACTAATAGAATTCTATTAAAAACTAATTAAAACATACTAAAATCTACATGAAATTACCCCCAAAAAGCGTATAAAAAATCCGCTCATCAGGGCCCAAGTAAATAAAATCCAGGCCTAAGCGGCTAAATCAAGTTGTCCCTAACCATGTGCTTGTGGCATGCATGTCCAAGTAAAAAGCTTGAGACTAAGTGGTTAAAGTCGTGATCCAATTTAAAAAGAGTGTGTTTAAGAACTCTGGACACCTCTAACTGGGGACTTTAGCAAAGCTGAGTCACAATCTGAAAAGGTTCACCCAGCTATGTGTCTGTGGCATTTATGTATCTGGTGGTAATACTGGAAAACAAAGTGCTTAGGGCCATGGCCAAGACTCATAAAAGTAGCTGTGTTCAAGAATCAACACACTTAACTAGGAGAATCAATAACACTATCTGAAATTCTAAGTTCCTAGAGATGCCAATCATTCTAAACTTCAAAGGAGAAAGTGAGATGCCAAAACTGTTCAGAAGCAAAAAGCTACAAGTCCCACTCATCTAATTAGGACTAATATTCATTGATATTTTGGGATTTATAGTATGTTCTCTTCTTTTTATCCTAATTGATTTTCAGTTGCTTGGGGACAAGCAACAATTTAAGTTTGGTGTTGTGATGAGCGGATAATTTATACGCTTTTTGGCATTGTTTTAGATAGTTTTTAGTATAATCTAGCTATTTTTAGGGATGTTTTCATTAGTTTTTATGCTAAATTCACATTTCTGGACTTTACTATGAGTTTGTGTATTTTTCTGTGATTTCAGGTAATTTCTGGCTGAAATTGAGGGACTTGAGCAAAACTCTGATAAAAGGCTGACAAAGGAATGCTGATGCTGTTGGATTCTGACCTCCCTGCACTCGAAATGGATTTTCTGGAGCTACAGAACTCCAAATGGCGCGATCTTAACGGCGTTGGAAAGTAGAAATCCAGAACTTTCCAGCAATATATAATAGTCCATACTTTATTCGAGATTAGATAACGTAAACTGGCGCTCAACGCCAGTTCCATGTTGCATTCTGGAGTCAAACGCCAGAAACACGTCACGAACCAGAGTTGAACGCCAAAAACACGTTACAACTTGGTGTTCAACACCAAAAGAAGCCTCTGCACGTGTAAAGCTCAAGCTCAGCCCAAGCACACACCAAGTGGGCCCCGAAAGTGGATTTCTGCATCAATTACTTACTCCTGTAAACCCTAGTAGCTAGTCTAGTATAAATATGACATTTTACTATTGTATTCGGTGTCTTTTGACCACGTTACATCTTTGGTCTCAGTTTTATTCTATTGCTCATCTTAGGAGACTATTGATCACATTTTGGGGGCTGGCCATTCGGCCATGCCTGAACCTTCATCACTTATGTATTTTCAACGGTGGAGTTTCTACACACCATAGATTAAGGGTGTGAAGCTCTGCTGTACCTCAAGTTTTAATGCAATTACTACTATCTTTTATTCAAATTCAATCTTATTCCTGTTCTAAGATACTTCTCGTACTTCAACCTGATGGATGTGATGATCCGTGACACTCATCATCATCCGTCCCTATGAACGCGTGCCTGACAACCACTTCCGTTCTACAAGCGAAAGATAGAGTGTGTATCTCTTGGATTTCTGATGCACGACGCATGGTTGCCCTCGCCTGACAACCGAGCCCTCCATTCCGTGAGATCAGAGTCTTCGTGGTATAAGCTAGAATTGATGGCGGCACTCATGAGAATCCGAAAAGTCTAAACCTTGTCTTTGGTATTCCGAGTAGGATTTCGGGATTGAATGACTGTGACGAGCTTCAAACTCGCGATTGTTGGGCGTGATGACAAATGCAAAAGAATCAAGGGATTCTATTCCGACATGATCGAGAACCGACATATGATTAGCCGTGCCGTGACAGAACATTTGGACCTTTTTCACTGAGAGGATGGGATGTAGCCATTGACAACGATGATGCCCTACATACAGCTTGCCATGAAAAGGAGTAAAAAGGATTGGATGAAGGCAGTAGGAAAGCAGAGATTCAGAAGGAGCACAACATCTTTATACGCCTATTTGAAATTCCCATCGATGATCTGCATAAGTATTTCTATCTTTATTTTCTATTTATTTATTATTATTATTATTCGAAAACTCCATAACCATTTATTATCCGCCTGGCTGAGATTTACAAGATGACCATAGCTTGCTTCATACCAACAACTCCGTGGGATCGACCCTTACTCACGTAAGGTTTATTACTTGGACGACCCAGTGCACTTGCTGGTTAGTTGTGCGAGGTTGTGAAGAAAGTGCTGAGTTAGTAAATGCGCACACCAAGTTGAATGCCATTATAAGAGATCACAATTTCGTCCATCAATAAACATCTCCAATACCTTAACTGTTTCTCTTTATTGATTTTACACCAATCTTTACTTGCTTTCTTTATTATCTTGTTTTATGCGATTGCAAACAACCATCATCTTTTACTATTTGCCTAACTAAGTCCAACAAGATAGTTATTACTTGTTCAATCCAACAATTCTCGTGTGATCGACCCTCACTCACCTGAGGTATTATTTGGACGACCTGGTGCACTTGCCAGTGAGGTTGTGCAAGTTCTAATTTCACGCACCACATAACCTAAATTTTCATCTTTTATACCTATTTTTAAACCTCCATAACTTTCTCTACAGAATTCTTATTTTCCTTATCTTTAGATAGTTTTAAAGATCTTTTAACAAGCTTTAATTTAAGATATATTTCATCTAATTATGAACTCTAACAGTCAACTTATGGCTCGTCAAATTAGCTAAAAATATGTTTTTACTAATTTTATCAAAATCCTCAAATCTCAAGAACTCTCTATCTAATTCAAACCAAACCATACCAAATTCAATTCTAGACATTCATATACATTATATACTACTCCTTTGTCCTTCACCTAACCATTAAATTTTCAATTTATCAATTCATTCACAATTTTCATTCATAACGTCACCAAATTCACTTTTCATCAACAATCAATTCAACAATTTCGAACCCAATTACAATCCATATCAAATTCTCATTATTTCATTCCATCACACTTACCAATTTTACCTTGCATGGCCTCCGGCCCAAAATTCACGGCTTTCGATCTAACATTCATCAATTCATAAATTAATAACAATTAATCTACTATTCAATTTTACATACTCCATTACCTTACAATTTCGATCACCAAACCAAATCAAATTCATCAACCCATCAAGTAAATATACCAACTCTATGTAATTACACAATTCAATCTTATTTCTAAGGGCCTCTAACCTAGGACTTTATGTCACATTACATGGTATTTAAATAAAATTTAAACCGTATCTTAGCCAATTTTTTCTCCAAACTCAAAACCACCAAAAACCTCTTCCTCACAAGCTTTCAAATTTAGCCACAACAAGTTCAACTCCAAACAATCCAATCCATCAAATCAACTCCAATCAACATACATTTTTATTTTAGTACCATAAAATTTAACAAATCAACACTAGGGTTCATAAAATTAGACAAACCGCAAGGGTTTAGTAAATCTTTACCTTATCCATTGAAATTTGGGGTGAAACCTAACAATCACCCAAGTTAAATAATACCTAAATAACCAAAACTATAAAAAGCTTAATCTAACAAAGCCAAAACTCGAATTGGACATTGTATAGAAAACTGGAGCAAGGAATTAGAGTTTCTTACCATTTTGTTCAGATAGAATTGAAGAAAATTCTGAGAGGAACGCGTGGCCATAAACGACTTGTCAATTGAAAATTCAGTGAGAAAGTTATAAAGGATTTAAGAAGATAATAAATAACAACAATGGTTACTCACCTCACTCTCTTCCTCAAGCTCGTGCCTCTTTCCTTCTCTATAGCAAATGGAGGTGCTTTGTGCAGAAATGGGCTTAAGTTGGAGGCTTATATATGTGGGTAGCAAATGGAGGTGCTTTGTGCAGAAATGGGCTTAAGTTGGGGGCTTATATATGTGGGCTTGAACTCACTTTAGCCTGATTAAGTCATTTTAGCTCGTTGGTCCAATTTTAGGTCAAAATTTTTTAAATTAGTATTGTAATTCGTACCTTAATTAATTTTATTTTCCTAAATTATAAATCTTAATTTCTTAACATTGTGTACTCATAAATACATTTTTTCACTCATAGTGAGAGATAGATTCAAACCGGTATAGCTGGCTAAGATACCAGAACGCGTTTATACGCGTTTTTCTATAGAAAATTATATTTTCCCACTCAAAAAAATCCACTAAATCTTGATTTTCAATCCCGTCTGGACGCATTTAACTATTT
Source organism: Arachis stenosperma (assembly GCF_014773155.1). Taxonomy (NCBI): domain Eukaryota; kingdom Viridiplantae; phylum Streptophyta; class Magnoliopsida; order Fabales; family Fabaceae; genus Arachis; species Arachis stenosperma. The sequence goes on along the minus strand of NC_080381.1, from coordinate 43,464,604 downwards.
TAATTTAATGATTGATTATCCAACTAATTCTTTTATAATTTTTTTGGATCTTACAATGTCGCCTTCCACAAAATTGCACCATAAATGATACGGTGATATTGAAAAATCTTTTAGAATTTAACATGAAATGTTAAAACTTTTATTTGTTTCCTTAATTACAGTGAATAATTTTTAAAATATAAAATTGTTTGTGTTTGCAGATAAAATAAAAAAATATTAATGTATTTTAAAATTTATTATTCTATTTTTAATTAATTATAGTATATATTTAATTACATATAAAATATACTGGTCTATATATTGTATAGTCTTTTATTTATCAAATTTTTATTATATATATTGTATAATTATGACATACATCTATTTTTTGAATATTTTTATATCTTTTCCTATGGTTGATTTAATATATAAAAAGATTACTAAAAATTAATGATTAAAGTAGTTGCCTATCACATATGAATAATTCTAAACAAGTTCATTATTTCTTGGTTTACCGTACCCAAAAGGACTGAAACTGATATTAAAAAAAGTTAACTCTTAAATTACAGTTTGTATACTCTTAAACTACTGCTTTGTGCCTTATATTGCATATTTGAATTACATTTTGTGAACTATAATTTGACCTAATAGAAAGTAGAAACTCAGTTTCATTATTTGAAATCATGATGGAAGATCTAAAGTTATGTCCATGCTAATAATGTAGTTACAAGGTTATTCAGTTCCTTTGTACATTTAAATTAATCAAGTCTAATTAAATTATCTTAAATTTAACAAAAATCATTTTTATTATATAAAATGTATATACATACTTATTTCACTAACATAAATAAAATGCCTATTTTACTGACATTTTATGTGTGCCACTCAAAAATATATAAAAAACGGTTTTTATTTTTGTGTGTCTCTTTATTTTTTTTTTATTAGTATTGTTGTTAAATTGTTGTATTTTATTTTTGTTTCTTCTTTTCTTTCTCTTTTTTTATGTTATTGCATTTACTTATTTTTTTTGTTTTTTGGTTTTATAAAAAGAATTATAAAAAAATAAAATAAAAAAGAAAAGATGAAAAAAAAAGAAAATGAAATAGAAGATAAAGAAAAGGAGAAGAAAAAAGAATTTTGAATTTTTCAGAATTTCTCAGAAAGATAACACCGAAATTTCTTAACAATAACACATAAATGTCTTAGTTTTTATACAAAAAATTTTTTTACAAAAATATAAAAATATCTTTTTTAATACTGTATTTTTTTTTATTCTTCTTTCTTTCTTTCTTTGTTTTTTTTTCCTGATTTTATTTCTCTCAAAAAGGTAAAACAAGAATAATGATGAAAAAATAAAATAAGGAGAAGATGAAGAAAAAAAATAAAAAGAAAAAGACAAAATAGAAGATGAGAAGGAGGAGGAAGAAGAGTTTTAAATTGTGTGTATCTTAATTAAATCTAGAATGCACCAAAATTCTTTAATAATGACGACACACAAACAAATTCAGTTTAAACAAGCTCGGACCAGAATGCACTGAAATTAAACTCAGAATGCACTGAAATGATGATACACAAATAAATCAATTCAAAACAAGAACAAACCACAAGTGCATCTTGTTTAAATTAAAAATGCACCCAAATTACTTAATGATGACACACAAACAAATTCAGTTCAAAACAAGTACAGACCAAGTGCATCTTATTTAATGCACCGAAATTACTTAATAATCACGACGCACAATCATATTCTTCCTTCTCCTCCTCCTCTTTCATCATTATCATCTTCTTTTTTTCTTGTTCATTTCCTCTTTTTTGTTTTACCTTCTTATGATTTTTCTTGTTTTATTTTTTAATAAAAATAAAAAATATCAAATAAAAAAGAAGAAATACATAATGCTAAAAATTTGTAGGAAGAAATGGAGAAAAAGAAAAAGATGCAGCAATAAAAAAACGACAACAAAAAAAAATACGCAATAATAATAATAACGATGATGATGGCGATACGGTAGTGGTGGTGGTGATGGTGGAGGAGGAGAAGAAAGAAGAAAAAAATTTAAATGAAAGAAAGAGAAAAAGAAGGAAAAGGAGAAAATAATGGTGGTGATAATAATAACGAATAAAAAAAATGACGAATAAGGAGGAAGAGAATGTGCGTAGTAGGAATAAAAAAAAAAAGAAAAATGACTAATAAAAAAGAGAAAAATGTGCGTAACAGGGATAAAAAAAAACGACAAAAATAAAAAATGTATCTGCATAAATTTAAAATATTTAATTAAATTTGATTAAATATTTTGTTTAGTTATAGAGTTTTATTCCCAAAAGCTCAGCCTAGTTACAAATTTTCAATTGTAAAACTTAACTTGAGCAAGCATTGCAAGCCAAGCATGTTTTCCAAAGCAAATAGAAGCACGAGAAATATACCAAAGTATATTAGATTAGAGATATTTAATTATTAAGAGATGTCAATCATGTGATGTGATGAGATATACCTACTTAATTAGATGCTACGTACTTAGCCTCTTTAAATAGATATGAACTGATAATTATAGGATAGCGCCGAATGTGTTAATATATTTAATATTTTTATCTGATTGTCATAATCATCGTCAATTATTTATATGACACCATCACTACTTAGTTCATAATCATCTAGTATAATCTTATCATTAATATTGACGCTTCATCAAGTACTGAATGAAGCCGAATTTTTTATATTCTCTATGGCATTCATCATCTTCATCATCATCATCATCATCATCATCATCATCATCATCATATGTCAAACATTTTTCCTTTTTTAATTTCTAAGAGTAGTTCATTTAATTTGCAAGAACTCAAAAACTAAAGATATTCTTGAATTAATATAAATATATAATATAATATTTTTTTAATAAAAATCATGGGTTGATATTTATTATGATTTTCAGAAAGAAAAACTTTTAAAGTTTTTATTAAAAAAAAGTAATTATCCAACTTAGTTTTCATAGATTTTAAATATTTAATCTCCTAAAAAAATTAATATATATACAGTCAATTTTTAAAATTTTATTTCGGCAGACAAATCAATCTCCAATTTATTTTTTAGCAGAGTAATTACCTAGATCAGTCTCCAAAAATTTTAAAAACAGACATTTTAATCCCAAAAAAATTAATATACAAATCAATCCTCAACGATTTTTTTCATTAGACATAACAGTATTTCGTCCAAAAAAATTATTATTATTATTATTAATTATATAATAATATTGTATCATAATTTTTTTGAATTTTTTGAACAAAAATAATGATAAATTTATTTATTAAATTTTTGTGTATGTATTTATAATATATATATATATATAGTCACTCAATAATAATAATAATAATAATAATAATAATAATAATAATAATAATAATAATAATAATAATAAATCAAAATTATTAGAGATTATTCTACAAGAAATTTAAGGTTGAAACCATTTGATATTTTTCTATTTAATATAATAAAAAGATGTCCTATTTTAAAAAATATATTTGTATTAAAAAAATATTTTAATTTAGATTTCAAAACATCATTATTCGCCTTACTTATTTTTAACGAAAAGAATATATTAATGTGCTAGTGTTGTTATCCACATACACAAAGCTAAGTTAATAATAATAAAAATCGGTATATAGTAAAAGTAAAATGGATGGGAGACTGATATATTTGACAAAAAAAATATTAGGGATTAATCTGTGTATTAATTATTTTTTAGGATTAAAATGTTCACTTTTAAAATCCTTAAAGACTAATTTAGGTAATTACTCTACCAAAAAATGAATTGAAGATTAATTTATCTATTGGAATAAAATCTTAAAAATTAATCTGTGTATTAATTTTTTTTAAACATTAAAATGTCTATTTTTAAATTTTTTAGAGACTGATTTAAGTAATTACTTTTAAAGGATATATTCGAAAAATAAAAATTTTTAGCCCGAGACTATCAAAGTTTTTAATTTTGACTTCATTTATTTGACTTACGCACACTATACTCCTTGTACCTGACACACTAATTATAATTTGAATTGTCATTAATTGAATAATTTTTTTATATGGTCAGTATAATAAAGACTAATGAAGTAATATCTTTTAATTAGCATTAATACTAATTTATTTCTTTTTAAAGACATCAGTGATATAAATTATCGTATAGCTTTGAAATTTTGTTTTCTGTTTTCAGAGTGGAAGGATATTATTCTAATTTTTTAATGACACATTAATGGTAATATCGATTAGGGTTAAGTATTTTTGTTGTGATAAGGTTTTGGATCAAAATCAAAATTGTCCCTGACTTTTTTTTGTTCTTAATATCATCTCCAACGTTATAAAATATTATAAAATCGTCCTTTCTCTAATTTTTTGACGAAAATGTCCTTTATTCATCATTTACCCTCATTTGTTCTTTTTCCTTCAACAACACAAACAGAGAGGAGGGAGAGCAAGAAACGAAGAAAAGAACAGAGAGAAAGGTGGAGAACGAAGAGGAAAAAGAAGAGAAGAGAAAGAAGAAGGCACCGTCAGCGAGAAAGGGTGTCGCTGTTGACGTTCTCCTTCGACGCCGACTCAATTCTGTTCTCTCCTTCGGCGCCGACTCCTTCTCCGTTACGCTCTTTCTCACACAGCGCCGACTTGCGTTCTTTCTCGCACGCAGTGCCACGCCTCCGTTTTGCCTCCTGCAATGTTGCGCCTCCGTTCTGCCTCCTTGCCACGTCCCGCCTTCTTCCAGAGCTATTTTGCTTCCTGTTCTGCTTCTTGTTCTGCTTTTCTGTTTCTCTGTTCTGCTTCCTGGAACTCATCTCTATCCAGATCTATTCATGTAGCTAGCTCTTCCCTTCTTCCATGACTAAATTTGTGTCATTAATTATTTGAAAATTTTCTAGTTTAGTTTTTAATTTTGGCATGAAGTTTTTAGTTGTTACAGATGGTTATATTACAATTTGTGTTGCTACTTTATTTACTAATTTACAATCCTATAATTTCTATTTTTTATTTTGGATCTGAAATCATAGTTGATGATTATTGAATTGTTGTTTGATTTGAAATTTTTGTTAATTTTGCTGAAGGTGGCGTCGGTGGTGTGCCAATCTTGGTGGGAGGTGTTGCGGCCGCTGAGGGAAGCGATGATGCTGCTCCAATCAGGGAAGAAGTTCAAGCACGAAAACCCACGGATGAAGCAGAATGTAGAAGAGGCACGGAGTCGTTCGAGAAGGCGGCAGCGCATGGATTTGCACTCGCCATGGTGGAAGCCAGGCTTGTAAAACCTGGTTAATTAATGGTTAATTAACCCATAAATGAGAATTTATTCTAGAAAGCCAAAGATGTGACTTTTATGGTTTAATATGATAGAGGAGATTCAGACAAGAATTTCGGTATCAATTTTATAGGAATCGGACCAAGATTGGATCGAACGGGCTAAACCAGACCAATCGGACCCAAAGTGGGCCCTTGGCCCAACATAACTAAACCCTAAAATACTCATTTCAGCACTCTCTCTCCTCACAATACACTCAAACACGCTGAAATGGAGTAAGGGAGGGGAAGAACACTCTCTCAAACTTCTATCTATCACTTGATCTTCAAACCACCATAACTTTTGATCTAGAGCTCCGATTGCCGCACCGTTTGCAGCCACGCATTCACCGCGGAGAGCTCTACAAAACCCATACAATCAATCTTGAGATAAGCCATGTTTTGATTTTCGAATTTCCAGCCTTATTTTCGAGTTTTATGAGCAAAAATATTGAGATTTTGGGCTCTTTTATGTTATAGGACCCAACTCTCTTAAAGGAGAAGATTAATCTTGCCTCTTTGGACCTTGGGTGTGGTAAGATTCTCAATCCTAGTGTAATTTATTCTTCTATGATGTTTGGGTATTGAGATGTTATGTATGGCTATGACGATTGTGGCTTAGGTTATGTGTATGTGAATATTGGGGCTTGATTGAGACCTTGGAAAGTTTGAAAAGAGATTTTTGGGGGTAAAAATCTGTGCTTAGAGGTGTTGAGACCTAGAGGGCTTGTAGACAAGTGGTTTGGAAGTGCTCCGGCTGAGCTTGGGAAAATCAGCTAAGGTATGGTCTCGGTTTCTCATATCTAATATGTAATGTGGTAGGAAATACTTAGGCTAGAGGCCCTAAGATAGGCATTGAATTGTTGATATTGTTGAATGGTTGAGATATATGATGTGGTCATATATATGATGATGATTATTGATGCCTTGATGGTATGATGTATGAGAATTATGCATGTTGTGATATATGCTTGATAAGTAATTGAGGTTGAATGGTGGGTGACAACATGTTGTTGGTGCATATGATATTGAGTATGTGTAATAATGGTTAATTGGAAATGGTATTATTAGAAATTAGGATGAGAAAGTATGTATGATATGTTTATGCATTTGTATCTTGGCCATATGATTGGAAAGTGTTAAAATGGTGGGATGATGTTTTGTGACTTGTGGTGAAGTGTTGATGTGTGAGTTGAGGAAGCTTAATGTTGACTTTGGTATATTTTGATTGATTTCAAAAAGGGTTGAAATTGGCATGTTTTGGTTGATTTTGAAAAGAGTTGAAAATGGCTTGTTTTGAAAATGGCACCTTGTGGTTTTGTATGAAAATATGGTTTTTTTGGGTATACTTTGACGGGACATAACTTGGACTACGGATCTCCGTTTTGTACCAAACTTGTTTAGAAATGAAATTGGATCCGGGATGTCCATGCCGTTGGAAGAACGGGCAGAAAATGATTTAAAATGAGAAAGTTATGTCCGTCAGAAGATTGGGGGTTGAATTTGTAAATTCTGCAGCTTTTAACTTAGAAAATTTTTAGTAGAATGACCCTCCGCGCGTAGGTGCACTTGGCGCGTACGCGCCGTTTTTCGAAAAGGCACCATCCACGCGTGTGCATGGCGTGCGCGTGCGCATTGATGTGATGCACCCAATGCCCAGCTATTTTCCCGAGAGTTGTGCCAAAATTGCGCCAGTTTTGTGCCTGGGGCACAAATGTACCCGCACGTGCACGTGGCTGACGCGTACGCGTCGTTTGTCTAATTTTCAACCCACGCGTCCGCGTGTATGACGCTTGCGCGCCGATGAGCTTTGTGGCCATCCACGCGTGCGCGTGGAGTGCGCGTACGCGTGGCCCTGTTTTCATTCCAAAGTTGATTTTTGAGTTTTAAAAGCCAAATTTCACACTTCTAAGCCTCCGATCTCACCACTTGTGTCTTAAATCATTATGATATGCCTAACAATGAGACAAGGAGCTAGTGAATGTGGTAACTTGCGAGTGGAGCAAGGGAAAAATAAATGATTAATGAGGATCAAGGATGATCATATGAGATGCGGAGGATGGCAGTGGAAGTGCTTGTTATGCCATGGGCCGAAGGACCGTAATTGTTAATGAATTGGCTGGTTATGGATTTAACCGTGGGCCGGATGGCTGGATTATTGCCGTGTTACGACGGAGCCATGATTATGGCTAAGTATAAATGCATATATGTTGTTGAATGAATTGTGAATGTTTGCACTTCCACTATCGGAGATGAGAGTTTCCCTGGGAGAAGCAGTGGCTAGCCACCACGTGCTCCAGGTTGAGACTCGAAGCTCTTTTGACCCTATGTCGTCAGGGTGGCCGGGTACTGTGAAAGCCCCGGATGAGCTCACCCCCATAAATATTCACCAGTGAGGGTGATGGATATGGATCATGATTATGATCAAGTTTATATTGAGTATAACTCGAGTTGGGGATACACGACAGAGGGACAGTCCAATGGTTAGCTACCAGGACTTGTCGGGTTGGCTCTATAACCGACAGATGATATCATCAGCCATTAGGGACCGGCATTCATCATATACATACTATGTGAACTGTTTGAGATTGCCTATTTGACTGCATATTACTTGCTATTTGTCTAACTGCCTTATTTGTTCCTATTTGTATATCTCTTGTCTGATATAACTGTGTTTGCTATATTATACTCCTGCTGGTGGTTGGGTGGTTTGAAGGAATTGGAAAGGGAAGTATTAGTTAGACTGAAGAATCTTTAGTCAGATGCCCTTTTATGGTTTAGCTTGTTTATAAGCTTAATTTTATCTGGAGGAAGTCCTAGGATTGCCTTTGGCTTTCCTCTATTATTATATATTATATATGTGAAAGCTGTTACCATGCTGGGAACCTCTGGTTCTCACCCATGCGGATTTTGTGGTTTACAGATGCAGGACGTGAGGCTTCTCGCTGAAGCATGTTGGAGACTTCTGGATTAGCGAAGATCCTTTGTTCTCGGGACTCTGTTTTGATTTTATGACTTCCCTTAGATACTTTATTCTCCATTGAATAATACAACTGTGATGACTCCTTTTAGAGGGGATTTTTGGAGAATAGGTTTTCTGTATTTGTGTCCCTTTGGGTTTTCTTGGGGTTTCCTTATTTTATTTACTTGTATATATATGTTGCTATACTCGGACCGGTTATCTTCGCAACCGGATTTTGAGTTTTGATATTCCTATTTTTGACACTCTTTTGTATATATATAATCTCGCGTTGGTTTATCCTTATTCGTTACGTTATCGATCGAAGTATTGCGCTTTCGAGTTACGAAATTTGTTTTACCCCTTTTCCTTAAAAAGGCTCCTAGTTATAATCATTTTTCACAATACTATTCGTACTAAATTTTCATTTTTAGAGGTCATAATACCTTGCCATCTCTGAATTATGACTTAAGCATAAGACTTTATATGGTAGGGTGTTACATTATGGTATCAGAGCAGTTCGTTCTTGTAGCGCCTGAGAGACGAACTGACTATGCTTCTGTGCATTCTCTGTATGTGTGTTATGTGCTATTAGTATATCTGCTTGATATAATTGGCATAAACGTTCATGAGCATGCATTTGGGACTTTGAAGCACTAGACTTCCGATATTGAGACTGATCAACTTAATATCGATTGTTTGGTGTGTATAGGGACCAGATGGCGCCTCGTGGACGCGATAGAGGCCGTAGAAGAGGTCGTATGAATGCTCTTGCGCTGGAGGTTAACCCAAATGACCCGGTAAATTTTATGACGCCATTGGAGAACATGGCTGCTGCTATGCAAGCCACTACTGAGGCTCTTGGGCAACAAATGAACAACCATGGTAATGACGGAGGCGGAGCTCAAGGCCCGATGACATTGGCAAACTTCTTGAAGGTTAATCCACCTAAGTTCAAGGGAACTACTAGCCCGACTGAAGCCGATACATGATTTCAGGCTATGGAGCGAGCACTACAAGCGCAGGTGGTGTCGAAAGGGCAGCGTGTTGAGTTTTCTACTTATTTGCTCACTGGTGAAGCGTCGCATTAGTGGCAAGGTATCCGACGTCTTCTGCAGCAGGGTGATGACTATATCGCCTGGAATGTCTTCCGGGAGGAGTTCTATAAGAAGTACTTTTTGACTTCTGCTAAGACGGCTAAGGAACTTCAATTACTGCAGCTGAAGCAGGGTACTATGTCCGTATCTGAGTATACTGACAAGTTTGAGGAGCTGTTCAGGTTCTCCCGTATGTGTCAGGGGACTCCGGGAGACTATAAGGATTGGAAGTGCGTTAAGTATGAAGGAGCACTTCGGAGTGGTATCTTCAGTTCAGCGGGACCAATGGAGATCAGAACTTTCTCCGAGTTGGTGAACAAGTGTAGAGTTGCTGAAGAGTGCGTAAAGAAGGCAGCTGCTGAGAGAGGGAGTCACAAAGGATCATTCCCACATAACCAAGGGAAGAGCTTTGCACCTAGAGGTCCACCTTCCAAGAGGGGAGGTTCTTTTAAGAGGCCCAATAATAACAACTCCCAAGGAAAAAGGTTTGGGAAGCAGCCTCAAAATGATCAAGCTTGTACTAGGTGTGGAAGTCACCATCCGGGAGCACCATGCAAGGCCGAATGGGGATTGTGCTACCATTGTGGAAAGGCGGGATATAAGGCCGCAAACTGTCCGGAGAAGCAGAAACACTGTGCTGGGAAGGCACAACAGACTGGTCGGGTATTCACCACCTCAGCTATAGGTGCTGAAGGATCCGAGACACTCATTCGAGGTAACTATGAAATGGCTGGTCAAACTTTAAATGCTTTATTTGATTCGGGAGCATCGCATTCATTCAATGCATTTGAGAAATCCCATGAGTTAGGATTGAAGATTGTAACCATAGGTTATGACCTAAAAGTGTATAATGCTACCCATGAAGCCATGGTAACTAGGCTAGGATGCCCAAAAGTTTCGTTTAGGTTCAAGCAGTGTGATTTTGTCCATAATTTAATGTGCTTGCCGATGATCGGTCTTGATCTTATCTTGGGATTGGACTAGTTATCTGAGAACCATGTCCTGCTTGATTGTTCTACAAAGTCGGTGTATTTTATGCCGGAAGATATAGAAGGGCCGGTCGTGGTGAATAATTATTACTTGAATTCGATGATGGTGAGCTGTTCTGGAATCGAATGTCAGGGTATTCTGTTGTTAACCGCAGGTGTTTCGGGTGATGATCAAAGGTTAGATCAAATTCTGGTAGTGTGTGAGTTTTCGGAGGTGTTTCCCGATGACATTGATGAATTTTTACCTAACCGAGAGGTCGAGTTTGCTATTGAATTGGTGCTTGGGGTGGGACCAATCTCAAGTGCTCCTTATAGGATGTCACCGTTAGAGATGGCCGAGCTAAAGTCTCAATTAGAGGATTTGTTGGGTAAGAACTTTATCCGACCAAGTGTTTCCCTGTGGGGTGCTCCAGTGTTACTGGTAAAGAAGAAAGATGGGAGTATACGGCTCTATGTGGATTATAGGCAGCTGAACAACGTCACGATAAAGAATAAGTACCCGTTGCCGAGGATTGATGATCTCATGGATCAGTTACAAGGAGCAGGAGTTTTCTCCAAGATCGATTTGCGATCCGGTTATCACCAGATAAGGGTGAGGGATGAGAATATCCCTAAGACCGCTTTCAGGACTCGTTATGGTCATTACGAGTACACTGTAATGTCCTTTGGGTTGACAAATGCTCCTGCAATATTCATGGATTATATGAACAGAGTGTTCCGTCCGTTTTGGGATAAATTCGTTGTTGTCTTCATTGACGACATACTAATTTACTCCAAGACTGAAGAAGAGCATGCGGAATACTTGAGGACCGTGTTGCAGATTCTAAAGGAGAAGAAACTCTATGCAAAACTGTCCAAATGTGAATTTTGGAAGGAGGATGTGAAGTTTTTTGGGGCATGTAGTGAGTAAGCAGGGGATAGCAGTTGATCCATCTAAGGTGGAGGCAGTGATGGAATGGAAGCAACCAACCACAGTAACTGAGATAAGGAGTTTTCTGGGCTTAGCTGGCTATTATCGAAGGTTCATCAAAGGCTTTTCGCAATTAGCTTTGCCGTTGACAAAGTTAACCCGCAAAGGCACTCCGTTTGTTTGGACTCCTGAGTGCAAGGAGAGCTTTCAGGCATTGAAGAAAAAGTTGACCACTGCACCTGTGTTAGTGTTACCTGAGCCGAACGAGCCTTTTGAGGTGTACTGTGATGCCTCATTAAAAGGTCTAGGGTGCGTGCTGATGTAGCATCATAATGTGATGGCGCATGCCTCGCGACAATTGAGACCTCATGAAGTTAGTTACCCTACGCACGATTTGGAACTCGCTGCGGTTGTGTTTGCCTTAAAGGTGTGGAGGCATTATCTCTATGGGGTTAAGTTCCAAGTCTTCTCCGATCACAAGAGCTTGAAATATCTCTTTGATCAGAAAGAGCTTAATATGAGGCAGAGGAGGTGGATGGAATTATTGAAGGACTACGACTTTGAGTTGAATTACCATCCGGGAAAAGCGAATGTAGTGGCGGATGCGTTAAGTCGGAAGTCGTTATATGCGGCTTGGATGATGCTTCAAGAGGAGAAGTTGCTCAAGGGATTCGAGAGTCTGAAAATTGGTGCTCGAGAAGTATCTAGAACTCTGTGTTTGAGCCGATTAGAAATCTCAAGTGACTTTAAGTCCGAACTCCTAAAGGCTCATGAAAATGATGAAGCGTTATGGAAGGTGTTACCGGCTATTGAGCAAGGGAAACAGTGGAGAGCGTCGGAAGAAAAAGATAGGTTATGGAGATTCAAGGGTAGGATCATTGTGCCGGATGTTAGCACTTTGAGGCAAGATATTTTACAGGAGGCACACAAAACCGGATTCTCCATTTACCCGGAAAATACTAAGATGTATATTTTAATTAATTCTAATATGATCAATTAAAAGTCTTATTTAAAAAATTCTTTAATACTTTTTTATATTTATTTTTTTAATTTTATAACAATGAGTATGTAAAATTATGGATTGCATAGTAAAATTTGTGATAATATTTTTAACATAACATCAATAACTTTACATTCATAATATCTATAATTTTATACATATAATTTTATATATTTTTATTTTTGTATTTGTATTACAAGTTTTGTCAAGTATCAACCGTTTGTACTTCTTATTTTCGGTAGCATGACATTTAAATTTGACCTCAACATAGAACTTATGATTGAAGAAGTCAAAGATTTTGAGCAACAAACAAATTCATTTTATAAGATTGTTCCTAGATAACCAATTTTTAAAAATATAGAAATTTACACTAATTCTGATGAGGTACGATTATAAACTACTTTAATATTTTTTAAAAAGCTAGCCATTTATGTGTATTTATTTATAAACAAAATTTAATGTTTAATTATACATATAAATTATATTATTTTCAAATATTACCTATTTGAAAAAAGAAGGTCAGATTCTTAAATTAATTAACTTAATTGAAAACTTTAATAACAAAATTACGTTATTAATTTTTCAGCAATAACAACTTGTGTGGATAAATTAATTTTATTATGACACACTTAATTATTTGACATAGCTAGACAATAGTTAGACATAATTTTTTTTCATTAGTTCTTTAATTGTCAACATTTTTCGTTTTAATTTTTTAAATTTACAAGAATATGCTATTGCAGGATATGAATTGCACAATCAAATTTTTTAAGATTTTTTTTAACTTATATATAACACTTGTTATATGCAGAATATTCGTAAGTTCATATTTATGTCATCCATGACTTTATACACATTACATTCATATAGTTAAATATACATAACATTTATAATTACATGCAAATAACATTTAAAATTATTGTAATGTTTCAATTATTGTTTCTCAAATTAAAACTAGCACTAGCACTTATTATTGCATATGCAACTAATAGCTTGAGTATATTATTTCTAGACAATTTGGTACATCCTTAATGTGTTATTTTTCATTTTTTCAGGTGAAAAGAACAGGGTTGACAGCATTTGTGAATTATTTTTGTATTTGTGTCTTTTTTTTTTAAATTCTATTAAACTTGTCTGAATACTATCTGTTCCGAGGGTAACCTGAAACTGTAGGTCGATCTCGGATGAGATCTTCTGTGCTGGTCGGAGCTGTTGTGTCCGACTTGTTGATGGTGGTCGGAGCCGCCGCGTCCGACTTGTTGGACTGGTTGCACTGCTGATCCTTCGTCACCGGAGGGTGGGGGGTACCTGCAAGAGACTCCGATGCTTAAGTTAGCATGGGTATTAAACAGGTTTTATGTAGAATCAGAGTATGTCTTATACCTGGGTGCTCCAGTATATTTATAGTAGTTGGCCGTGATCTTCCCTAGATAAGATATTCTTATCTTATCTTATCTTTTGGGGGTTTTATCCCTATCTTTGCGGAACCGCCTTTCCTAGGCCTTTTCGGCCTTTAGGTTTTTGGGCTTCGTTCCTTTTGATGGGCCTTCTTAGCTTATTTGTCCGAGGTCCGACCTCAGGCGTGGGCCTTGGGACGAGGTCGGACCTTCTATGAACTTACCGAGTTTGGGGAGCTCGGTCAGGGTATGAACAGTGCCCCTGCCCGAGTTCGTCCTTCTTGAGAGGTCGAGCTCGGGCATAGTGGTTTTTTCAAAATTTGAAAATGGCCGTTTCAGCATTTATTGCTTTTTACCGTTCCTCCTCGATTTCCGTTCGGGCTCTGTGAAGGCATTATTTATTTGCCCCTTTCCTTATTTCGTTTATTCTGTTCCCTTTTCTGTTTTCTGAGTTTTCGCCATCTCTCCTTCGAGCACCGCTCCTTCTTTCTCTTTGCTCTTCTTCTCCGATTCTTTCTGTGCATTTTTCCGGGGTTTCTTCTGCGCCGCCTGTTTCTCCTTGCTGTTGGAACTCGTCGTTCTCTTTCTTTCCAGGTTCGTTCTCGTCTCTTTTTCTTTTTGTGTACATATGCTTCTGTTCTTTTGTGTGGCTCTTTGTCTGTTTCTTTTGCTCTATGCCTGGGTTGCCCCGAAAAGAGGCGCCGCCATTGCTTTGTTGTTTGTACATGGGGGGGGGCTCTTTTTTGTTCTCTGGTATTTTGCTGTCTGCCTTTATGTGATTTTTGTTTTGCTGTTTGTACTCTTCTTTGTAGGCAAGATTTTTATGTCTCGAAAGGTTCTTCAAGCAATGTCGACCAAGATTCCGAGTGGTCTTGGTTGGGTAGATCCTGTTCCTCTAAAAGTCCCTTCTGTGGTAGATTCTGAGTATTTAGCTAGGTTTCGTAGGCAATGTAGTATATGTGAAGATAGAGAGTCTGAGAGGGACTATGAGCTAGTAGCCCCGGATTCCGAGGAGAGAGTGTGCTTCCCGCCCTTAGATAGTTCCGAGAAGCTCTTCTTTTACGCTTATGATTGTTTTTTCTCTAAACTGAGCGTCCGACTTCCTTTTACCGACCTGGAGTCCGAGGTGTTGTGGTCTTGTAACCTTGCCCCTACGCAGCTCCATCCAAATTCTTGGGCATTTTTAAAGCTGTTCCAACTTTTGTGTCAGTTTTTGGGTGTCTCTCCCTCTATTTCTCTTTTTTCCTATTTGTTTGTGTTGACGAAGCCGGGGTCGGGTGGAGGGAAGGTGTCCTGGGTCTCTTTTAGGGCTAACTAGGGAAGAAAGTTTTGTACCCTGTATGATGAGTCCTTTCACGATTTTAAGAACTTTTATTTCAAAGTCCGGGCTATTGGAGACGTCCGACCTTTCTTTCTAGATGAGAGTGGGGAGCCTTCTTTTCCTCTTTGTTGGCAGGAGAATGTAGTGTCTGTTAAGTATACCTTTGAGAGTCTAGATGAGGTGGAGCAGGCTTTTGTGGGTGTGGTGAGCAGTTTATGGGGTCGGGCACCTCACTTGGACACGAAGAAAATGTTGGGAGATCCAAGCCTTCTCCGTTCCGAGTTAGGTAGTTCCCGACCTCTTCCGAAATTCATCTTTTTTAGTATTTTTGTATTGCCTGTTTTTGGTGGAATTTCTGTTGTTGTAATCATTTTCTTTATTTCTTTGCAGAGATGTCTTCTCAGGCGGATTCCATGAAATTCCTTCGTCGGACGAAGAAGTCGGTGGCTGCTCGGAATATTGAGGCCGGGGATGCTTCTGCCCGATCTTCTCCGCAGAAGACTACTGTGGGTGTTCAGACTCGGTCGAAGACTATTCCGACTCCTCAGTTCCGAGCTATAAGTCAGGATCCTCCGACCTCTGGGCCTGTTACTTCTTCTCCTCCTCCGTTCTCGGGTCCTCCTCCCAAGAAGCAGAAGACCTCTCAAGGGCTTGCCGGTTTTAATGATAAGGACTTTGATGCTCTTGGTTGGATTGAGCAGCATATCCTCCCTCAGACCTTTATTTCTACTGATGATGTGTCTATGGAGCATCATTTTCAGTATATGGCGCGGAGCTGTGTCCGGATGGCTAGTCTTCATGCCGCTATTGCCCGGGAGTTCAAGAAATCTCCTCTTGGGGCGACTAGCTCCCGACTTGAGAAGGCTCAGTCCGAGCTTGATAAGATTAGTCAACTGAAGGCTGCCAGGATTACTGAGCTGGAGGCTTCTTTGGAGAAAGAGAAAGCTAGGGCTACTGCGGCTGTGGCGTCAGCGAAGACATCTGAGGAGATGGCGAAGGTGGCCACAGAGAATTATACTCGGCTATATGCCGAGCTTGTGGAGACGAAGGAGGAGTTGCAATCTGCGCAGGACAAGTTTTACGAGCTGGAAGGTCATGTGGCCAAGGGTATGGATGCTATGTTTGAAAATCTGAAGGCTCAGTTTCGGGTTCTTGCTCCCGACCTAGATCTGAGTTTGTTCAGTACTGATAACGTCGTTGTGGAGGGAAAGATTGTTCCTGCTCCAAACGAGGATGAGGTTCCAGCGTCCGACCCCGAAGTTCCTGTTGAGAACCCGACTTCCTCTTTGGCCGGGGATGGATCTGGTGTGGGGGTTTCAAACCCGGGTGACGTTGCCGTCGATGCAGTCCCGATTTCTATGTTTGCTCCGCAGCCTTCTGTTGATGCGGAGTCTGGAAAGGACCTTGATCCTCTGTAATCTTTGATGTTTTGCCCGACCTGTGGGCTTTTTGTTTTTGGATGGTTACTGTGAACGCTTTTTGGACACCTTTTTGCTTAGTAGCTACTTTGTAGTAACTTTTTAGCTTTATTTTTGCGTTTTGACTTTTGTGTCCGTTTTTGTGCTTTTTAGTTGTTTTCGGATAACAACATTTTAGCTAGCGTTTTGACCTTTCGTTTTCGCTTTTGTGCTTTTTAGTTGTTTTCGGATAACAACTTTTTAGCTAGCGTTTTGACCTTTTGTTTTCGC
Source organism: Arachis stenosperma (assembly GCF_014773155.1). NCBI lineage: Eukaryota > Viridiplantae > Streptophyta > Magnoliopsida > Fabales > Fabaceae > Arachis > Arachis stenosperma. Next base: position 43,447,953 of record NC_080381.1, on the reverse strand, counting down.
TTTTGTGCTTTTTAGTTGTTTTTCGGATAACAACTTTTTAGCTAGCGTTTTGACCTTTTGTTTTCGCTTTTGTGCTTTTTAGTTGTTTTTCGGATAACAACTTTTTAGCTAGCGTTTTGACTTCTTGTGCTTTCGCTTTTGTGCTTTTTAGTTGTTTTTCGGATAACAACTTTTTAGCTGGCGTTTTGACTTCTTGTGCTTTCGCTTTTGTGCTTTTTAGTTGTTTTTCGGATAACAACTTTTTAGCTAGCGTTTTGACTTCTTGTGTTTTCGCTTTTGTGCTTTTTAGTTGTTTTTCGGATAACAACTTTTTAGCTAGCGTTTTGACTTCTTGTGCTTTCGCTTTTGTGCTTTTTAGTTGTTTTTCGGATAACAACTTTTTAGCTAGCGTTTTGACTTCTTGGTTTTCTGCCGTTTTAAGGCTTCTTTCTCTGGTCCGGGCCTTTTCTCGGACCTCGGATGCTTCGAGTACCTCCTTTGTTGGGTCCGACCTTGTTGCCGGTCGGCCCTTTAAGTTATTTTTGTAATCTCTTTTTATTTGGCTTTTTGAGCCTTTCCAGAGTTACTTTATAACTTCCCACATTAATTTGAACCTCGTCGCTTTATCTTTGCCGACCTTGTGTGGCCTCTTGGCAAATGATTTTTTGCGTTTTGCAGAGCATAAATTAATGCGCCTTGGCGGGGTACTTTTTCAGGATTTGTTTCGTCACGAGGAAGGACAAAAGAAAATAGAAAAATTTGATTAGTATTAAAAAGAAAGAATATTTACAGAGTGTTTACCCTTGACTAGGTCGGGTGCCTTACTTGACCGGGTGTCTCATTAAAAAACCCTTGTAGGGAAAAAGAGTACACCTCGGGTCAGATCTTTCTAGCTGTAGTACCGTCTTAGATTACAGGCGTGCCAGGCCCTGGGCAGCTCATTGCCCTTTAGGTCGGATACTTTGTAATAGCCTGTCCCTAAGACTTCTGTTACCTTGTAGGGTCCTTTCCAATTTGCGGCTAGCTTTCCTTCTCCCGATTTTTGTGTTCCGATGTCATTTCGGATTAGAATCAGGTCGTGATTGGAGAAGCTTCGCTTTATTACTTTCTGATTGTATCTGAGGGCCGTTCGTCGTTTTAAGGCTTCTTCTCGAATCCGAGCTCTTTCTCGGACCTCGGGGAGGAGGTCGAGTTCTTCCCTTTGTGCCTGCGGGTTATCTTTTTCGTTGTAGAAGATGGTTCTAGGTGACCCTTCCTCTATTTCAATAGGAATCATTGCCTCCATTCCATAAGCTAGTCGGAATGGCGATTCTCCCGTTGTAGAGTGTGGGGTTGTCCGATATGCCCACAGCACCTGGGGGAGCTCTTCGGCCCATGCCCCTTTGGCCACTTGGAGTCTTCGTTTTAACCCGGCCAAGATGACTTTATTTGCAGCTTCTGCTTGCCCATTGGCTTGTGGGTGCTCGACTGATGTGAATTGCTGTTTGATTTTTAGTTCGGCCACCAATTTCTGAAAACTTGTGTCCGTGAATTGTGTTCCATTGTCTGTTGTGATGGAGTAGGGGACTCCAAACCTTGTGACAATGTTTTTGTATAGGAATTTGCGGCTTTTCTGAGCCGTAATGGTGGCTAAGGGTTCAGCTTCGATCCACTTCGTGAAGTAGTCGACCCCTACTATGAGGTATTTGACTTGCCCCGGTCCTTGTGGGAACGGGCCGAGTAGGTCGAGTCCCCATTTTGCGAAGGGCCATGGTGCGGTGATGCTGATAAGGTCCTCGGGTGGTGCCTTGTGAAAATTGGCGTGTTTTTGGCAGGGGGGCATATTTTCACAAACTCTGTTGCGTCTCTTTGCAAGGTCGGCCAGTAGAACCCGGCTCTGACTACTTTTTTGGATAGTGCCCGAGCTCCGAGATGGTTCCCACACATGCCTTCGTGGACTTCTTCGAGGACGCTCTTCGTTTCTGAGGTCGGGACGCACCTAAGGAGGGGGTTTGCGAATCCTCTTCTGTATAATACATCGTGAATTAGTGTATAATTCTGGGCGTCTTTCGTGAGTCTTTTAGCTTCCTTTCTTTCGGCGGGGAGAGTTCCCGACTTCAGGTAGCTGAGTATGGGGGTCATCCATCCTTGCTGTTGGTCGGATATATTTAGCGTTTCTTCCCCTCTTAGCACGGAGGGAGATCGTAAGATTTCCTGGAGGAGACTTCTGTTGTTGCCTCCGGGCTTGGTGCTGGCAAGCTTTGAGAGGGCGTCTGCCCGGGCATTTTGTTCCCGAGGTATGTGCTGGACCTGTATTTCTGAAAAGTGGCGTAATTGTGCCTGTGTTTAATCCAGGTATTTCTTCATGGTTGGGTCTTTGGCCTGGTAGCTTCCATTTACTTGTGATGTGACGACCTGGGAGTCGCTGAAGATTGTGATTTTCCGGGCTCCGACCTCTTCGGCTAGTTTTAGGCCTGCTAGTAGGGCCTCGTATTCGGCTTGGTTGTTCGAAGCCTGGAACTCGAATTTTAGGGATAGTTCTATCCGCGTTCCTTGGTCGCTTTTGAGTATAACCCCTGCTCCACTTCCTGTTTTGTTTGAGGACCCGTCAACATACAGGTTCCACGAGAGTGGGGTTCCAGGGGTCTCAGTGTATTCTGCGACGAAGTCGGCTAGGTACTGAGATTTTATCGCAGTCCGGGCTTCATAGTGGAGGTCGAACTCGGACAGTTCCACCGCCCATTGTAGGATTCGTCCTGCCAGGTCTGTTTTTTGTAGGATGTGTCTCATGGGTTGGTTTGTCCGGACTTTGATGGTGTGGGCTTGAAAGTAGGGACGGAGCCTCCGAGCTGTGAATACTAGGGCGTAGGCAAATTTTTCTATTTTCTGATAGTTTAATTCGGCCCCTTGTAGTGCCTTGCTTACAAAGTATATGGGGTGTTGTTCTTGGTCATTTTCTCGTATTAATGCTGAAGCGACCGCTCGATGTCCGACCGAGAGGTATAGTACGAGCTCTTCCCCTTTTACAGGTCGGGTTAGGATTGGTGGCTGCCCGAGGAATTCCTTGAATTCTTGAAAGGCTTTTTCGCACTCCGGGGTCCATGAGAAGGGTTTCCCTTTCTTTAGGAGTGAGTAGAGAGGCAGTGACTTTATTGCTGATCCTGCCAAGAATCTTGATAGGGCGGCCAGCCTTCCATTCAATTGTTGTACTTCTTTGACACACGTCGGGCTTTTCATATTGAGTATCGCCTGGCACTTGTCCGGGTTTGCTTCGATGCCTCTTTGAGTCAACATGAAGCCTAAGAATTTTCCGGCCTCTGCGGCGAAGGTGCACTTTGTCGGGTTAAGTCTCATATTGTGTTTTCTGAGAGTACCGAAGACACTGGTGAGGTCGGTCAGCAAGTTCTTGTCTTCTTGTGTCTTTACTAACATGTCGTCGACGTACACCTCTAGGTGTAATCCGATATGCTCCGAGAACACTTTGTTCATTAGCCTCTGGTAGGTTGCCCCTGCGTTCTTCAGCCCGAAGGGCATTACTACGTAGCAGTAATTTGCCCTTGGGGTTATGAACGAGGTCTTTTCTTGGTCGGGTCCATACATCGGGATTTGATTGTATCCCGAGTATGCGTCCATGAAGGAGAGATATCTGTAGCCGGAGGCTGCGTCTACTAAGGCGTCGATGTTTGGTAGTGGATATGGGTCTTTGGGGCAGGCTTTGTTGAGATCTGTGTAATCGACGCACATCCTCCATTTTCCGTTGGGCTTTTTTACTAGGACCACGTTCGCGAGCCATAGGGGGTATTTTACCTCCCTAATGAACCCTGCATCTAGTAGTGCTTGTACTTGTTCTTCTATTGCTTGCATGCACTCGGGTCCGAGCTTCCGGCGTCTTTGTTGGACAGGTCGGGATCCCGGGTACACTGATAGCTTATGACACATCAGGTTGGGACTTATGCCTGGCATGTCGGAGGCTTTCCAGGCGAAGAGGTCGGAATTCTCTCTTAAGAGGGTTATGAGTTCCTCTTTTAGGCCTGCTTCGAGGTTTGCTCCTACGTTTGTTATTTTTTCAGGTGTGTTCCCAATCTGGGCTTTTTCGGTCTCTCCCTCTGGTTGTGGCCGAAGATCTTCTCGGACTTGAACTCGTCCGAGTTCTACTGTGTTGACCTCTTTCCCTTTTAGGCTTAAGCTTTTGTTGTAGCATCGCCGTGCTAGCTTTTGGTCGCCTTTTAGGGTAGCGATTCCCTTTGTGGTAGGGAACTTCATACAGAGGTGCGGGGTCGAGACTATAGCTGCCAGTCTGTTTAGGGTTGGTCGCCCAATGAGGGCATTGTATGCTGAAGTGACGTCGACTACAATGTAGTCGATGTTTAATGTTTTAGATTGCTCGCCTTTTCCGAAGGTAGTGTGTAGCGAGATGTATCCTAAGGGATGGATCGGGGTATCCCCTAGCCCAAATAGGTCGGTGGGATAGGCCTTTAGTTCTTTTTCTTCAAGTCCGAGCTTGTCGAATGCCATTTTGAACAGGATATCTGCTGAGCTCCCTTGGTCGATCAGGGTTCGATGTAAGTTGGCGTTTGCTAAGATAATGGTGACTACCATTGGATCGTCGTGTCCGGGAATTATCCCTTGAGCATCTTCTCGGGTAAATGAGATAGTAGGTAACTCGGGCAGGGTACTGTCTTCTCGGACATGATAGACTTCTTTGAGGTGTCTTTTTCGCGAGGATCTGGTTGTTCCTCCGCCTGCAAAACCTCCATTTATCATGTGAACATGTCTTTCAGGGGTTCGCGGGACTTGTTCGGCCCGACCTTCATTGTCTCCCCGTCTTCTCTTCCTGGTCTCTTCTCCTTTGTCTGCTATGTATCTGTCGAGCTTTCCTTCTCTGGCTAGCTTTTCTATCACATTCTTTAGGTCGTGGCAGTCGTTGGTAGAATGACCGTAGAGCTTGTGATATTCGCAGTATTCGGACCGATCTCTCCCCGCTCTCTTGTGTTTTAGAGGTCGGGGCGGTGGAATTTTTTCGGTGTGGCATACTTCTCTGTAGACGTCTACCAGGGAGACTCGGAGGGGGGTGTAGTTGTGGTACTTCCGTGGTTTGTCCGAGTTGGGTTCTTCTTTTTTCTTCTGTTCCCGATCTCGATCTCGGAGTGGGTAGGTTGATTCCTTCCTAGAAGAGTCTCTTAGCTGGGAGGTTTCCTCCATATTGATATATTTTTCTGCCCGCTCTTGTACCTCGTATAGGGAGGTCGGGTATCGTTTGGATAGGGATTGGCTAAACGGTCCTTCCTTTAGGCCGTTTGCCAGTCCCATGATAGCTGCTTCAGTGGGTAAGTGTTGTATGTCCAGGCAGGCTTTGTTGAATCGCTCCATGTATTCTCGGAGAGTTTCTTGGTTACCTTGTTTGATTCCGAGTAGACTGGGGGCATGTTTTGCCTTGTCCTTTTGAATGGAGAACCTTGTTAGGAATTTCTTGGTTAGGTCTTCGAAGCTGGTGATTGATCTTGGTGGCAGGTTGTCGAACCACTTCAGGGCTGACTTGGTGAGAGTGGTGGGGAAGGCTTTGCACCGAATCGCGTCGGAGGCGTCAACTAGGTACATTCTGCTTCTGAAGTTGCTGAGGTGGTGACTTGGATCGGTGGTGCCGTCGTAGAGATCCATATCGGGTGCTTTGAAGTTTCGCGGCACCTTCTCCTTCATGATCTCTTGCGTGAAGGGATCATGGTTGCCTTCGGGAGTGGTGTCGCGTTCTGTCCGATCTTTCAGGTTGGCCTCTATTTTCCGCAGTTTTTCTTCTAATTCTCTGCGCTTGCGAGCCTCCCTTCTCAGATCTTGCTCAGTTTCTTGTTGATGTTCCACCTTTTTTTTCGAGTTGCTTTAAGCGATTTTGAAGTGCCTCCATAGCCTCCTCTTTTGGCGAATTCTCGCCTTTGGTGGGCTGAAGAGTATCTTTTTGGTGTAGTATCCGCGTCTTTGTGCGGTGTTCTATCCTCTAGATCTGAATCATGGTCGTTGTCATGGTTGTCCGCCATGGTGATGGGATGACTTCCAGGTTCCCCGGCAACGGCGCCAATGTTCCGAGGGTAACCTGAAACTGTAGGTCGATCTCGGATGAGATCTTCTGTGCTGGTCGGAGCTGTTGTGTCCGACTTGTTGATGGTGGTCGGAGCCGCCGCGTCCGACTTGTTGGACTGGTTGCACTGCTGATCCTTCGTCACCGGAGGGTGGGGGGTACCTGCAAGAGACTCCGATGCTTAAGTTAGCATGGGTATTAAACAGGTTTTATGTAGAATCAGAGTATGTCTTATACCTGGGTGCTCCAGTGTATTTATAGTAGTTGGCCATGATCTTCCCTAGATAAGATATTCTTATCTTATCTTATCTTTTGGGGGTTTTATCCCTATCTTTGCGGAACCGCCTTTCCTAGGCCTTTTCGGCCTTTAGGTTTTTGGGCTTCGTTCCTTTTGATGGGCCTTCTTAGCTTATTTGTCCGAGGTCCGACCTCAGGCGTGGGCCTTGGGACGAGGTCGGACCTTCTATGAACTTACCGAGTTTGGGGAGCTCGGTCAGGGTATGAACACTATCTATAATAAATCAAATTGCAAAACAAGTCAAAATAACAGTCATAGTGGCTTAAAACATCTAAATCTCAGAATAATATTGTAAATTCGCATGCAAATTACTAAGAAAATATAAGAAAGATGCTCACGCATCAGCACCCTATTAAGAATGTACACTGCGGTCTTTAAGACTTCTTCATAGAGTGATTCAGGTAAGAAAGAATGACTAATCATACATCTCACCATGTCCTTAAGAGTTTGGTTCATTCGCTCTGCAACACCATTCATGCTAGGTTTGCTTGACATGGTGTATTGGAAATAATACCGCACTCCTCTAGGAAAAGAGTAAAAGGCCCGAGACATTGCTCACCTGAACCGTCATATCTTTCGTAGTATTCACCACCATGATCAAATTTGACAGCTTTGATTTTCTTTCCAAGTTGAAGTTCAACTTCAGCTTTGGAAGACTTGAAAACATCTAAGGCTTGAGACTTTTCATGAATTAAATGTAAATACCCATAACAAGAGTAATCATCTATGAACGTAATAAAATACCGTTGTCCATTCCAAGAGACTGGGAAATGAGCCACATATATCAGTATGTATCAGTTTTGAGACATCTTTAGCTTTCGTGGCACCTAATTTCCATTCGTTTGTTCTTTTTTCCATTATGCACTCAATGCAGACTTTAAAGTCCGCCAAATTTAGAGGTTTAAGAATCCCATCCGATACGAGCCTCATTCTCTGTTTAGAGATATGACCTAGACGTTTGTGCCATAATGATGCCGAATTCTCATTTAGTTTTCGTTTCGTACCAGTTTATAGTATTTCATTATTATAGAAATTCAAATCAATACTATATATATTATCCATCAAACGACCAAAGAAAATATTATTCGAATTATAAAAGAGACTGACTTTATTGTTTTCGAACAAACAAAAATAACCTTAGTTGTCTAAACGTAAAACTGAAATTAAATTCCGTCTAAACGACGGACATAAAATGTCTCAAATAAATCCAAGTAAAATCCACTTGTGAAACATAATCTAAAGGTCCATATAGCTTCGATCGCAACTATATTGCCGTCTGCCACATAGATGTATCTTTCAGCATTACTTGGTGGTCGGCTCCACAGGCAACCCTGCATAGTAACACTTACATGAGTAATAAGCAGAATCTATCCACTATGTATCAACAGGTACATAACTTAAACTAGCTTCAGAACAAACGAAAGTAAGAACCATACTCTTCCTTACACGCCAAGTGGCATGTTTGGTACAATCCTTCTTCATGTGTCCCACCTTTTTATATAAGAAACATGTTGAAACTTGATCCTGTTTCTTACCCTTTTCCGGCTAAGAAGGCACATACGCAATAGTATCACGCTTTCTTTTATACTGACAAGATGAAACCATGTGAGCACGCACTTTCAGTCTTATCTTACTGTAGCCTTTTTTCTTCTTGCATACAGTGAGATAGAAGCTCATTTATGGATGATGCATGAAAAATTGTCTTTCAACAAATTTTCCTTCGGCAAGTATACCGAATTTGTCGTCAAGTAAAAACTTACAATAGAGTGAGGTCGAATCCCACAGGAATTGATTGGTCAAGCAACTTTAGTTGGAAGAGTATGCTAGTTGAGCTAAACAGCGTGTAGTTTGAGAATTGCAGAAAATTAAATGGCGAAAAAGTAAATAGCAGAAAATAAAGTGTAGAATCTTAAATGGAGATTTGGGGTAATGAGCATAAAAATAATTGATAGAAAATAAAGAGAATGGGTAAGATCAGAAATGGGGAATTCATTGGGCTCAGAAGATGTTGTATTCTCCGGATCAAGTTCATTTTCATCTCTTCCTCAATCAATGCATCTATTGATCTCCTTGGCAATCTTAGGTGATTAGATCCCAATTCCTTGGTAATCCAATCTCTCTAAGCTTGAACAATTGCCCAATTCCTTGATTTAATTTCTCATGGGAAGAGATGAAGTATGGTTACTGATTATACCACATGTATTTCCAAATCAAAGTGTTGGGAGGATTACATGTCACTATATCCGCCCAGACCCCAATTTGGTCCAACATGAGAAAGCAATTCTAGCATGATCTCTGTTCATACCCTGGGTCAAGATGTCCGACCTGGATGTTTAGCAACAAGCCAACCGACCTCTTCAGGTCAGGCTATCCGACCTCTTCTTAAAGAGCTCGGCCAATATCCGACCTCTTCTTAAAGAGCTCGGCCAATATCCGACCTCTTCTTAAAGAGCTCGGCCAATATCCGACCTCTTCTCAAAGAGCTTGGCCAAAACGCCACAGAGGCCCAAGAAGGCCCAAACGAAGGAACACAGCCCAATCCAAAAGGCAGTCGAAAGATAAAGGCGGTTCCGTTGAAGATAAGCTGACCTCACCCAAAGATAAGATAAGATAAGATAAGATAACTAACTTATCTTATCTAAGAAGGTCACTTCTCACCATTATAAATACACTGGAGCACCCAGGTATAACTCATACTCTGATTCTACATAAAACCTGTTTAATACCCATGCTAACTTAAGCATCGGAGTCTCTTGCAGGTACCCCCCACCCTCCGGTGACGAAGGATCAGCAGTGCAACCAGTCCAACAAGTCGGACGCGGCAGCTCTGGCCACCATCTACAAGTCGGACGCGGCGGCTCCGACCACCATCAACAAGTCGGACACAATAGCTCCGACCAGCACAGAAGATCTCATCCGAGATCGACCTACAGTTTCAGGTTACCCTCGGAACATTGGCGCCGTTGCCGGGGAACCTAGAAGTCATCCCATCACCATGGCGGACAACCATGACAACGACCATGATTCAGATCTAGAGGATAGAACACCGCACAAAGATGCGGATACTACACCAAAAGATACTCTTCAACCCACCAAAGGCGAGAATTCGCCAAAAGAGGAGGCTATGGAGGCACTTCAAGATCGCTTAAAGCAACTCGAAAAAAAGGTGGAACATCAACAAGAAGCTGAGAGAGACCTACGAAGGGAAGTTAGGTGATGCCACGAGTTAAAGGACAAGCTCCTAAAACTCGAAGCAGATCTCAAGGCCAAAACAACTCGATCCGGTCACGAAGACAGCCCCTACAAAGATCAAGACCCATTCACCAAAGATATCATGAAAGCTAAAGTCCCAAAGGACTTCAAGGCTCCCGACATGATCCCGTACGGTGGCACATTGGATCCAAGCCATCACCTCAGTAATTTCAGAAGAATGTACCTCACCGACACATCGGACGCCATTCGATGCAAAGTCTTCCCGACTACTCTAACGAAGACAGCAATATGGTGCTTCGACAGTTTGTCTCCAAGATCCATCACAAGTTTGACGACCTTGTTAAGAAGATTCCTCGCCAGGTTCTCCATCCAGAAGGATAAAGCCAAACACACTTCAAGCTTGCTGGGAATTAAACAAGGAGATCAGAAAAGCCTTCACAGCTACATGGAAAGATTCAACAACGCATGCCTTGACATACAAAGTCTTCCAACAAAAGCGGCCATCATGGGACTCATCAATGGCCTAAGAGAAGGACCTCTCAGCCACTCAATATCCAAGAAGCACCCAACATCTCTGAACGAGGTACAGGAACGGGAACAGAAATACATCAACATGGAAGAGAACTCTCGACTAGGAGAAAGCTAAAAAACCGAATTCTCCTAACCCACCATCAGACAAGTCACTAAGAGTCCGGATATCAAGCCGCAAGGATAACTTCACCAAAGCAGAGGGTTGTCAACACAAAAGCAAGGCGTGATCCAGAAGGCAAGGGTAGAAAACCCACACTACTACTCAAAAGAGGACGGACTGTGAAGTACCAAACCTCTAGAAAATCTGCAAAAGATTTCAAAGCAATGAAGAATCAAAGCCAGACAGATGCTTGAGCACGACTTCCAAAGAGATCGAAGCTCTGAAAAACACGATCTCACGAAAAGATCGAACTCAAGCAGGGGCACTGTTCATACCCTGGGTCAAGATGTCCGACCTGGGATGTTTAGCAACAAGCCAACCGACCTCTTCAGGTCAGGCTATCCGACCTCTTCTTAAAGAGCTCGGCCAATATCCGACCTCTTCTTAAAGAGCTCGGCCAATATCCGACCTCTTCTTAAAGAGCTCGGCCAATATCCGACCTCTTCTCAAAGAGCTTGGCCAAAACGCCACAGAGGCCCAAGAAGGCCCAAACGAAGGAACACAGCCCAATCCAAAAGGCAGCCGAAAGATAAAGGCGGTTCCGTTGAAGATAAGCTGACCTCACCCAAAGATAAGATAAGATAAGATAAGATAACTAACTTATCTTATCTAAGAAGGTCACTTCTCACCATTATAAATACACTGGAGCACCCAGGTATAACTCATACTCTGATTCTACATAAAACCTGTTTAATACCCATGCTAACTTAAGCATCGGAGTCTCTTGCAGGTACCCCCCACCCTCCGGTGACGAAGGATCAGCAGTGCAACCAGTCCAACAAGTCGGACGCGGCAGCTCTGGCCACCATCTACAAGTCGGACGCGGCGGCTCCGACCACCATCAACAAGTCGGACACAACAGCTCCGACCAGCACAGAAGATCTCATCCGAGATCGACCTACAGTTTCAGGTTACCCTCGGAACAATCTCCTTATCCCTTTTCCAAGGCTCAGAGGAGATCCAATTATGGAGAGTTTCTTTTCCAAGACAACTAACCAATTGAATTAAGATCGAAAGCTTTCTAGTAAATCAAAAGAGAAGAAAGAAGAAGAGAATGAAAACTATAATTGATCCATCAAATTACAACAGAGCTCCCTAACCCAATGAAAGGGGTTTAGTTGTTCATAGCTCTAGAAATGGAAAATGGCAGAAAATAATACATCCCAGCTAAAAGTGCAGAAAAGTGAATATACAGAGAGTAGTTCTCCAAAATGCCAAGCTTCTCTATAGTTCAAAACTACTCCTATATATACTACTCCTCTTGATCCTCTAGTGAGTTCTTCAAGTCTTGGATGTGGGCTTTGGATCTTGAGTTGAAGCAGTTCCAATCTTTAGTGGGCCCAGCTTGCAGAGAAGTATGAATTAGGCATGGGCGTTAGTGAAGTTAACATTAGTTGACATTGTGGGTTCAAGAACGTTAGTGGCAATAACAATTTTCACTAACGTTCCAATCCCATATAGCCTACGTTAACTCCAACGTTAGTGGCACTAACGTGACCACTAACGTTGCCTTGTAAATCTTTGCTAGCGTTATTGGGACTCACCTTTCCCAATAACGTTGGCTTATAACCCTTCGCAAGAGTTATTGGGACTCACCTTTTCCATTAACGTTGCCTTATGCCCTTTGTCCCTACGTTAGAGTTCACGTTAGTGTAACTAACGTGGCTCTTAACGTGGCTATGCCTCACCTTCGAGAGCGTTAGTGACACTTACCTTTGTCACTAATGCTCAAAGTGCCCCTACTCTCCACGTTAGAGCTCACGTTAACTAAGTTAACGTGGCCACTAACGTGGTAGTAATGCCATCTTCCAACGTTAGTGACAAAGGTGAGTGTCACTAATGTTGGCTCATCAATCTCAGCTCTACGTTAACTTTCACGTTAGTGGTCTTAACGTGACCACTAACGTGGGCAATGCTAGTTGATCCAACGTTAGTGACAAAGGTGAGTGTCACTAACATTGGCATTGTTCCTCTCTTCCATGTTAGAGTTCACGTTAACTAAGTTAACGTGACTCTTAACGTGGCTCATTGCCAAATCTTGGAACGTTAGTGGTGTTCATGTTTACCACTAACGTTGGAGCTTTCTTTTGTCTCCACGTTAACTACCATGTTAACTTAGTTAATGTGGCAATTAACGTGGGCTTATGATGGCTTCGCGGGCGTTATTGGTGATCATTTTTCTCATTAACGTTGCAAGCTATTTGCCATTCCACGTTAGTGGTCACGTTAACTAGATTAACGTGAGTACTAACGTGATTCTTCCTTGCTTCCTTTGTCCTGAAATCAAGCAAATAAAGTGCATCAAAGCTCTAGCCAAAGTCATGAGATTATGCATCATCAATTTATCATTCAATTCTAGCAAAATCCTCATGAAATCATGTGAAATTCACAATAGTTGCTTGAATCAAGGTGTAAGTGTATTTTCATCCAAAACTTGCCTTATTCACTAAGAAAATGCATGAAACTACCTTAAAACAGTAAAGAAAAGGTCAGTGAAACTGGCCTAGATGCCCTGGCATCACAACACCAAACTTAAAACTTGCTTGTCCCTAAGCAAGTACTGAAACATAGGAAGAATGAATGAAAGAGCAAGAAGATAATATAGAAGTAGAATTCCTGGTTTATGGGGTTTCATGCATAGCAACTTAGGTTCTTTCCTTTACTAGGTTTCAGGCCTTTATCAAATCCTTGGTCACTCTCTTGATTACATCCTTCGAGACTTCTTAATTATTGATCCTTCCTTCTTTTCCAAGGTTTATTACATTCTTCTTTTGGCTAAGTGCTCTGTAAGAGGGTGACTCTTTATGATAAGCTTTCAGTCAACACTCCCGAACCAGTTGGCTCAAGGTGCTAGGTGTTAAGACACCCCTACAGACTTACTCCCCCAAGTCTCTTTCCCTCATACATACACACCACAGGCACATGGTTTGTTATTTTTCTTTCTTGAGACCTTGGTGTCCAGCACCTCTTTGGGTTACTAAGTGTTCTGTAGCAAAGATCACTCATGATAGTGGACTTTCAGCTGATAATCCCGGATTAGTTAATCCAAGTTAACCAAGTGATGAGGCACCCCTAAGAGCTTATTCATCCAAGCATATCCCTTGCACATGAACACCACAGAGTGCCTAGCATTGTTTCTTATTGTGTTTCTTTCCTTTTCACTTTTATTGCTCTCTCTCTTTTCTTATTGAGATCTTATTATTTAGTTAGTCTCATAGGATGTGTTTCAAGCATAGGATTCAGGGTAGATAGTTTCCTTCTTTCCTTGTTTGGTGAACCAACTTAGCTTACTAATCATCCTACCACAAACATTCAGAACCTACTTCAAGAATTAACTCCACTCTTGTTCTTTTCATAGCATTTTCTTTTTGATTAGTTTAAAAGACAAGCATACAAGTAAGAAAGGTGGAAGTGAACACTAGAGAGATTAAGCTCAATAAACATAAACCTAAGCAATGAAAAACTTAAATGCAGAATTAAAAATCCTAAGCTACCATGGAAGCATGTTCTATTTCATACATGATTTTCCTTATCTAAAGCTGTGAATTAGATAGAAAAGGGACTCCACCACCTAAAATGATCATGTTCCTTTGTCTTGGGATCCTCCTTGATTGCTTGAGTCCCCATTCTCTTTGCTCTTTCCTATTAGCTTTTTCCAGAAATCAGCATCTTCCATCTTCTTCTTTAATGCTTCCTTTTGTTGTTTCACCTTCTCCTCTTCTTGCTCTGTTAAGTCCTTGCGGACTGCCTCATAACTTGGGATGGCAGGGTGCAAGTTATGCATATGCCCAGTCATATAGTTTAACTTGGCCTGAGTGTTTATGCTGAATTCTTCTCGATGCAGTTGCCTTCCTTCATTGAGCATACTAAATTCATTGAATGATTGCATATGAGCCATCTGGCGTTGGTTGAGTTCTTGAAGGCGTTTGTCTTGGCTTTCTTGCCTTTCGGACACTTGATTGATGGCTTGGGTGAGTTGGGAGTAATGCTCCTATTGTAACTCCATTTGCTGTTTCTGCCACTCCCTTTGTTGATCCTTCCAATTAGAGAGTAGTTTTTCTTGATGATCCATCCTTTGAGCTTGGACATGTAGTTGATGTTTTTGTCCATCCATATAGCTACTTGCCATATACTCAATGGCTTCCTTGATGTGATACAGATTTATATTGGTTGGATCAAATTGTCCTTCTTGCTGGTGCCCTGTTTGTTGGGGTTCTTCTTGGTGAGGTTCTTCTAGGTGGGGTTCTTCTTGTGCAGTTCTTTTTCCTATCCGAGGTCTTCTTTGTTGTTGAGCAGGTGTCACATAGTTTATGCATTGGAATGTGATCGACTAACCTCCCAGAATTTACCCATTGTGGATTGTTGTCTTCGAACACCACCTTGGCTTTCATGCATAATCTCAAGATGGTACTGGGGTACCAAAGTTTAGCGCCCGGATCATTCTTTTCAGCTGAATCTTGGATTCCTTCAGCTATAATCTCATGCACATTGATGCTTCCACCCTTCACTAGGCAATGTACCATGGTGGCTCGAGCTATATTGACCTTAGAATTGTTTGCAGCTGAAAGGATAGACCTCCTCACTAGCTCAAACCATCCCTTGGCTTCTGGGATAAGGTCTCCTCTCCTAATGAACCTCGGCCTCTTGTCTGAGTATCTCTCCCAATCAGACCCAATAACACACATATCACTCACGATTTCTTCAAGTTCATCTCCATCGGGGGCATTACTTATTCTTACTTGATAGCTAAGCTAATCAAAATGTGGTGATTTCAGTTGAAGAGTCCTTGTTATAGCAGTGGGGCTGAAGTCCACCTCTGTTCCTCTTACATAACTTTTGAAGGTGGGGGCTATAGTGCTGTCTTCTCTGACTGCATTTGCATAGAATTCTTTAATGAGGTTTACATTTATCTTTGTCTCTGGGTTGGTGAGCTTTTGCCCGCCCCTCTGTGTAATCTTCTCCTTGATCTTAGGGCATTCATCCTCACTGAACTGGAATGTTAATTCTGGCAAGATTTTCTTGTTTTTTATTCGTTCATATTGAAGCTCATGGAAGGCAGTCTTGAATCTCCCGGCGTCGAAAGGAGGTTGCTCCATGGGCTCCTTTCCTTTTCGTCTCTTGGAACTTGATGATGCCATGCAAGATGGTTGATATGTTTGTTACTCACAAGATGGCTAGGGAGGTATGTATGGAACTTTCGGTGGATGATGTAGTGTGTGTGTCCGAGAGAAGGAAGAGAGAGGAATGATAGTATGAAGTATGTACAGAGAGGTTGTGTGAAGGGGTTTATATAGAAAGATGGCAAATAATTGAAGGGTGTGGATTGATGGTGTTGTTTGATAGTGGATGGTTGGGGTTTGGTATTGAATAAGCACAAGGATCACCTCTTTTATGAGGGTCTTAGTTCGGTCTCCAAAGCTATCCAACTCCCAATGTTGCATGGCAACACTTCCAAAGATATTCTCGTTGAAGACAAGTGTAAGATTTCCTTGGTATAGTGGCCGAATCTCCCTTCCTTAATTGTCCTATCAAGTACCATCAATGTCCCTTTCGATTCCCTATACACGAAAAAAAGAATGCAAATGGTTAATTGAAAAAAAAAATTGGTGGGAAAACTTAAGGTGTGAGCTAGCTAAAAAAATATATCTTTTTCTTTTGTTTTTGAATGACTAAATGCTTTCCATGAATGCAAATCAATCAACCACTAAATTTCCCATGCATGCAACGTTGGTACACCAAACTTGTCTGTGATCATATGGTGCAACAAGTTTGGGGAATAATTTTACCTCATAAAGTGTGTTCAAGCCCACTTGGTGTGCCTTGAACACCAAACTTATCATGTACTATACGCTGCATGTAAGGGGTCTTATATTGGTCGTCAAAATTGATTTAAAAATCCATGAAATTTGCCTTATTACTACTATTAGAAATTGAAGGAAGAGGGCATAGAACATGGGCTGCCTCCCATGAAGCGCTTCTTTAGCGTCATTAGCTTGACGTTTGGTCCTTGTCAAGGTGGCTGATAGTGCTTGAAATCTTCTCCCCTTGCAGTGAACCTATGTCTATTGGCCTTGTTGACAAGCTCCATATGTTCTAGGGACAAGATTTTGTTGATGGTGTACATTGGAGGCAGCTGGGATGGAATAGTAGGGAGGTGAGGTGGTATAGATGGGAAGTATGTAGAGACCACTTCATCTCCTGACAAGAAATCTTCTGTAAGGATTTTCTTCTTTTTCCATCCCCTTGGGACCTTTTTTCTTGTGTTCGTTGATGCCAACTTGTTCCTTGTGATTTCCTTTTTGAGAATGGTTTTGTTGTCTATTTCATGTGATTCTGGTGGGTCTGGTTCCTTTTGGATTACACTTGGCTGTTGCTCCTTCTGATCACATTGGTTGTTAACCATAGGAGTCCTTATGTGTGGTGCTTGTGCTTCCTTGTTTGGCTCCTCCATTAGCTCTTTGTTATCATGATCTGCTTCTTGTGAGAGGTTGAAAACATTGAAAGTGAGCTAATCATCATGTATTCTCAACACTAGCTCTCCTCGTTCCACATATATGAGTGCTCTGGCTGTGGCTAAGAATGACCTTCGCAGAATGATGGGGTAAATAGGGTTCTCATCCATTTCCAGGACAACAAAGTCTGTGGGGAGGAAGTAGTTCCCAACCTTCACTAGCACATTCTCAACCACTCATATTGCCTGTTTTTGAGTTTTGTCAGCCAACTTAATGATTACATCTGTGGGTGTTAGCTCATTGATTTGAAGCTTTTTCATGAGGGATAGAGGCATTAAGTTGATGCTCGCTCCCAGGTTACAGAGTCCTTTATCAATCATTGTTTCTCCTATGGCACAGGGAATATGGAAACTCCCTGGATCCTTCCTCTTTGTGGGTGGCCCTGGTTGAATGAGAGCACTGCAATCCCTATTCATCTTTATTGTTTGTCCACCTTTCAATGAACTTTTTCTGGCTAATAGCTCCTTTATATACTTTATGTAGGAAGGCATTTGCTGGAGGGCTTTAATAAATGGTATATTTACATCAAGAGATGCAAACATGTCGAGGAATCTTGAATACATTCTCCTTGCTACACCACCTTTAAGCCTTTGGGGAAAGGGTGCATATGGGTTAAGTGTCTCCTTCTTCTTCAGCTCTTCCTTGAGTGTGGGTTGAGGTGCATGGCTCCTTTCTTCCTGGTTTCCCTTTTGATTATCTTGGAGGTGTTCTGCTTCATTCATACTCCTCTCATCACTTGTGGCGATCATCTTACATTCTTCCCACCTTACTTTCTTTGTTTCTCCTCTTGGGTTCTTTTTCGTGTCACTGGGAAATCCCTCAGTGGGTTTGGGAATTTGTTGAGATAGATACCCTACTTGGGACTCCAGTCTCTTGATGTTTTCTCCTTGGTTTTTAATATTGGCTCGCACTTCTTTCTTAAACACCTTGTTGTCTTGGACTTCTCTACATAAATCTTCAAGTAGAGCCTCAATCTTTCAAAGTCTATCCTCTGTTAGTGATGGTGGGTTGAGATTAAGTGGTTGAGAAGGGTGGTTAGGTGGTTGTTGATAGGGTCTCTGTAAGGTATGTTAGTGAGTTACATTGTTGTTGGAGTTGAGGTTGTGGCGTCTCTAGTCTTGACCTTGGTCTTATTGATTTCCCCAACCACAGTTGGGGTGATTTCTCCATCCAGAGTTGTAGGTTTTAGAGTATGGGTCATGGATTTGTCTAGGTTAGTTTCCAACATAGTTGGCTTGTTCCCAGTAACCTTCTTCTCCTATATTCACTCCTTCTTGAGTTGGTGACGAAGTGATGACTACTGGAAGTTAGTTTTCCTCCACCTTCTTGGTGAGATCTGCTAGCTGCTTGGTGATCATCTTATTTTGAGCTAGCAATGCATCAATATGGTTCAACTCCATTACTCCTCGAGTGTTACTTCTTTCAGAGGCATAGAAGTAGTCATTCTCAGCTACTGTTTCAATGACAACTATGACTTCTTCAATGGTTTTCTTCTTGTTTAGAGAGCCCTCTGATGAATGATCTACAACCTTCTTTGACTCATAGGAAAGACCTTCATAGAAAATATGAAGTTGAACCCATTCATTGAACATACCTGGTGGGCATCTTCTTGTTAAGTCCTTGAACCTGCATTTCAGCGGCTGCAGCCTCTTCGCTTGATGTTAGTTCTTCTTCTGTTAATGCTTCAAGTTCTTCTTCAAGAGTTTCTTGCACCAAAGCCTCCACCGAATCCAACCTCATACATTCTCCCAATGAATTATGTGGGTAACTCATGACCTTAAACACATTGAATGTCATTTTCTCCTCATGTAATCTAAGGACAAGTTCACCCTTTTGGACATCAATAATGGCTCCGGCAGTGGCCAAGAATGGCCTTCCCAGGATGATGGAAGTCTTAGCTCCTTCCTCCATGTCTAATACTACGAAATCTACTGGAAAGATGAAGTCTCCCACCTTCACCAATAAGTCTTCTACTATTCCATGGGGAAACTTGAATGATCTGTCTGCTAGTTGCAGGGCCATTCTTGTTGGTTTGGCTTCCTCTATCTTCATTTTTTTTATCATTGCTAAGGACATTAGATTTATGCTGGCTCCTAGATCACACAGAGCCTTTTCCACTGTGATTTTCCCTATGATACAAGGGATTTGGAAGCTCCCAGGATCCTTCAATTTCTGGGGTAATTTGTGTTGGATAATGGCATTGCATTCTTTAGTGAGTACCACAGTCTTATTGTTCTTCCAGCTTCTCTTCTTGGTCATCAATTCTTTCAAGAACTTGGCGTAGAGTGGAATTTGCTATATTGCTTCAGCAAAGGGTATGTTTATTTGTAGTTTCTTGAAGATTTCCAAGAATCTTGAGAATTGGTTATTGGTGCACAAAATTGTGATCATCAATGGCGCCATCAACATGGTACGCTCCATTGCAATCTCAACTCTTTATCACAACTTCGCACAACTAACCAGCAAGTGCACTGGGTCGTTCAAGTAATAAACCTTACGCGAGTAAGGGTCGATCCCACGGAGATTGTTGGTATGAAGCAAGCTATGGTCATCTTATAAATCTCAGTCAGGCAGATTCAAATGGTTATGGATGATTTATGAATAAACCATAAAATAAAGATAGAGATACTTATGTAATTCATTAGTGAGAATTTCAGATAAGCGTATCGAGATGCTTTGTCCCTTCCGTCTCTCTACTTTCCTACTATCTTCATCCAATCCTTCTTACTCCTTTCCATGGCAAGCTGTATGTTGGGCATCACCATTGTCAATGGCTACAATCCCGTCCTCTCAATGAAAATGTTCAATGCGCTCCGTCACAGCACGGCTATTCAGCTGTCGGTTCTCGATCATGTCGGAATAGAATCCAGTGATTCTCTTGCGTCTGTCACTAACGCCCCACAATCGCGAGTTTGAAGTTCATCACAGTCATTCAATCCTTGAATCCTACTCAGAATACCACAGACAAGGTTTAGACCTTCTGGATTCTCTTGAATGCCGCCATCAATTCTAGCTTATATCACGAAGATTCCGATTAAGGGATCCAAGAGATATCCACTCAATCTAAGGTAGAACGGAGGTGGTTGTCAGGCACACGTTCATAGGTGAGAATGATGATGAGTGTCACGGATCATCACATTCATCAAGTTGAGGAACAAGTGATATCTTAGAACAAGAACAAGCTGAATTGAATAGAAGAACAATAGTAATTGCATTGATACTCGAGGTACAGTAGAGCTCCACACCTTAATCTATGGTGTGTAGAAACTCCACCATTGAAAATACATAAGAACAAGGTCTAGGCATGGCCGTGAGGCCAGCCCCCAAAATGTGATCAAAAGATTCAAAGATCTAAAGATGATCAAAGATCCAAAGATGAAAATACAATAGCAAAAGGTCCTATTTGTAGAGAACTAGTAGCCTAGGGTTTACAGAAATGAGTAAATGACATAAAAATCCACTTCCAGGCCCACTTGGTGTGTGCTTGGGCTGAGCATTGAAGCTTTCATGTGTAGAGACTTTTCTTGGAGTTAAACGCCAGCTTTTGTGCCAATTTGGGCGTTTAACTCCCATTCTTGTGCCAGTTCCGGTGTTTAACGCTAGGCAGTTTTAAGCTGATTTGGAACGCCAGTTTGGGCCATCAAATCACGGGCAAAGTATGGACTATTATACATTGCTGGAAATCCCAGGATGTCTACTTTCCAAAGCAATTGAGAGCGCGCCAATTAGGCTTCTTTAGCTCCAGAAAATCCACTTCGAGTGCAGGGAGGTCAGAATCCAACAGCATCTGCAGTCCTTTTCAGCCTCTAAATCAGATTTTTGCTCAGGTCCCTCAATTTCAGCCAGAAAATACCTGAAATCACAGAAAAACACACAAACTCATAGTAAAGTCCAGAAAAGTGAATTTTAACTAAAAATTAATAAAAATATAATAAAAACTAACTAAAACATACTAAAAACATACTAAAAACAATGCCAAAAAGCGTAGAATTCTCTGTTTGTTGCTGAGAAGATGATGGAAAAGGCTTGCCATTGCTAAACCTGTTTCTTCCACCATTATTGTTGTTGAAACCTTGTTGAGGTCTCTGTTGATCCTTCCATGAGAGATTTGGGTGATTTCTCCATGAAGGATTATAGGTGTTTCCATAGGGTTCTCCCATGTAATTCACCTCTTCCATTGAAGGATTCTCAGGATCATAAGCTTCTTCTTCAGATGAAGCATCCTTAGTACTGCCTGGTGCAGCTTGCATTCCAGACAGACTTTGAAAAATCATATTGACTTGTTGAGTCAATATTTTGTTCTGAGCCAATATGGCATTCAGAGTATCAATCTCAAGAACTCCTTTCTTCTGATTCGTCCCATTGTTCACAGGATTCCTTTCAGAAATGTACATAAATTGGTTATTTGCAACCATTTCAATGAGTTCTTGAGCTTCTGTAGGTGTCTTCTTCAGATGAAGAGATCCTCCAGCAGAGCTATCCAATAACATCTTGGATAGTTTAGACAGACCATCATAGAAGATACCTATGACGCTCTATTCAGAAAGCATGTCAGAAGGACACTTTCTGATTAATTGTTTGTATTTTTTCCAAGCTTCATAGAGGGATTCACCTTCCTTCTGTCTAAAGGTTTGGACTTCCACTCTAAGCTTACTCAATTTTTGAGGTGGAAAGAACTTTTCCAAGAAGGCATTGACTAGCTTTTCCCAAGAGTTCAGGCTTTCTTTAGGTTGTGAGTCCAACCAAATCCTAGCTCTGTCTCTTACAGCAAAAGGGAATAGCATAAGTCTGTAGACCTCAGGGTCAACCCCATTAGTCTTGACAGTGTCACAGATTCGCAAGAATTCAGCTAAAAATTGATGAGGATCTTCCAATGGAAGTCCATGAAACTTGCAATTCTGTTGCATTAGAGAAACTAATTGAGGCTTAAGCTCAAAGTTATTTGCTCCAATGGCAGGGATAGAGATGCTTCTCCCATAGAAGTCAGGAGTAGGTGCAGTAAAGTCACCCAGCACCTTCCTTGCATTGTTGGCATTGTTGTTATTTTCGGCTGCCATGGGTTCTTCTTCTTTGAAGATTTCTGTTAGGTCCTCTACAGAGAGTTGTGCCTTAGCTTCTCTTAGCTTTCGCTTCAAGGTCCTTTCAGGTTCAGGGTTAGCCTCAACAAGAATGCTTTTGTCTTTGCTCCTGCTCATATGAAAGAGAAGAGAACAAGAAAATATGGAATCCTCTATGTCACAGTATAGAGATTCCTTGAGGTGTCAGAGGAAAAGAAAAATAGAAGGAAGAGGTAGAAGAATTCGAACTTATCAAGAAAGATGGAGTTCGAATTGTGCATTAAGGATGTGTGTTAGTCCATAAATAGAAGGATATGAGAAGAGGGGAAGAAATTTTCGAAAATTAAGTAAAAGATTTTAAAATCATTTTGAAAAATACTAATTGATTTTCGAAAACTAAGAGTGAAAAAGAAATCAAGTGATTTTTGAAAAAGATTTTGAAATTAGAAATTAAAAAGATATGATTGAAAACTATTTTGAAAAAGATGTGATTAAAGATATATGATTGAAAAGTTATGGTTTTTAAAAAGATATGATTGAGAAGATATGATTTGAAAAAAAAAATTAAAAAGATTTGATTTTAAAAATTAATGACTTGGCTAACAAGAAAAGATATGATTCAAACATTAAACCTTTCTCAACAGAAAAGGCAACATACTTGAAATGTTGAATCAAATCATTAATTGTTAGCCAGTATCTTTGAAAAAGAAAAGAAATTGATTTTGAAAAAATATGATTGAAAAGATATGATTTGAAAAAAATTTGATTTTGAAAAATTTTGAAAACTTGAAAAAAAAAATTTGAATTAAAAACAGAATCTTCCCTCTTGTGCCATCCTGGCGTTAAACGCCCAGAATGGTATCCATTCTGGCGTTTAACGCCCAAAACACTACCCTTTTGGGGTTAAACGCCCAGCCAAGCACCCTGGCTGGCGTTTAAACGCCAATTTTTCTTCCTCACTGGGCGTTTTGAACGCCCAGCCTTTTCTGTGTAATTCCTCTGCTTTATGTTCTAAATCTTTAATTTCTCTGTATTATTGACTTGAAAAGACACAAATAAAAAAAATTTGGATTTTTAATAATGAGGAATAATCAAAATGCAACTAAAATCAAATAACAATGCATGCAAGACACCAAACTTAGCAGTTTGTATACTGCTGACACTAACAAAATGAGAATGCATATGAGAAACAACAAAACACTCAAGACAAGAGAGTTTAAAGATCATAACAAGGAAATCATCAAGAACAACTTGAAGATCAATGAAGACACATGAATGAATTCGAAAAATGCAAGACGAACAGAAACATGCAATTGACACCAAACTTAAAATGAGACACTAGACTCAACAAGAGACATACAATATTTTTGGTTTTTATGATTTTGTAATTTTTTTTTTTGGATTTTTTTTTCGAAAATTGATTGAAAAAAGAAAATAAGGGTATCAAAATTCTTAATGAGAATTCCAGGAATCATGCAATGTTAGTCTAAAGCTTTAGTCTAAAGGAATTAGACATGGCTAGCCAAGTTTCAGCAGAACATTACATTCAAGAGCTAAATTGATGAGAATCAATCAGCTTTGGTGATGATAAGAACATCACCTTGAAACACTAGAATTCATTCTTAAGAACTCTGAAGAAAAATACCTAATCTAAGCAACAAGATGAACCGTCAGTTATCCAAACTCAAACAATCCCCGGCAACGGCGCCAAAAACTTGGTGCACGAAATTGTGATCATCAATGGCGCCATCAACATGGTACGCTCAATTGCAATCTCAACTCTTTATCACAACTTCGCACAACTAACCAGCAAGTGCACTGGGTCGTCCAAGTAATAAACCTTACGCGAGTAAGGGTCGATGGTGTGCGAAATTGTGATCACTACTTTTCGCAACTCAAATAATCCTTAGTAATGGCCCCAAAAACTTGGTGCTCAATACCATGGCATAAACACAACTTTGCACAACTAACCAGCAAGTGCACTGGGTCGTCCAAGTAATAAACCTTACGCGAGTAAGGGTCGATCCCACGGAGATTGTTGGTATGAAGCAAGCTATGGTCACCTTGTAAATCTTAGTCAGGCAGACTCAAATGGGTATAGTGATATACGAATGAAGCATAAAGATAAAGATAGAGGTACTTATGTAATTCATTGGTAGGAACTTCAGATAAGCGTATGAAGATGCCTTCCCTTCCGTCTCTCTGCTTTCCTACTGTCTTCATCCAATCCTTCTTACTCCTTTCCATGGCAAGCTTATGCAAGGGTTTCACCGTTGTCAGTGGCTACCTCCCATCCTCTCAGTGGAAATGTTCAACGCACCTTGTCACGGCACGGCTATCCATCTGTCGGTTCTCGATCAGGCCGGAATAGAATCCAGTGATTCTTTTGCGTCTGTCACTAACGCCCCGCCTTCAGGAGTTTGAAGCACGTCACAGTCATTCAATCATTGAATCCTACTCAGAATACCACAGACAAGGTTAGACCTTCCGGATTCTCTTGAATGCCGCCATCAGTTCTTGCCTATACCACGAAGACTCTGATCTCACGGAATGGCTGGCTCGTTTGTCAGGCGAGCACTCGGTTGTCAGGCGATCAACCATGCATCGTGTATCAGGAATCCAAGAGATATTGGTGCGCGAAATTGTGAACAATACTTTTCACAACTCTCATAATCCCCGGTCATGAAATCCAAAAACTGGGTGCTCAATCCCATGGCATTACACAACTTCGCACAACTAACCAGCAAGTGCACTGGGTCGTCCAAGTAATACCTTACGTGAGTAAGGGTCGATCCCACGGAGATTGTTGGTATGAAGCAAGCTATGGTCACCTTGTAAATCTCAGTCAGGCAGACTCAAATGGATATGATGATGAACGAAAATAACATAAAAGATAAAGATAGAGATACTTATGTAGTTCATTGGTAGGAACTTCAGATAAGCGCATGAAGATGCCTTCCCTTCCGTCTCTCTACTTTCCTACTGTCTTCATCCAATCCTTCTTACTCCTTTCCATGGCAAGCTCGTGTAGGGTTTCACCATTGTCAGTGGCTACCTCCCATCCTCTCAGTAAAAGCGATTGGCATATGCCCTGTCACGGCATAGCGGAATTCAGCTGTCGGTTCTCGGTCAGGCCGGAATAATATCCATTGATACTTTTGCGTCTGTCACTAACGCCCCGCCTGCTAGGAGTTTGAAGCACGTCACAGTCATTCAATCATTGAATCCTACTCAGAATACCACAGACAAGGTTAGACCTTCCGGATTCTCTTGAATGCCGCCATCAGGTCCTGCCTATACCACGAAGATTCCGATTAAAGAATCCAAGAGATATTCACTAAGCCTTGGTTGCTTGTAGAACAAGAATGGTTGTCAATCACCTTGTTCATAGGTGAGAATGATGATGAGTGTCACGGATCATCACATTCATCAAGTTGAAGAACAAGTGATATCTTAGAACAAGAACAAGTGGAATTGAATGGAAGAACAATAGTAATTGCATTAATACTCGAGGTACAGCAGAGCTCCACACCTTAATCTATGGTGTGTAGAAACTCCACCGTTGAAAATACATAAGCATAAGGTCTAGGCATGGCCGAATGGCCAGCCTCCCAATGATCTAAGATAGCATAAAACGAAGATAGCTACCAAAATCTAGATGAAAATACAATAGTAAAAGGTCCTACTTATAGAAAACTAGTAGCCTAAGGTGTACAAAGATGAGTAAATGACATAAAAATCCACTTCCGGACCCACTTGGTGTGTGCTTGGGCTGAGCAATGAAGCATTTTCGTGTAGAGACTCTCCTTGGAGTTAAACGTCAGCTTTTATGCCAGTTTGGGCGTTTAACTCCCATTTGGGTGCCAGTTCCGGCGTTTAACGCTGGGATTTCTTGAGGTGACTTTGAACGCCGGTTTGGGCCATCAAATCTTGGGCAAAGTATGGACTATCATATATTGCTGGAAAGCCCAGGATGTCTACTTTCTAACGCCGTTGAGAGCGCGCCAATTGGGCTTCTGTAGCTCCAGAAAATCCACTTCGAGTGCAGGGAGGTCAGAATCCAACAGCATCTGCAGTCCTTTGAGTCTCTGGATCAGATTTTTGCTCAGATCCCTCAATTTCAGCCAGAAAATACCTAAATCACAGAAAAACACACAAACTCTAGTAAAGTCCAGAAAAGTGAATTTTAATTAAAAACTAATAAAAATACTAAAAACTAACTAAAGATACTAAAAAACATACTAAAGACAATGCCAAAAAGCGTACAAATTCCGCTCATCACAACACCAAACTTAAATTGTTGCTTGTCCCCAAGCAACTGAAAATCAATAAGATAAAAAGAAGAGAATATGCAATGAACTCCAAAAACATCTATGAAGATCAGTATTAATTAGATGAGCGGGGCTTTTAGCTTTTTGCCTCTGAATAGTTTTGGCATCTCACTTTATCCTTTGAAATTCAGAATGATTGGCTTCTTTAGGAACTTAGAATCCAGATAGTGTTATTGATTCTCCTAGTTAAGTATGATGATTCTTGAACACAGCTACTTATTGAGTCTTGGCCGTGGCCCAAAGCACTCTGTCTTCCAGTATTACCACCGGATACATACATGCCACAGACACATAATTGGGTGAACCTTTTCAGATTGTGACTCAGCTTTGCTAAAGTCCCCAATTAGAGGTGTCCAGGGTTCTTAAGCACACTCTTATTGCCTTGGATCACAACTTTATTCTTTCTTTTTTTTTTCTTTTCTTTCTTTCTATTTTTTTTCGTTTTTCTCCTTCTTTTTTTTCTTTTTTTTTTTGTATTCACTGCTTTTTCTTGCTTCAAGAATCATTTTTATGATTTTTCAGATCCTCAGTAACATGTCTCCTTTTTCATCATTCTTTCAAGAGCCAACATTCATGAACCACAAATTCAAAAGACATATGCACTGTTTAAGCATACATTCAGAGAACAGAAGTAATGCCACCACATCAAAATAATTAAACTATTATAAAATTCAAAATTCATGCAATTCTTTCTTTTTTTTCTTAATTAAGCATGTTTTTATTCAAGAAAGGTGATGGATTCATAGGACATTCATAACTTTAAGGCATAGACATTAAGACACTAATGATCATAAGACACAAACATGGACAAACATAAGCATTAATTTTCGAAAAACAGAAGAATAAAGAACAAGGAAATTAAAGAACGGGTCCACCTTAGTGATGGCGGCTCTTTCTTCCTCTTGAAGATCCTATGGAGTGCTTGAGCTCCTCAATGTCTCTTCCTTGTCTTTGTTGCTCCTCTCATGATTCTTGATCTTCTCTAATTTCATGGAGGAGAATGGAGTGTTCTTGGTGCTCCACCCTTAGTTGTCCCATGTTGGAACTCAATTCTCCTAGGGAGGTGTTTACTTGCTCCCAATAGTCTTGTGGAGGAAGTGCATCCTTGAGGCATCTCAGGGATCTCTTGATGAGAGGGGTCTCTTGTGTACTCCATCCTTTTCTTGGTGATGGGCTTGTCCTCATCAATGGGGGTATCTCCTTCTATGTCAACTCCAACTGAATAACAGAGGTGACAAATGAGATGAGGAAAGGCTAGCCTTACCAAGGTGGAAGGCTTGTCCGCCACTTTATAGAGTTCTTGGGCTATAACTTCATGAACTTCTACTTCTTCTCCAATCATGATGCTATGGATCATGATGGCCCGGTCTAGAGTAACTTCGGACCGGTTGCTAGTGGGAATGATTGAGCGTTGAATGAACTCTAACCATCCTCTAGCCATGGGCTTGAGGTCATTGCCTTCTCAATTTGAACCGGCTTGCCTCTTGAATCTCTCTTCCATTGTGCGCCCTCTTCACATATAACTGTGAGGACTTGGTCCAACCTTTGATCAAAGTTGACCCTTCTTGTGTAAGGATGTTCATCTCCTTGCATCATAGGCAAGTTGAACGCCAACCTTACACTTTCCGGACTAAAATCCAAGTATTTCCCCCGAACCATAGTAAGATAATTCTTTGGATCCGGGTTCATACTTTGATCATGGTTCTTTGTGATCCATGCATTGGCATAGAACTCTTGAACCATCAAGATTCCGACTTGTTGAATGGGGTTGCTAAGTACTTCCCAACCTCTTCTTCGGATCTCATGGCGGATCTCCGGATATTCACCGTTTTTGAGTGAAGAGGGGACCTCGGGGATCACCTTCTTTAAGGCCACAACTTCATAGAAGTGGTCTTGATGCACCCTTGAGATGAATCTATCCATCTCCCATGACTCAGAGGTGGAAGCTTTTGCCTTCCCTTTCCTCTTTCTAGAGGTTTCTCTGGCCTTGGATGCCATAAATGGTTATGGAAAACGAAAAAGCAACGCTTTTACCACACCAAACTTAAAAGGTTTGCTCGTCCTCGAGCAAAAGAAGAAAGAAGAGAGTAGAAGAAGAAGAAAATGAGGGAGAAGGGAATGGCTTAGTGTATTCGGCCAAAGAAGGGGGAGAAGTGGTGTTTAGGTTGTGTGAAAATGAAGAAGTGAAGAAGGGTATTTATAGGAGAGAGGGGAGATGGAGTTCGGCCATGTATGGGTGGGTTTGGGAGGGAAAGTGGTTTGAATTTGAAGGGTGAGGTTGGTGGGGATTTATGAAGGATGGATCTGAGTGGTGAAGAGAAAGATGGGATTTGATAGGTGAGGGTTTTTTGGGGAAGAGGTATTGAGGTGATTGGTGAATGGGGGAAAAAGAGAGAGGGTGGTGGTAGGGTAGGTGAGGGTCCTGTGGGGTCCACAGATCCTGTGGTGTCAAGGAAAAGTCATCCCTGCACCAAATGTTGCTCAAAATCACGTTTTGAGCCATTTCTGGCGTTAAACGCCGGGCTGATGCCCATTCCTGGCGTTTAACGCCAGGTTCTTGCCCTTTTCTGGCGTTTAACGCCAGTCTGGTGCCCCTTTCTGGCGTTAAACGCCCAGAATGGTGCCAGACTGGGCGTTAAACGCCCAACTGCTAGGTTTACTGGCGTTTGAACGCCAGTAACATCTTCCTCCAGGGTGTGCTGTTTTTCTTCCTGTTTTTCATTCTGTTTTTGCTTTTTTCATTGATTTTGTGACTTCTTATGATCATCAACCTACAAAAAAAAATAAAATAACAAAAGGAAATAGTTAATTATAAAACATTGGGTTGCCTCCCAACAAGCGCTTTCTTTAATGTCAGTAGCTTGACAGATGGCTCTCATTGAGCCTTACAAATGATCAGAGCAATGTGGGAACCTCCCAACACCAAACTTAGAGTTTGAATGTGGGGGTTCAACACCAAACTTAGAGTTTGGTTGTGGCCTCCCAACACCAAACTTAGAGTTTGACTGTGGGGGCTCTGTTTGTCTCTGATTTGAGAGAAGCTCTTCATGCTTCTTCTCCATGGTGACAGAGGGATATCCTTGAGCCTTAAACACCAAGGATTTTTCATTCACTTGAATGATCAGTTCACCTATATCAACATCAATCACAGCCTTTGCTGTGGCTAGGAAGGGTCTGCCAAGGATGATGGATTCATCCATGCACTTCCCAGTCTCTAGGACTATGAAATCAGTAGGGATGTAATGGTCTTCAACTTTACCAAAACATTCTCTACAAGTCCATGAGCTGTTTTCTTGAGTGTCTGCCATCTCCAATGAGATTCTTGCAGCTTGTACCTCAAAGATCCCTAGCTTCTCCATTACAGAGAGAGGCATGAGGTTCACACTTGACCCTAAGTCACACAGGGCCTTCTTGAAGGTCATGGTGCCTATGGTACAAGGTATTGAAAACTTCCCAGGATCTTGTCTCTTTTGAGGTAATTTCTGCCTAGACAAGTCATCCAGTTCTTTGGTGAGCAGGGAGGTTCATCTCCCAAGTCTCATTTCCAAATAACTTGTTATTTAGTTTCATGATTGCTCCAAGATATTTAGCAACTTGCTCTTCAGTGACATACTCATCCTCTTCAGAGGAAGAATACTCATCAGAGCTCATGAAAGGCAAAAGTAAGTCCAATGGAATCTCTCTATGGTCTCATTTTGAGCCTCAGATTCCATGGTTCCTCATTGGGGAACTCAGAGGAGGTTGGTGCAGCCCATTGAGGTCTTCTCAGTGGCGTCCACCTCCTCTCTTTCCTCTCCATATTCGGCCATGGTTATGGCTTTGCACTCTCCTTTTGGATTTTCTTCTGTATTACTTGGGAAAGTACTAGGAGGGAGTTCAGTAATTTTCTTGCTCAGCTGTCCCACTTGTCCTTCCAAATTTCTGATGGAGGACCTTGTTTCATTCATGAAACTTTGAGTGGTTTTGATTAGATCAGAGACCATTGTTGCTAAGTCAGAGGTATTCTGCTTAGAACTCTCTGTCTGTTGCTGAGAAGATGATGGAAAAGGCTTGCCATTGCTAAACCTATTTCTTCCACCATTATTGTTGTTGAAACCTTGTTGAGGTCTCTCTTGATTCTTCCATGAGAAATTTGGGTGATTTCTCCATGAAGAATTATAGGTGTTTCCATAGGGTTCTCCTAGGTAATTCACCTCTTCCATGAAGGGTTCTCAGGATCATAAGCTTCTTCCTCAGATGAAGCTTCCTTAGTACTGCCAGGTGCATTTTGCATTCCAGACAGACTTTGAGAAATCAAATTGACTTGTTGAGTCAATATCTTGTTCTGAGCCAGTATGGCATTCAGAGTGTCAATCTCAAGGACTCCTTTCTTCTGACTAGTCCCATTGTTCACAGGATTTCTTCAGAAGTGTACATGAATTGGTTATTTGCAACCATTTCTATTAGTCTTGAGCCTCTGTAGGCGTCTTCTTCAAATGAAGAGATCCTCCAGCAGAGCTATCCAAAGACATCTTGGATAGTGCAGAGAGACCATCATAGAGATACCTATGATGCTCCATTCAGAAAGCATGTCTGAGGGACATCTTCTGATTAATTGTTTGTATCTTTCCCAAGCTTCATAGAGGGATTCTCCATCCTTCTGTCTGAAGGTTTGGACTTCCACTCTAAGCTTACTCCATTTTGAGGTGGAAAGAACTTGCCAAGAAGGCATGACTAGCTTTTCCCAAGAGTCCAGGCTATCTTTAGGTTGTGAGTCCAACCATATTCTAGCTCTGTCTCTTACAGCAAAGGGAATAGCATCAGTCTGTAGACCTCAGGGTCAACCCCATTAGTCTTGACTGTGTCACAGATTTGCAAGAACTCAGCTAAAAACTGATGAGGATCTTCCATTGGAAGTCCATGGAATTTGCAATTCTGTTGCATTAGAGAAAATAATTGAGGCTTAAGCTCAAAGTTGTTTGCTCCAATGGCAGGGATAGAGATGCTTCTCCCATAGAAGTTGGGAGTAGGTGCAGTAAAGTCACCCAGCACCTTCCTTGCATTGTTGGCATTGTTGTTGTTTTCGGCTGCCATGTGTTCTTCTTCTTTGAAGAATTCGGTCAGGTCCTCTAAAGAGAGTTGTGCCTTGGCTTCTCTTAGCTTTCGCTTCAAGGTTCTCTCAGGTTCAGGGTCAGCTTCAACAAGATTGCCTTTGTCTCTGCTCCTGCTCATATGAAAGAGAAGAGAAAAAGAAAATGTGGAATCCTCTATGTCACAGTATAGAGATTCCTTGAGGTGTCAGAGGAAAAGAAAAATAGAAGAAAAGAAGTAGAAGAATTCGAACTTGATTAGATAGAGTTCGAATTGTGCATTAAGAAGGAGTAGTACTCCATAAATAGAAGGATGTGGGAGGAGAGGAAGAAGATTTTCGAAAATTCAATTAAAAAGATTTTGAAAACATTTTGAAAAACACTTAATTGATTTTCGAAATAAAAGTAAGAAAGAAATTAAGTGATTTTTGAAAAAGGAATTGGAATTAGAAATCAAAAAGATTTGATTGAAAACTATTTGAAAAGATGAGGTTAAGAAGATATGATTAGTTTAAAGAGATGTGATGAGAAGATATGATTTGAAAACAATTTTTAAAAGATATGTTTTGAAACAATTTTAAAGGATTTGATTTTGAAAATTAGTGACTTGCCTAACAAGAAAAGATATGATTCAAACATTAAACCTTTCTCAACAGAAAAAGGCAACAAATTGAGATGTTCAATCAAATCATAATTGTTAGTAAGTATCTTTGAAAAAGGAAAGAAATTGATTTTGAAACATTTGATTGAAAAGATATGATTTGAAAAAGATTTGATTTTGAAAAACTTTGAAAACTTGAAAAAAATTGATTTGAAAAAAAATCTTCCCCCTAGCACCATCCTGGCGTAAACGCCCAGAATGGTATACATTCTGGCGTTTAACGCCCAAATGCACCCTTTTTGGGCGTTAAAACGCCCAACCAGGTACCCTGGCTGGCGTTTAAACGCCAGTCTGTCTTCTTCACTGGGCATTTGAATGCCCAGCTTTTTCTGTATAATTCCTCTGCAGTATGTTCTGAATCTTCAATTCTCTGTACATTGACTTGAAAAGACACAAATTAAAATATTTTTGGGTTTTTAATAATCAAAATGCAACAAGAATGAAATAACAATGCATGCAAGACACCAACTTAGCAGTTTGTATACTACTGACACTAATGAGAATGCATATGAGACACACAAAACACTCAAGTCAATTGAATTCAAAGATTAGAACACGAAAATCATCAAGAATTACTTGAAGACCATTAAGACACATGAATGAATGCAATTGACACCAAACTTAAGATGAGACACTAGACTTAAGCAAGAAACATCAAATATTTTTGGTTTTTATGATTTTGTAATTTTTTTGGATTTTTTCGAAAATTAAGTGGGAAAAGGTATCAAAATTCTTAATGAGAATTCCAGGAATCAGTGCAATGCTAGTCTAAGACTCCGGTCTAGGAATTAGACATGGCTTCACAGCCAGCCAAGCTTTCAAAGAAAGCTTCGGTCCAAAACACTAGACATGGCCAAAGGCCAGCCAAGCCTTAGCAGATCACTGCTCCAAAAGCAAGATTGATAAAGATCAACAAGCTCTTGTGATGATAAGTTGAAGCCTCGGTCCAATGAAATTAGACATGGCTTCTCAGCCAGCCAGATTTCAACAAATCATCATGAAACTCTAGAATTCATCTTCAAGAATTTCGAAAAAAAAATACCTAATCTAAGCAACAAGATGAACCGTCAGTTGTCCATACACGAACAATCCCCGGCAACGGCGCCAAAAACTTGGTGCGCGAAATTGTGAACAATACTTTTCCACAACTCTCATAATCCCCGGTCATGAACTCCAAAAACTGGGTGCTCAATCCCATGGCATTACACAACTTCGCACAACTAACCAGCAAGTGCACTGGGTCGTCCAAGTAATACCTTACGTGAGTAAGGGTCGATCCCACGGAGATTGTTGGTATGAAGCAAGCTATGGTCACCTTGTAAATCTCAGTCAGGCAGACTCAAATAGATATGATGATGAACGAAAATAACATAAAAGATAAAGATAGAGATACTTATGTAGTTCATTGGTAGGAACTTCAGATAAGCGCATGAAGATGCCTTCCCTTCCGTCTCTCTGCTTTCCTACTGTCTTCATCCAATCCTTCTTACTCCTTTCCATGGCAAGCTCGTGTAGGGTTTCACCATTGTCAGTGGCTACCTCCCATCCTCTCAGTGAAAGCGATTGGCATATGCCCTGTCACGGCATAGCGGAATTCAGCTGTCGGTTCTCGGTCAGGCCGGAATAATATCCATTGATACTTTTGAGTCTGTCACTAACGCCCCGCCTGCAAGGAGTTTGAAGCACGTCACAGTCATTCAATCATTGAATCCTACTCAGAATACCACAGACAAGGTTAGACCTTCCGGATTCTCTTGAATGCCGCCATCAGGTCCTGCCTATACCACGAAGATTCCGATTAAAGAATCCAAGAGATATTCACTAAGCCTTGGTTGCTTGTAGAACAGAATGGTTGTCAATCACCTGTTCATAGGTGATGAGATGAGTGTCACGGATCATCACATTCATCAAGTTGAAGAACAAGTGATATCTTAGAACAAGAACAAGTGGAATTGAATGGAAGAACAATAGTAATTGCATTAATACTCGAGGATAGCAGAGCTCCACACCTTAATCTATGGTGGTGTAGAAACTCCACCGTTGAAAACATAAGCATAAGGTCTAGGCATGGCTGAAGGCCAGCCTCCCAATGATCTAAGATAGCATAAAACGAAGATAGCTACCAAAGTCTAGATGAAATACAATAGTAAAAGGTCCTACTTATAGAAAACTAGTAGCCTAAGGGTACAAAGATGAGTAAATGACATAAAAATCCACTTCCGGGCCCTTGGTGTGGTGCTTGGGCTGAGCAATGAAGAATTTTCGTGGAGACTCTCTTGGAGTAAACGCCAGCTTTTATGCCAGTTTGGGCGTTTAACTCCCATTTGGGTGCCAGTTCCGGCGTTTAACGCTGGGATTTCTTGAGGTGACTTTGAACGCCGGTTTGGGCCATCAAATCTTGAGCAAAGTATGGACTATCATATATTGCTGGAAAGCCCAGGATGTCTACTTTCCAACGCCGTTAAAAGCGCGCCAATTGGTCTTCTGTAGCTCCAGAAAATCTACTTCGAGTGCAGGGAGGTCAGAATCCAACAGCATCTGCAGTCCTTTTGAGTCTCTGGATCAGATTTTTGCTCAGATCCCTCAATTTCAGCCAGCAAATATCTGAAATCACAGAAAAACACACAAACTCATAGTAAAGTCCAGAAAAGTGAATTTTAATTAAAAACTAATAAAAATATACTAAAAACTAACTAAAAGATACTAAAAACATACTAAAGACAATGCCAAAAAGCGTACAAATTATCCGCTCATCAGATATTCACCCAATCTAAGGTAGAACGGAGGTGGTTGTCAGTCACACGTTCATAGGTGAGAATGATGATGAGTGTCACGGATCATCACATTCATCAAGTTGAAGAACAAGTGATATCTTGGACAAAGAACAAGCGGAATTGAATAGAAGAACAATAGTAATTGCATTAATACTCGAGGTACAGCAGAGCTCCACACCTTAATCTATGGTGTGTAGAAACTCCACCGTTGAAAATACATAAGAACAAGGTCTAGGCATGGCCGAATGGCCAGCCTCCAATGATCTAATAGCATAAAAAATGAAGATAGCTACCCAGATATCAATACAATAGTAAAAGGTCCTACTTATAGAAAACTAGTAACCTAGGGTGTACAGAGATGAGTAAATGACATAAAAATCCACTTCCGGGCCCACTTGGTGTGTGCTTGGGCTGAGCAATGAAGCAATTTCGTGTAGAGACTCTTCTTGGAGTTAAACGCCAGCTTTTATGCCAGTTTGGGCGTTTAACTCCCATTTAGGTGCCAGTTCCGGCGTTTAACGCTGGAATTTTTGAGGGTGACTTTGAACGCCGGTTTGGGCCATAAAATCTTGGGAAAAGTATGGACTATCATATATTGCTGGAAAAGCCCAGGATGTCTACTTTCCAACGCCGTTGAGAGCGCGCCAATTGGGCTTCTGTAGCTCCAGAAAATCCACTTCGAGTGCAGGGAGGTCAGAATCCAACAGCATCTGTAGTCCTTTTCAGTCTCTGGATCAGATTTTTGCTCAGGTCCCTCAATTTCAGCCAGAAAATACCTGAAATCACAGAAAAACACACAAACTCATAGTAAAGTCCAGAAAAGTGAATTTTAACTAAAAACTAATAAAAATTACTAAAAAACTAACTAGATCATACTAAAAACATACTAAAAACAATGCCAAAAAGCGTACAAATTATCCGCTCATCACAACACCAAACTTAAATTGTTGCTTGTCCCCAAGCAACTAAAAATCAAATAAGATAAAAAGAAGAGAATATGCAATGAATTCCAAAAACATCTATAAAGATCAGTATTAATTAGATGACCGGGGCTTTTAGCTTTTTGCCTCTGAACAGTTTTGGCATCTCACTCTATCCTTTGCAACTCAGAATGATTGGTTTCTTTAGGAACTCAGAATCCAGATAGTGTTATTGATTCTCCTAGTTAAGTATGATGATTCTTGAACACAGCTACTTATTGAGTCTTGGACGTGGCCCAAAGCACTCTGTCTTCCAGTATTACCACCGGATACATACATGCCTGATGAGCGGATAATTTGTATGCTTTTTGGCATTGTTTTTAGTATGTTTTTAGTATCTTTTAGTTAGTTTTTAGTATATTTTTATTAGTTTTTAATTAAAATTCACTTTTCTGGACTTTACTATGAGTTTGTGTGTTTTTCTGTGATTTCAGGTATTTTCTGACTGAAATTGAGGGTCCTGAGCAAAAATCTGATCCAGAGACTGAAAAGGACTGCAGATGCTGTTGGATTCTGACCTCCCTGCACTCGAAGTGGATTTTCTGGAGCTACAGAAGCCCAATTTGCGCGCTCTCAACGGCGTTGGAAAGTAGACATCCTGGGCTTTCCAGCAATATATAATAGTCCATACTTTGTCTAAGATTTGATGGCCCAAACCCGCGTAGC
Source organism: Arachis stenosperma (assembly GCF_014773155.1). NCBI lineage: Eukaryota > Viridiplantae > Streptophyta > Magnoliopsida > Fabales > Fabaceae > Arachis > Arachis stenosperma. Next base: position 43,411,673 of record NC_080381.1, on the reverse strand, counting down.
AATCCGGCCTCAAAAATTCCAGCGTTAAACGCCGGAACTGGAATAAAAGTTGGAGTTAAACGCCCAAACTGGCATGGGAACTGGCGTTTAACTCCAGAAAAGGTCTCTACACGAAATTCCTTCATTGCTCAGCCCAAGCACACACCAAGTGGGCCCGGAAGTGGATTTTTCTGTCATTTACTCATTTCTGTAGACCTTAGGATACTAGTTTACTACTTATAGGACCTTTTGACATTGTAATCAGAACCTTATGACCTCATAACATTTTGTACACGTTTTCTTCCACAGTATGAGCCTCTAAACCCCATGGTTGGGGTGAGGAGCTCTGCTGTGTCTTGATGGATTAATGCAATACTACTGTTTCTTATTCAATCATGCTTGCTTCCGTTCTAAGATAACACTTGTTCTTAATCCGGATGAATGTGAT